>NC_091289.1:52516130-53222380 GCF_032444005.1 Ranitomeya imitator | reverse complement strand
CCAAATTCACACGACCATATTTTCAGTCCAAGGGTTGCTGTAAAAAAAAAAAAAAAAAAAAACGGACAGCGCTCAGACCAATGTTATTCAATGGGATAATGTAGATGTGTGGTTTTTTTTGTTTGTTTTTTTTTTGTTTTTTTTTTACACAAAACAAGAAAATCAGATTCTATCTGGAGCCACCATACAGCATCTGATTTTTGTGGATACATTACAATTCCGGCCAGTAGGGAAATGCAGCTGTATAAAAACGGATGACACATGAGAAAAAAACTATTGTCCCAAGTTTCCTGGATGAACCAGACCAAGCCATGGCTGTTATGAGAAGTATGTAAAAAGGCTTCTATGGTTTTTAGCTAAATTTATTTTTAGGCAAGGGTTTTTTTTCACAATCTGTGTTAAAGTAAAAACATATCAATGTTGCCATTTTCACATTGGCTTTTTTAGACTATAACTTCCTGTTCCTTTAGGAAACAACATGTATATTAGACACAATGAACAAACTCTGTATCAAAGCATCTAATGAGCGTGTGCAAAGGTCACTGTGAAGGGAGCTGTGATAGAACCTATCGTGGCGTGTGGATCTTGTGTTATCAGTTGTGTATATAGTTGTCATTGTAATCCTGCCTTAGATGATAAGATCCTGCTGAAAACTCTTCCTGAGTACAACAGTAAGTATGACTATAAAAAAAGTGTGAAAATTGCATTATCTTTAAAAAAAAAAAAAAAACTAAGTAATGATGTAAAAAAAGAAAATCACACACATTGCCTAAAAATGTCTAAAAAAATACATTAACACAAAAACCTGATTTAAATGGGCTCTGTCAGCACGAGATGACTGTGTAAACCAAGTACAGGAGCTTGGTGCTTCATTTATATTACACAAGCAGGAGGGAAGGTGTATATACATGATTGGTACTGATCGGTGGGACTTACTTTGAACAGTCATTCTGGGCTGAGCGAATCCCTTAACCCCCGGGACATTTTCGTTTTTTGCTCCCCCCTCTTCACAGAGCCATAACCTTTTTTATTTTTCGGTCAATACGGTCATGTGAGGGCTTGTTTTCTGCGGGACGAGTTGGATCCATTTTCCGAGGCCTGTAGCGTCTCAATTTTCGGGATCTCAGGTTGGGTGAGGGCTTATTTTTTGCACACCAAGATGAGGTTTTTATTGATATAGTTTTGGTGCAGATACAATCTTTTGATCGCCCATTATTGCATTTTATTGCAATGTAGCGGCGAACAAAAAAAATGTAATTCTGGCGCTTTGACCTTTTTTCTCGTTACGTCGTTTAGTGATCAGGTTCATTTTTTTTTTATATTGATAGATCGGGCGATTCTGAACGCAGCAATACTAAATATGTGTATGTTTGAGTTTATTTTTATTGTTTTATTTTGAATGGGCGAAAGGGGGTGATTTGCACTTTTACATTTTTAAAATAATTTTTTTTTACTTTTTCTATGCTTCTATCGTCTCCATGGGAGACTAGAAGCTGCACTTATCCAATCGGCTCTGCTATGACAACCATAGAAGTCAGCTGGAGACCTCTGGTTGTCATGCTAACCCATCGGTGACTCGCGATCACGTGACGGGTAACCGATGGGTGGTATTTCCGGCGCGCTTGCCGTAAGCGCGAGTTAAATGCCACTGTCACAGATTGACAGCAGCATTTAGCGGGTTAACAGCCACAGGTGGATTGCGATTCCACCTGCGGCTGTTAGAGGCACATGTCAGCTGTTCAAAATAGTGGACATGTGCTGGGAAAGTTGTGAGCTCAGTGCCAGAGCACACATTAAAGGGAGGGACGTGGGTGTATTATTACGCCCAAAGTCGGAAAGGGGTTAAACAATAAGCAATTTTCTGATAATAGCTTTCCTTAAAGAGCAGGTGTGTTGGAAACACGAGAAGCAATGGAATGAAAATGAAAGAGAGAAGATACAGACTAGATATTAGATAAAACTTTTTGATAGTGAGGGGGACCAATGAGTGGAACAGGCTACCACGAGAGGTGGCGAGTTCTCCTTCAATGGAAGTCTCCATATTGAGGCTGGACAGACATCTGTCTGAGATGGTTTAGTGAATCCTGCATATGATTCTACGGATGGTAAACTTGTGGAAGAAACCAAGCTAGAGGTTTTCCATTGATGGTGGCTGAATGGGGCCGAGATGCAGTGCTGGACAAGGCTGCACAGACAGTGCTGCGTTGGTTACTGCAGTGAAGGGACAGCACAGCTTTATTTTTTTTGCAGTCCATGGTGAGGTGACACATTAATGAACTACTAAAAGGCTAGGTATTCAGTGTCCTATATTGGAAACTGAATAAATGCTTCCAATATATGAGAAATAAAATGCAAAAGGAAACATTTTTTTTTTATTTTACATACCCGGGAAGCTCTGGGTTCATAAGAACCATGTAATCAGCTGAAGACCCCAGCGGAAGTCCAACTGCGAGTGGGTATTTAACCTGAAAAGAAACACAAATTGGGTTTTCAGGAATATCGAGTCATATAGAATTATTCCTTTTGAATAAAGACTTTTTCTTTAATAAAAAACTTTTATCTTGATGTGTATGACTAATTAATCAATTTTGCATTTAAAAAAAAGTAGATACTTCTCTAAAGATTCTTCTTTTGTACCTTTAAGCCAGAGTCGCATAAGTTGGGAAAAAAAACAGCGGCGACAAACAAAGAACAGAGGAGATCTCCCATATATTCTTGAAGACAAATTGACGAATAGCCATTAAGCTAAAAGCCCAAGGTTGTGTTTATTAAAAAATAAAACACAGTTTTGTCTTTAAGCATATGCCTACTTAACGAATTTACAATTTAAAAAGAAAAAGAGATTATATATTTAATTCAGATTCATAAGTGCAGGGAAGAATCAGAAGAGATCTTTTCACTGCTTTCCAGACATACACTTTAAAAATATGGAAACTTTTGGGGTCATTTTTTAAAATTAAAGAATGCATGCAGATTTGGCTCAAAATTTTTGCAATTGGGCTTCATTAAAAATATTGCACTATTTGCCGTCTAGCGTATATGTTGTTGGCCGAGGAATGAGTTAATGAGGACCTTCCACCAAATTATTCATGGTGAGCTGGACACACGATGTATGAATGGAATAAAAGATTTTACTTTTTTTTTTTTTAACATATACTTCCTTTAAAAGAATTATCTACTACTCGGACAACCCCTTCTTCATCACCATATTCTCACATGCCAAATAATAACAGCCTGTCCTCCTCTCCGGGGACGCTGCCGTTCCTACGGTATCGGTGGTGGGGCTCACGTTACGTTGTCACATCAGCGCTGCAGCCAATCCACGGCCACTTCCTTCGGATGACACTGACATCTGGGGTGACAGATCCGAGGGAATGGGGATAGATAAAGTCTACAAGAAGTGGCGCTTTTGGGTGCTTTGGAGTTTGATGAAATGAATACAAAACAAAATCTTTCTTTGGATTCAATGCCTGCACTGTCTTTTAGGTAACGTTCGGTCCATTTTTAAAATGATTTTTCACTAGCACGCAAATTCATTTTACATACAGTATTGCTCCGTGACACCAGGTGGCACTGCGGCCCTGCTCTAGTCACCGCCATGACCTCCATGATATGAACAATGCCATGTGTCTGGTGGCGGCTGAGGAATTCTTTAGGCATTATAACAGATGTACATCTACGACGTCATATTGGCAGTATGAAAGTGATCGCCCCTCCAGGGATGTCATGCTTTCTGTCATCATGTTTATCAACCAACAGGTAATTTTGTGCAGCTAACTGAAAACCACAAAGCATCTGGGCCGGTAACAACATCATAAATATGAGTTGAAAGAATTGGAGCCCTCACCCGGATCCTTGCTGATGTGCATTTTATTCTTCCATTGTAGGAGCTGACATCAAAAACATCTTAAAGTGCGGTGTGCAGGTGACAGGGGAGCTCTGTGGGTGAGAGAGTGGGTGAGAGAGACTGACGGACTACGGCCATTTTGCTCCCTCTTAGCGCTTCTATGGGTCCATGCTGGTCAGAGGTGCAACTTATGCGTTATCGCACCTATTTTCAGAATTTTACAAGTGAGATGAGATGGCAGAAGGAGCAATTTCCACTTTCATTTAGCCAGGTGACTTTAGTCCGTCAGGCTCTCTCACCTGCAGAGCTCCCCAGCCACCGCACTTTAAAGGGAACCTGTCACCCCCCTCAGGAGTTTGTAACTAAAAGAGCCACCTTGTGCAGCACTAATGCTGCATTCTGACAAGGTGGCTCTTTTAGTTATGATGCCTGCACACGCTGAAATAAACGCTTATAAAATGTGCCCCCTCCTACCCTGAAATGTTCCTGGAGGCGGGTCTTTCCCTCCTAATCATAGGCCAGTAAATTCAACCGTCAGCACTCAGCTTAAGGGATGCACGCTCCAAAGTCCAAGGATCCAATCAGACCAGGAAAACACCAAAGAAGAAAAGAGAGCAGCATCCACGCCAGGTGAAAGGAATGTCCAAAAGGTGCTTTATTCTGCCATAAAGAGTTACAACGTTTCGGCCAAGGTGGCCTTTGTCAAGTACTTGACAAAGGCCACCTTGGCCGAAACGTTGTAACTCTTTATGGCAGAATAAAGCACCTTTTGGACATTCCTTTCACCTGGCGTGGATGCTGCTCTCTTTTCTTCTTTGGTGTTTCCCTCCTAATCAGACGCAGCACAGCCGTCACTCCGGACCTGTGCGCGCCGAGCACTGCCTCCTCTTGCTGCATGACTCCCCTCAATGCTTGTCGACTCCCCACAGAACAGGGAGTCCCCTACGCAAGATCACTCCCAGCAATTGACTAGGAGCCATCCCGCAGGTGTACACACTATACTAAATGCCTCTCAGCAACAAGCTGAGGGCATTTACGATATGCGCGCTGACCCTTTAAAAGCAGGGGAGCTCGTGCACTAAGTGCGCAGTCGTGAACTGTGGTGTTAACACCAGTAAGTAGCAGGAGCATGTCAGGGAACCACATCGCAGGATCGGGGCAGTGAGTAAGCCGGCGTCCCTGCATGGAGGGAGAAGGGGACACCATGCAGGGGCATCGGCCATTTCAGTACAGTACTGCATGCAAAGCACGTCAGTTACAATCATTTCCTACCCATAAACCTGTGTCGATGATCTGAGAAGTGTGCTAGGTGAGTACACATTTTGCATAGCATGGAATGAATTTCAAATAATGTTTCAGCACTTTTAGGTACCAGCAATCTGGATGAGGTTTTACGAGATGCTGGGAACATTTACAGCAGAAATTGTCCAGAAATGTGAATGCTGTTTGAAACTCACCACATTTCAACTTAGGCTAATGGTTTCCAATTTTGCAATGCAATTTTGCAGCAATTCCCTTTTGCAAATCTGCATCATTTTTTTTTTTGCCAAAGTCTCACTTGCACTAACCCTAAACCTATAAAATTATGTACTCATTTGATTTTACATTTCTTTTGATCTTCTGATGTACCGTATGTGCAGTGAGTACCAGTACAGAGAATTTATAGAATGTCAGAAAATAAAATTATACACCCATTTACTATTTACATACAAAATCATGTAGAAATCTAGTATAAATGTAAGTATTGTACAATGTGGAGGTAGAGATTATTATTATTTATTTTATAGCGCCATTTATTCCATGTGAGGAGGGGTATACATAATAAACACAGGTACAATAATCTTGAACAATACAAGTCACAACTGGAACAGGAGGAGAGAGGACCCTGCCTGCGAGGGCTCACAAACTACAAGGGATGGGTGAGGATACAGTAGGTGAGGGTAGAGCTGGTCATGTTCTTTTTGAAGGTTTTGATGGTAGGTGAGAGTCTGATGTGTTGTGGTAGAGGGTTCCAGAGTAGGGGTGATACGTGAGAGAAATCTTGTATATGATTGTGGGAAGAGGAGATAAGAGGGGAGTAGAGAAGGAGATCTTGTGAGGATCAGAGGTTGCGTGCAGGAAAGTACCGGGAGACGAGGTCACAGATGTATGGAGGAGACAGGTTGTGGATGGCTTTGTATGTCATGGTTAGGGTTTTGTACTGGAGTCTCTGGGTAATGGGGAGCCAGTGAAGGGATTGACAGAGGGGAGAGGTCGGGGAATAGCGGGGGGACAGGTGGATTGAACAAACCCGAAAGTAAAAGTTCGGCGCTTGTACTGAACAGATAGGGTCTGATGCTAAATACTAAACAAAGACTTGTCCCGGCAGTCCGATGTAGAGAGAGAATTTTCCAGCTCAAAAGTTCAGGTCCCCATTGTTTTAAAAGGGATACAGGTTCTGGTTTAAGTGCGGGTACAGTTCTGGTTCCTGAACCGAACTTTGGAATAAAGTTCAGGTTGGGTTCCAGAACCCGAACTTCCACGGGTCCGCTCATCCCTAGTCCTTAGTTACACCCTGTAATATAATCAGGTCTGTATGCACAGACCTGCATATTGGTGTAATATTACTCTTTTTATATGTATTTTGTACCAACTTTAAACATCTTTCATGCACCATCCAGTTTTCAAGAATATGAATATCAGATAGATGCACGTCTCACTATCACACTGGAGAGAAAAAAAGTGAAGGTACCATAACAGGAACAGACCCAACAAAGACTGTTTACATCCATTATGTTGGTACATACATATACATCCATTATGTTGGTGCATAATAGATGTTAACAGTCTTTGTTGGGTCTGTTCCTGTTATGGTACTTTTTTCATCAGGACAAGACCACCGATGAAGAAGCTTGAAATTTCGAAACGCGTTGACCAATAAACTGCAGCAATCGATTCCTGTCTTTTCAGCATCCTTTGAAGATGGTTCAGCTGCACTCATTTTGTTTCCAGTGCTTTTGATTCATTTTTTTAAAGAGATTGTTAGAATTTTTTAGGAAGTAATGAAGTAAATACAGTATATGTTTGCATAAGATGTAGTTGATCAGGACTAATTTTCTCTGTAGGTTTTAGTAGTCCTCCCGTAGCGGAACTTCACACAGATTAACTTTTTTGTCACACAGGTCAATGGGATCCTTAAATTGACCACTTTAACTTGACAACTTCAACTTGTTGTATACTGTATAATACAAACTTTACATTTCATATAGGAGAAGGCATAATTTCTCAGCTATCTATTGGGCTAACATTCTCATTCTAGAGTCCACCAATTCATTGACTACAGAGAACTTGATGTTACAGGTCACAGTGCAGACACGCTGCTGCTGGTCACCAACTCTCACATAGCTGAAGCCTAAAGCCCACCATACACCTTACATGGCTGTTTACAGAATGATAGTTCACCTGATTGTTTGGCTGGCAGCTAGCTCGACTGTCCCTCCCATACATAGGAGCGCTTCCACTGCCGAACCCTCCAGTGTTTTCTACAAGAGCTCCGCTGCCAGACATCTCTGGTGACAGCTGTTATTCTCTGGTAGGACAAAATTATTGCCAGTCCAAAACCAAACATTCCCGAACCTTGAACATCTGCCTGGGGTCTCCATACAACGTAGACTTTTGGCCAAACCCATTGATATCAGTTGATCTTATTCTGTATATGGGAGGCTTAACAAAGTCCACATAGTCCAAGAGATGGCTTCTCTCAGGCTTAAATATCAGATGGACCACCCAGTTTCTAAGGTACTCTATTCACCAATTCATCCACTTACTGTCCGAGACAACGTTCTGGCACGTCTGAGCCTCTCTGGCTTACTTTCTCAAAGTGAACAACTTTGCTGCTTTTACTCGGGCAGCCACTTGCTCCAGACATTTGCTTTCAGCCCACTGACACGTGTCTTGGTAGATGTTGCCTTTCCTGTCTCCGCCCCAACCTACCAGTGCAATGGAGCAATACTTCTGCGCCCTAGCCCACACATTTATGTCAGGATCTTTCCTGGACCCAAGCAGATCATGGCACCTACTCTAACAATGAGACAGCCAGAAGCTATCATTACAGCAGTCCTGGACAACCCAACAAAGCCAGTGCTTACAGGATAAACAACCATACTGTGGATCACAGTACAACAGAGTGTACACAACATATACATATCATCAATCAATTATCTAAAAGTGGTATACAAAAAGCTCTTACGATGGTTTGGGGGATATGCAATTTACCCCGTTATAAAGACACCGAGGTTTACCATACACACCAGAGTTTTTATGTATTATACCTCTACTCAGTTCTAATTAATGCCTACTGGCATCTAGTTCTGGGGCACAGCTAGGGACAGAGGACTGGCAAGGCCGGTGTCCCAGAGGCGGGGTGTGGAGGTTGCCAGTGGATAAAGCAGCCAAGACACAGGTTTATTATAAGGCTTACATAGGATTTTGGCATCAAACTGATTTGGCATGTCAGGGAGGAGACGCTGATACCAGCAGCAGTGCCAGATCTGCGGATTCATATATCAGTGTACACGTCAGCATCCTGGAACCCATATGTCATACTTTATAGAGGAGGGGCACCACACTAAAATATGTGCCCCAGGTGCAATAATGCCTAGTATGTAGGTCAAAAACACCACTACAATATTTGTCAACTTCACCTATTTATTCAGTGATGAACACGTGGAAGTTCCATATGAGAAGTTATGTATGATCGGTGATGTTCCACCAAGGTGCCAAAACTAAAAGAGGTTGTTTAGTGACATCAGCAATAACATCATAACTACAGCACAGATCACCACTGCAGCCAATCATTGATCAGCTCTGCCAATGGAAATGGTACAAGTCACAGAACTCAGAGATTGGCTGCAGCAGTGATTGTGCACTGTTGTCATCATGTGACCTCTGAAACAAAGACCAGAGCGGAGGACAACCCCTTTAAATACACCATCATCTTTAAAATGATACCATCTCTTGGTTAAGACAAGGGTCATGCCATCTGTATCCTGTAATGGCGGCACATAGCGAATGCTCTGAACGCAGCCTGGTCTGGCTCAAGTTTAGTGGATGTGTTTTTTTGAGCAGACTTCAAAGAAATATATTTTAATATAACCTAGTAAACTTGAAAGAGAACCCGTCTGTTTTCTGGAATTAATTACAGGATTAGAATATAGATTTTTGGAAACGTTAAGATTCGACCTTCTTTTACTTTCTACTTTGCTCCTCCTTCTCATCATTGATAATGAACGCCAGTGGTTTTGACATGTTGTCGGGTTCTGACCCTTCTCAAACCTTGCAGTTCTCGATTATTTCAGTGACCAAAGATTGAAAAAGTTTTGTGTAGAATAAACTTCAAAGTTTAAAAAACATCTATTACTTGTGCAATTAGTGATATCCCTTTGATATAGTCTTTGGGGAACATATAGTTAAATATCTTGAATTGTCCTGTTATTCTTGACGTTATACTTCGGTATGAATGTGTCTAAGGGGTAAAGAGTGTAGACAAGCTTTTACCAATCATAGTTAGTGCTGGTCAGCAATGGACGAGAGAGGACAGAGCAGATATTTTAATTAAAAGCGTTATATGGGAATATTTTATTTTTTTCTAATAGGCCTAAGAATTTACCTGCCAACTGCCGATCTGTGCCGGCTCAGAGCAGTCATGGCCCATTCCTGCCAGTGATCCTGAGGCTTCTGAAGAAGTCACATCAACAGGGCAGCTACTTCTCTTCCTTGCTGCTCTGTGGAATCGGGCGTGTCTGTGATTGCTCATGGCCGGCGCCGGACAGAACAAGCAGCTAGTTAGCAACTACCTGAATGTTCGTTATTAGCCCCATAAGAAAAAATAAAATAGTCTTGGATAACCCCTGTAATGGTGTTGTCTTATGAGCACATTATAAAGAGGGTCCAATTTGAACCCCCCTCAATGAATCAGCAAGAAGAATCCATAAAAAAAAGTGCAAGTGTTTCTCTGTCAAAACCAATAAGTCAATTTCTTGACTGTCTATTCATGTGTATGGTCACCCCAGCAGCCCCTGTGGCCATGTTTCAGCAAACAAGTTTGTGGCCCTTCTCCTTTCTGAGATGGCATGTAATGGACATTGGCTTGCAAAAGTTTGGGCACCCCTGGTGAAAATTACTATTATTAATAATAATAATAATAATAATAATAATAATTTTTATTTATATAGCGCCAACATATTCCGCAGCGCTTTACAAATTATAGAGGGGACTTGTACATACAATAGACATTACAGCATAACAGAAATACAGTTCAAAACAGATACCAAGAGGAGTGAGGGCCCTGCTCGTAAGCTTACAAACTATGAGGAAAAGGGGAGACACGAGAGGTGGATGGTAACAATTGCTATAGTTATTCGGACCAGCCATAGTGTAAGGCTTGGGTGTTCGTGTAAAGCTGCATGAACCAGTTAATTAATTTTTTTTTTTTTTTTAATATAGGCCACACAGGGATCGTTAGGTTAATGCATTGAGGCGGTAGGCCAGTCTGAACAAATGAGTTTTTAGGGCACGCTTAAAACTGTGGGGATTGGGGATTAATCGTATTATCCTAGGTAGTGCATTCCAAAGAATCGGCGCAGCACGTGTAAAGTCTTGGAGACGGGAGTGGGAGGTTCTGATTATTGAGGATGCTAACCTGAGGTCATCAGCGGAGCGGAGGGCACGGGTAGGGTGGTAGACTGAGACCAGAGAGGAGATGTAGGGTGGTGCTGAGCCATGGAGTGCTTTGTGGATGAGGGTATTATTGCGAATAGTAAAGAAAGTTGAAGATGAAATTATCTCTAAAATGGCTTACGTTAAAGATTACACATTTTCCTTGTATTTTAGACAAAAAAAATACCAGTTTTTAAAAGACATTACCGTATTTTTCAGAGTATAAGACGCACCGGACTATAAGGCGCACCCAGGTTTTAGAGGTGGAAAATAGGGAAAAAAAATATTTGACGCAAAAAGATGTGGTAAAATATTTAATAACATAAATAACATACTATTATATGTGGTGTTATTATATATAATAGTATGTTATTATGTTGGAAGCTGCGGGACCAGTGTGGTGTCTGTACAGTACTATATGAAGATGATGGAGGGTGAGTATAAGAATGGGGGCACAGGGCTTATATTTAAAGCACCACTCCAGCACTGCAAAATAACACTGGAGTGCAGCTTTAAAATCCCATGGGAGAACTAGAACTCCCAGCATGTCCTGCAGATCCTATGACATGCTGGGAGTTATAGTTCACCAAAGGAGTGGCAGAGTGCTTTATTGTGTTTTGTAAAGACTAACCTCTTAAATGTGACAGCCAGCCACACTGTGGTGAGGTAAAAGCATCCCATGACTGCACACAGAGCCTTCCCTCGTTTCCTTTCCACAGCACAGGTTATGAAGAAGCCGCAGATTCTAGTGGAGAGCCTGAAGGACCTGTGATGATGTCAAGAAGAGGGAGGGCTCTGAGCTGCCATGTGATGCTCCAGCCCGCCCACTCCTGACATCAAACAGGTCCTGTTTGTGCACAGCACTTGGCGTCCAGCCCAGGCATGGCAGGCAGGTATGCAGCGATCTCCTCTCTCCTCTGGCCCCTGCTGCTGCTGCCTCCTCCTCCCCCGAACACACAGACCTCCCCAGCTGTTGCAGGAATCAGCGCTGGAGAAGCCATGTGTGTCCCTGCTTAAGTGCAGTATTCATTTGCTGCTCCCGGCTCACTGCTCAGCTGATAGGTGGGCGGGGAGCCGCTAATGAATATTCACTGCACTTAATCATCGGGACCACATGGTTTCCCCAGCAGTGATTCTGGGCAGGGGGACATCCTGAAGTGGGATAACAGTGCGATCCCACTCACTGCTGCCCCCCTCCCCACATGCTACATCCGTACCATAAGACGCACCCACACTTTCCTCCCAAATTTGGAGGAAAAAAAGTGCGTCTTATGGTCGGAAAAATATGGTAATTAGTCTGTTAGGGTTATTGATTGTTCACTATCATCGTTCGGAAAGGCCAGGTGATGAAGGTTATATGAATATAGCAAAGTGTTTAAGTTGCCCTTTCCTCAGTTCTAAATGTAATTAAGAAATGGCAGTAAACAGGAACAGTGGAGGTCAAGATAAGGAAGACCAAGCAAAGTTTCAGAGAGAGATGCTCATAGGATTGATAGCGAGGCAAAGCAGAACGAAAGCTTGACTGCAAAAGACATTAAGAAACATTTAGCAGACTCTGGAGCTGTGGTACACTGTTCTACTGTTCACAGACGCCTCCACAAATATGGCTTTAATGGAAGAGTCATCAGAAGAAAACTCCTCTGTGTCCTCACCATAAAATTCAGAGTTAGAAGTATGCAAAAGAACATCTAACAAGCTTGATGCAGTTTGGAAACAAATCCTGTGGACTGATGAGGTTAAAATAGAACTTTTTGGCCACAATGATTAAAGGTAAGTGTGGAGAAAAAAGGGCACAGAATTTCAGGAATAGAACATCTCACCAACCATTAAGCATGGGGGTGAATCAATCATGCTCTGGGGTTGTGTTGCACCCAATGGCACGGGGAACATTTCACTGAGGGAAGAATGGATTCAATGATATGTTAACAAATTCTTGATGAAAATATAACACATCTGTAAAAAAGCTGAAGTTGAAAAGAGGATGGCTTCTATAAATGGAGAATGATCCTAAACACACGTCAAGATCCACAACAGATGATCTCAAAAGGCGCAAGCTGAAGGTTTTACAATGGCCCTCACAGTCCCTTGATCATCACTGAAAATCTGTGGCTAGACCTCAAAATAGCAGGGCATGCAAGATGACCCAGGAATCTCACAGAACTGGAAGAATTTTCCAAAGTAGAATAGATTAAAATCTATCAAACAAAAATTTTAAGACTCTTGGCTGGCTGCAAAAAGCATTTACAAGCCACAAAACTTGCAAAAGGGGGTGCTACTACGTACTAACCTAAACATATAGAGAGGAACACACATCAAGAACCTAAATGAGATAAAAAGTATATTTGACAAAAATATTAAAACATTATTTTAAATGCAACAAAGATAATGAGCAAAAAGTGGTAAATAAACAATAAAAATGACCAAAAGAGTGGAACCACAGGTCACAGGCACAAAAGTGAGTCCAAAATGCCCATAATAACAAGTAAAACTTCACATATATGCCAAGTAATTTCATAATTGAAGGAGTAAGGCCATTGGTGAATCAACTATAAGATCAAAGGGTAAGGAACAAGAGAATTGATGGTAATTACCTCAGACCTTCGGTGCCACGACCTCTATGCGTTTTTCGGGTAAGTGCCTTCTTTCGGCGGAGTCATACATTGTAGTTATAGGTACTAACCATGCAGGGTGCCCAAACGTCTATATCAGCCCATTTTTAGTTTTGGAATTTTTTAACCCCTTACCGGCATCGGACGTACTATACCGTCCGATGCCGGCTCCCCTGCTTTGATGCAGGGCTCCGCGGTGAGCCCGCACCAAAGCCGGGACATGTCAGCTGTTTTGAACAGCTGACATGTGCCCGTAATAGGCGCGGGCAGAATCGCGATCTGCCCGCACCTATTAACTAGTTAAATGCCGCTGTCAAACGCAGACAGCGGCATTTAACTACCGCTTCCGGCCGGGCGGCCGGAAATGACGTCATCGCCGACCCCCGTCACATGTCCGGGGGTCGGCGATGCGTCTCCATTGTAGCCATAGAGGTCCTTGAGACCTCTATGGTTACTGATTGCCCGTCGCTGTGAGCGCCACCCTGTGGTCGGCGCTCACAGCACACGTGCAATTCTGCTACATAGCAGCGATCAGCAGATCGCTGCTATGTAGCAGAGCCGATCGGCTTGTGCCTGCTTCTAGCCTCTCATGGAGGCTATTGAAGCATGGCAAAAGTTAAAAAAAAAAGTTTAAAAAAATGTGAAAAAAATTAAAAAAACATAAAAGTTTAAATCACCCCCCTTTCGCCCCAATCAAAATAAATCAATAAAAAAAATATCAAATCTACGCATATTTGGTATCGCCGCGCTCAGAATTGCCCGATCTATCAAATAAAAAAAAGTATTAACCTGATCGCAAAATAGCGTAGCGGGAAAAAAACTCGAAACGCCAGAATTACCTTTTTTTGGTCGCCGCGACATTGCATTAAAATGCAATAACGGGCGATCAAAAGAACGTATCTGCACCGAAATGCTATCATTAAAAACGTCATCTCGGCACGCAAAAAATAAGCCCTCAACCGACCCCAGATCACGAAAAATGGAGACGCTACGAGTATCGGAAAATGGCGCAATTTTTTTTTTTTTTTTTTTAGCAAAGTTTGGAATTTTTTTTCACCACTTAGATATAAAATAACCTAGTCATGTTTGGTGTCTATGAACTCGTAATGACCTGGAGAATCATAATGGCAGGTCATTTTTAGCATTTAGTGAACCTAGCAAGAAAGCCAAACAAAAAACCAATGTGGGATTGCACTTTTTTTGCAATTTCACCGCACTTGGAATTTTTTTCCCGTTTTCTAGTACACGACATGTTAAAACCAATGATGTCGTTCAAAAGTAC
Organism: Ranitomeya imitator; assembly: GCF_032444005.1. Lineage (NCBI taxonomy): Eukaryota > Metazoa > Chordata > Amphibia > Anura > Dendrobatidae > Ranitomeya > Ranitomeya imitator. Next base: position 53,207,946 of record NC_091289.1, on the reverse strand, counting down.
AACTCGTCCCGCAAAAAATAAGCCCTCACATGGCCAAATTGACGGAAAAATAAAAAAGTTATGGCTCTGGGAAGGAGGGGAGCGAAAAACGAACACGGAAAAACGAAAAATCCCCTGGTCATGAAGGGGTTAAACGTAATAGATGAATATATATATATATATATATATATATATATATATATATATATATATACACACACACACACACACACACATCTCACCACCTGTGCACTTGACCCGATCCCGTCTCACTTCATCCCAAACCTCGCCACAGTCTTCATCCCAACCCTAACCCATCTCTTCAACCTATCACTAGCAACTGGTGTTTTCCCCTCCAGCTTTAAACATGCCTCAATCACACCTATCCTCAAAAAGCCCTCTCTTGACCCATCCTCTGTATCTAGCTATCACCCTATATCACTTCTCCCCTATGCCTCAAAACTACTGGAATAACACGTCCATCTTGAACTGTCCTCCCATCTATCTTCCTGCTCCCTCTTCGAACGCTTACAATCAGGCTTCCGGTCACACCACTCCACTGAAACTGCCCTAACTAAGGTCACCAATGACCTATTAACCGCCAAGAGCAAGCGACACTACTCTATTCTCCTCCTCCTCCTGGACCTATCCTCTGCCTTTGACACAGTGAACCATTCCCTATTACTACAGACCCTCTCAACCCTTGGCATCAGACTTGGCCCTATCCTGGATCTCGTCATACCTAATTGACCGGACATTCAGCATCTCCCACTCACACACCACCTCCTCACCTCGCCCCCTATCTGTTGGCAAGTTCCAGTTCTAGGACCCCTGCTCTTCTCCATTTACACTTTTGGCCTGGGACAGCTCATGGAATCTCATGGCTTTCAGTATCATTTCTATGCTGATGACACATAGATCTACATCTCTGGACCAGATATCACCTCCCTACTAACCAGAATCCCTCAATATCTATCCGCTATTTTCATCCTTCTTTTCCGCTGGATTTCTAAAACTTAACATGGACAAAACAGAATCCATTGTCTTTCCCCCATCTCACGCGACCCCCCTAACGAACCTATCCATTACAGTAAACGGCTGCCCACTCTCCCCAGTCCCATAAGCTCACTGTCTCGGGGTAATCCTTGACACTGATCTCTCTTTCAAACCACATATCCAAGCCCATTCCACTTCCTGCTGCCTTCAACTCAAAAATATTTCACGGATCCATACATTCCTAAAACAAGAATATGCAAAGACCCTAGTCCATGCCCTCATCATCTCCTGCCTCGACTACTGTAACCTCCTGCTCTGTGGCCTCCCCTCTAACACTCTCGCACCCCTCCAATCTAATCTAAACTCAGCTGCCCAACTAATCCACCTGTCCCCCCGCTATTCCCCGGCCTCTCCCCTCTGTCAATCCCTTCACTGGCTCCCCATTACCCAGAGACTCCACTACAAAACCCTAACCATGACATACAAAGCCATCCACAACCTGTCTCCTCCATACATCTGTAACCTCATCTCCTGGTACTTTCCTGCACGCAACCTGCGATCCTCACAAGATCTCCTTCTCTACTCTTCTCTTATCTCCTCTTCCCACAATCGCATACAAGATTTCTCTCACGCATCACCCCTACTCTGATATGTTGTGGTAGAGAGTTTCAGACTCTCACCTACCAACAAGAACAAGAACCTGAAAACCCACCTCTTCCGACAAGCCTACAACCTGCAGTAACCACCGATCGACCAAACCACTGCACGACCAGCTCTATCCTCACCTACTGTATCCTCACCCATCCCTTGTAGATTGTGAGCCCTCGCGGGCAGGGTCCTCCTGTACCAGTTGTGACTTGTATTGTTCAAGATTATTGTACTTATTTTTATTATGTATACCCCTCCTCACATGTAAAGCGCCATGGAATAAATGGCGCTATAATAATTAATAATAATAATAATATATATATACACACACACAGGTGCATCTCACAAAATTAGATCAAAAAGTAACTTTATTTCAGTTCTTCAATACAAAAAGTGAAACTCCTATATTATAGAGTAATTACAAACAGAGTGATCTATTTCAAGTTTTATTTTGATTAATGTTGATGATTATGGCTTACAGCCAATGAAAACCCAAAAGTCACTATCTCAGTAAATTGGAATAATTAACAAAAAACACCAGCAAAGACTTCCTAAGCTTTTAGAAAGGTCACTTAGTCTGTTTCAGTAGCCTCCACAATCATGGAGAAGACTGCTGACTTGACAGATGTCCAGAGGGCAGTAATTGACATACTCAACAAGGAGGATAAGCCACAAAAGATCATTGCTAAAGAAGCTGGCTGTTCACAGAGTGCTGTATCCAAGCATATTAATGGAAAGTTGAGTGGAAAGAAAAAGTGTGGTAGAAAAAGGTGCACAAGCAACCGGGATAACCGCAGTCTTGAAAGGATTGTTAAAAAAAAAAAAGCCATTCAAAAATTGGGGGGAGATTCACAAGGAGTGGACTGCTGCTGGAGTCATTACTTCAAGAGCCACCACACACAGACGTATCCAGGACATGGGCTACAACTGTCACATTCCTTGTGTCAAGCCACTCATGACCAATATACAACAGCAGAAGCGTCTTACCTGGGCCAAGGAGAAAAAGAACTGGACTGTTGCTCAGTGGTACAAGGTGTTGTTTTCAGATGAAAGTAAATTTTGCATTTCATTTGGAAATCAAGGTACCAGAATCTGGAGGAAGAGTGGAGGCCACAATCCAAGCTGCTGGAGGTCTAGTGTGAAGATTCCACAATCAGTGATGGTTTGGGGAGCCATGTCATCTGCTGGTGTAGGTCCACTGTGTTTTATCAAGACCAAAGTCAGCACAGCCGTCTAGCAGGTTAAGAGCACTTCATGCTTCCCTCTGACGACAAGCTTTTTGGAAATGGAAATTTCATTCTCCAGCAGGACTTGGCTCCTGTCCACATTGCCAAAAGTACCAATACTTGGTTTAAAAACAATAGTATCACTGTGCTTGAATGGCCAGCAAACTCACCTGACCTTAACCCCATAGAGAATCTGTGGGGTATTGTCAAGAGGAAGATGAGAAACATCATATCCAACAATGCAGATGAGCAGAAGGCTACTATCAAAGCAACCTGGGCTTCCATAACACCTCAGCAGTGCCACAGGCTGATCGCCTCCATGCAGGTACGGACTGGGACTGAAATTCATACCTGGCATTTGAAATTGCACAGGCCCATGCTGTCCCCATTCCCAAGCACCAGATGGGATATATTACTAACATTACCCTGGATGGAGGAAAGCCAGATTTACTACAAGACCCATATATCTAATGATACCCATGGCCTGCTGGGGTGAGTGACAGACTCATCAACTTTGTGCTTCGTCGCAATTCTTAACAGTATGGGTATCTTGAGAACACTGATTCTGTTAACAACGTAGCAGACAAGGCAGCCCACAACCAGACAGGCCCTTCTAGCATTTGCCAGAATTGCCAAATGGCCAGTCCGGCCCTACCTCCATGCCACGGCGCACTGATGCAGTAATTGATGAAAAAGGAGCCTTGACCAAGTACGGAGTGCATTTACTGAACATACAGTCCAGTAGGCCAACATTTCAGATTTTAAAATCATTTTCAAGCTGGAGTTATAAAGTATTCTAAATTACTGAGATAATGACTTTTGGGTTTTCATTGGCTGTAAGCCATAATCATCAACATTAACATAAATGAACACTTGAAATAGATCACTCTGTGTGTAATGTAAAATAGGAGTTTCACTTTTTGTATTGAAGAACTGAAATTAATTAACTTTTTGATGATATTCTAACTTTGTGAGAAGAACCTGTAATTTGCCTAAATACAAAGGAAATGTGTAATCTTTAATAACTTTAGTCCTTTTAGAGATTTCCATGTTAAACTTGCTTATCTGTTCACAACAACAGTAGTGAAGAGCGAGTATATTCGTTGCTCGGGTTTCTGCTAGCATGCTCGGGTGGTCTCCAAGTATTTTGGGCATGCTCCGAGATTTAGTTTTCATCGCCGCAGCTGCATGATTTGTGACTGCTAGACAGGCTGAATACATGTGGGAATTCCCTAACAAACAGGCAACCCCCACATGTATTCAGGCTGTCTAGCAGTCGCAAATCACGCAGCTGCGGCGACGAAAAGTAAATCTCCGAATACGCCCCAAATACTCGGAGACCACCCGAGCATGCTCGGAGAAACCCGAGTAATGAGTACACTCGCTCATCACTAAACAATAGTAATTAAACTTTTACATGCCACTGTACATCATTATGTTCTTTTTTTGTGTGGAATCTGCAATTTTGCTCACACTCAAATGATACAGTTGTTCTTAAGTTTACACATCCTAAGATACATCTAATTCTACCATGAAAGCTTCATCTTATCAATATTCCTAAGTTTTTAGGATACTTAATTTTATGAAAATATAGTACATATCTTACAAATTTATTTGTGGGTGTGTAACCTTCTAACTTGTAAACCTTGTAATAGACTCTACTTCTATATTCACACTTAGGTGGAGACGGCATCAAATACAGAAGACACACTCTGATAGCAGATCTTTTTGGTGCCAGGCATTAAAGTCTAGACTTTAAGACTTAACGGGTCATAAAATCTTTTAAGCATGCTTCATGCTGGGTTTGATGGATACATCTGTATTATTTTATGCTTCAATAATTTTTCATAGATTTTGTAATGAATCTCAGATGAAACAAAACCTTTTTTCTTTTCTCCTTTGCCAGGACTATTACCACTTTTGTCTATTCTAGCTTTTTTCAATTTTGCTTATTTTCAACAAAAACAATTGTGATTCTGTTATCCCTCATAATTTGTGACCAACCCTGCAGTTATCTTCTCATCAGCTATCTGGCCACTACCGCATTACTGCATTAACATGTAGTGTCGCAGGTAATAGTAATGCTCCAGAATTACAGAACTGAGCCAACACGCGATCTGTTCTGCTATTTAAAGCGGAACTTTAACTAAATGTGTTGTGCTCAATTTCTAATTGCTCTGCTGTGAGGTCAAGGTTGTCAGTACATCTCACACAGGAGTAACCCGTCTGTTCTGGGCTCCTCCTGTGTGAGATGTACTGACACCCTGCAAATATCTAATTGCAGAGTGATTACAAGTTGAGCACAATAGATATACATTTGATTACGGACACATCTCTGGACAGACAGTGCAGTGGGAGAGGCATTACAGCAGAGGTGACTGTGCTAGGAAAGGAAAGTGTCACCGGGATACAGTGATAGAGAGGGGTCAGAAGATTGCGGTATCTGGTTACACAAACCAATACACGTATTAGATCTGCTTCACCTTCCTTTTAGCAGTCCAGGTCTTCCTTGCTCTGCTATTGCAAGGAATAATCAGGTCTGTGTATCTCCTGGAGCTCTCCGTTTTGAATTGTGTCAGCTGTTCTGTGTTTGCCGCTTCTCTCAGGTATATATGCTCAACACTTGCACTAGGGAATTGGTGGTGATAGTTACAACTTCCTGGTTTGGTGGCGAAGGAGAGTTCTGAATTAGTAGCAGTTAGTTGGTGTAGTTACAGGAGATATCTCCATGGATTTGGCATTGTGTGTTTACACTAATCAGCTTTACCACTTTGGTTGGTCCCTCCTACTGTTCCCTTGAATTCCACTTGGTTGTTTTCTAAGTGTGTTTGCATGATTGTAATTTTCTTTTATCCTGGTCTGTTTCCCTTCTGTCTGTTAGGTTTTGTGTTATCTTATTCCTGTCCCATAGCTCCCTGGGTAAGGGAGGAAACAAATCAGCGTGAATATAGGAGCATAGCAAGGTACGAGACCCCAGCATCTTCACCATCAGGAGTAATCTGGGGAGCACGGATAGCCTAGGGTCCTCCTAGCTTGAGGGACAAGGAAGGAGCTTGATGCCCTGGGGCAATCATGACAGAAAGCTGATACTGTAGAAGGGTTTGTAGTGTGATACAACTAAACACAGCTGCACTGCCCCTCCTCCACACTGATTCATGCTGGAGGTTAGACCAGGAGATCAGGGCTGTATCATTACATCTTACATTGAGAAACGTGCTCTAAGCTCTTCTTACCTTTGAGGGTTGCTGTCTGCGCATGATTGTGGAACATCATACAGTGAAAATAAGTACCAGCCCCCAGTGAAAACTATCTGATAACACGCACTTGGACTTAATGAAAATACGGTACTTTGAAAGAGTCAAAATATAAAAAAAAAAAAACATTAAATGGTTTAAAAGTTCTCTTTCAGTGATGGTGGGGAATGTTGATTGGTGACAGTTATGTGATATTTGAAGTATTTTTAAAAAATGTGCGGTAGTACAGCAAAATAATTCTGCACTTACTGGACATACAATATATCAATAGAAATCCAGCATGATGGAGGAAAACTGGGAAATTACAATTTTAGCACAGTTACAAATGATAAAAAAAAAGACTTTGGTCCAACTAGTTCAAGCTTTTGTGATGAATTATATACTACCTATTGCCAGATTATGAATAACATTTGATACCATTTGTTATGAGAAAAACATCCGGCATTTTTTTTTTCAAATACTGATATAGCATTTGCAATTACTACTTGCGGTAGGGCATTCCTCAGTCTGACTACCTTAACTGTAAAGAACCCTTTCCTGTGTAGCTGCCAGAATGACTTGTCTTCCGCATGTAATGACTGCCATGTACTGCTTTTTAAGGGCTTTTGAAGGAATTGATCATATAAATAAGTCTTTTTTTTCTAACCTGAACAAGCCCAACTTTTCTAACCTCTCCTTATAGGAAAGACCTTCCATCCCACCTTTGAACCAACTCTATCTTTCCAATATCTCTTTTAGAATATAAAACTGGAGTACACATTCCAAAAAGGATATTTTTAGGTACTTTATAAAGTGTACAGAGCCAGGGACACATGGCATCTTCTGGCTGTGGTGATCCAAACACCAAAGGGCAAAGCCTACTGTCAGGTTAAACGTATTCACATCCTATTAGTGTTGGTGGATTGGATGACTGGTTTATATGCATTGGGCCAAAACAATCATTTACCAATAAGATAATTGTCTGATAGTCTCAATATACATGTACGTAGGGTTTATATGTGGTTGAGGGAAACAGATCCTTTGGCCACCAGATTTCCAATGTTTATGAGAATCTTTAAATATGCCCCTCTCTGTGCTGTAAAATCTCATACTAAAATGTGACACCAGAAATGTAGTTTTAAGCTGAAGGATATGCTGCTGGAGATGGCGGTAAGCCTGTCCTCTGGGCTTGTCAAGATAAAGCTATAGCTCAGGAATGCTGTGCTGAAAAGCTACTTGTAAATCACAACTTTCAGACCATTATTGTTGACATTACAATGATTGACAAAAACAAGGTCTGGAGATTCCAGCCAGAAAGAATGAGTTTCTGGAATTTAAACATGTCAAACATGTTAAAATATATTATCTAGACCCAATATAAAATAATATCCCTTCACCCAACAGTAAGTTTAACTTGGCAAATGTCATGTCCGGTCAATCCAACCAAATCGGAAGATACATAATCAACAAAACAATGACACCTCCTTATAGAGAATCGGTCAGCAGCTTTTAACTATGTAATCAGAGGGTAGTGTAAAGGTACCGTTACACTAAACGACTTACCAACGATCACGACCAGCGATACGACCTGGCCGTGATCGTTGGTAAGTCGTGTGGCCACTAGGGAGCAGTCACACACACAGCTCTATCCAGCGACCAACGATGCCGAAGTCCCCGGGTAACCAGGGTAAACATCGGGTTACTAAGTGCAGGGCCGCGTTTAGTAACCCGATATTTACCCTGGTTACCATCGTAGAAGTAAAAAAAAAAACACTACATACTCACATTCTGATGTCTGTCACGTCCCCCGCCGTCAGCTTCCCTGCACTGTGTAATAAGCGCCAGCCGTAAAGCAGAACGGTGACGTCACCGCTGTGCTCTGCTTTACGGCAGGCGCTGACACAGTGCAGGGAAGCTGACGCCGGGGGACGTGACAGACATCAGAATGTGAGTATGTAGTTTTTTTTTTTTTTTTTACTTTTACAATGGTAACCAGGGTAAAAATCGGGTTACTAAGCGCGGCCCTGCACTTAGTAACCCGATGTTTACCCTGGTTAGAGGTGAACACATCGCTAGATCGGCGTCACAGACGCCAATCTAGCGATGACAGCGGGGTGATCAGCGACCAAAAAAAGGTCCTGATCATTCCCCATGACCAACGATCTCCCAGCAGGGGCCTGATCGTTGGTCGCTGTCACACATAAAGATATCGTTAGCGGGATCGTTGCTATGTCACAAAAAGCGTGACGTTGCAACGATATCGTTAACGAAATCGTTATGTGTGAAAGTACCTTAAGGTAGGGGCTGAAACAATGATTTCAGTAATGTGTCACTTATTAGGCTGTGTCAATACAATGTTTTATCAGCAGGAGATTATCACTGTCAGACTACAGCTTGGGTGCCAAGTGGTCCAACTCTGCCCCAACACGGATTAGCAGCTTACTGTCAATATACAATGTACATAGAGAGCTTGGTGAGGGCAGGGTCAGCTTTCTGAGCTATGCTCCATGCTAAATCTAAAAGCTCTGATTGTATCACAACTGCTGCACCCAGTAATCTAAGTGACACATCGCTGGAATCAGGATCTATTTTCCTACCTTATTCTGCTCTCAGATGAGGTAGCAAATCCTGGTGACAGATTCCCTTTAAGACAACCACATATACATTTGTTTTGGCAAGTGATCCTTCAGCAGATGCTCACAGTCATAGGAATTCAGGTTTGGGTTATGATTTGTTCTTGTCAAAAAAAGGTGATCTTATGGAGATTATTCACTATAGTGACAATTTATTGTTATATACTTGAGGGAAGCTATGTAACAGCTCAGTGTAGGGGCTGTATTTGGAAAGGCAGGATGAGATAATTTGCTACAGATGTTCAGTAAAGTCTGTGCTAAAATGTTTTCATACTTTATCCTACGGTGTTACATCCATTGTCCAACACGTACAACACAGAACTTTCTCATACTAATAATGATGGACCAAACAGCTGTCTGCAGATAGAGGGAAATGTTAAATGATGGATTGTAAAAGAGTTGGGCATAGGCAAAACTCTATAATGAACGTTCTTGAGTTGATTTGTGTAAGGTTTCACATGACTCAATTTTAAAGACAAAAGTGTCGTCTGGTGTGGAGAACCCTTACAAAGTAGAGGTATTCCCGTACATAAAACCAATTGTAAGGCCGGTGTCCAACGTAGGGTTCAGCCCGTGTGTAGTAAGAATCTGAGGTGCGCCTCTTTATAAGGATCACGGCGGATTTCCACTACATCATTAGAATATCAAAATGAAAACCTAAATGGGGAACTTCTAATAAACAAAGTTCCAAAAAGAATGGAAGCTCTAAAGGCGCATATTAGAAGTAGATAACAAACTTTATTAATTATGCAATCTGACATACATGATAAAATCAATAAAAAATAATGAAGGGAGAGTAGAACATAGAAATCCCTTCTGAGCAAGACCCAGGTATACAGGACAATGTACTATGCATGGAGATAAAAGATATATATATAAAGAGAGACCAAGTGGACTCAAATTCACCCACATTACGGATGAAGGCAAGTATACACAGAGATGATGCCCTACAGTGGCAAAATCTCACAAGTAAAGTGCATAGTAGTACATAGAAAAACCAGTAATAACCTGTAAAATGCTTAAGGACAGCGGGATCCTGGGGTAACCTGATGAGGGTGCATACCGAAACGTGCGTCGGGGTGGGCGCCACACTCATCCACCTGGACCACCAAGGTATTTTTCTTATGATTTTTTTGCCATATACCTTTACATCTATGTGACAAGGAGATGAAGCTTTGGGGGAAACGTGCGTTGGGGCTGGTGGGCCAGTAAATATGTACTCTACCCCCCTGTGCATTTACATACCATCTTGATGTAAGTACTCACTTGTTTTCTCTGCGTGTCTAAAATTATTTAACAATAGTCATAGCAATTGCTTTTTGTCTAGGGGTATTCATAAAAGGGCCCACATTTGGTTAGGGCTGCTAAAAAAACTTTTTTGCTGAATACATTGCACATATTAACTGGCACTACTTTTTCAGGGATACTCATTTTTTTTTTTTTTTTTTACATATGTCTTTTCCCATATATACCTTTTTAATAATATTGAAATAAAACGCTACTTTTTATGAGACCTAGTTTGCACTCCTTGTTCTCATATTTGTTTTCAGTTTATTATCTCGCAATATCTGCAGTACCTGTCTAACGTGCCCGTGATGTGTCCCAAAATCATGTGTGGGTAAATTTAAACGTCATCGAGGTACACCACCACAAATTTGCCCCAGATGATAGAAGATATCTGTTGTGAATTCTGCTTTTGGGCTCCCTCCGGTGGTTGTAGAGGGTAATGCAGTTGTGCACCCCACGGCTAGCCCAGTTGTACTGTTATGATCAGGTGGCCTTGGAGCAGCATGAAATGACCTTCGCTGGAGCAGTGGTAACTATACTGACCACAAACCTTGATCCTATCAGCGCAACTAGAAGTAGCCGTGGGGTGTGCCTAACCAGACCTAGACACCTCGACACAGCCGGAGAACTAAATATCCCTAAAGATGGAAATAGGAAAACTCTCTTGCCTCAGAGCAGACCCCCAAAGGATAGATAGCCCCCCACAAATAATGACTGTGAGTAGGAGAGGAAAAGACACACGCAGACTGAAAACAGGGAAAAGCAAAGGAGGCCACTTCTACCTAGAAAGGAAAGGAAAGTACAGGATACTATGCGGTCAGCATAAAACACTACAAAATATCCACAGCAGAAAAATACAAAAACTCCACCACCTAACTAAAGATGTGGAGAGTATATCTGCGACTCCAGCGAATCCAACTAGACTGAGAAAAACATCAGGCACAGACTAGCAGGAACTAAATAGAAATAAGATAGCACAGAAAAAAAACACACAGCAGTGTGTCTAAAACAAAATGAAGCAAACACTTAACTTTGCTAAATTGGCAGCAAGCAGGAGAGGCCAGGCAGGACCAACACTTCTAAAGGAACAATGGACAACTGACAGGGACTAAAGAGTCCTGCAAAGCTATATACCCCAGTCAGCTTTGCAATTAGCAGATACACCTGTCCAATCCTGCAGTCCAGGCACAACTGCATTACCCTCTACAACCACCGGAGGGAGCCCAAAAGCAGAATTCACAACAGATATCATTAATAAAATGTTGAAAAAGGGCAGGGGCATTAGTCAGATTAAATGGCATGACAAGATTTTCGAAATGCCCTTCAGGGGTGTTAAATGCAGTTTTCCACTTCCCCTTCTCTGATTTTAATTAGATTATAAGCCTCCCCTAACTTGGAGAACCATTTTGCTCCAACAATCTGATTAAACATCTGGAATGAGCAGAAGAGGATAAAGGTCTCGGATGGTAATTCAAATTAACTCCCAAAAATGTAGACGAACACAGACCTCCATCTTTATTCTTGACAAAAAAAAACCTGCAGCAACAGGGGAAGAGGAAGGTCCGATATGTCCCTTGGCAAGACTTTCCGAGATGTACTTCTTCATGGCCTGTCTTTTGGGACCCGAAATATTGTATAACCTGGATTTGGATAGTTTTGCTACAAGCAGCAAGTTAACTGGACTTTCATAAGCCCGATGAGGAGGCAATTCCTGGCACCCCTCTTCAGAAAACATCTCCTCAAAACCGGACAGAGGGGTAGGGTTTAGATAGAAACGGTAGAGAGGTGGGTATTAAGACATTTATTGTTACAGAAATCACTGCATTTTGCTATTTCCCTATACTGCCAATCAAAAATGGGGTTATGCATAGCTAACCACGGGAGACCCAGTCAGTACAATACAAGTAGAAAGATCATCAAGCACATACCGTAGCAATAAATGCATTATTTCTGCATGACCCCAATGTCAAGGCCCAACTTAAGGTACAACCTGTGTAAAACACTCCTTATCAAGAGGATCAGATTCAATAGAAAATATGGGGATGGGTTTTGCCAGAACACTACAAGACAAACCAAGAGCTTGAGCATACCGTGCATCCGACATAATGTCCCCCTGCCCCACTATCCAAAAGAATAGACACTTTCGGTTTTCATACTAAAAAACACTTCTGCAGGTAAGACAAACTGAGATGTACACATGGAGAAAATGTATATACCCAGGTTGTAATTCTCGATACAACCTGGGGGCAGAAGTTTTCGGCCAGTTTCTTTAATTTAAGTGCGGAGGGACAGACCCAATGAAGTGACCCTTCTGACCACAAAAGAAACAAACCCCCATTCTGTGGCGGGCCGCAGGAGATTCAGCCCGAAACTCAACTGCATAGATTCATCAGGACACACGAGGTAGCTCTCCCCTCCATGGAGTACAGCTGGGGGAGGGGTCATCATGGGTCTATCGCTGAGGTGTCTGTCATTCCAAATGACTAAGGCCATAGCTGCCTCCAAGGACTCAGGAGTTTCATGCACAACCAACAAGTCCTTTAGCCTCTCTAACAGGCCTTCACAAAACTGGCTTCTGAGGGCTGGATCATTCCGCCTGGTGTTCTCCGGAACTTAGAGCAAAACTCCTCATGGCTGATCCCCCTAATCACCGCAATCTTCTAATCTCAAATATACCATACGTCCTAGCAGAATGTGCCACATTCATGACACCTTCCCTCTTTTAATCTGCCAATAATTTAGGTATAGTTGCCTCTGGCGCTATATATATATAATTTAACTGTGGTTCATTATAATGTATTTAGTTTAAAATTTTATCCTTGTGTATCTAATTGTTCTTGATTTTATGAGATGTGAGGGCACTGGCCACCCGTCTTCTACAGTGCCACCATGTAACCAAATGTTTGTTCAATAAAGGTTTTTTACTATCTATCTAGATCTATGCCATTATCTTTCCTGTGACCACATAGTTCGGTGTTTCTCTTTTTGGTTCTAGATTATGTCCGCATGGTCTACTATTTAATTTTCCAGCAGATATAGGTCTATGTAACTAATTGTGTACTACATGTTTATACATTTTTTTTTTTACACATTTTTTCATTTTTGTGGCCCTGCTCATTAAGGTAATGAATATTCACTCCACGCCTATGGGAGTGGAGAGGCGTGTATATTCATTACGTTAATGATCGGGCCATGTGATCGCTCGGCCGAAAAGGCTGCTGGTACTGGAAGGAATGAGATGCAGCGAGGGCGTGCAGGAAGGTGAGTAGAATGTGTCCTGGAAGCCGGCAGCTGCGCCTGTCACTGTGCACGCTGTGAGAGAAATGAATATTCATTTCTCTTTAGCAGCGGCACACGCTTTAGCCACAGCCGCCGGCTCCTGCCTCTGTGACCTGCTACTCCACCGCTCCCCTTCCCCCACTGAGTTTTGGGAACAATTGGATCATGTATAAGCCGAGGGGGGGCATTTTCAGCACAAAAAAAATGTACTGAAAAACTCTGCTTATACACGAGTAATAAAATTAAGACGCTTTGCCTACCCAGCACGTGGATGGGATGTCACACAGATGCCAACTGTTTGTGGTACATGTTTTTCAGAGACCCATAGAATTGTATTGGCAGTTTTCATTCATGCTGCCAGTAAAAAAAAAAAACAGTGATGTCTCCATGAGTTCTGCATGGACACACGGTCCATAAATTATAATGGCTAAGTGATGTATCTGAAGAAGACAGATGGCACATGTACATGCAACACGGATATCTGAATGAGGCCATACATAGGGTGCATTACAGGAGGTAATAGGTAACGTGGTATGGCTAGGGGGTTAGAGCACTCGAGGGAGAGGTGCTATGCTGCGGGTTACTGTTTGGGATCACTGTGTAACTAGCCTATAATACTCTAAAATTTACAATTAAATCCACATTTTAGATGTCGATTCTGCTGACGATTTTGATGAGGATTTAAGCATATTTGCAAGGACTGATCAGTATGACTGCTCACTAGAGTTGAGCAAATTTTTCAATATTCGGCTCGGATTACGATCACCGGTGAATATTGTATTTGCAAACATAAATTTTGCATGAATAGGGTACAAATTTGGCAAATTTGGATTCGGTGATCGGTTTCCGAACATATTCGTTCATCTCTACTGGTGACCAATATCTTTTACTGAATGAAAGTGGTTTAAATGCCTGTTCATACAGGGATACCAAAGTAAACAATGCACCCTGAGCAATATATAACTATTCTAGATCGCTCAGAGAGCATAGGTTGCCATTGTTATCAGCAGTGCGATGCCGCACTGATTAACGAGCATTTTTCTTGTCTGTCAGGGGATCTGCAGCCTCTTTACATGGTAAGACAATCATGAAACAAGCAATTTTAACAACATTCATAATTATTATGCAGTGCCAATGCTCCTTTTGGAGCATAATTCACTCATTGTAATGAGTTCAGGTATACTAATATATATACTAGATGGTGGCCCGATTCTAACGCATCGGATATTCTAGAATATGTATGTAGTTTATTAATGAAGTTTTCAGAATAATGCAATTTATACACAGGATTCGGCCGGCCGCGACCAATTACCAAAGCGTGGTTCAAATTCTGCGCCTGTCGCTGATTGGTCACGCCCGGCCGCGAAAAATCAGTGAAGCCAGGGCCGGCTCCAGGTTTTTGAGGGCCACGGGCAAAAGAGTCTCAGTGGACCCCCTTCTTTAACACATACCACGATTCATGATGCACAGATACAGCAGAGAAATATACCACAGCCAAGTAGTGTATAACACAGCCCATGTAGTATATTGCCCAGCCACGTAGTATATAACACAGCCACGTAGCATATAGCACAGCCACGTAGCGTATAACACAGCCCACGTAGTATATAACACAGCCACGTAGTATATTGCCCAGCCACGTAGTATATAGCACAGCCCAGGTTTTTGAGCGCCCCAGGCGAAAGAGTCTCAGTGGGCCCCCTTCTTTAACACATACCACAATTCATGATGCACAGATACAGCAGAGAAATATAGCACAGCCAAGTAGCGTATAACACAGCCCACGTAGTAAATAACACAGCCACATACAGTGGGGCAAAAAAGTATTTAGTCAGTCAGCAATAGTGCAAGTTCCACCACTTAAAAAGTTGAGAGGCGTCTGTAATTTACATCATAGGTAGACCTCAACTATGGGAGACAAACTGAGAAAAAAAAAATCCAGAAAATCACATTGTCTGTTTTTTTAACAATTTTTTTGCATATTATGGTGGAAAATAAGTATTTGGTCAGAAACAAAATTTCATCTCAATACTTTGTAATATATCCTTTGTTGGCAATGACAGAGGTCAAACGTTTTCTGTAAGTCTTCACAAGGTTGCCACGCACTGTTGTTGGTATGTTGGCCCATTCCTCCATGCAGATCTCCTCTAGAGCAGAGATGTTTTTGGCTTTTCGCTTGGCAACACGGACTTTCAACTCCCTCCAAAGGTTTTCTATAGGGTTGAGATCTGGAGACCGGCTAGGCCACTCCAGGACCTTGAAATGCTTCTTAGGAAGCTACTCCTTCGTTGCCCTGGTGGTGTGCTTTGGATCATTGTCATGTTGAAAGACCCAGCCACGTTTCATCTTCAATGCCCTTGCTGATGGAAGGAGGTTTGCACTCAAAATCTCATGATACATGGCCCCATTCATTCTTTCATGTACCCGGATCAGTCGTCCTGGCCCCTTTGCAGAGAAACAGCCCCAAAGCATGATGTTTCCACCACCATGCTTTACAGTAGGTATGGTGTTTGATGGATGCAACTCAGTATTCTTTTTCCTCTAAACACGACAAGTTGTGTTTCTACCAAACAGTTCCAGTTTGGTTTCATCAGACCATAGGACATTCTCCCAAAACTCCTCTGGATCATCCAAATGCTCTCTAGCAAACTTCAGACGGGCCCGGACATGTACTGGCTTAAAGGGACACTGTCACCTGAATTTGGAGGGAACAATCTTCAGCCATGGAGGCGGGGTTTTTGGGTGTTTGATTCACCCCTTCCTTACCCGCTGGCTGCATGCTGGCTGCAATATTGGATTGAAGTTCATTCTCTATCCTCTATAGTACATGCCAGCACAAGGCAATCTTCCCTTGCGCAGGCGTGTACTATGGAGGACAGAGAATGAACTTCAATCCAATATTGCAGCCAGCATGCAGCCAGCGGGTAAGGAAAGGGTGAATCAAAAACCCCAAAACCCGCCTCCATGGCTGAAGATTGTTCCCTCCAAATTCAGGTGACAGTGTCCCTTTAAGCAGTGGGACACGTCTGGCACTGCAGGATCTGAGTCCATGGTGGCGTAGTGTGTTACTTATGGTAGGCCTTGTTACATTGGTCCCAGCTCTCTGCAGTTCATTCACTAGGTCCCCCCGCGTGGTTCTGGGATTTTTGCTCACCGTTCTTGTGATCATTCTGACCCCACGGGGTGGGATTTTGCGTGGAGCCCCAGATCGAGGGAGATTATCAGTGGTCTTGTATGTCTTCCATTTTCTAATTATTGCTCCCACTGTTGATTTCTTCACTCCAAGCTGGTTGGCTATTGCAGATTCAGTCTTCCCAGCCTGGTGCAGGGCTACAATTTTGTTTCTGGTGTCCTTTGACAGCTCTTTGGTCTTCACCATAGTGGAGTTTGGAGTCAGACTGTTTGAGGGTGTGCACAGGTGTCTTTTTATACTGATAACAAGTTTAAACAGGTGCCATTACTACAGGTAATGAGTGGAGGAAAGAGGAGACTCTTAAAGAAGAAGTTACAGGTCTGTGAGAGCCAGAAATCTTGATTGTTTGTTTCTGACCAAATACTTATTTTCCACCATAATATGCAAAAAATTTGTTAAAAAAACAGACAATGTGATTTTCTGGATTTTTTTTTCTCAGTTTGTCTCCCATAGTTGAGGTCTACCTATGATGTAAATTACAGACGCCTCTCATCTTTTTAAGTGGTGGAACTTGCACTATTGCTGACTGACTAAATACTTTTTTTGCCCCACTGTAGTATATTGCCCAGCCACATAGTATATAGCACAGCCCACGTAGTAAATAGCACAGACACGTAGTATATTGGCAAACCACATAGTATATTGCCCAGCCACGTAGTCTATTGCCCAGCCACGTAGTATATAGCACAGGCACATAGTATATTGCCCAGCCACGTAGTATTGCAAAGCCACATAATATATTGCACAGCCATGTAGTATATAGCACAGCCACGTAGTATATAGCACAGAGACGTAGTATATAACACTGCCCATGCCGTATATAACACAGGCCACGTAGTATAGAGCACAGCCACGTAGTATATAGCACAGCCCATGTAGTATATAGCAATGTGAGCACCATATCCCTGTTAAAAAAAAATAATTAAAATAAAAAATAGTTATATACTCACCCTCTGTCGGCCCCCCGGATCCAGCCGAGGCGTTTACCGATGCTCCTCGCGGCGCTCCGGTCCCAAGAGTACATTGCGGTCTCGCGAGATGATGACATAGCGGTCTTGCGAGACCGCTATGTCATCATCTCGCGAGACCGCAATGCATGAACCGGTCACCGGAGCCTCGCGAGGAGCGGGAAAGGCCTGGGCTGGATCTGAAGAGCGGGAAAGGCGCCGGAAGGTGAGTATATAATTTTTATTTTTTAATTATTTTTAACATTAGATCTTTTTACTATTGATGCTGCATAAGCAGCATCAATAGTAAAAAGTTGGTCACACAGGGTTAATAGCAGCGTTAACAAACAGCGTTACACCACAGCATAACGCGGTCCGACCACAGCATATCGCGGTCCGTTAACGCTAACATTAACCCTGTGTGAGGGCTGACTGGAGGGGAGTATGGAGCGGGCACTGACTGCAGGGGAGTGGCCATTTTGCCACCGGACTGTGTCTGTCACTGATTGGTCATGGCTGTTTTGCCGCGACCAATCAGCGACTTGGGATTTCCGTGACAGACAGAAAGACGGAAGTGACCCTTAGACAGTTATATAGTAGATATATGTAACAGGAACCATTCACGATAAGTGATGATCAAAGCTCAACGTCTGCCTATCCCTGCACTGATCACCGAGCGTGCCCACCATACTGTCCTGTAAAAGTCAACGGACATCTACAGACTACAGTAAGGTGAATGCTATTAAAAGCAGCTATGGCGCCCTTTACAGGCTTTGCGTTGAGCTCAAAATACATTGTTAACACAACACAGGTGCTTGTAGTGATACATGTGATAAAATTTAGCCATAATGCTGCTTTCAAAACAAACTTGACTTTTTTATGTCTACTGGCTACTTGAGAAAGAAATTAGTGTGTTTCTTATACTAACCAGACATAGTACAATCCATCTTATTTCTGAGTCCGGACCGATGTGATCATTAATGGATATACCTCGTTCAGTTTGGCAGGAATACTAGATTTCTCCCACAGCATTGTGCATGAGGTCATGTATCTGTAAGTGTCCATATTGGACGCCAACCACTGACCGCAAGGTCACTACTCTGGAACACAGCTACTGTTTTGTTTTTGCCAAGTTAAGAATGGTTTCCTGGGACTGCAGAAATAACCGACAAAACAATCCTGAAATGGAAAAATACTGGTCCGTTCCAATCACAGTGTGCACTCTGACGAGTATTCAGAAGGACACTTATGTCCTTGTGTTTTGACGTATTTGGAAAATTCTGAAATCACTAGTTTTATCTTACAATTCTTAATTAGGAAAAAGCTTGTTTATTTCTAGAAGACATCAGAGGTCAATGGGAATATCTGCACTGTGAAGGCTTCAAGAAAAAATTAGTGGAGTTCTCATGGGTTTACCGCAACAGAGAGGAGCCAGAAGACTGCAACGTCTGATTTCCCCTACTCCTGCACAGATTAGAAGCACTTGACTTTTATATTAAACAGTGTAAATTTCTTTCAGCACTGCAGGGGTTAATCTGCTCTGTTGAGAGCTTCTGGAGCATTAGGGCTCTCAGCTATACACTGCTAGCCACTCCCATCTCCTACATAATCTGGGCTCTGGCTAGCACTCATTGTCAGAGTTAGCTTATGCTGCATGGCTGGTGGTGGTTATTGGAGAAAAGCATTTGGTGGATTTATCTGTGACTGTTGCTAGGTTTTGAGTGTGAGATAATTCCTTCTCTTCTACTTTGGTTTAACCCCATCCTCCACTCCCCAATGCATACCTCTGTTGTGTGTGTGAGTATATTTGTATGGTTGGCATTTTTTATTACAGCTGTTTGTATTATCTTGCTAGTCTTGTTGGTGTATTACGATACACTACTACTCCCCTCTTCTCTGCTTGGAGAGGGGTACAGACTGAGGGTGGATTCAGGTGCTAAGGCGAGGTAAGTGGCCCCGGCGTCTTCACCATCAGAAGTAATCTGGGGAACAGGTTATAGTAAGGGACAGGGAAGGAGCCCCTGGTCCTGGGACACGAGACAATAGAGTGGTGACAGGAGTTCTATCAGTTGGGAACAGGAGCTTAATCACATTTTAATTGTGATTCGCCATCAAAAAAAGAATAATTTAAATGTGTGTGCTCATCTTCTGTCTTCAGGCATTCCCCAGCATCTCTGCCTTCTGGGGTAATGGACTCTTTAAGGTTGACAGTTCAGACCCGAGGCATGGTCGTGCCGCTGTTCCGAACTGTGCGCTCTTCCATGCTGCTAGCAGAAACGGCTTTGTCTTTACAGTATCAGTGACGCACAGGGGCACTGAAGTTGACCATATCCAACGATGAAGCCAGCTTGAGAGCGGCGCCTGCAAGCTGTATAGCCAACAGTTTGCAAGCCTTTGTTCTTGCCAAGGTAATCATCCATTCTGAGGTGGCCGGTAATTTAGGCAAAGAGCAGTACAATGCAGAATTAAAAATCATTCCAGTCTTGGGAACGGAGAGGTTTTTTAGATAAGTTGCAATTCTAACCATTAATGAACCTGAGAAAACCCTTTTAAATCTTTACTAATATTGTACATTTTTCCGTACTAACTTCAGCCATAAACATTTTGCAAGGTAAAGCCGAGATTTGGTGAAAAAGAATGACATATTAGGTTTTAAGAAAGAAATTTGATGGCCACTCTCGTATAAACACAATGGAAGAGGTTGGAAACTGTTAAAAATGTCACAGCATACTTGGCCTCAAAACCATTCAGGTCACTGACCACTTTTTGCAAAAAGGATCTAATAGTTATAAAAACAACAACAAAGAATCGTTTGAAAAATATGACACATAGAAACACATATATTAAAATACTGACCGTCACTTCCAAAAAGAAAGACAAATGTGAACAGGTGCAAGTTAAGTGAGCCACAATAACAAAATAAAGCTGCACTTGAAACACTATAATATGTAAACATGGAATAGATGAAATTGTAATTGCATTACTGCTGTAGAAAATAAGTTAAAAAATGAAGGTACTTAGCACATAAATTGGCATTTTGAGCACAATTAGAAATCCCATGAATACCCTGAAAGAATTTTATCAAAGTAGAGAAAATAAGAAGTGGCTGTCTATCAGATTCCCTCTTTCATTTGCCATGACAAATTACAATATTTAATCTCTGAAGTTTTTTTTTTTCCATTTTTGGTTGCCCTTTTTTGAGTCTTTTACAACGATACCTTTTCTCTTAATAATATACTGTTAGGCGTACAGTCAAGAAGCAAGGTTATAAAAACAAACATGCCAGATTCATTCTTTGCATCAAATTCTTCATTAATTTAATCATTAAGCACATTTATTTTTAAAGAGGTTATCATAACAGCTGAAAAATATTAACAAAACACAGCGGATGTTGTAAAATAACAAAATTAGCTATATTCACTACTCTCATCAGGCGGTCCAGCGCATAAATGCAGTTGGTTTTCCCAGACTTTGTTGTTCGTGGTCAAGTGCCATATTATTGTCATCAGGGGTCTGCTATGGGGGCTACAATGCCAATAATAAGGCATGTGACCACTGTAGAGGTTATGTGATGGCCCCTTATAAACAAAATGAAAGCCCCCATACACATTAGATGGCTGTCAGTTGTTCTGCTTGCAGTCATTAAGCCTGTCTCTCCCATAAACAGAAGCACTCGTTGAGTCAAGTGCTCCTGTGTTGTTAATGAAAAAGCCGTCGACGGACATCTGTACTGGTAGCTCATCTCCTGGAGAATGCAATTGGCAATCTGAAATTGGACAAGGTCAAACGACATCTCCCCCAACAATCAGTTGGCCGGTGCCCCCATAAACTTTAGAGTGTGGGTAAAATCCATTGATATTGGTGGCGACATTAGTCTAATGTGTATGGAGGATATAAAGAGCACCACCAAGTCTTCTATGCTGAAAGAAAGAATAGGTGGGTATAGTTTATTTTGTTATTTTATCACATTGGCTGCAGCTTGCCCATTTTTATAAGGCTGGATAAACCCGTTAATAGTAAGTGAGGATGTTGTCCCCATAAAGTTTAGAGTGTGAGTAAAATCCGTTGATATTGGTGGGTGCGGCCAACATTAGTCTAATGTGTATGGAGGGTATAAAGAGCACCACCAAGTCTTCTATGCTGAAAGAATAGGTGGGTATAGTTTATTTTGTTATTTTATCACATTGTTTCCGGCTTGTCCATTTTTATAAGGCTGGATAAACCCTTTAATAGTAAGTGATGATGTTGGGAAACAGAACATATTCCACCAGAAATCCTTTCACATTGAAACATCTGGAAACATGAGTTATAAAACATTTCTGTAAAATAGCTTCCTCTAAAAGTAAAAAATATGCTTAATTTAGACTTTTTGGCATTACAATGACAGTGGCTGAAGGACAGATGACTAGTCACGTGTAATAACTGAAATATAAGGTGATAGCAGTCAAGCTGGACATGACAAACAACATAATTAAATGATTAATGTTAGTACATCTGCTTCTTAACTGTCAGCATGTTCATCAACATTCATCATTTCCATTCATCTTCATACATAAGAATGCCTTATGAATCAGCTTCTTTAATTTGAACAAATCTTTGGCAGTTTCCAGAACAAAAACAGCATTGTAGGAAAGTTAAAATCTGTTCTAGCATCTGAAAACATTGCTCTATAAAGCTCCCTAAAATATATTATGCTTATTTTCCTGTGGTTTAGTATGCATGAAGGGAGACTGGCTTATTGGAATACCAATTTAAGTTAATGAAAAGTATATTTGAATGTTGACTTTCATGAGAATAATAAAGAGGCTTCCAGCATGGAACCCACTATCAAAGCATCCAGCTTCTGAGTGTTGAAGATGGAAACTGTAAAGGCAAAAATGCCAAGTCTGGACCAACTCGGAGGGCAAAAAGGCACAAAAACACAAGTTGTGACTCGTGATATTAAAAAGAGCCTCTTCAGTTAACACTTGGATTTACAGCTCTATGTAGATCTGTGAACCTGGCCCGACTCTTCCAGATAAAATGTTTGAATGATATTTTTTTTATTGTAATAGCAAGTATGTCTAGCAAAGATTTTATTCTCTTGAAAAGACCACAAACGTAATACAAAACGTCTAGACTGGATGTTTTGTCTGCTTTAAGAACTTGCTTTCATTATGTGACTATGATTATTATTTATATCGTTCAGCAGGTTTGCTTGTTATTAAGATGGCAATTTTATATCCTGAATACCTCATGGTTAACACAATGCTACCATTTGTATGATATAAATAATCTACCTGTATAATTTATTTCAATCCAGCTCTTATATTCATAGATTTTGAACCTTGTGATTGTCTGGGGTTGCTTTGGTGCTGGAAAAATGGGAGATTTGTACAAGGTAAAATGGATTTTGAATAAGGAAGGCTATCACTCCATTTTGCAATGCCATGTCATACCCTGTGAACAGAGCTTGATTGGAGCCAGTTTCATCCTACAACAGGACAATGACCCAAAGCACATCTCCAAAATATGCAAGAACTATTTAGGGAAGAAGCAGGCAGCTGTATTCTATCTGTAATGGAGTGGCCACCGCAGTCACCAGATCTCAACCCCATTGAGCTGTTGTGGAAGCAGCTTCGGAAGCCCCCACATATATTGACTGTGAGTAAAGATGAAAGTCACAAACGCAGAAATGAAACAGGTTTCAGCAAAGGGAGGCCAGACTTACGAGATAGACAGAGGATAGGAAAGGTAACTTTGCAATCAACACAAAAACCTACAAAAGACCACGCAGAATGTGCAAAAAGGACCTCCGCACCGACTCACGGTACGTAGGGGCCACTCTGCATCCCAGAGCTTCCAGCTAGCAAGACAAAATCATGATAACCAGCTGGACAAGAAAACAGTGAACAAATAATGACTATCAGGAACTTAGCTTCTGCAGGAGAAGGCAGGTCACCAGAGAGATCCAGGAGCGAACTGAACAAATGCAAAAACATTGACAGCTGGCATGCAGTAACGATCTGAGAGAAGTTAAATAGAGCAGCCAACCAAAGGATAAACCACGTCACCTGTGTGAGGAACCTCAGAAGCAGCAGCTTCACTCATAGCCACCAGAGGGAGCCCATAGACAGAACTCGCCGAAGTACCATTCACGACCACAGGAGGGAGTTCGACAACAGAATTCACAACAGTACCCCTTCCCTTGAGGAGGGGTCACCGAACCCTCACCAGAGCCCCCAGGCCGATCAGGATGAGCCAAATGAAAGGCACGAACAAGATCGGCAGCATGATCAGAGGCAAAAACCCAGGAATTATCTTCCTGACCATAACCCTTCCACTTGACCAGGTACTGGAGTTTCCGTCTTGAAACACGAGAATCCAAAATATTCTCCACCACATACTCCAACTCCCCCTCGACCAACACCGGGGCAGGAGGATCAACGGAGGGAACCATAGGCGCCACGTATCTCCGCAATAACGACCTATGGAACACATTATGGATGGCAAAAGAAGCTGGAAGGGCCAAACGAAATGACACAGGATTAAGAACTTCAGAGATCTTATATGGCCCAATGAAACGAGGCTTAAACTTAGGAGAGGAAACTTTCATAGGAACGTGACGAGATGACAACCAAACCAAATCCCCAACACGAAGTCGGGGACCAACACAACGCCGGCGGTTAGCGAAACGTTGAGCCTTCTCCTGGGACAATGTCAAAGTGTCCACCACATGAGTCCAAATCTGCTGCAACCTGTCCACCACCACATCCACACCAGGACAGTCCGAAGGCTCAACCTGCCCTGAAGAAAAACGAGGATGGAAACCAGAATTACAGAAAAAAGGAGAAACTAAAGTAGCCAAGCTGGCACGATTATTAAGGGCGAACTCAGCCAAAGGCAAGAAGGACACCCAATCATCATGATCAGCAGAAACAAAGCATCTCAGATATGTCTCCAAAGTCTGATTAGTTCGTTCGGTTTGGCCATTAGTCTGAGGATGGAAAGCCGAAGAAAAAGACAAATCAATGCCCATCTTAGCGCAAAAGGACCGCCATAACCTCAAAACAAACTGGGAACCTCTGTCCGAGACGATGTTCTCTGGAATGCCATGCAAACGAACCACATGCTGGAAAAACAAAGGCACCAAATCAGAGGAGGAAGGCAATTTAGATAAGGGTACCAAATGGACCATCTTAGAGAAGCGATCACAAATCACTCAAATGACCAACATCTTTTGAGAAACAGGGAGATCAGAAATAAAATCCATGGAAATATGCGTCCAGGGCCTCTTCGGGATCGGCAAGGGCAAAAGCAACCCACTGGCACGAGAACAGCAGGGCTTAGCCCGAGCACAAGTCCCACAGGACTGCACAAAATAACGCACATCCCGTGACAAAGAAGGCCACCAAAAGGATCTAGCCACCAGTCCATCTATCAGGGACAAACAGTTTCTCCGTAGGACAACGGTCAGGTCTATCAGCCTGAAACTTTTGCAACACACGCCGCAAATCAGGGGAAATGGCAGACAAAATTACCCCTTCTTTAAGAATACCCGCCGGCTCCGGAACACCCGGAGAGTCAGGCACAAAACTCCTCGACAGGGCGTCAGCCTTCACATTCTTAGATCCCGGAAGGTATGAAACCACAAAATCAAAACGGGAGAAAAAGAGCGACCATCGAGCCTGTCTAGGATTCAATGGTTTGGCAGACTCGAGATAAGTCAAATTCTTGTGATCCGTCAAGACCACCACGCGATGTTTAGCTCCTTCAAGCCAATGTCGCCACTCCTCAAATGCCCACTTCATGGCCAACAACTCCCGATTGCCCACATCATAATTGCGCTCAGTAGGCGAGAATTTTCTAGAAAAGAAGGCACAGGGTTTCATCACCGAGCCATCAGAACTTCTTTGCGACAAAACAGCCCCTGCTCCAATTTCAGAAGCATCAACCTCAACCTGAAAAGGGAGCGAAACATCTGGCTGGCACAACACAGGGGCAGAAGCAAAACGACGCTTCAACTCCTGAAAAGCCTCTACAGCCGCAGAGGACTAATTGACCACATCAGCACCTTTCTTGGTCAAATCAGTCAACGGTTTAGCAACACTGGAAAAATTAGCGATGAAGCGACGATAAAAATTAGCAAAGCCCAGGAATTTCTGCAAGCTCTTCACAGATGTCGGCTGAGTCCAATCATAAATAGCCTGAACCTTAACAGGGTCCATCTCGATAGTAGAAGGGGAAAAAATGAAACCTTCTGAACTCCAAAGAGACACTTTGACCCCTTCACAAACAAGGAATTCGCACGAAGGACCTGGAACACCATTCTGACCTGCTTCAGATGAGACTCCCAATCATCCGAAAAGACCAAAATGTCATCCAAATATACAATCATGAATCTATCCAGGTACTCTCGGAAGATGTCATGCATAAAGGACTGAAACACAGATGGAGCATTAGAAAGCCCGAATGGCATAACCAGGTACTCAAAATGGCCCTCGGGCGTATTAAATGCCGTTTTCCATTCATCACCCTGTTTAATTCGCACAAGATTATACGCACCACGAAGATCTATCTTGGTGAACCAACTAGACCCCTTAATCCGAGGAAATAAATCAGACATCAGCGGCAAAGGATACTGAAATTTGACTGTGATCTTATTAAGAAGGCGGTAATCAATACAAGGTCTCAAAGAACCATCCTTCTTGGCCACAAAAAAGAACCCTGCTCCCAATGGTGACGACGACGACGGACGAATATGACCCTTCTCCAAGGATTCCTTTATATAACTCCGCATAGCGGCGTGCTCTGGCACAGATAAATTAAACAGACGGCTTTTAGGAAACTTACTACCAGGAATCAAATTAATAGCACAGTCGCAATCCCTATGAGGAGGTAGGGCACCAGATTTGGGCTCTTCAAATACATCCCGGTAATCTGATAAAAACTCAGGGACTTCAGAAGGAGTGGAAGGCGAAATTGACAGCAATGGAACATCACCATGTACCCCTGACAACCCCAGCTGGACACAGACATAGATTTCCAATCCAACACTGGATTATGGACCTGTAGCCATGGCAACCCCAAAACGACCACATCATGCAGATTATGCAACACCAAAAAGCGAATAGCCTCCTGATGTGCAGGAGCCATGCACATGGTCAATTGAGTCCAGTACTGAGGCTTATTCTTGGCCAAAGGCGTAGCATCAATTCCTCTCAATGGAATAGGATACTGCAAGGGCTCCAAGAAAAAACCACAGCGCCTGGCAAACTCCAAGTCCATCAAATTCAGGGCAGCGCCTGAATCCACAAATGCCATTACAGAATAGGACGACAGAGAGCAAATCTGAGTAACGGACAAAAGAAATTTAGACTGTACCGTACCAATGATGGCAGACCTAGCGAACCGCTTAGTGCGCCTAGGACAATCGGAGATAGCATGAGTGGATTCACCACAGTAAAAACACAGCCCATTCCGACGTCTGTGTTCTTGCCGTTCAGCTCTGGTCAAAGTCCTATCACACTGCATAGGCTCAGGCCTATGCTCAGAGAATACCGCCAGATGGTGCACAGCTTTGCGCTCACGCATGCGCCGATCGATCTGAATGGCCAAAGACATAGACTCATTCAGACCAGCAGGCGTGGGAAATCCCACCATGACATCCTTAAGGGCTTCAGAATACCCTTTCTGAAAATTGCCGCCAGGGCACATTCATTCCACTGAGTAAGCACAGACCACTTTCTAAACTTCTGACAGTACACCTCCGCTTCATCCTGACCCTGACACAAAGCCAGCAAGATTTTCTCTGCCTGATCCACTGAATTTGGTTCATCATAAAGCAATCCAAGCGCCAGAAAAAAACACATCAACATCACGCAATGCAGGATCTCCTGGCGCAAGGGAAAATGCCCAGTCTTGAGGGTCACCACGCAACAAAGAAATAATGATTTTTACCTGTTGAACGGGGTCACCAGAGGAGCGGGGTTTCAAAGCTAGAAACAGTTTACAATTATTTTTGAAATTCAAGAACCTAGATCTATCCCCAAAAAATAAGTCAGGCATAGGAGTTCTAGGCTCTAACACAGGATTCTGAACCACAAAATCTTGAATGTTTTGTATCCTTGCAGTGAGATGATCCACACAAGAGGACAGACCTTGAATGTCCATATCTACACCTGTGTCCTGAACCACCCAAAGGTCTAGGGGAAAAGAAAGACAAAACACAGTGCAAAGAAAAAAAAATGGTCTCAGAAGTTCTCTTATCCCTCTATTGAGATGCATTAATACTTTGGGCCAGCTGTACTGTTATGACCTGGTGGTTAGGAGCACCCGGAATGACCTGATAGTTAAACCTCATACAGGACGAGCTCTGGGATGTGGGAGTTCTGCTGACCGCAAACCCTAATCCTATCACACACACTAGAAATAGCCGTGGAGCGCTCCTGACCAGACCAAGGCGCCTCGTCACAGCCTAAGAACTATCTAGCCCTAGAGATAGAAAATAAAGCCTACCTTGCCTCAGAGAAATTCCCCAAAGGTAAAGGAAGCCCCCACATATATTGACTGTGAGTAAAGATGAAAGTCACAAACGCAGAAATGAAACAGGTTTCAGGAAAGGGAGGCCAGACTTACTAGATAGACAGAGGATAGGAAAGGTAACTTTGCGATCAACACAAAAACCTACAAAAGACCACGCAGAGTGTGCAAAAAGGACCTCTGCACCGACTCACGGTACAGAGGGGCCACTCTGCATCCCAGAGCTTCCAGCTAGCAAGACAAAATCATGATAACCAGCTGGACAAGAAAACAGTGAACAAATAATGACTATCAGGAGTTCGACAACAGAATTCACAACAACGACTGTCGCCCCAGGTTCTGGAGCGGTCCTTCAGCCGGCAGCCACGGACCCGTCCCAGCCATCCAGCAGCGCAACAGCAGGTGGGCCTTCCACACTCACTGGAGACCAGGGAGCTGGCCCATCAGATATTCCCCTTTCGCAGTCCTCTTCCACTGCACCCTTTTTGCAGGCACATCCCGGCAGCGACAGAGGGCTTCGGACAGGTCACTCATGCCCGAGTTTTTGCACTTGAGCTCGGTTTTACACGAAGCAATCAAGGCTTTTGGTGACCGAATGGATGTGTCTCATAACCTGTTAAATTGCCATATCCAGGATGTCACCAAAAGCCTTGATCAAGTTAAAGCCGACCTCCAGAGGCCAGCTCATCATTTTTTTCAACCAAATAGAGCAGGGCATGTCAGAACACCTTAGCCCTGATCTCCAGCTGTGTGATGCAGGCCTGCAATGCTGCTTTTGTGCAGGCTATGCAGCAGAGTCGCAATTTACAGCAGACAGTGGCGGCATATCCAACTGTGCCGTCACTATCATGATTAACATCCCTTCCTACCTCTGCTGCATACCACTGCACGGCCACCTCAATTCCTTCCACAGGTGGACCTCACTACAGCGGCAACACCATTACCAGTGCTGTTGGACATCCCACCGCCACCACCGTGACAACCGCTGCTCCGGCTTGGACCTCCTCCACTGACACCACGAGGCCGCAGGACCCTGGCGTGGCTTTCCGGGCCGGACCCCCCCTGATGCAGCAGGACCCAGGCATGGCTTTCTGGGTAGGACCCCCCCCCCCATGCAACAGGACCCAGGCGTGGTTTTCCAGGCAGGTTCCCCCACATGCAGCAGGACCCAGGCATGGCTTTCCGGGCAGGACCCCCCCATGCAGCAGGACCCAGGCATGGTTTTCCGGGCAGTACCCCCCCACATGCAGCAGGACTCAGGCATGGCTTATCGGGCAGGACCCCCCATGCAGCAGGACCCATGCATGGCTTTCCGGGCAGGACCCCCCATGGAGCAGGACCCAGGCATGGCTTATCGGGCCGGCCCCACCACGATGCAGCAGGACCCTGGCAGGGCTTTATGTTCTCCCCCAACGATGCAGCAGGACCCTGGCAGGGCTTTATGTCCCCCCCCCAACGATGCAGCAGGACCCTGGCAGGGCTTTATGTTCCCCCCCCCACTACCACGCAGCAGGACTCTGGTGAGGCCGAGCGATCGTCAAGCACAATGCACTTTGACACAGTGCAGCCGGACCCTGACGTGTCTCCCGCCACCACATTACAGCATATGAGCCCACCAAGACGTCCCCCTACCAGGCAAACCCAAACAAAAACTCATAAAAAAAAAACACTTAGTATTCCTACCCCTTCACCTACCGATGTGTCTATATTGTCAGTTTTGTCTCACCCTTCCAGTGTGTCTCAAGCCTCTCATGTGTCAAGCCCCATCCCCGAGCTTCCAGACCCATCCAGTTTCATTGCCCCTCCTCCTGCCACCTCAGCGTCGTCCACGGTTAGCCAGGCATCAGTTCTGCACACACCCCGTTTACATCACTCTACCGCAAGCCGTCGCGGTACCAAAAAATAAGTTTCACATTTTGTTAAATCAATAAAAAAAAGTTTTATTTGCCACAATTACAGTTAGGGCCAGAAATATTTGGACAGTGACACAATTTTCGCGAGTTGGGCTCTGCATGCCACCACATTGGATTTGAAATGAAACCTCTACAACAGAATTCAAGTGCAGATTGTAACGTTTAATTTGAAGGGTTGAACAAAAATATCTGATAGAAAATGTAGGAATTGTACACATTTCTTTACAAACACTCCACATTTTAGGAGGTCAAAAGTAATTGGACAAATAAACATAACCCAAACAAAATATTTTTATTTTCAATATTTTGTTGCAAATCCTTTGAAGGCAATCACTGCCTTAAGTCTGGAACCCATGGACATCACCAAACGCTGGGTTTCCTCCTTCTTAATGCTTTGCCAGGCCTTTACAGCCGCAGCCTTCAGGTCTTGCTTGTTTGTGGGTCTTTCCGTCTTAAGTCTGGATTTCAGCAAGTGAAATGCATGCTCAATTGGGTTTAGATCTGGAGATTGACTTGGCCATTGCAGAATGTTCCACTTTTTGGCACTCATGAACTCCTGGGTAGCTTTGGCTGTATGCTTGGGGTCATTGTCCATCTGTACTATGAAGCGCCGTCCAATCAACTTTGCAGCATTTGGCTGAATCTGGGCTGAAAGTATATCCCGGTACACTTCAGAATTCATCCGGCTACTCTTGTCTGCTCTTATGTCATCAATAAACACAAGTGACCCAGTGCCATTGAAAGCCATGCATGCCCATGCCATCACGTTGCCTCCACCATGTTTTACAGAGGATGTGGTGTGCCTTGGATCATGTGCCGTTCCCTTTCTTCTCCAAACTTTTTTCTTCCCATCATTCTGGTACAGGTTGATCTTTGTCTCATCTGTCCATAGAATACTTTTCCAGAACTGAGCTGGCTTCTTGAGGTGTTTTTCTGCAAATTTAACTCTGGCCTGTCTATTTTTGGTATTGATGAATGGTTTGCATCTAGATGTGAACCCTTTGTATTTACTGTCATGGAGTCTTCTCTTTACTGTTGACTTAGAGACAGATACACCTACTTCACTGAGAGTGTTCTGGACTTCAGTTGATGTTGTGAACGGGTTCTTCTTCACCAAATTAAGTATGCGGCGATCATCCACCACTGTTATCATCCGTGGACGCCCAGGCCTTTTTGAGTTCCCAAGCTCACCAGTCAATTCCTTTTTTCTCAGAATGTACCCAACTGTTGATTTTGCTACTCCAAGCATGTCTGCTATCTCTCTGATGGATTTTTTATTTTTTTTTCAGCCTCAGGATGTTCTGCTT
This sequence comes from Ranitomeya imitator, assembly GCF_032444005.1. Taxonomy (NCBI): domain Eukaryota; kingdom Metazoa; phylum Chordata; class Amphibia; order Anura; family Dendrobatidae; genus Ranitomeya; species Ranitomeya imitator. The sequence goes on along the minus strand of NC_091289.1, from coordinate 53,176,784 downwards.
CACCTCAATTGAGAGTTCCTTTGACCGCATGTTGTCTGCTCACAGCAACAGCTTCCAAATGCAAAACCACACACCTGGAATCCACCCCTGACCTTTTAACTACTTCATTGATTACAGGTTAACGAGGGAGACGCCTTCAGAGTTAATTGCAGCCCTTAGAGTCCATTGTCCAATTACTTTTGGTCCCTTGAAAAAGAGGACGCTATGCATTACAGAGCTATGATTCCTAAACCCTTTCTTCGATTTGGATGTGGAAACTATCATATTGCAGCTGGGAGTGTGCACTTTCAGCCCATATTATATATATAATTGTATTTCTGAACATGTTTTTGTAAACAGCTAAAATAACAAAACTTGTGTCACTGTCCAAATATTTCTGGCCCTAACTGTATATGTGTGTCTTTAGTATGGACATATGAGGTGGCACAAAAAATAATTTCCATACTCTGTTTTTGTATATGCCTAGTGTGACAGTACAAAGAGAATATGGTGAATATACAAGGCAGTTATCAACTCAATAGGTCAGGTGTCAAAAAAACTCATAAGTTAGGACACCTGACCTATTGAGTTGATAACTGCCTTGTATATTCACCATATTCTCTTCTTTATACCTAATGTATTACACACCAATTGAGGTGACAATGGTTGTCACACGCTACATATCTATGCTCGCCTGCCCATGGGTAAGAATTAGTGAATTCATGAGCCTGTATATGTTTATCATGAATTCATTATTTCTGACACTTGACTTGATGAGTATAGATAGCGTGACAGCGATTGTCACAGTGTCGACACAATGACGTGAACAAGCTTACCAATAAATCAACATGGTTGCCATTATTAGAAGTATGTGGCCAGTGTTTGATATCATTATTTGTAAGCGTTTGATATCATTATTTGTAAAACAAAATAGGGAGTGAAACTATAAGAGGTCAATTATGATAATAAAATAATACCTAATACCTATGCCTCTATCACACACTCCTGGTTTTGGATTACAAAAAATGAAATTACATACACATGTACTGGCCGTTTTTGGCCAACCTTGGTTTGGAGAAGAAAAAGATAGGAGACACGGTTAACACAACCAACACTAAAGTTTATTTATTTGAAATTTTTTTTCATTGTACAAAATTACTGTTAAAGATAAAGATACAACAGGACATTTATACAACATTGTCCTGCCATGAGACACGTCCAATATCAGATACAAAATAGGCCGCAAATTGGTCCCGCATGAGACCAACGGCTGCAGTTGACCTCAGCGGGTGATGCTGAAAATCAGGCAGTGGGTGTGCAACTGGTTCATCCAGTTCAATGTGGGGTCACTCCTTAGTAATTATGTAATTGTGGAGAACCACACAGGCTTTGACCACCTCGTCAACTGTTTCCACTTTTAGATTTATGGCGGTTGCAAGAATGCGCCATTTAGCAACCAGAATGCCAAAGGTACACTCTACTGTTCTCCGGGCCCTGGTCAGTCTGTAGTTGAAGATCCTTCTAGTGTGTTCCAAGTCCCGACTGGAATATGGCTTCAGTAGATTTTCACACATCTGGAAGGCCTCATCCCCAACCATAACAAATGGCAGCAGTGGGCCTTGAGTGTTGGGGAAAGGCTGTGGAGGAGGAAAATTAAAATTGTTGCCATACACACGACGGCCCATATCAGAGCTCTTGAAAGTCTGGGAATCATTGCCACGGCCAAAAGCTCCAATGTCCACGGCGATGAAGCGACACTCCGCATCCACTATTGCCATGAGCACCACAGAAAAATATTTTTTGTAGTTGAAAAACTCCGATCTGGTTCTGGCAGGTTTGATAATGCGGATGTGCTTTCCATCCACCGCCCCTAAACAGTTGGGGAAATCACACACATTCAAAAATTTGTCGGCAATTTTACGCCACCTGTCCACGGTGGGTACTGGTATAAACTCCTCACGTAGTACGTTCCATAAAGCCCAACAGGTGTCCACAACTATTCCGGAGAGGGTGGATATTCCAAGCCGGTATTGGAAGTGGAGGGAAGATAAACTCTCCCCAGCTAGGTTTTCCATGTGGCCTACGGCCACAGGTTCCTGGTAAAAACCCCTGAACCAGAGGGCTGAGTGTGTCAGTGTGGTTTTGCAAGTATGCACAGCTGAGGGCTCTGCAGAGCTCCACCTGTGTGAGGCAACACAGGAAAGTGGAGCCAAAAGGTCAAGCAGAGCTGAAAGGCCTGGCACCCACAGCGTACACGGCGGTGCGGTCGCCCACGGCAACAGGTCTCGGAGGTGGACTGGCGTGTTTACCGGCTGTGATCCAGAGGAGAACGTGTGCTGTGTATTTCTGTGAGTTGGACATTAAAACACTTCTTGCTTTGAACTTTGCTGGGTCGCTGCCTCATCACTGCACAGTGTGGATACCGCTGCACTACACGTCACATTTTGTCCTTTTAGTCCATAAGTCAAATCTGAAACGACTCGCATTCCGATTCTTTTCAGGTTTTTTGCCAGGCTTTTTCCCGTATATACCTGAGCATTTAGAGCATATGAACTGTTGTTGTCACAAAGTGTCAACATCCTGATGCCATGCTTTGCTGTCTTACTCGGTATATATTATAGGAACGGGCATCTACCTTGGAATGACACAAGTTGTTCATACACAGTGACTTTTTCACCAGTTTTGTATAATTTTGGAAGAATCTCTATCCATTTATCCCAAACTTCTCTAATAGCGGAGAGTTATTAGAGAATTATCTGACGTTAGCAGAGGACAATTTTCCTTGCCTGGGCAGAAGGCTGCAAGTTCAAATGACATTTTTGTTTTTAGACTGAATTGCTTGCATCAGACTAGTTGTCTGGGTATCGTGCCTCATCAGATTCAACTTCAGAATCAGAATTTTCATAACCACTTTCCCTGACACTTATGTGGTCCTCATCTTAAGACACTTTCTTCAGTTGGACATCATCTTCACAATCTGAGGCGTTGGCAAGCTTTTCCAATTCAGCTTCACTCAATGGACGTCTTTATTGCATTTTTATCTAACTTTCCAAATAATGGACACTCATTTTATTTCACAATGCTGATTTTACCCCTTGAAATTCATAACACTATATGAATAAACAACAATAATAGAATAGCAGAAAACACTAACCAGTGTAGCATCAATAAGAGTTTATATACTACAATGAAACAGATCTGTTTCCTGTATTCAAAACCCATCCATCTGCAGTAACTTTCAAATGTATTGAGTGCATGGACCTGCAGGAACTGGAGAAATTGATAATAAATAATGCACAATGATACTAGAAATCCTTTAGGTGACTGAAAAAATGGTAGGAGAGCTGTTTAAAATGCTAATCGGGTCATATTGACCCGAACAGTACATATGTCAGGGGTGTCAAACTGCATTCCTCGAGGGCTGCAACCAGGTCATGTTTTCAGGATTTCCTTGTACTGCACAGGTGATAATTTAATCACCTACACACATAATGATTGCAGCGCCTTGTGCAATGCTAAGGAAATCTTGAAAACACGCATAGTTTGCGGCCCTCGAGGAATGCAGTTTGACACCCCTGACATATGTATCATTATTTCTTGGAAAAAAAAAGTCAAATAGGTTGGTCACTACTTTTACATTGATGGCCTATCCACAGGTAGGGCATCAATGTCTGATCGTCTGGCACTCCCGCCGATCAGTTGGCATCGGGGGCAGCTGCCGCCGGCCGGAAGTACTTGCTAGTGGAGCTAGGCCACATACTTGTAATGGCTGCCGTGGGGTACTACACATTGATTTGGATAGGAGTCGGATGTGCAAGTAGACGAAGCAGCTCCGCAAATAAGTTCTTCCGATAACAGCTGATCGATGGGGAGTCCTGGACCTCGGCCGATCAGACACTGATGCCCTATCCTAAGAATAGGGCATCAATGTAAAAGTAGTGGGCAACTTTTTTTAAAAGTTAAAAAAAAACTCTCATAATAACACCTATCCACATACAAACTCTCCTAACCACGACTTGCCGATCCTCATAATAAATAATCAGCAGCTTCACAAACTTGTTTGCTCAATGGAAAAATTAGCATTGGAAAGCAATCATACAAGGCAAGAATTAAAAGAGAAAAGTACCTTGTCAAGCTGAATTCATTACTCCTTTTTTGACCGTCTCCTGTAACAACTGCTACCAAAGCATTTGTATGTTTTTATTTAACGTGTGGTCACTGAAATATGTACAGGACATGCTGGAATTTCTGTGCTCCACACCAGGATAAATGACTATATGAATGTATTATTTTACTAGTTTAACCAATGGCAATTCCTCCAGACATCATGGCTACATGGAACATTTCAGTCATGAAACTATAGTAGGAAAAATTGGTCCCTGAAGCACGAAAACCTTTAGTATTAGGTAAATGAATTGCTCTCTAGTTCAAAAACATACATTACATAAATCTGACTGTTGCCTGTTCTTGAGGAAATAATGGTACTGATCACAGAATAAATGACAGAAAAATAATTAGAAATAGATGAATGATTACTTTGACCACAAAGGGGTGTCTCAATATGATAACCGGCATCCACATGCCAGACGTGAAGTGATTGACTCTTTGGATCTGGTTCTCCTCTATAAGGGCGGCATGCCCAGTTGAAAGATATATTATCTACTGGAGGATATCCACTGCCAATCACACATTATTGGGTGAGAGAAGCCGGACCACTTGTCTGGCACCAGATTTTTTTTTATGAAACTAATAGTGATGAGCGAGTATACTCGTTGCTTGGGTGATCTCCAAGTATTTGTTAGTGTTTGGAGATTTAGTTTTCATCACCTCAGCTGAATGATTTACAGCTATTAGCCAGGCTGAGTACATGTGGCGGTTGCCTGGTTGCTAGGGAATCCCCACATGTAATCAAGCTGGCTAGTAGCTGTAAAACATTCAGCTGCGGCGATGAAAACTAAATCTCTGAACACTAACAAATACTCGGAGACCACCCGAGCATGCTCGGGAAAACCCGAGCAATGAGTATACTCGCTCATCACTAGAAACTACCTAATATTCATATGGTCGTATCTATTCTAAATCCTTTATGAGTTCTGCAATGTAACATAAAGTAAAGAAAACTGTGTCCGTTTCTCTCTCGGGACTGATTGTGTCAGTATCATCAACAAAGTGCAAAAAATACTGCGCCATTATGTATAGTTAAAGCCAAAACCCAAGATACAAACAAAAATAACATATGCCCTGCTGTAAGTAAAAAGCAGTGCATACAGATAACATAGGGTACTTAGTAAACACTGCTTTTGATTAATAAAAAGGGTAAAAGCCATCCCACCAGCATCAAGGTGTACCCAACCGGGATGGTCCTAACCTCTATTACCATGTGTCAAAATGACTTACATGTTGCATGTATACCAACTTATCCTCCAGTTCATTTCTTTGGGTTTTGCTTTATGTTTTGCACTCCGTGAACACAAGGGGGTGACCTCCCTTTCTTTGAGCTGGGCATTACGTTTATATAGCTTCTCTCTGTTGGGTGTCCAATGTCCTATTTGCCCTCATTTACATTGAGGTCATTTTTGACACAAGGTCAGGTTTGCATGTATACCAACTTATCCTCCAGTTCATTTCTTTGGGTTTTGCACTCCGTGAACACAAGGTGGTGACCTCCCTTTCTTTGAGCTGGGCATTACGTTTATATTGCTTCTCTCTGTTGGGTGTCCAATGTCCTATTGGCCCTCATTTACATTGAGGTCATTTCTGACACAAGGTCAGGTTTGCATGTATACCAACTTATCCTCCAGTTCATTTCTTTGGGTTTTGCTTTATGTTTTGCGCTCCGTGAACACAAGGGGGTGACCTCCCTTTCTTTGAGCTGGGCATTAAGTTTATATAGCTTCTCTCTGTTGGGTGTCCAATGTCCTATTGGCCAACATTCACATTGAGGTCATTTTTGACACAAGGTCAGGTTTGCATGTATACCAATTTATACTCCAATTCATTTCTTTTGGTTTTGCATTATGTGTATTTATTTTTTATTTTTTTTTAAAAGGCAGGTCAGACCCGGCATTGTTTTCCAAAATTATTCATATTGGAAAACTTAAATAAGCCACAATCAGCATTTCCGCAAAGCTGTGATATATTGTAAGCTCTGCTTAGGTGCTTTACAACAATTATCACGTACCAGACATCCGCTGTCTGTACAGGTGCAGATCCATGGAAATCTTCCAGCAAAAGTGTGTGCTCTACAGCAATCCAGCCACAGCCATCAGTGTTATGTGAATGTCAACATATCCAACACTTTCTCAATCCATTTTTATAACTTCTTTCGAAACATGAGCGAATCATCACTTTTCTATGCTTGAAATCCAATCAAGAGGTTTTATTCATTGGAAGAGAGAGGTGGATATTTTTAAAGTCATGCTTTAATCACTGGAATACTGGAGCTTGTGGCTCATGGCTTTAGCTGCTGTCTGCAATTATAGAGGTTGTGGGTTCAAGTCCTGGGGATACTCGGAAAAAAACAGGAAAATGTAATCACCGGAAGCAGCTCACTTTATGTGTGCACCAGTAATTAAAACTCTAGCTGTGTGGTAACCAGACACATTTGGAACAAGGGTGGGCTCATTCCTACTATTGTATTCACAATGCAGGATTGGCTTTTTTTTTAATCAAAAGAATAAAGTTTCTTAAAATAGTTGCACCATCAGAGGGCAGATAATCGTTTAAATGATGTGATCGCAACTCACAGCTAGCAAACTATGTCAGACGAGTGGCTACACAGGACAAGAATTGTGGATGAAATGACTGAAAATTGGTCGTTATGTCATAATATCAGATTATCGGTCTGGGTGAACACACTGTATGATGTTCCAAGCGTAATGGTGTACAATGTTCAAATCCCATAAATGATACCAGTTATTTTGAATACATGAAGTCATTTAGTATTGTCATTGATACTATAAAAAATAATAATTAATCGAATTAACGAAGCAAATCTGACAGAGAGCTGTAAGCTCCTGATTGGCTGACAGTTTGGATCGGAGGCCTGGTTTGTGCGGCTCGCCCAACCTGTATACTCTCAGATGCTGCGAACAGCTTTGACTCTTCAGCATAACAGAGGAGGACAGCAGGACTAAAGCTGGTGGGATCAGGAGCTAACATTGCACTGATCAACTTCAGATCAGTGATTACTACAAAAAGAATACGGCGCATGTTCGGTCACTGCTGATAGGTTACCAGGCACCACTGCAGTCTAAGCAAAGAACCGTAAACAATAAAATTAAAAATCCCTCCATTCTTGAGAGCGGAGATTATTTTTAATAAGAAGTAAATAGCAAAAGGATTGTAAAAACAAGCAATTTTGCAATTTTCCCCATTTAATATAATTTGAATTACCCATTAAACTACTATTTCAACGTGGCATATCATCAAACTAATTTACTTTGCATGGAACCATAGGTTGCTTTCAAATGCCACATGAGGACATATAACAAATAAAATAGCAAGGCGAAATAACAGTGGAAAATAGCACCATACTTTCATTTTGGCACAACATATGCTTCCATTTATGGCTTCCCTTGATTTTGTCAGCAGATTTTACAATGTTTGTGATTGGAAAACAAAGCCAAGCCATAGTTTATTGATGAAAGCAAACAATGATTTGAGTGAGGTTCTTTGTTCAGATGAACAACCAACTGAAAGAAAATTCTTCAGTAAAATTGTGCATCAGTTACCCCACCAGTACCAGATCAAATTGGACATGATGTCTGAGTACACTGGTCAAATCAAAGGGAGCATTTTGATCTGATCTGTCACAGAGGCTCTAAGGCAATGGTGGAGAACGTCTGACTCCCGGGCCGATATAATTTAAACCAGCCCTCTGACGGATTACTGATGAGCCGCAGTGTTGGGCCATCAACCTCGTTTCTACAGCCACCAGACCTTTAATTTTACTGTAGAGCACACGCACATGAAAGCAGCATTCACTACTGAATGCCATGGCAGAACACACAATGCTGGTTTAATACCAACACATTCTCTGTACGTCCTATGTGAAGCATACGGCAGTTTCAGTGTCTCCTGTGTAATATATACAACAGTCTCAGTGTATCGTATATGATGTATACAGCACAGTCTCAATGTGTCATATGTGATGTATATACAGCTGTCTCAGTGTATCATATGTGATGTATACAGTATTCACAATGCATCACATATGATGTACACAGCAGTCACAATGTATCATGTGATGTAGACAGCAGTCGCAGTATATCCTGATGTACACAGCAGTCACAGCGTATCCTATGTGATATATATACAGCAGTCAGTGTATCCTGTGTGAAGTAAACAGCAGACACAGTGTATCCTGTGTGTTGTATGCAGCAGTACCAGTGTCTCCTGTGTGTATACATCAAGCCAAGCAGTGTACACTGTGTGATGTATACAGCAGTAAATGTACCCCGAGTGATGTATTAAGTTGTGTACCCCCGAGTGATGTATTAAGTTGTGTACCCTGAGTGGTGTATTAAGCAGTCAGTGTATCCTGTGTGATGTATTCAGCAGTGTATCCTGAGTGATGTATACATCAGTGTACACTGTGTGATGTATACAGCAGTAAATGTACCCCGAGTGATGTATTACGTTGTGTACCCTGAGTGATGTATTAAGCAGACAGTGTATCCTGTATAATAACACCCCGGCAGCAGGCGCGCTGTCTGGGTGTTATGTTTGACTCCGATCTCTCCTTCACCTCCCATATACAATCTCTTGCCCGCTCGTGCCGCTTACACCTAAAGAACATCTCTAGAATCCGCCCTTTTCTCACCATGGAAACAACAAAAACCCTCACTGTCGCCCTGATCCACTCCCGCCTGGACTACTGTAATGCTCTATTAATTGGCCTCCCCCTCACTCGACTTTCCCCTCTCCAGTCCATCCTTAATGCAGCAGCCAGGGTCATCCATCTGGCTAATCGTTACTCGGACGCGTCCGCTCTTCGCCAGTCGTTACACTGGCTACCCATTCATTACAGGATACAATTCAAAGTACTTGTTCTCACCCACAAAGCTCTCCACAGTGCGGCTCCCCCTTACATCTCCTCCCTCATTTCTGTCTATCAGCCTAACAGACCACTGCGCTCTGCAAATGACTTTCGATTAACCTCTGCACTAATCCGTACCTCCCACTCCCGACTCCAAGACTTCTCCCGTGCTGCGCCAATCCTCTGGAATGCTCTACCCCAAGATATTAGGACCATCCATAATTTGCATAGTTTTAGGCGCTCGCTCAAAACACATTTGTTCAGAGCGGCCTATCACGTTCACTAATCAAAGTTATGTTATGTTTGTGTGTGTGTAGCCCATTCACTATCCCCATCTATTCCCCACCCCCTGAAGATGGCTGGACCATCATTGTAAATACATCATTGTAAATACACACCTGTACTTTGCATCTCCCCCTCCTCATTGTAGATTGTAAGCTCTCACGAGCAGGGTCGTCTTATTTTGCTTTAATTATTGTATTGTTAACGTTGTTACTTATGACTTTTGTGTTTGAAACTGTTAAAGGGAACCTGTCACCCCGTTTTTTGAGATTGAGCTATAAATACTGTTAAATAGGGCCTGCGCTGTGTGTTCCTATAGTGTATGTAGTGTACCCCGATTCCCTATGTATGCTGAGAAATAACTTACCAAAGTCGCCGTTTTCGCCTGTCAATCAGGCTGGTCAGGTCGGGAGGGCGTGGTGACATCGGTGGTTCTTCCTCAGCTTTACGTTGGTGGCGTAGTGGCGTAGTGGTGAAGACACAGCGCGCGATCTGCGCTGTCATCCCTTTCGTCGGTGGGGGCGGCCATCTTCCTGGGGCCGCGCGTGCGCAGATCGAGTGCTCTGCTGCACGGGGCTTCAGGAAAATGGCCGCGGGATGCCGCGCGTGCGCATTAGAGATCGCGGCGGCCATTTTCCCAAAGCCGAGTTTGCATCTCGGCTTTGGGAAAATGGCCGCCGCGATCTCTAATGCGCACGCGCGGCATCCCGCGGCCATTTTCCTGAAGCCCCGTGCAGCAGAGCACTCGATCTGCGCACGCGCGGCCCCAGGAAGATGGCCGCCCCCACCGATGCAAGGGATTACAGCGCAGATCGCGCGCTGCTTGTTCACCACTACGCCACTACGCCACCAACGTAAAGCTGAGGAAGAACCACCGATGTCACCACGCCCTCCCGACCTGACCAGCCTGATTGACAGGCGAAAACGGCGACTTTGGTAAGTTATTTCTCAGCATAGGTGGGGAATCGGGGTACACTACATACACTATAGGAACACACAGCGCAGGCCCTATTTAACAGTATTTATAGCTCAATCTCAAAAAACGGGGTGACAGGTTCCCTTTAAACTGTAAAGCGCTGCGGAATATGTTGGTGCTATATAAATAAAGATTATTATTATTATTATTATCCTGTGTGATGTATTCAGCAGTGAGAGTATATCCCGAGTGATGTATACAGCAGTCAGTGTACACTGTGTGATGTATACAGCAGTGAATGTATACTGTGTGATGTATACAGCAGTCACAGTGTATTATGAGTGATTTATAAAACAGTGTATCCTGTGTGATTTATACAGCAGTCACAGTGTATCCAGAGTAATGCATACAGCAGTCAGTGAATCCTGCGTGATGTATACAGCAATCAGTGTATCCTGAGTGATGTATAAAGCAGTCACAGTGTGTATACTGAGTGCTGCATACAGCAGTCACAGTGTATACAGTGTGATGTATACAGCAGTCACAGTATGTTATGAGTGATGTATAAAGCAGTCTGTATCCTGTGTGCTGTATACAGCAGTATCAGTGTATCCTTTGTGATGTATAAAGGAGTGACAGTGTATCTGGTGTGATGTATACAGCAATCAGTGTATCCAGAGTGATGTATACAGCACTATCAGTGTATCCTGTGAGATGCAGACTGATTGACACAAAGCTGGAAAAGTAGATGTGAGTAGCGGCATTATGAATACCACCCACCATCACAGCCTCACCAAAGAGAAGCAGTTTCAGCCATCACATTAGGGGTGAGTTAATTATTTAACTGAATATAGCAGGATAATTTTTTAGTGTATAATGTTGCATGGCGTGTGAATGGTGTTATATTCAAATGTCCCTTTGAAGAAAAAAAAAAAGATTCCCCACCTCTGTGCAAGTAATAACTAAATTTTGTTTGAAAACTAAATGGCAAAACTGGAGAGACAGAAAACTCAAACAGGATCTCATCTGGTAACCACGTTGTATAAAATATTATAGGTCCTCTCAACTAGTAGGGTTGTGACCGTCACAACTCCTATAGAAACATGTAAAGGTTGCAGCAGGACCACCAAGGAGATATGTTGAAATAAATGAGAAATATGGTGTTTCAGAGTCTGAGCTGCCCAAGATATGATCATACACGATAGTGAAGCATGAATGCGGTTTATTATGTCAATACATTTCAAGGTTTTCAAACCTCTTCATCAGGACTAAACCACAATGTGGTGTGTGATCATGTCTTTAAACCTTGGGCAGCGCGGACTCTGAACCACCGTATTCCTCACTTATTGCAACAAATTTTATTTGAGGCATTCAAAATAGCCATATTATATGCCCTTGGAGAAAGTTTAAATATTGCTTCAATTCCGTCCTTTGGATCCTTCTCTTTGCCGTCTACCAATACGATATTGTTGGAGCATCAACCAAGTTTGCAAAAGTCTATATAAAGTGAGTGGTGATAAGCTCTTCTGTTTCCTAAAACGATTACAAGTCATCATGCATAATTTATATAGAAATAGCATAAAAAAAGGGGGACCTAAAACATAACATTTAATATACCCATTAAAATGACCGGACACAACATATACAGATGAACATGTGCATTAACCAACAGTTAATCAGACAACAAGCTGATTATAAGTCAAGAGACCAAGGAATATTATCAGACAGATTGGTTCTCTGCACTCCCGAGGCAGTGATACAACCAATAAGCCTTGCTCAGGCACAGCAGAGACCAAATGCATAAATCCAAACAGATATTAATACTACTGTCCATGTCAGCATAATTATTCTCAAATATGTGAAACAAATCAGTACCACCGATGTTCACCCACAATATGCTGGCAAGAATAAATGGAGGTACATTATAAAATAATATGGAACAATCTCACCAAATGATGAAGATACCACATGGACGATGCACCCTCCTGTTATGTTAGTCACAAATCCAACGGATCAATACATGACTCCATAGACCATTCCTGTTTGGGACCACCTCCCTACGCCTTTCATCCCAAGAAGGGACTCATCAGGGGACAGGGCAGTCAGATAGTGGTCTTGATGATAAAGTGCTCCGCCATCATAGAGCCTATCATAGATGGATTTTATAGAAACATCTCTTAATTAAGGAACTCGTATCAGAAGTACTGCCCACTCATCAATTACCTGCCGATCTACAACCTATCAAAGCTCAGCATCCCAGCAGGTATCCAGTAATTAAACTCACCTCATTGGTGACTCAGAGGGTTAAACCTAAGAGACGCATGATGTCCAGAATGGAGCGCACGCCCACAGAAAAGCACCCGCTAGGCATGCAGATGCTTCTGGGTTGCTTCTCTCAAGCACTCATTGGTCGCTCAGAAAGGTGTAACTGAGACGCATAGTAACCACCTTGGAATGCAAGCATAAAGAGAGCATGCGCCGAGATTATGATGATTTCCGGTTCTGCGACTTCCGGCCTCTGGACCGCAGGACTATGAAGCGCACAACCATATGCCTGCATCACATTGCTTATGCGCTAGATATTTAATCGCGCATGCGTACACCGCGCAACGGCGGGGCAAGCCAGGAATCACTCAAAAGAGAACAAACCCAAATAGTGTAACCAACCACATCTAATCAGTATATACATGCAAACGCCAGATATATCTCAAACTATATAACTATATTATGGCTTATTACCACAAAATGAGCTTTGCATACTGGAAAAAACATGCCTATTTGTTCACACCTATCCAAATCTAATTTATGTATATAAACTCACGATATATTTCATAGCCCTATGACAAAGTTATTGCTAATTCCCGCAGGAGGATAGTAATCCTGGACTATTAATGAGGGGCATTAAGACAGTTGTGTCAAAAAATTCATGTTCTGAAATCCATTAAAAACAAGAATAGACAACAGTACCTGAAATACACCGATTGATACAATCAATCATTGTAGAATTAGGAGCATTTCGGCTGGCCCCCTATTTACAACATGAACAGACAAACTTGGCTCAAGAGGAACAAGGGCGTAAAGAAAGGAGAAGAGAGGTACACATCATACAGACCGGGCACCCGGGCACCAGCTCTCACAGGGCTTTATCTCACTGCCGTTTAATAAAACAGAAAAAAGAAATTTAGGGAAAGAGGTGAAAAAACCTACACATAACCCTAACACTGTTTCCTATACTCAATGCGCCCTACCTAACAGTGGAGGTTGGCACCCTAGATCTGCGCAGTGGCGCCCCCACTCAACAGCGGCTCATCCTTACTGGAATACCCTATAAAAGCCCTCCACCTTTAAAGGAAAGAGGCAAAGGAAAGTTGTTCATTGAGCCCTGCTGGATAAACAGAGCCCATTTTATATATCTATCTTGTCTCATGTTGAAGGATCAATTTATCCCAGTCTCCACCCCGTGATGGTTTAATGACCTTCTCATTGCCCATAAATTTCACAGCTGTTAGATCACCTCCATGGGCGAAATTCATATGCCTTGCTAGCTGGGTGTCTCTCTTCTTCACAATGTCTCTGAGATGTTCTCCAACCCTCCTCCTCAATTCTCTAATCGTTTTACCAACGTAGGTAAGATTACAGTTACAGATTGCTCTATAGATGACGCCTTCACTCTTACAGTTAGTGAAAGATCTGATCTCAAATTTATCCAGCTTATTTGTTGAGAAGAAAAATGTTCCTACTTCAATATTTTTACAGGCTACGCAGCCACTATATCTATAGCATCCAACTATGTTGGAGGTTAACCACGGTGGTTCAGAAAAGTGGCTGGGTACCAATCGATCTTTGATGGATCTCCCTCTCTGAAATGTAATCTGGGGTAATGGTGGTAATAAATCCCCAATATCCTGGTCCATTTTCAGTATTGACCAGTCTTTGTTCAAAATTTGCCTCAGATCCTTTGCACCATTGTTAAATGTAGTTATGAAGCGTAGACCAGAGTAAACATCTTTTCTGGCTGGTACAGGTGTCAGTAGTTCAGATTCCTCTTTTTTCTTAACCTCATTGAAGGCTACTTTCAAGACCCGATCAGGGTATCCCCTCTCCCGGAAACGACTTTGAAGGTCATGTGCTTGTCTCACAATGTTATTATTATCCGAGCAGTTCCTGCATACTGCTCATGTACTGCCCTTTAGGAATACCCTTTTTTAAAGCCAAAGGGTGTCCACTCTCCCATCTAAGAAGGGAATTTGTGGCGGTGGATTTCCTGTGGATAACGAAAATCCACAATTTGGATGTATAATTTATAGGTTAGCTATGTAGTACGGTGACCTCTTTCTCATCCCCTTTGTAGATGGCTGATAAGGTTCTATTCCACTTTGGTGATAATTAGTAAGAGAGCAAGCACAATATATTCATCTTCCATTTTAATAGCTATCATTCCTGGGCAGGGTACGCTTCGCATTATGGTACTTTTCACATATCCGAAGGGAAGGTTCCAGCTTCAGAAATTGCAAACTTTATTGAATTATACGTGTACACACAGCTACGCATTTTGAACATCCATTGCATTCTTTAACAAAGGTAGCTTTGTTAAAGCAATGGATGTTCGAAACGTGTAGCTTTGTCTACACTCATGATGGAACCACTTTTTTAATTCAATAAATTCTGCAATTTCTGAATCTGGAACCTTCCCTTTCTTCATTTATACAAGCGGTCCCTTGCAGGTCCAAGCTTCTAAGGATGCCTGAAAGCCGGGGTGAGATGATCTGTCTTTACCTTTACTTTTCACATATCCACTGATTTCAAGTGTTTTAGTGGAAAGTTTCCTATAGCTAGTGTTGACTTCAGACATACTTGTTGTTAGCAGCAATTCCAAATAAGATATTATAAAGTCAGCACCTTATGAACTGCATTCCTTCCAATACACATCAATTTGCAGCTGGACTATCCTACTGAACACAAATAAAAAACTGCTTTCCCCTTCATTTCATAATCCAGACCAAACACATTACCCTTTACAAGCCTGTGTATTACATAACCACAGTTTCTGTAATGGAAAATCCAGTAAAAAAAAAAAGTTACGATTTGAATGTCATGAGAACACAATGAAAGTGATGAATTTGGTAAATGTTTTATATCATTCAGTAATCTATAGTATAACAGCACAGGACATGTAAACCTTCTCCAGAAGACCTTGCCCCTCTACTTGCGGTTGGTTCCCCAGTAGTGGTCTCTTAGCCTCGAGCACTGATTTGGGATTATAGTCTCAAATTTCTGTCTCTTGTTAGAGACAGTCTGCGACTCACAAACTTTCGTTGAGGGTTGAAGTGTTGCATATTACTATTCTGCCTAAATTGTCATACATTAACCAGTCTGAAAATGTATAACGTGAAAGCCTTATATTATACGGCAGTGTGTGTACAGTTAAGCCACTAATACTATGTGCTTTCTAAACATTTTATCAAAGCTTCATTTTTCTCCAAGGTCAACATTCCCTTAAATTTATAATTATGGATCCACAGGCTATTAATTAAAGGAAGGCAGATTAGGAAAATGGCAATAACCTCTGTATTGGTGAAACTGCAGAACAGCTGGCTGGGAAAACTTCTCAATAAGCATAGAAGGCTGAGTAACTGCTCGGAGTACAGCTGTCACATCCGAAGCGGAGCAGACACCGGGTCTGCGAAATCCCTTACAAGTCAGCAGAAACTTCGCAGAGGGAGTTGGCCTGCGTGCAGCTTGTGGTAACGTACTGTGTCCATTCCCACTAGAAAACCCAATTGCAGTTGGGATTTTGTTTTCTAAAGATGTCTAGCTTCTGGTTAGCCATTTATTCAGTGCTCTATTACAGGATATAATTACTTAGAGTTTGCAAATTCTAACACCAGAGGCACGTTATGCTAGATAGATGACTAGTTCTGCCTATTGTCTATCACTGAGATCTAACGTTGACTCTCCAGATAAATAGAAGATGGGTATAATGAGGGGATGAAACTTTACTAAACTAAAACTGAATGCCTACTGTTTGTAAACTTCTCCAGAATGTCTAATCCATGTTTTGATCCATCCCTGAGCGTTGTGCCATTCAGAGAGACACCGGGCAGGTGTAGGTAACCGGATGTGCAAGCACCATTACGGTATGGCAGATGGGTCTTCTCACCTGTCTCCTGGTGCCGCAGGGAACTGAATAGATTTATAGATGTTATTGCAGTTTCGGTATCTGATATAGTGATAGATTATAATCATAACTGTCTAACATTGCTACTTTAATGACAAAAATGCTTCCATGAAGGACACACAGGCAGTTGAAACAATCTTTTGTATGTCTGAGAATTGAGTGTACTACTATTTTTTTTTAGCACTCCATGAAACTTTTCCAGCGGAGGATGGATTAACTTTTTTTTTATGAAAAGGGTTCTGCCTGAAATAAAGATTCAAAGTGCAATCATAACACCTGGAAGCTGTTAAGAATCTGTGTATTCTTGCTGTGGGATTGGATTAACAGCAAATGTAACCAGAGGCCCTTATACGTATCCTGCTGATGTAAGCACATTATTTAGAAAATCTGTTCCCAGCTGTGCCCTGTCAGCCAAAGGACCCAATGTATTGTACTGCCTGCTCTCTCCAGTGCTCGCGAAGCTCCCAACCTCACTTAGTAAGTGTACTGCCTGATTCATCATGGACACATCACTATGGTGAACCCCCCTCGAGCATCTCACAGGTTCAAACACGATGCAACATTATCAAAACAGTATCGACTTATTATAAAGATAAGCGCTGATTGTTTCCTTCCAAGTTTGCAATCGGAGACAAACTCGGAATCTGAGTGTAAACTTCTGAATTCATCAGAATCTCTGGGCACTTAACAGGGGAAGGCGCCTTTCATTACGTACGCCGCTGTGTTTTCAGGTATTTTCTTCATGTTTGTAACGATTAATAAGATGGGAATTCTATACCTATATTTTGCAGCCCGTAGTACTAAATTAGTGTTTAAATGGGTGTTCCCAACTGGGACAATTAAGGCACATTGATAGACTATGCCACCTCCGGGACCTGCATCTATCTCGGCGGCCCAGAGTGCCCCGTCATGAATAGAGAGGGGGTTACGCATGTGCAGCGCTCTACATTCATTTTTTTTGAGAATATCAAGAATTGGTGGTTGCACCTACATCTTCTAGACACTTTTGGAGGACAAACAGCTCCTTTACCACATTTAAATCAACATGATATCAATCCTCACACAACATTAGTATTTGCCATAATGAGTACCTGCCTCTCCTCGTAAAACATCTTGAGACACTCTTGTAAAAGCAATATTTACATTTTGACATTAGAATATGAACATTGGTTTCATTTATGTTCTAAAATGTGGCAACTGTCCCTATCCTGGCCAGGTTACAAAAGTATAGAATGGCAGCTCATGGGCTTGTGCCTAATATACTGAGGATCGTACTATGGATTTCGGCATTCTGTATTATTAAACAAAAGCTAGGGTGCTATATATTATATACTAGGGGTCTAAACTGCCCCTTACCTGAACCTCAACTGTCCATGTCTCAAAGTGCCTTCTAAATAGGACAAACAAATCAAACTCTGCATATGTAATGGCTTGAAATATGGTATTTAGCATGGAAATCTGCATTGTCTATACCATCTATACCAGTTATGGATCCGTTTTATGTACTCCTCTGTTCAGATTAGTGCTGTGAGCCTCTGTCAGGGGCTCTGTCACTTCTGACAGGAGAAATGGATGTACAGTGGGGCAAAAAAGTATTTAGTCAGTCAGCAATAGTGCAAGTTCCACCACTTAAAAAGATGAGAGGTGTCTGTAATTTACATCATAGGTAGACCTCAACTATGGGAGACAAACAGAGAAAAAAAAATCCAGAAAATCACATTGTCTGTTTTTTTAACATTTTATTTCCATATTATGGTGGAAAATAAGTATTTGGTCAGAAACAAACAATCAAGATTTCTGGCTCTCACAGACCTGTAACTTCTTCTTTAAGAGTCTCCTCTTTCCTCCACTCATTACCTGTAGTAATGGCACCTGTTTAAACTTGTTATCAGTATAAAAAGACACCTGTGCACACCCTCAAACAGTCTGACTCCAAACTCCACTATGGTGAAGACCAAAGAGCTGTCAAAGGACACCAGAAACAAAATTGTAGCCCTGCACCAGGCTGGGAAGACTGAATCTGCAATAGCCAACCAGCTTGGAGTGAAGAAATCAACAGTGGGAGCAATAATTAGAAAATGGAAGACATACAAGACCACTGATAATCTCCCTCGATCTGGGGCTCCACGCAAAATCCCACCCCGTGGGGTCAGAATGATCACAAGAACGGTGAGCAAAAATCCCAGAACCACGCGGGGGGACCTAGTGAATGAACTGCAAAGAGCTGGGACCAATGTAACAAGGCCTACCATAAGTAACACACTACGCCACCATGGACTCAGATCCTGCAGTGCCAGACGTGTCCCACTGCTTAAGCCAGTACATGTCCGGGCCCGTCTGAAGTTTGCTAGAGAGCATTTGGATGATCCAGAGGAGTTTTGGGAGAATGTCCTATGGTCTGATGAAACCAAACTGGAACTGTTTGGTAGAAACACAACTTGTCGTGCTTGGAGGAAAAAGAATACTGAGTTGCATCCATCAAACATCATACCTACTGTAAAGCATGGTGGTGGAAACATCATGCTTTGGGGCTGTTTCTCTGCAAAGGGGCCAGGACGACTGATCCGGGTACATGAAAGAATGAATGGGGCCATGTATCGTGAGATTTTGAGTGCAAACCTCCTTCCATAAGCAAGGGCATTGAAGATGAAACGTGGCTGGGTCTTTCAACATGACAATTATCCAAAGCACACCCCCAGGGCAACGAAGGAGTGGCTTCGTAAGAAGCATTTCAAGGTCCTGGAGTGGCCTAGCCAGTCTCCAGATCTCAACCCTATAGAAAACCTTTGGAGGGAGTTGAAAGTCTGTGTTGCCAAGCGAAAAGCCAAAAACATCACTGCTCTAGAGGAGATCTGCATGGAGGAATGGGCCAACATACCAACAACAGTGTGTGGCAACCTTGTGAAGACTTACAGAAAACGTTTGACCTCTGTCATTGCCAACAAAGGATATATTACAAAGTATTGAGATGAAATTTTGTTTCTGACCAAATACTTATTTTCCACCATAATATGGAAATAAAATGTTAAAAAAACAGACAATGTGATTTTCTGGATTTTTTTTTCTCAGTTTGTCTCCCATAGTTGAGGTCTACCTATGATGTAAATTACAGACGCCTCTCATCTTTTTAAGTGGTGGAACTTGCACTATTGCTGACTGACTAAATACTTTTTTGCCCCACTGTAAATGGAAACCAAGTAGACCATATTGAAGTTAAAGGGATCTTTTGCTCACGGTTTGGAAATGTCTTGTACTATATGACATTTTTTATGACTAGTGCAGCCCAATATCCTAATGCTGTTTAGATTCCCAAGACCTCTGGCTGACATCCCAGAATTTCCTGACCTTGCACTTCATTAAGCCAAAATACATGCACCGTTTATACTGGCCTACAGATAATGTACAAGAGAGCTGCATCTAGGCAATAGGTCACTGGTTGAGACCCTAGTAGTTTGCTTAAGAAAAAATAAAATTTTATTAAATATTGAGTCTATTGAAAACATATAAACCGGGACAAAGCATAAAAAATGGTCCGTGCTTATAGAGATACTAGATGGTTGCCCGATTCTAACGCATCGGGTATTCTAGAATATGCATGTGCACGTAGTATATTGCACAGCCACGTAGTAGATTGCTCAGCCACGTAGTATATTGCCCAGCCACGTAGTATATTGTCCAGCCACGTAGTATATTGCCCAGTTACACTGTATATTGCCCAGTAACATAGTATACAGCAGAGCCACATAGTATATTGCCCAGTGACATATTATATTGCCCAGAGACGTAGTATACAGCACAGAGCCACGTAGTATATTGCCCAGTGACGTAGTATACAGCACAGAGCCACGTAGCATATTGCACAGCCCATGTAGTATATTGCCCAGCTATGTAGTATATTGCCCAGCCACGTATGACACAGGTTAAAAAAAATAAATAAACATATACTCACCTTCCGCAGGGGCTTTGTAGCACTGTCGCCTGTGTGGGGTGCAGGCGGCATCTTCCGGTCCCACGGTGCGCTGACGTCGCGGTCACGTGACCGTGTAGCGGTCACATGACCGTGACGTCACGGCAGGTCCTTTCCGTGCAGGCCTTGTGATGACGTCGCGGTCACATGACCGTGACGTCATGGCAGGTCCTTCAGCCAGACCATCCGTGCGACCGGAACATGCCGGTTGCATCGCGAGGAGCGGGAAAGGCGGCGTAGGTGAGTATATAAACATTTTTTTTTATTATTATTATTTTTAACATTCAATGTTTTTACTATTGGCGCTGCATAGGCAGCATCAATAGTAAATAGTTGGGGACACACAGGGTTAATAGCAGTGGTAACGGAGTGCGTTACACCGCGGGCCGCTACCGCTGCCATTAACCCTGTGTGAGCGGTGAGTGGAGGGGATTACGAAGCAGGCACCGGCAGTGAGTGCAGGGGAGTAGGGGAGGGACTAATCGGACTGTGGCCGTCGCTGATTGGTCGCGGCAGCCATGACAGGCAGCTGCCGAGACCAATCAGCGAACGAATAACCGTGACAGAAGGACAGACAGACAGATGGAAGTGACCCGTAGACAATTATATAGTAGATTTTCAAGTTATAAAATTGCTTTGGTTAGTTGGATAGCATGAAAAATAAGCAAGTTTGCAGTTAACTTGCTTTTACTATCTGCTGTCTTTAAATTAAAGCTTTTATCTTTCATAGTGTACAGCTGGTTTCCATGGCGTTCGGCCAACAGTGCCTGCCCAGACCCTGGCTGAATGTGCACAGTAATAACATTTTAGGAGAGGGTTTAACGTCTACCATACCAGTAAGCTCTCTGCAACCCATCAATTTCTATACAGTAGTCAGCTGCTCACCTCTCTCACCCATCTTCTCAGCTCCTGTTATAAATCTTGCAAAAATCATCAGCCACCACCATTGGCAGCTTTCAGTTCAGTTCTCTCCTAATCATGGCTCTCACTTACGCCTCTTTCACACTTCCGTCTTTGGCAAGCCGTCGCAATCCGTAGTTTTCGGAAAAAAAAGATCCTGCAAATGTGCTTGCAGGATGCATTTTTTTCCATAGACTTGTATTAGCGACAGATCGCGACGGATTGCCACAAGTCGCATCCGTCGTGCGACGGATCCGTCGTGTTTTGGCGGACCGTCGTCACAAAAAAGTTCAATGTAACTTTTTTTGTGCGTCGCATCCACCATTTTCGACTGCGCATGCGCGGATGAAACTCCGCCCCCTCCTCCCCAGACTTCAGAATGGGCAGCAGATGCATTGAAAAACTGCATCCGCTGCCCACGTCGTCCCCAAATTTCACAACGTCCGTCAGTACGTCGGCCCGACTCATAGTGACGAACCAGTACCGACGGAAGTGTGAAAGAGGCCTAAGACATGTGCTTGTTCAAATATACTGTTATCTCGGTGTGTAAGTACAGTGATAGAAGTGTAGACTCCAGAACAAACATCTGATTGCTGAATGTGTTACAGAAGAACTTGTGCTAAACGTTATAGTTCTATTAAAACTACAGCTCTGCTACTCACCAGAACTGTTACTCGAGGAGAGAAAGTTGTGTGCCGTTCAAGAGACAACTTGAGTATAACAGTTATATTAGTTATATTGGGTTAAATACAAATTAATATAACATGAAATTTACAATTACATGTGCCAACTATAAATGGGGTGTGTTGAAAAGAAGAAATCCAGAACCATGTACAGTGTTAAATATCTCTATGACAACAACATCTACTTACTGCAACCCATGGGCGCTCAAAAAGTTGGTAAAATATTAAGATATTACCAATGAGTTTTCATTTCTGTATATTTATTCCTAGGACATAATTACTTTATTGCTGTGGACCTAAACTGTGACAAACAGAAGATGAGGACCTACACACTGGTGTCTATAATTCTAGTGATTTTGCTGTCCACTGGATGGGCTCAAGAAGAAGATCCCTCCACTCCAAAACACCAAAAGCAGGGAAATCAGCAAAGGCGTAGAAGAGTGCCGATAAGAAATTCTAATAGAAGGCAAAAGCTGCTCCAACCACTATCGATTCCGGTTCCTACATCAAATGTCCCATTGTACAATGGAGATGATACCATAGTGCACATCCTACAAGCGGTTCTAGGGATCAGTGAACAAGCCCCAAGCTACAACATTATACCAGGTATGATGTGATTAAGGTGAGCAAATGTAATAATAATTAAGCAAGATTATCATGTCTTTTTATCATTTGAGCTCATTCTTGTATTACATTTTTACTTTACGCACTAAAGGTTTGCCGTTAAAAAGAAAACAATTGCAACTTTACAAATAACTTTGATAAAAGGTATCTGACTGATATGTGTATACAGCTCCTGGGCAGACCTATGCTTGTCCATAATTGCAAACTACAAAGAACCCCAGTATGAAGCTGGTCAATGCAGTCAAGCCCAATCTACTGATTGTAAGTTGGAGAGTTCAGATTGCAACCAGATCTCTCTCAACAATGGCTAACAATGAATATTTGCACTATACAAGTAAATCAAGTGAACGACATAATGTGACAAGATCGCAACTACTTTTTTTCCATTCTGTAATGAATCTAGACAGAGTTTTCCCCAACGTCTCTGCCTCTCCCCTACAGCCTGTCATTTATTACTAAGAGGAAGGAGCAATTAAAATATACTCGAGTATAAGCCGACCCCCCTAATTTTGCCACAAAAAAACATGGGAAAACTTATTGACTCGAGTATAAGCCTAGGGTGGAAAATGCAGAAGCTACCGGTAAATATCAAAAATAAAAATAGATACCAATAAAAGTAAAATTAATTGAGAAATCAGTAGGTTAAGTGTTTTTGAATATCCATATTGAATCAGGAGCCCCATATAATGCTCCATACAGTTCATGATGGGCCCCATAAGAAGCTCCATACAAAATACACCCCATATTAAAATATGCCTCATATAATAATGCACAAAGGTTAATAATGGCCCCATAAGATGCTCCATAGAAAGATTTGCCCCATACAATGCTGCATGATGGTTGATGGTCCCATAAGATGCTCCACACATTATGCCCCATGAGATACTCCACACATTATGCCCCATAAGATGCTCCATACATTATGGCCCCATAAGATGCTCCACACATTATGCCCCATAAGATGCTCCACACATTATGGCCCCATGAGATACTCCACACATTATGCCCCATAAGATGCTCCACACATTATGGCCCCATAAGATGCTCCACACATTATGGCCCCATGAGATGCTCCACACATTATGGCCCCATGAGATGCTCCACACATTATGGCTCCATGAGATGCTCCACACATTATGGCCCCATGAGATGCTCCACACATTATGGCCCCATGAGATGCTCCACACATTATGGCCCCATGAGATGCTCCACATATTATGGCCCCATGAGATGCTCCACACATTATGGCCCAATGAGATGCTCCATACATTATGGCCCCATGAGATGCTCCATACATTGTGGCCCCATACGATGCTCCATATATTGTGGCCCCATACGATGCTCTATACATTGTGGCCCCATACGATGCTCCATATATTGTGGCCCCATACGATGCTCTATACATTGTGGCTCCATATGATGCTCCATACATTGTGGCCCCATACGATGCTCCATAC
Organism: Ranitomeya imitator; assembly: GCF_032444005.1. Lineage (NCBI taxonomy): Eukaryota > Metazoa > Chordata > Amphibia > Anura > Dendrobatidae > Ranitomeya > Ranitomeya imitator. The sequence continues at coordinate 53,152,758 of NC_091289.1, read as the reverse complement.
ATTGTAGCCCCATGAGATGCTCCATACATTGTGGCCCCATACGGTGCTCCATACATTGTAGCCCCATACGATGCTCCATACATTGTGGCCCTATAAGATGCGGCCTCAACACTTCCGATAGTCACCTTCCACATTCCACCGTTGCGCGCTGCTCTGTCTTCCACCTCTGCACTGACTTTTCAGGCAGAGGGTGGCCCGCACACTAATCGTGTCATCGCGCCCTCTGACCTGAACAGTAAGTGCAGAGGATGGAAGACAGAGCAGCGCGCAACGGTGGAACGAGGAAGGTGACTATCGCGCACTGCTCACCTCCCCTGATATACTCCCCTGCTCCCGGCACGGTCCCTGGCAGCGTCTCACTGTCAGATGGTCTCCGGGAGCCGGCGGCATCTTCCTGTGTTCACCGGTCACGTGGTACCGCTCATTACAGTAATGAATATGCTTCCATATTCATTACTTTAATGAGCGGTACCACGTGACCGCTGAACACAGGAAGAGCTGCCAGGGGACCATGGGACATGCAGGGACAGCGCCAGGAGCAGGTGAGTATGTCACCATGACGCTCCCCCGCTGACTTCCCCCCGGCTGACAATGACTCGAGTATAAGCCGAGAGGGTCACTTTCAGCCCAAAAAAGTGAGCTAAAAATCTCGGCTTATACTCGAGTATATACGGTAATCTCTTTTCTAATATACTTTTATTAAGAAGTCCTTAACCATTCCCTCTCTACTCTCTCTAAATGCTTTTTTTTAACCTACTTTGTTTGATGACGTTTTGTTTGAGAATTCCCAGTGCATGCTGGGATACTTAAATGGGACAGCATCAGGGGGGCACAAACTGTGGCCACTACTTCAGCCTCTTTCCCACCCCGAAACAGAATAGTCATCAGTGACCTCCTTTTCAAGGGCTGGGTTAGACCCTGTTCTACTGAGCATGCACCGGTTATCAATTCCAATATATGCTCAGTAGGATCTTGTTACTGTGCAGTATTGTTTTCAATCCACAGTGACAGTGCGCTCCTTAGCCAGCTCTAATGAGAAGTGATGAGCCAGCAAGAGTGCACTATCATGCGCATTTAAAGGGGATATCTGGGACTTCACACAAAAAAAAATGTACCAAAGCACGAACAGGCAGGTAATTGCAACTTACCGACATGTTGTACACAACGGCGTTCTTCCCCGGCACAGAGTGGTCACAGATACTCTGGGTGGGAATTCAGCTGCCTCTGCTGATGCAACAGGGTGGGACTTCTGAGGTAATTCTGATTGATAGCCGGCTCCCCCAATTAGGCAGCGGGAGTCCAGCTGTCAATCAGAATGGCATCGGAAGTCCCGCCCCATCTACCCAGCAGACCGGAAAAGAAGCCTCCACTCTGTAGATGGGACGTCAGCAGAGGCTTATGAATCTCTGGCAGGAGCGGTCTATGACTGCTCTGTGCCGGGGGAAAAATGGCACCGTGTACAACAGACAGGTAAATTGCAATTGCCTGTTAGTGCAGATATCCCTTTTAAGGAGAAGGCAAAAAAAACAGAGACTAGTCCCGCCCCCACACAGATATCTTTCAAAACAGAAGTAGGTAAAAAAAGTAAAGATGTTAGATATATTATAAAGGGAACAGCAAGGGCTTTTTAATTAAAGGAAACCTGTCACCAGGTTTGGCTGATATGAGTTATGGCAACCGCCTTCAGGGTTGATATACAGCATTCTATAATGCTGTATATCTGCCCCAACCTGACCTGCAAGAGAAGAAAAATATTTTTTATTATACTCACCTGGGGGCGGTCCGTTCTGATGGGTGTTGCAGGTTCTGGTTCGGCACTTCCCATCTTCTTGCGATGCGGTCCTCCTGCTTGCTTCATGTGGATGACATGTCCGTGCGTCATCTACAGGGGTTCCCCAGCATGTCAGGGGTTCCCCAGCATCGCGCTACTGCACAGGCGTACTTACCTGCCCTGTTGAGGGCAGAGAAAAGTCCTGCAGTGCGCAGGCGCCAGGAAAAGTCAGAGATGTCCTGCGCCTGCACACTGCAGGAATTTGCTCAGCCCTCAACTGATTAAACAAGATATTCGATTATTACATTAAATAGACAGGCATTTACGATTAAAATCAATATTATCTTTGGAGCACCCCCTCAGGGTATGTGCACACGTTCAGGAATTTTCGCGTTTTTTGCACGTTTTTTCATGATAAAAACGCTATAAAAATGCATAAAAAACGCATACACATGCATCCTATCATTTACAATGCATTCCGCATTTTTTGTGCACATGATGCTTTCTTTTCCGCAAAAAAAAAACGCATTCCGGAAAAAGAAGCATCATGTTCATTATTTTTGCGGATTTTTTGCGGGTTTCCCAAACCTCAGGTTTATCTCAGGAAAATTCTGCATGCATTCCGGATGTGTGCACATACCCTCAAGCAGCTTTTGCTGACAGCTGCCATTTTTTTTTAAAAGGAAGCAAATACATAGGCAATTTGTGTATATAGCAACAATAAAGATAGTCATATAAATCTGCTTCACTCTACTCTTTTGGCCAATTTATGATTCTATTAAATGTTAAAAGTGGTTGATTATACTACATTATTATTATTATTATGTTGTACTGCCATTTAAAGGTTTAGGAATCTTTCCTGTCTTCCATTAAAAAAAAGAAGCAAACTCTAATTTACAAAGCCACATAACAGTTTATAGGCCCTAATTAAGAATATATTTCATAGCTCAAAGATGACTTCAACAAAAATCTCTAAGAAGTGTTGCTAGCAAATTATAGGATGGCAATTGTGACAGAGTTGAGTAACCTAAAATTCACATTACGTGTGTTCTGTGGTTGGAGAATGCAATGGGAAATACAAGGAAGCAAACGTTAGTAACTTGGTTAGCTTCCATATTCTAATTCATAAATTAGGCAGCAGTAACAGAAGGCATGGGGCTACATGACTTCATAATTGCCTTATATACTTCAAATGACCAATTGCTCATATTATTTATGGTGAGTTGCTAAATGTAAGTTGCATAGCTAGCTAAAAATGGGAAATCTTCTGATCAGTTCATTATCGGTTTAAAAAATCCAAAGAGTGTTCGACACTCCACTGTAGATTGTGGTGCACTATCGAATGACGCCCAGCACTCACTTAGATTTTAAATCTTGACTCTTATTAAAAATCAGGGAGCGCTCCAGCTCGTCCAGAGTTATCAACAGCAGTCACCTATTTTAACACTTGTTAAGCTACAAGGATTTTGTGCCAATGGAAAACTCTTGTAACAGAGTTAAAGGATATTTTGGATGAAGAATGTCAACTAAAAACTGTTGGGCAGCATTGGTGTCACTCACGCTGCGTCTATCATTTCCCCCTGATGACAATTCATTTGAGGGCGATTGCTAGAAGATGTGGGTTGGTGTTGGAATCACTCACTGCTCCTATCGCCAACCCGTGACGATGTCTTGTTTCACAGTTAAAAGATGCGGCAGAGAATGAAAAAGGGAGCCAGCGCTGCGCTCACCTCTACCACAGCGTTTATCACCATGAATCCAGGACATCTTTAGAGGGCGGCAATAAGTAACTGCTGTGCTGTCACCGGGTGATGTCCTGTTCCAGGAGGAGCAAGAGAGGCTGAGGGGAGTGAGTGCAGCCCCAGCCTTCTGTGGTGTCCTGTTTGAGACTCCTCTCAAACAAAACGTCACTGGAGGTGCAGTAGAAAAACAAGTTTAGGGATTAGTTAGATAGGGAACAGTGTAGGGTATTTCATAAAAAAATAATTACAAAAGTGGTTTAGGTGTAAAGATAGATATTTAGAAAGAATATTCTAGATAGTGAAACACCCCTTTAAAGACCTCAAGAGTGATAGTTTAGCGTTACAATGTCACATTTTATTATAAAGCTATACTGTAGTTGTATACTGCATTATATAATTCTTCCAAAATCATAAGTTTAGTTTTAGATAAAGATATCTTTTTAGTTCTCGTTGCTCTAAATCTAGAATATCCAAAGTCTGCTGGAGTGGGAACTGCTCTCTATTTAGTGGCTTTCCAATTTGGGTCAGAGAAGGGGTCTGAAGTAACTTTTTGTTATTATCTTCATGAGACAACATTGCCAATACCAATGTGTCACAATGTGACCGCAGTGGTGTGACACGATTTAACAATTGGTCAGTCACCAGACAGCAAGACACACCAGGGGACACCAGGGAAACTTTAACAACGGTGGGCCCTGCGATAGGGAATGAGGGAAATGGACACCTCCTGAACTCTCCTAAGGATGTGCCCTAATCTTCCTGACGTCCCGATACAGGTTCTTTCAACCTGTCGCCGAGCTGGATACCTCAGCCCTCACATGCCCTGCACCTATCCCTAAGTAGGGAATTGGCAGGTGAGAGCACTGGTCCCACCGCACCACTAATACAACACATGGGAAGTTACACAACAAAGGGACAATAAAACAATAACACCAAACTTAGCTTTTTCTGCTGCAAAGCACAGCACAGCAGAGTAAGGCACCAGATATGAGAATTCAGCTGAAGAACAACAGCACTCAGCAAGCTCCTTTTCCAGCCTGGTTGATATCCAGAAGGACCTGTATAACCAACAGTCAGCTGATGCATCAGGTGACCTTTTGAAGGATGGTGGGAGTGGTCACAAACATCAGCTGACCCAGCAGCAATGCAAAGCAATGCAATAACACCAGCGGCCACCGGGGAAGGAAAACTGCATTAACCCCTGATGAACTGAAAGTAAAAAAGGTTTAATCTGAGGGAAACCAGATCTGCCACAGATCCAAACCTGGATCGTGACACAATGTCAATCTTTGGTAAGTTTTAGATGAACAACATTATCCTGACTTTTCAAAATTTAGAAATGTGTGCAAATCCTTGGGTTTTCCTCCTCTTAGCCCAAAATGCCTTAACTACACCATTTTGGAAAAACAGGTAATTAATTCCTTGTGTATGATGCTAGTTTTAGTGTGTTTAGAGAAAGCACATTGCAATAGATGTGTTTCCCACTTTCCGCAGAGCACACACATACAAAACACTGATGGTACAGGAGAAAAGTAAAGCTACTTAGCCTCCCAATCAGGTTATTTTAACAGTAACCATATTAGCAACAGAGGGTTAAAATAAAAAAGAAAAAAATAATGAAAACCATTTTATCATCATGCTGTATATTAATTAAAGCCATTAAGAGAGGCTATAAATACAATCTAGTGCGACCCACCACAAAACCCTCAATAAGCAAAATAAAATAAAAGGCATATCTTTGGTTACAAATAGAACAATGAGCTATAATTGGTCACAGTCAACAGCCGTTACAAAACTGAGAAGAAATACAGTACATGTTGGCTTGTTTTAGCTAATGTACTTTACAATACTACATAAAAGGATTAACCCAGTTACATAATTTATTATGTATACACAGAACCAATGATACATTTAGAATTAGGGGGTGTCTAACCGCTGGTTCTCCCACAGATTACGAGAACAGGGGTCCTGTATCTTGGATGCCAATGATGAGCATGCATGACCACCTCTCCTTTTACGGACTGACCTGGTTGGAGTAGTGATATTGCAGCCACTAAGGCAGCACCGGCAGGTAGCGTAGTCGTAGTTTGGGATAGCCAAGGAGTCGATACACAGGAACAGCAATGTACTTTGAAGGAATAAGCAGGAATCGTAGTCAAGGAAGCCAGAGGTCATTTACCAGGAGCAGCAGTGTCGTTTGAAGGAACAGCAAGTGGAAGGAAGCTTGACTAAAGGCAGGTAGCTCAATAATCACGCAAGGAACTGAGAGCAAGGCCAGGTTTAAGTAGGGTGTGCAATCAGAATGAGCCAATCAGGAACTCAGGGTGGTGACCAACAGAAAACTCAGGGAGGAGACATCAGCAACAACATAGGTTCAAGTATTTGGATAAGCATGGAACTGTCCAGCCAGCTGAATAGGTCAAAAGGAAGAGCTGCCGACTGGTGCACAGGAGCTGCTAGGTTTGAATCCTGACATCTCCATTCGATCACACATTGTCTATGGGTGGGTAGTCACACATGCATGGTACTGCTCTTAAAGACCTAGTAAAGTGACTGGAGTAGTGGTCAAGCATGCAAACTACAGTCTCATTCACAAAAGGACTTAAAAACCCTGTTTTGGGCTCCCGATCTGATCAATGGTTGAGTTGAAATAATCCTATATCGTTAACTATTTGTCATCATTTCACCACTCCAAATGGAGATATTCCTTAAATCTGTCTTAGCAGACCTATGAATCCAGTTTGGAAACACTAATTATACACCAAGAATGTTGCCTTATAATATGCAATCCAAATGACAAATCTGCAATTGAAAACATCCACAAATTTCTGTCTTATTATAATAAGCAATAATTTTTTTTTTCTATTTTGCAGCAAAGAAAGGTCACTGCATGGTTAATGGCATAGCAATGTACGATAAGGCAGTGTGGTCTCCTAAGCCGTGCCTGACCTGCATGTGTTCCAATGGGAAAGAGATTTGTGATGAGACGGTCTGCCCCCCTCTTACCTGTCCAAAGACGGAGATCCCCGCTGGTGAATGCTGCCCAGTGTGCAGTCAGACTGGTATGGAATAATTCATTATCTTACAGAAGGTGACCCTCTTTTGCACCATATAACATGACTGAATTCTAACCTCTAACAATAAAACTTCATTGTACGAGAAGTCTCGCCTCACAATAGCAAAACAAAAAAAATGATGTTTTATTGATAATAGTAAAGAAATATAATTTAGTAATAAAAAATTATATTTTTTTCTGAAATAAAGGCAACACTTCATATTGTGCATGCTAGCCTCTGTTAGGTATTAGACAATAATGTAAAAATACAGACCCTGGGCAGTGACGAGACTTGAAACTTATCAACCCCAATGCGAAATTTCCAACGAGATCCCCAACTGTCACAGAGATTTATTAGTATTACTCATATTGGTAATATTAGTGGTCTCATTATTTGAACCCTGGTGCAACTTCAACCCCTGCTTATAGTTATGCCCCTGTCCCTGGGTATTTCAGGTCCAGAACTCATATGCAATTTGTATTTCATAACCAGTTGTTTAGGAAAGTGTTGGGAGCCGGACTCGGTGCATAATCAGCAGACAGGGTTTATGGCTGATGTTACCCCTCTTTTAAGACAGCCTCTTCATAGGCAATTCCTATAAAAGTATATAAACCAAAACTATAAACCAGAGAGGGGTAGTGATTCCAAAATGGCACGAGCATACAGCAGAGGCCTATAATGATAAAGTGCAGGACACAAACATTTTTAATCAAATAAATAACTTTTTTTGCAGCAAAAAAACAATTAAAAAAACAAAAACGCTAATAATTGTGATCGTCCCAACACAGAAGACACAACTGCCATGTGTTGGTGGGTGAACTAAAGGGAAAGAAACTCCAGGATATAATAGTCCAAGTAAAAAGGAAAAAAACGCAATCAATTCATAATGACACATGCACAATGAAAATAAGAGTGGCATGCCGAGGGAAATGTATTGAAGTAAAAAGTCAATCAATGCAAGGATATACTAGTATACATCCTGCCAGCCAAGGTGAAATGGGCTCACCCACCAAACACACTCAAAGTGTTTCACAAATGCTTCATTAGGTGTGGTGATGTCGGTTTCAAGGGCAGGCACGGTCTCTTCTCACTGGGTAATCTCCTTACAATGTGCACTGACAGTGCACTCTTTTGTCGGCTCATCACTTTTCATTGGAGTGCACCATCAGTGTGCATTAAAAAGAATATTGCACAGGGAAAAGATCCCACGTTGGAATTGACAAATGACGCTTGTTCAGTAGAGCATGGACTAGCTCAGCCCCTGACATGGACTTCACTTATGACACTTCATTTCAGGGTGGGGGCAGAGGTTACGGCAGACATTCAGGATTAAAATAAATGTTAGTTACACAACTCCCCTTTAAGCTTTTTACAATTAAACAGTAAGTTTGAGTTACTTGGCTTTCTATTGTATCCACAATCTGCTGTGCGTGCTCCAGGGTCACATTGCGTTATGTGACCGCGTTTAACGGACTACGTTACACCGCGGCATAACGCGGTGTAACGAAGTCCATTAACGCTGCCATTGCCTGTAATGGCGAACGCATCGCTAGCGCATGCCCACATTGGGCGTGCGCTAGCGATGTGCCGTCATTTGAGCGATGGACCGCGAACGCTAGCGGGAACGGCTAACGTGATCCCTTTTGGGACATTGCGTTAGCGCAGTCCGTAGTGCTATGCGCTAAACGGACAGCCCTAACGCAATGTGACCCTAGCCTAAGGCACGAGCTGTGTGCTGTTTCATCACGAGCTGCACACTTTTCAGACCTTTTCTGAGTGATCAGTGGAGGTCTCAGGACCGGGGCCCTACCTGATCTGCAGACACATTAATATGCCTAAAAATAATTTTAAAAAAAATCAAATTTTTGTTACTCTTTAAAGAACAACTATATTTGCAAATATAAGGAAACAGTAGTAGAGAAAATACAAGTGAATATAATAATTTCAACAGTCACACAATTTGCATGAAATATTAGCTGTGTTATTAATCCAGAGTATAATCAGCATTTCACCAGACACTGTCTAACACCTTCCATTATGATTCCTGTTAACACTTGCACAACATTTTTGCATGGTGCCAGAACGCACATTTACATACATGCAAAGCCAATGTAAAAGGCTTCACTGAGGTCTCTGTGAAGTTTTAGTTTCTGAAGCTAAGAAACAAATTGGTTTTAATGTATGTTATTAAAATTATTAACCAGTATGCAATACAATTACAAATTACATTATTTCCCACAAATATCAGTACAGTAGGTATGTACTTAAAACAGCCCTGGGGGGAAACGCTCCAGTTATAGCAAAAAAAATACACATCTGCACATTTTGGCATGAAAGAAAGGACTGATGGAATGGAAATGGTTAACAAATGAATACTCTTATCAAAAAAACTTTATGCCAAGTGTTTTTTTTTTAATGTTTTCTTTTTTTTTTTTAACTTTTTTAGAGTCATATTTTAAAAGCCATAAGTTTCTCACCGTTCCGGCGATTAATTATATTTGCCAGTGACCTCACCTTGATGTACATATAACTTATTAAAACTTTAATTCACTCTTTGTAAGGAGGAATATAAATAAATCAGCAATTCTTTCATTTTTTTTCCACCCTGTTTTAAAGTTAACACTATTCGCCATGCCGGTCAAGTAAAGTGCTAACTTTATCCTGCAGGTCAGCATGGTTATGGCAATAATAAATTGATGTAGTTTTTAATATTTTATTATTTTTACACAATAAATAAACTGAAAAGAAAAATTATTTGATCGTGTTTTGCCATATTATAAAAATCGTTAGTTTTAACAATTTTCCTTTTGCGGTACTGAATAAAGGCTTATTTTTCTGTGCAACAAGCTGTAGTTTTCATTGGCACCTTTTTGTGGTTAAAGCAACTTTTTTATAACTTTTTATTACACATGTTGGACAGAAAAATAAATTCTAGATTACATTTTTGTTTTTTTTGTTTTTGCGTTTTTTTCTCTTCTTCCAAAACCCGTAACTTTTTTTCTATTGACATTATGAGGGCTTGTATTTTGGCAGGGCAAGTAGTATCTTTGAATGACACCATTTATTTTACTGTATCATGCTGAATAACAGGAAAAAAATTTAAATTGAAGTGAAATAGTGAAAACCATGCAATTCCAGAATTGTTTATTAAGTTGTCCTTTTGCGGTGTTCATCGTGCGGTAAAAATGACCAGGAAACCTGATCCTCTACATCAGTACGATTACAACAATACCAAATTCCACTTTTTTTCATTTTTATTTAATTGATGAAAACATTCAGAAGTTTGTAAAAAAACATATATAAATCTCGGCCTCTTTTGAAGCTCAGCATGTAGCCCAGCTTTAGAAGAGGATCAAGGTAGCGACAACAGGTGCCTTCAGCAGGTCCCCTATTGTCATTACAACCCATCGCCACCCCGCAATAGCTCATATCCTTTCCCTCCCTACACAATTACTTTTACACAAATTAGAGCAAGCTTAGAGAGCTTTTTTTATAGACGTTAAAGAGGTTGTCCACTACTTTAGCATTGATGGCCTATCCTTAGGATAGGTAATCAATGTCTGATCGATCAGGGTCCGACACCCAGCACCCTCACCAATCAGCTGTTATCAGTACAGGCGGCAGCATCAGCAGGCCGGAAGTACTCACTTGATGAGCTGCTGCTCGTCTTCTGATAGTGGCTGCCGCAGGGTACTACACATCTGTCTCCTATTGATTTGAATAGCAGGCGGATGTGCAGTACCCTGCTTTGGCCACTATCAGAAGATGACCAGCTCATCAAGTGAGTACTTCTGGCCAGCGGCCTCCACCGATAATAGCTGATCAGTGGGGGTGTCAGGTGTCGGACCTTGACCAATTAGACATTGATGACCTAACCCAGTGGCCCCCAACTCCAGGCCTCGAGGGCCGCCAACAGTGCAGGTTTTCAGGATTTCCTTAGTATTGCACAGGGGTTGGAATCATCACCTGTGCAGATGATCACATTATCACCGACGCAATACTAAAGAAATCCTGAAAACCTGCACTGTTGGCGGCCCTCGAGGCCTGGAGTTGGGGACCACTGACCTAACCTAAGGATAGGTCATCAATGGTAAAGTAGTGGACAACCTCTTTAATGAGTCAGTGTTTTGCTATGCTCCATGTAGCTACTATAAAGCAGATTGCTAAATGTTGTGAACAGTGTCTTAGACAAAATGGATGCCCTCATAATCCTTTAAACAAAATAAAATCTACAGTCAGAATGGAAGAATATATTAAACAAAAATATATGTATCACTATTTAGGTTTAATATATTTTTGGGGCGATACACACAAGATATGGCCTACTTGAAGCGTTGAATCTATGGTAAAAGACATTATATGCCTATAGACTCCTTAGGTCGAGGGCATCTAGTACTTCCATTGATAGCTTACCAAAATGGCAAATCTCAGGGGTGGCCTAGCAGTCAAGCCATATATATCATGGACCTTTTTCAGTATTCCCACAATAAAAGACACAAATTTCTTATATTCTTCTTAAGGTTTTAAAACTTTTACACTCATATCATTCCAGCATCTCTTGATCCCAAATAAACAGTGTGTAAACTTGAGCTCGACAACTAAAAGGCATACACACAAAGTACAAGACTGGAGCATAGTGGTGTTCGATCTGTCAGTAAGAATCTGGTGTATAAATTAATTTTAATTTTGCTTGAGTAAAAGAAAAAAAAAGGAAAGACGAAATATGTTTGTGGGAAAAATGTAAAAAAATACTAATCCAACTTCTCATCTTTTATTATATTCTCCCATTTTATCTCTCTTTGGGTCACCACCCTATTTAAGTACTTAACAGTATTGCATGGGACAATGTACTTGAATTGTCTGGTGATTCTCCAGAACCGACTGAACCCAATGATGTCATTCTTAACAAATTACCCTATACCCTAGAAGAAATGGATGAGCTAGTCAGGAAGGAAGATACAAATGATGACAAAGAAAAGCCTAAGGGAAAATTGTCAAAACAAAGAAAGAAAGAAGAAAAGAAAAGGCTACAAAAAGACAATACAGATGATGAGGCAGAACGTATCCAGAAAGAAAGAAGAAAAGTGTATGAAGAAGAGGAAATGAGGATTGAGGCTGAAGAGAGACGCAAGTTAGAAGAAGAAGAAAAGAAAAAAAATGAGGCAGAAAAGAAGAAAAATCAAGAAGAAGATAGGAGAGAAGAGGAAGTGAACCGGTTAGCAATGGAACGAAATCAGAGAGAAAGAAAGGAACAGGGCTTAGAAGATGATGAGGAGGAGGAGGAGGATGAGGACGATGATGAAGACTATAACCTAAGAGGCGATGTTTTTAGAGTATCAAGAAGACGTATTCCAGGTTCCCATAGGCCTACAGAAATCCATCATCCTCCACTGCCTCCCGGCTGCTTCATCTCAGAAATTACAGTCAGCTGTTCCAATGCTAAACTGACCCGCGTACCTCCTATATCAGACCCTGATGTGAAAAGCTTGGACCTTCTAGGTAAGCAAATAGCACTAAACTATTTTATACACATGGGTTCAACATAAGGGGGTGTGCAGATTCTCTAATCCAATGCTACGGAGCTCTGTTTGTACTTTGAATTAATTGTTGCATAGACATGATAGAACTCCAAAATCCTTTATTCCAATTATTTTACATTAAAAGATCAGGGTCATGGCAGACAGCAAGACTAGAACAGTATAACAAATAATATCAACAGGAAAACATTTCTGCAATAATTGAGAAGTAAAGGATTGTCTGGCCTTAGGTTACACGTCTGACTTGGGAATCTTCACATCGCACATATTTCGTGCTGTGAGGATTCTCTGGTGCCAGCACTGGAAGTGGGCAATTATTTGACCCCAAGTATGCAATTGCATACTCCTGCCACACACTGACTAGACTATGCCCAGTGTTCCTCAGTACACTTGCATTGAGAATGCGCTCATCTAGTCGGCATGTGACCGCATGTATGCACATCACATACTTGTGGTTATGCACCCACCACCGACACTGGAGAGTCATCACAGCATGCAGAGCACAGTATATGAGGATTCAAACGCGCCCATCTAGTCGGCATGTGACCGCATGTATGCAAATTGGGTTTGGCAAGTTGGGTTTGTGCTCAACACCGAAACTCTGTACTGGGTCAAGCTCAAACCTAAAGTGGGACCAGGGATCGATGATGTTATTGGGAGATGGGGACATCCTTTCAAATAATACTTTGAACACCTCTTGAAGAAGAGGACAAAAATAAAAGATGTATCTTAATATATTTTAGGAAACTTTATTACTTCCATTCCTAAAGAGGCATTTAATGGAATGCCTAATCTTGAAAGGATTGATCTGAGCAAGAACAAACTTATGTCTACAGGTATCGATCCACTTGCATTCAAGGTATGTTTCCAGATTCAAAATTAATTGAAATTATTTTGCACAGGTTTGAATGAGTTCTCAGAGGTTGAATTTCTGTGGCTTTACTATGCTGAGACAGAAACCAAGAGGGATGTGAACACATTAATTATTTGCTGCATTTTTGTCCAGATTTTTCCTTGCAGTTTTGCCACAAAAACTGAAGCAAAAGCAAAGTTATGAGAGTCCTGAAGTCTCATGCACACGTTGAATATTTTTACCTTGCAGATTTCAAGCAGTTTCAAATGCAGAATGTCAATTCTTTCAGTGTTTTTCCAATGCATGGGAAAAAATGCAAGTAAAAAAATGCATTAAAAAGTACGGTACGTATTTTATCCTGCGCTTTTATGCCAAGAGACACTGTTTTAGGGCAGAAATGTCTGCAGCAAATACTTAACGTATGCACGAACCCTTATGGCTGTGTGCCCACAATGAGTTTCTGAAGCTGCCCATTTAAAAACACAGTCTTATAGTTCCAGCAAAGTGGATGGGATTCATCGCCATCTCCTGCCCACTGTACTTTTCTTTTTACGCAGTGTAAACTGATCTACGGTGTGTGTTTCAAATCCACAACATGCCAACTTCTCTTGTGAGTACTATGAATTTTATGTGCAGATTTACCCCACAAAAGTGCATTATATGCGGAAAATCAGCAGGTAAAAAAACGCAATTGCATTCTTAGTGCGTTTACACTGTGGAGACGAACTAAAAATGTATGTAATCCACTCATGACTGCATCAAAGTTTTGTCAAAATCAAATAACAGGAAGTATCAAAAACAAAACTATTTAATTGAAAGCATGACATACCAAAAAGAGACAAAAACTGTAGCGTAACAAACGTGTGTAAAAAAAAAGTGCACTCAAAAACTAAATTAAAAAAAAAACAAGCTGGAATATTTAAAGCTCAGCAAATGCTCATTATTGGAACATAGCCTTAAAAGAAAAAATATGTTAAAAGCAAAGCTTACACAGTTTTATCACATGCATGGGCCAACAAGCCACATGTGCAGCCTTCAAATGGTCCCTCAAGCAAGCGGGTCACTGCTACCTAAGAAAAAATACAATACAGAAAAAAACATAAAAAAAATCGATAAAGCCAAAACGTCTTGATGTGCTCCGCAACGTTAGAGGTCTGTCGCAAGCTCTGGAGAGGAGTAAAGAAGGACTAAAAGAATGTTGGATAATGGGGGAAGCCGAAATAAGGAGACAGACCCCCCTATACACATTGGAACGTAATCGGCCGACCGCCATCTCAGCCTTCTCTCCTATACACAGGAGCGCTCTATGAGAAAGCTGCTAAAGACATTTCTGCCGACGGCCTAGCTCCAAGAGAACGAAGAGACCAGCAGTCTGAAATCTGACTTGCCCGAAAGACATTTCTCCACGACAATCTGTTGGCTAGCGTCAATGTCTAGACTACTGTGCATGGAAATGTGGTATCACAGAACATGGTTTTACTAACCTAGGTATATTCATTATCTATATAATTGCCCTTTGAGGCTGAATCTGCAAGCTATATTGTTTTAGTGCAGATTTGTTTGTTTATTGGACAGAATAGTGAAGTATACTAATGCCTTTTACACGGTATGATCGGCTACATGCCAGATGATTTATCCACTTATCGACCACCAATATGACTTAAAAATGACCTGAGTTAAGTAAATAGCATCCAATGACGGGTGACAATCCAGCAGCAGTCGGCTGTACACTATAGCTGACACCCTACTCCATCAGCCACAGTTGGTGTTGGCACCAACCATTGCAGTTTAACCTCTAAGATGCTGCTGTCGATAGGGACTACAGCATCTAAATGGTTAACAAGAGAGTGGGGACTCCCTCTGTAACCCATCGGCACCTTGACACCATGATTGTGTGATCCTGATGGTTTCCATAGCAATTCATGGCAAAGCACTAGCCTTATAATCCACAAAATACAGTGACCTCTTCAGATGTTAACAAAAATTAGGTAGTAAAAAAAAAATAATTCATTCATGTCATACCACTTTGTATTAATTCCTGAAAAACATCTGAAGAGTAAATAAACTACCTAACAGCAGTTTTGAATATGTTAATGGGTACTGTTTTTAAAATGGTATTATCTTTGGAGTTTTTCGAATATATACATATCCCCATAGTCACTTCAAATCTAAATAGGTCCCTAAAAAATGCATTTTGTACATTTATTTGAAAACACTAAAACTACTGTACAATTCAACCTAAATGTACCAATAACATAAAATATAAAGTGTCACAAAAAAAACAAATCTCAAAATCACTGGGATATGTTGAAACATTGTAGGGTTTTTGCCACATAAGGTGACACATATTTGAAAAATTTGGCCTGGTCACTAAGGAGACGTTTACTGGCATGCTTCGACGGGCTGATAAAGATTACATGAGCACAGAATTATCGTTAATAAGAGTGTTTGGTTTGCATTGATTATGTAATTGGCATCACATCACCTATCTACACAGGGAAATAACGATTCTTTTTAAAAGCACTTGAAAATCACTGCCCGCGACGAATAAGCGTTTCTCTGATTTGTTGGGTGACTGAATGGATTGTTTAGGCTGATAGTTGGGATCGAGAGTTCTTGCAAATGTTATTTCACCGATTAATTACTCTAAATGGACCAAAGCCATCTGACCATCAACCAAAACAACAAATAAATTCTAGCATGAAAACAGCCTAATGGTTATCTTATAACTTGTCCTGAAAGTCCTGTGTTATTAAATAAGCACAACCAACCAATAAAAACCCTCCTTTTTTAAACTTTAGATTAATTTTTTTAATATACTGTTACCCTTAAAAGCCATGTAGATCGATCTGGGTCTGTGCCCACCATCGCTGAGCACTAGTGATGAGCGAATATACTCGTTACTTGAGATTTCTAGAGCACGCTCGGGTGACCTCCGAGTATTTTTTAGTGCTCGGAGATTTAGTTTTCATCGCCGCAGCTAAATGATTTACATCTGTTAGACAGCATAAGTACATGTGGAGGTTGCCTGGTTGCTAGGGAACCCCCACATGTACTTATGCTGGCTAACAGATGTAAATCATTCAGCTGCGGCAAGAAAAACTAAATCTCCGAGTACTAAAAAATACTCGGAGGACCCCGAAGCATGCTCGAGAAATCTCGAGTAACGAGTATATTCGCTCATCACTACTGAGCACTTGTACACTTTGTATGAACCCATAGATATTTTTAGTGAGCTTATACATATACAGTATGTTCTCACTCATATGTATGTGCTTAATCTACAGGGTCTTCAACTGGGCAATTCAAAAAGAATGGTGCAATATTACAGCCTCGGTACCCATAACTGTGAGAACACAACACTAAAGCATTAACACAAAGTTATGAAC
Source organism: Ranitomeya imitator (assembly GCF_032444005.1). Taxonomy (NCBI): domain Eukaryota; kingdom Metazoa; phylum Chordata; class Amphibia; order Anura; family Dendrobatidae; genus Ranitomeya; species Ranitomeya imitator. The sequence goes on along the minus strand of NC_091289.1, from coordinate 53,136,410 downwards.
CATGTATCTAAGTTTGATCTGTACATTTCAAATGTTCAAAGCGATTCACATTGGTGACAATGCAGGTGTTCAGTTCTGTCCAGAAGCGTGCCAACACATCCTTGGACATGGACTACAACTTTTCAGCAATGGAGTTTCCTCAGGTCGTTCAGATCCTGTGGCTTGGGAACAATTGCAGCGAGTCCTTGATGTAGCCTCAGAGAAAGAAGTTGCAGCGTGAAACATTGATGAAGCGACCTGAGTCAACGGATTACTGACATAATGGATTCCATATCACAGGATATGCTGGCATGTGTCTGGACAGAACTGGACTACCGCCTATGACATCTGTAGTGATCACCAATGGAAATCACTTTTGAAATGTAGAGATAAATTGGATAGGTAATAAATTTGTGTTATGTTGATTTGGTTATGAATACCGAGGCTGTAATTTTGCGTCATCATTTTTTAATCCCCCCATATAAAAATAATCGAACGCTTAGTAACAGTAAAAATATTTAACGTGCTGTTGTATGGTGGCCTTATAAAAAGTAAAGACCAATAAAGGGGAAGGAATGCCCATATTACGATAGTCTGTCAGCCATGTCATAACTATTGTGATCTGTAGCCTGAATTATTGCTAAGTGTAATAATGGATTGGCCATTAGAAGTGGAGCTGTCACATAGATTTCCTGCAAATAGGACTTGTTAAATACATTATCTTGCACTCATGCTGTCATGTAACTGTATACCAGGATCCAACTGACATGCTCAGCCACAGACTGTTTTTCTGCTTTGCTTCAAAGTCAATAAAGAATTTGAGACGTCTGTATTTGGATGGAAATCTCCTGGACCAGATCCCACTAGAATTACCTTCTACTTTGGAGGAGCTTAAAATGAATGAAAATAAACTTGGTAATTTAGAAGAAGACAGTCTAAAAGGTAATTTAGCGTTCAGCTAGCACAAGCCTAGAACACATCACAATTCCTTTTTATACAGTTGTGCTCAAAAGTTTACATACCCCGGCAGAATTTTTCCTTTCCTTTTTTTCAGAGAATATGAGTGATAACACCAAAACTTTTTCTCCACTCATGGTTAGTGGTTGCGTGAAGCCATTTATTGTAAAACTACTGTGTTTTCTCATTTTAAATCATAATGACGTCCAAATGATCCTGATCAAAAGTTCACATACTCTGGTGATTTTGGCCTGATAACATGCACAGAAGTTGACACAAATGGGTTTGAATGGCTACTAAAGGTAACATCCTCACCTGTGACCTGTTTGCTTGTAATCCGTGTGTATGCATAAAAGCTGAGTAAGTTTCTGGGATCCAGACAGACTCTTGCATCTTTCATCCAGCCACTGATATTTCTGGATTGTGAGTCATAGGGAAAGCAAAGGAATTGTCAATGGATCTACGGGAAAATGTAGTTGAACTGTATAAAACAGGAAAGGGATACAAAAAGATATCCAAGGAATTGATAATGCCAGTCGTCAGCAGCGTTCAAACTGTGATTAACAAATGGAAAATCAGGGGCTCTGTAAAACCAAAACCACGGTCAGGTAGACCAAGAAAAATGTTATCCACAACTGCCAAGAAAATTGTTTGGGTTGCAAATAAAAACCCACAAATAACATCAGCTGAAATACAGTACTGTCTGAAAACTAGCAGAGTGTTTGTTTCAAGATGCGCAATAAGGAGGCACTTGAATAAAAATGGGCTGCATAATCGAGTCGCCAGAAGAAAGCCATTACTGTGCAAATGCCTTAAAGTGTCTTGCTTACAATACGCAAAACAGCACAGACCTTCAAAACTTCTTGAACAATATAATTTGGAGTGATGAGACAAAAATTGAACTTTTTGGTCACAACCATAAACATTACATTTGGAGAGAGGTCAACAAGGCCTATGATGAAAGGAACACCATTCCTACTGTAAAGCACGGAGGTGGATCGCTGATGTTTTGGGGATGTGTGAGCTACAAAAGCACAGGAAACTTGGTCAAAGTTGAAGGAAAGATGAATGCAGCAGTTATCAGCAAATACTTGAGGCAAATTTGCACTCATCAGCCCGGAAGATGCACATGGGACGTATTTGGACATTCCAACATGGCAACAATCCAAAACACAAGGCCAAGTTGATCTGTCATTGGCTACAGCAGAACAAAGTGAAGGTTCTGAAGTGGCCATCTCAGTCTCAATACCTCAATATCATTAAGCTACTCTAGAGAGATCTCAAGAGGGCAGTTCACACTAGACAGCCCAGGAATTTACAGGAACTGTAGGCTTTTTGCCAAGAAGAGTGGGCAGCTTTACCATATGAGGAAATAAAGAACCTCATCCACAACTGCCACAAAAGACATCAAGCTGTCATTGATGTTAGAGGGGGCAATACACGGTATTAAGAAATGGGGTATGTGAACTTTTGATCAGGGTCATTTGGATGTTTTGGGTTGTCATTATGATTTAAAAAGAGAAAACACAGTAGTTTGACAGCAAATGGTTTCACCCAGCCACTAACCAAGAGTGGAGAAAAGTTTTGGTGTTATCATTCATTATCTCTGAAAAAAATGACAAGAAAGCAAAAATTCTGCTGGGGTACGTAAACTTTTGAGCACAACTGAATATCTGCATGAGAATAAACTGTATTTGGCTTCTTAAATCATTTAGATCATGAAGTAGATTGGTGTACTTTAACTTGTAAATAATGGTTTTGGTAACACATATTGGAATGTTTTAGCATATTTTTTTTTCTCCTAGAAACACAATTTTATAAAGTCAAGCCATATTTATATAAAACAGTAGGTTACGCACACACACATTTTTTTACGCAATTTTTTTTTTTTTGCACCAATAAATGTAAAACTTTGCACCGAGGCTAGAAAGTTTTCCCAGCACATAAGAGTTTCCACATAGTCCCTTTCCTGTTTACAGTTTATAAACTTTTTGAATGTGTATACAGCAATTACCTGAGTCTACATGTGCATAACCGGCCTTGTCAAATATCAAGCAAACCCTACAAAGGCTACTTTCACACATCAGGTTTTCGCCGTCATGCACATTCCGGCGAATTTTTAAAAAAAGGAACATGTAACGTTTTTTGCTCCTGACGGACCGCTTTTTACGACCGCGCATGCGCGGCCGGAACTCCGCCCCCACCTCCCCGCACCTCACAATGGGGCAGCGGATGCGCCGGAGAAATGCATCCGCTGCACCCGTTGTGCAATGCGTCAAACGCTAGCGTCGGAATCTCTGCCCGACGCATTGCCACGGGGAGATTCCGACGCTAGTGTGAAAGGAGCCTTAGTTGGAATTTAGGGCCCACAAGGAACAACAAACATATAGGAGTTTTGTAATATTTTATAATGAAATGTAATATAAAAGGCTATAGCAGGATAATATTTGGTAAAAGAGACAGATTTTCACTAGAATTGTGATTTTTTTTTTTTTTTTAAGATCTGAAGAACTTAATAACTCTGGAACTTGAAGGGAATGAACTGAGTGAAGCCAATGTCAGTCCCAAAGCTTTCAAACCTCTGCAGCACGTGACTTACTTACGTCTTGGCAGAAACAAATTCCGAACGATCCCACAAGGACTCCCGGTGTCTATTGAGGTGAGCAAACCACCAATGCATCCAGTTTATTGACATAAAGCATGTTGCTTTGGAGCTCTTTATTGTAAATCAATCTCTTCAATGGGTTTCGCCATACATAAACAATATGATTATAACGGTCTCCTATATTCAGATCCAAAAACTAAGAAATGCAGGCGAAAGCTTGGCCAGTCATACATTTATAATATTGCGTGTTGTCTATCTCAATAAAAAAAATCCACGACCAAGTTGCATTTGATAAATAGCTGCTGTACATTCTCCAAGTAAATGAAGGACGTGAGTCAAGACCTCTGTGTATAATGACCATACTCCATTACCTAGAGTCAGAAGGAAAGGTATTATTGCCACTGGAGAAGAAACCCTTCAACTTTTTGTTCTGCTTCATGTCTGTTGTGGAAGAATTAGTAATGACTACTGCAGCTGTAAATGTTTACTAGATGTAGGTAGTGTATTGCATATTTGGGTCTTTTTCTCCTTATTCCAGTTTTAAAAAAAAAAAGAATCTCTCCCATGAACTTTTATTTTTTTCACTAAATCTGTGTATATGTCCATGTAGAGTGTGTGTTAATATACTCACTTACTGCCACCTTCTCTGGGATCCAGTACTGTTCTGCTCCTCTTCTCAGTGACATCACTGCTCTGCTGACTCTCTGGGTCATGCAAGTGGCTATTACAATATAAGCCTATGGAGCGTCAGAATGACGCTCATAACGAGGCACCATAAACTTGCATTGTAAAAGAAACTTCTGGCCCACGCATAGAGTGACCTGGAGAGTCTGAAGAGCGGTGATGTCACTGAGAAGAGGAGCAGAGCTGAATACCGGAGAAGGCAGTGGTAGATGAGTATATTAACACACTGACACTACATACACCTATTTGGTAAAAAAAACAAAAAATTCATGCAAGGGCTTCTTTAAATTTTATACTTTCTGTTGCCATGTTTAATAAATGGGCAGCCACTTCCTGATGTGATACTAATCAAATATTTTCATAGTGCTTACCATCTTCTCTCACAGCATATAGTCTCACACAGACATGGAGGATGAGCTACTGCTGCCCCTTCCCCCATCTTTGTTCCTCTACCATGTTTTCTGTTCATTGGGAAGAGAGGAGAAAGAAAGCCACTGCCAGACATATTTGGCAGAGGCTGATCACCAAGAATAGCCAAAGAATCTTGTCTTTGCATGTAAGTTGCCTATCTCCCCAAACATTGTCAGTTGGGACATAGTGGAAAGCGGCCCCATAGACATTAAATGGTCTGCTGGTCCACTAAAATTGGCTGCTTCAGTCAACTTTAACTTAAAGTATATGGGGGCCATTAGGCACCGACAGAATCCTAAATATATGACCAAGGCTTTAAAATTCCTCTAAAAAGAACTACAAGGAAAAAGTACACTACATAACTTTTCATCTGACAATGAATACAAATTATTTGCTGAGACTGCATCCATACTCCTTTAATTACAAACATCTGATAAATGCTTAGACTAGTTAATACCATCTGGAATCTCAAAGATCTAAGTTGTGCACTTGAAATTCTTTTTTTTTTTTTCCCCATACGTTTACAAATATATTAGGATGATTATGGTATATAACAGCATTATAACAATCATCTTATAGTGAGCCTATTATTTTCAAATAGATTTGCTGTCAATCTTCGACATTATGCGGATCAGTCGCCAAAAACTTAACCAAACGGGGATGTGGAAACCACAAATACGACAAAAACCGATCCAATATATATGTACAAAGGTCTTTTATTTCATATATGACAGGAAAACATGGAGTTCATGGGGAACATGTGCAAAAAACAAGCAGAAAGTGCAATCGTGCAAAAAACGACATTTGGACCAGCACAAACCACATTTGGTATTTATATTTACCATATATCATATATTATAGATTCTAGAATCGGCAAGATACTATTAAAAATTAGGTTAAATAACCTACCAATAGGGAGTGGATAATAAGCCAGCAGGATGTCATAATAATATACACTTCGACGAAAGAGTAGCAAGATATTCTAATTTTGGTATTCCATGTTTAAAATTAAACTACCTGGGAAGGGTACTGCCCAATTTTTATTACTTCAACCACTAACCTCAAAAGCTGAAGATATTGGATGTGGAAGTCAGGGTCTGCACGTCTCTTACCCGACGCGCGTTTCGGAGACTGTCTCCTTTCGTCAGCCAGTCTCTGAAACGCGCATCGGGTAAGACGTGCGGACCCCGACTTCCACATCCAATATCTTCGGCTTTTGAGGTAATTGCTTCACAGATGTATCTTTTGATGGATAGCACGAGGGATAGTATCAACAACAAGAGACACACCTTCAGTGATATGACTATAGGGGCATTTGATTTATAGTGGACCTGATCATAATGGTCATATGACCAGGTTAGTGGTTGAAGTAATAAAAATTGGGCAGTACCCTTGCCAGGTAGTTTAATTTTAAACATGGGATACCAAAATTAGAATATCTTGTTACTCATTCGTCGAAGTGTATATTATTATGACATCCTGCTGGCTTATTATCCACTCCCTATTGGTAGGGTATTTAACCAAATTTTTAATAGTATCTTGCCGATTAAAGAATCTAAAATATATGATATATGGTAAATATAAATGCCAAATGTGGTTTGTCCTGGTCCAAACGTCGTTTTTTGCACGATTGCACTTTCTGCTTGTTTTTTTGCACATGTTCCCCATGAACCCCATGTTTTCTTGTCATATATGAAATAAAAGACCTTTTGTACATATATATATATATATATATATATATATATATATATATATATATATTGGATCGTTTTTTGTCGTATTTCTGGTTTCCACATCCCCGTTTGTTTACAAATATATGTAGAATATTATTTTATGTAATTTAAAAGTCTAAATCACAGTTTTTTAATTATTGATTCTATATTTTTTTATTTCTAGGAACTCCATCTTGAAAACAACCAGATTGAGGAGATTTCAGAAACGTCCTTTAACCATACTGTCAATCTCAATACCGTTGTTTTACGCTATAACCAACTAGAGGAGACAAGAATACCTCCATTAACATGGATATTTCATAAGTAAGCTAAGTAATAGGAAAATTATTCATGCTTTTTAAAATATTGCTGGTCTTGTGGTACAGGTACAATTGAAGTTATTAGTTTACATACACCTAAGTCATATTCAATAAAACTCATTTTTGCACAATTCCTGACATTTAATCCGAGCACATATTTCCTTTGTCATGTCAGTTAGAATCACTAGAATATGTCCTGAATGTAAAATATCAGGATAAGTTGAAATCCAATCATCCATTTCAGCTTCTATTTCTTTCATCACGTTCCCAATGGCTCAGACGTTTTCATACATGTGGTTAGTATTTGGTGACATTGTCTAACTCAGGTCACACATTTCTGGCAGCCTTCCGCAAGTTTCTCACATACGTTACTAAAGTTTTGATCCATTCCCCCGACAGATCTGGTGTAAATAAATCAGATGTAGACCTCTCTGCTAGGCATGAGCGAAACGGATCGGACAAATTCAAAAGTCGACGACTTTTGGCAAAGTCGGGTTTCATGAAACCCGACCCGATCCTAGTGTGGGATCGGCATTGCGGTCGGCGATCTTCGCGCCAAAGTCGCGTTTCGTATGACGCGTTTGGCGCCATTTTTTCAGCCAATGAAGGAGCGTGGGCAGAGTGATGACATAGGTCTTAGGGGCGTGCACGCCTATCGCCATCTTCTCGCTTGTGCGCTGTAGCGATTTGCAATGTGTAACACCAACTTTTCTGTTCAGGGACGGGGGTGAGAGAGAGAGAGATCCCATTGACTTTGCATTGGGTTTCGTGTTTTGGTCGATCCCCGACTTTTCGCGATAATCGGCCGATTTCACTCGACTCGACTTTTTAGATAGTCAGGTTTCGCGAAACCCGACTCGACCCTAAAAAACTAAAAGTCGCTCAACCCTACTCTTTGCTTGTACACGCCTTACTTGGGTCTTCCATCTGGAAGACCCATTTCAGGCCATGTTTTAACTTCCTGGCTGATGTTTTGAGATGTTGCATCAATATCTCCACATAATTATCCTTCCTCATGCCATCTATTTTTTTTGTGAAGGCCCACAATCCTTCTTGTTGCAAAGCAACATGTCAGTTGGGATGGTGTTTCTTGGCTTGCCTTTTTTCCTCCACACATGATGGTCACTACGGCCAAACAACAGTTCAAATTTTTGTTGTTTCAAGCCTGAGAGCATTTTCATATAAAAGAAAAAAATATTTTTATCCATGTGCAGCTGGAAATTGTAATTTGGCTTATGTCGACAGTTTTGGAGCAGTGGCTTCTTGCCAAGCAATCCTCTAGGTCAGCGTTTCTCAACTCCAGTCCTCCAGACCAACCAACTGGTCATGTTTTCAGAATTTCCTTAGTATTGCACAGGTGACAGAATTAATGCTTGAGCAGGTGATTAAATTATCACCTGTATGTACAATACTAAGAATATCCTCAAAACTTGATCTGCTGGTGGGTCTTAAAGACTGAAGTTGGGAAACACCGCTCTAGGGTATGTCGATAGGACACATTTTATTATTGATATTGATTTTTTTTTGTACCGGTTTCCTCTAGCATCTTCATAAGGTTTTTTATAGTTGTTTTTTGACTCGTGTATAATTTGCATCAAAGTATTGTAGCATGGCTAAAGGGTGTGTAGTCGACGGGAGGTATGTGTCACATAGGTGGCGTGTCGCTGTGATGTAGCCCGGAGTGTTTTTCTTTATTGCACATAACCATGTATATATATGTGTTTCAGGACCTGTGGTGATGTCAGACCACATGTCTAATCATGTGATCGGTTCCTGGGTGTGGTTAGCTCTATATAAGACAGGCTAATGCTTTACACAGGAGATGTGTGGAGGTGAGACCCTCCTGAATGTGTTAAGGCTCCAGGACTGAGCCTGAAGGACTGGACACTTGCCTTTCTTTTCCTGAGCCAAAGGCTATTTGCTTTCTGTTATTTTGCCATGTGGTTTATGAAGTAATAAACCCTGTGAACTTTTAAAGTAACGTGCCTCCTGAGTGTCAGCCGCCGCACCTGAGTGAGTGAAATCCCTACAATTGGTGGAGAATGCGGACAGCGTTCCCAGCGGAGACATAAGTCTGTTATTGAATGTCCTGGGTCAAGGCTATTGCAAGCCAGCAAGCATTGCCAGGGAAAATGGAGGACCTTCTGAAACACTTGGTCCAGTCGCAGTCACAGCAGCAAGAGACCAACAAGCTGTTGATGCAGCAGATACAACAGAGCCAGCAGGAGCAACGGCAGCTGATACAACAGAGCCAACAGGAGCCAGGGGCAGACACAAGATTTCTCCATTTTCTGATGAGTGGGGAGTTGTTGTACCGGGTCACGAAAATAAGGGAGGAGTTGGTAGAGCAGTTGGTAGTGCCGGGTCCATATAGACGGAAGGTGTTGGACATGGCCCATTCACACATTTTGGGTGGACACCTAGGGGTGGAAAAAACGCAGGAACGAGTTATGCAGAGATTGTATTGGCCTGGGTGTCACCGGGAAAAAGTGAACTATTGCAGGTCCTGCCCTACATGTCAGCTAACTGCTCCCACTCCTCATTTCCGGAACCCCCTTGTACCGTTGCCCATTATTGAGGTGCCGTTCGAGAGAATTGCCATGGACTTGGTCGGTCCCTTAGCTAAATCAGCCCACGGCCATCAGTATATATTAGTCATCCTGGACTATGCCACACGCTATCCTGAGGCAATTCCCTTGAGAAATTCTTCAGCGAAGAGTATAGCCCGTGAGTTGGTCCATGTGTTTTCCCGGACAGGTCTGCCGAAGGAGATCCTGACTGACCAGGGGACACCTTTCATGACCAAGGTGATGAGGGAGTTATGCAAAGTCCTGAAAATCTCCAAATTGAGGACCTTGGTGTAGCATCCCCAGTCAGATGGCCTTGTTGAGAGATTTAACAAGACACTGAAGAGAATGCTGAGAAAAGCTATAGAAAAAGACGGTAGAGACTGGGATTGTCTCTTACCATATCTGATGTTTTCCATTTGTGAAGTTCCACAGGCCTCCACAGGGTTCTCACCGTTTGAGCTTCTATATGGCCGACATCCGCGAGGACTCCTGGATATAGCCAAGGAAACCTGGGAAGCCGAAGTCACGCCGCACAGAAGAGTCATTGAGCATGTGGCCCTGATGCAGCAGAGGATTGCAAAGGTGATGCCTGTCGTGAAAGAACACCTCCTCCAGGCACAAGAAGCTCAGGCCAGGGTCTACAACCGGTCTGCAAGAGTTAGGCAGTTCAATCCAGGAGACCGAGTTCTTGTGTTAGTTCCAACGGTGGAAAGCAAGTTCTTGGCCAAATGGCAAGGGCCATATGAGGTCGTCGAGAAACTTGGTGAGGTAAATTATAAAATTCACCAACCAGGAAGACGGAAACCATTCCAAGTTTACCATGTCAACCTCATAAAGCCATGGCAAGATAGAGAGCCGGCAGTAACTCCATCTTTGTTGATCAACCCAGAAGGTGAGGTTGGAGCGGTTACTGTAGTGGAAACGCTATCGAAGACCCAGAAACAGCAGTGCCGGGAGTTACTTCAGAAAAATAGGGACCTGTTTTCAGAGTTGCCAGGATACACGAAAGTCATAGAGCATGAGGTCCTAACAGAGCCTCATGTGCGGGTGAATGTGAAGCCCTATCGTATTCCTGAGGCTCGTCGAGAAGTAATCTCCAAGGAGGTGGAGCGTATGTTGAAGCTTAGAGTCATTGAGGAATCCAAGAGCGGTTGGTCGAGTTCAATTGTCCTGGTCCCAAAACCTGATGGAGAGTGGAGGTTTTGCAACGATTATCGGAAGTTAAATGAGGTCTCCAAGTTCGACGCTTATCCCATGCCCCACGTTGATGAGCTCATCGAAAGGCTTGGGCACACCAGATATATAACCACCTTGGATTTGACGAAGGGGTATTGGCAGATCCACATGGCACAGGAAGCCAAGGAGAAGACGGCGTTTTCTACACCAGATGGATGTTTCCAGTATGTCCGGATGCTGTTTGGCCTACAGGGAGCTCCAGCGACCTTACAGAGGGCTATGGATAGAGTCCTTGCACCCCATAAGCCATACGCTGCTGCGTACCTGGATGATATCGTCATCTTTAGCCCGGACTGGGAGAGTAATCTGGAAAAAGTCCAAGCGGTGTTTGATGCTTTAAGAGAGGCGGGGGTTTACAATAAACCCGAAGAAATGTGCCTTGGGTAAGGAAGAAGCTAAGTACCTAGGCTATGTAGTGGGTCGTGGAGAAATAAAGCCTCAAATCAGGAAAGTGGAGGCAATCCAAACATGGCCAAAACCACTCTCCAAAAAGCAAGTTAAAGCCTTTCTGGGAATCGTGGGATATTACAGGAGGTTCATCCCAACCTTCACCACAGTGGCTGCGCCTCTGACTGATCTGCTAAAGGGGACAAAATCAGTGATGGTTAAATGGTCCAAAGAGACAGAATCAGCCTTCCAAGAATTGAAAGGGGCTCTATAGCAACCCGTTCTGATGGCCCCAGATTTCAAGAAAGAATTTATTCTTCAGACAGATGCCTCAGATGTTGGGGTAGGAGCAGTCCTTTCCCAAGAGCTAAAGTACAGACCAAAAGTTTGGACACACCTCATTTAAAGGTTTTTCTGTATTTTCATGACTATGAAAATTGTAAATTCACACTGAAGGCATCAAAACTAAAGTAACATGTGGAATTATGTACTTAGCAAAAAAGTCTGAAACAACTGAAAATATGTGATTTATTTTAGGTTCTTCAAAGCAGCCACCTTTTGTTTTGATGACTGCTTTGCACACTCTTGGCAATCTCTTGATGAGCTTCAAGAGGTAGTCACTGGAAATGCTTTTCACTTCACAGGTGTGCCCTGTCAGGTTTAATAAGTGGGATTTCTTGCCTTATAAATAGGGTTGGGACCATCAGTTGTGTTGAGCAGAAGTCTATTGAAAACACAGGTGATAGTCCTACTGAATAGACTGTTAGAATTTGTATTATGGGAAGAAAAAAGCCGCTAACTAAAGAAAAACGAGTGGCCATCATTGCTTTAAGAAATGAAGGTCAGTCAGTCCGAAAAATTGGGAAAACTTTGAAAGTGTCCCCAAGTACAGTTGCAAAAACCATCAAGCGCTACAAAGAAAATGGCTCACATGAGGACCGCCCCAGGAAAGGAAGACCAAGAGTCACCTCTGCTTCTGAGGATAAGTTTATCCGAGTCACCAGCCTTAGAAATTGCAGGTTAACAGCAGCTCAGATTAGAGACCAAGTCAATGCCACACAGAGTTCTAGCAGCAGACACATCTCTACAACAACTGTTAAGAGGAGACTTTGTGCAGCAGGCCTTCATGGTAAAATAACTGCTAGGAAACCACTGCTAAGGACAGGCAACAAGCAGAAGAGACTTGTTTGGGCTAAAGAACACAAGGAATGGACATTAGACCAGTGAAAATCTGTGCTTTGGTCTGATGAGTCCAAATTTGAGATCTTTGGTTCCAACCACCGTGTCTTTGTGTGACGCAAAAAAGGTGAACGGATGGGCTCTACATGCCTGCTTCCCACCGTGAAGCATGGAGGAGGAGGTGTGATGGTGTGGCGGTGCTTTGCTGGTGACACTGTTGGGGATTTATTCCAAATTGAAGGCATACTGAACCACAGTACCACAGCATTTTGCAGCGGCATGCTATTCCATCCAGTTTGCGTTTAGTTGGACCATCATTTATATTTCAACAGGACAATGACCCCAAACACACCTCCAGGCTGTGTACGGGCTATTTGACCAAGAACGAGAGTGATGGGGTGCTACGCCAGATGACCTGGCCTCCACAGTCACCAGACTTGAACCCAATCGAGATGGTTTGGGGTGAGCTGGACCGCAGTGTGAAGGCAAAAGGGCCAACAAGTGCTAAGCATCTCTGGGAACTCCTTCAAGATTGTTGGAAGACCATTTCCAGTGACTACCTCTTGAAAGCTCATCAGGAAAATGCCAAGAGTGTGCAAAGCAGTCATCAAAGCAAAAGGTGGCTACTTTGAAGAACCTAGAATAGACGACATATTTTCAGTTGTTTCACACTTTTTTTTTTAAGTATATAATTCCACATGTGTTAATTCATAGTTTTGATGCCTTCAGTGAGAATTTACAGTTTTCATAGTCATGAGAATACAGAAAAATCTTTAAATGAGAAGGTGTGTCCAAACTTTTGGTCTGTACTGTACATGGGGAGGAACATCCTATTCTCTATCTGAGTAGAAAGCTGCCTTCATCTGAGAACTACTCAGTCGTAGAAAAAGAGTGTTTGGCCATAAAGTGGGCGATGGACACGTTATGGTACTATCTGCTGGGACGTAAATTCAGACTAATATCCGACCATGCCCCACTTAAGTGGATGAGGGAAGCAAAAGGTAGAAATGCTAGGGTCACCCGTTGGTTTTTAGCCCTGCAGGACTTCAGTTTCCATGTGGAACATAGGGCCGGAAAGCTGCACGGTAATGCGGATGCCCTATCAAGAATCCCTTGTTTAGTGAGAAAGTGCCAAGCCCCACGGCTTTAGGCAGAGGGGGAAGGTATGTAGCATGGGTAAAGGGTGTGTAGTCGACGGGAGGTATGTGTCACAGGTGGCGTGTCGCTGTGATGTAGCCCGGAGTGTTTTTCTTTATTGCACATAACCATGTATATATATGTGTTTCAGGACCTGTGGTGATGTCAGACCACATGTCTAATCATGTGATCGGTTCCTGGGTGTGGTTAGCTCTATATAAGATAGGCTAATGCTTTACACAGAAGATGTGTGGAGGTGAGACCCTCCTCAGTGTGTTAAGGCTCCAGGACTGAGCCTGAAGGACTGGACACTTGCTTTTCTTTTCCTGAGCCAAAGGCTATTTGCTTTCTGTTATTTTGCCATGTGGTTTATGAAGTAATAAACCCTGTGAACTTTTAAAGGAACGTGCCTCCTGAGTGTCAGCCGCCGCACCTGAGTGAGTGAAATCCCTACAGTATGTTTAAATCTAAGTGACAAAACTCGCCTGCTTCACAAACACTATAATGGTTGTTTGATGGTTATTGTACAGATTTTTGCAATTTAGGAGACATGTTTATTTTGGTCCCACTGTGAAACTCGACTTTATGATTCTTTAATTGCTTCGACAATACATCAGAGTACTCATGAATTGCAATTTATTATGATGGCATTATGCCGATGAGAAGGCAGTGATCAGCCTTCCTAAAAGTTAATAGGTCAGGCACATGGAAGGTCCTAGCGGTCATGGCAATCCATTAACACCCAAGGTTAAGTTGCAGGGGTGCTGGTGGACTGACAAGGGAGTGCTCTCCTAGCGACATTGATCTGCAATCCAGGCTTTTGTGGTGAGATGTCACATGTATAATTAGAACCAACATTCTTTATGGTACGGAATCAGCTTCTTTGACTCTACCATCAAAGTTTTACAACATTATGTGGGATAGTTTAATAGTATCAGCAAGTAAGAAGCTTGAACATATGAAAGCCGTATTGGAAAAATACAGCTTTTAGTTGTGAATTGCCAGCAGTAAACAATACTCTACAAAAATAAAAAATAATCCTGTAGTCTAGGTTTTCCCCCTGCTTTTAGTTGTCATAATTTGGAAAATAAAGAAGTGCTCAAATATAAAACAGGAGTGAACTATTATTTGGTGGTACAAGAAATTTGCAACTCACAAGGCACATTACCTTAATGAGGAGCAGAATTTTGGAAAATATTAATATCATGATTAAGGGAGCCTAGTCTCCAGAAACGCGTTGAGATTCTTACCCATATGGTTGTGCTGAAGTCTGCATCCTCCATGTTTAAAGTTTGTGAAGAAAACGCTTTTTTACGGACTCGGTGAAGCTGGACATTCCTTTCTTTTTTTGGATTTTGTACGCCTGGACACAGCGGGTCTGTGCTCCCGAGGTTTGGTTGTTGAATCACGGGTGAGCTGGTTTATGTTCCTTCTTACAAAGAATTATAAGAACCCTATTTATTACTGCAGATTGGCTGGGCTCACATCACATTTACCTCTATATTCAGTGGCTCAGTTGGGGCTTATGCCTGAATTCCCACAAAAAAGGGATTCAGATATAGGTGCTGATGGGGTCACTGACGATATAATGATGCATGGTGCATCATTTTCAGCAGAATATGCCAAGTTCTGGCGATTATGTCTGGCTGCCCACCTCAACTAGGTGTATATGCCCGAAAATGATGCAAGACAGAACACACTAACTCTGTATGCATCATTATGGTCAATGCCCCATCGGCGCATAGAGCCCAAATCTCATTTTGCTTGTGTTCAGATCGCCTATGGAGCAACTGAGCATAAGGGAAAACATTATGTGAACACAGCCCTTACAGTAGGCGCCATTCTGTCAGTATTTGAGAGCATTGCTGATAATGACATTCTCTGAAAGTTCCAATCAACTTAGTACAAATAGGTTTGTTTTTTACAAAAATGTACAATTAAGAACAGTATTTGGAACAACATAATCACAATTTTTTGCACGTTTGTTCTGCTCATTTTCTAATTGTCTTCTTTTTGTTTGTTTTTTCCAAAGGAACCTGGAGTCAATAGATCTATCCTATAACCAGTTTTACCAAGTACCATCCTATTTGCCCAAATCTTTACTGCACCTTGTACTCGTAGGAAACCAAATTGAAAGGATTCCAGGTTATGTGTTCGCACATTTAAATCCAGGGCTGGAATATCTCTACCTTTCTTTCAACAAACTCGACAATGATGGGGTAGACCCAACGTCATTTCATGGGGCATATCACTCATTAAGAGAAATATTTCTGGATTATAATGAGCTAACTACTGTGCCAGTTGGAATGGAAGATATGAAAGATCTGCACATACTGAGGCTGAACAACAATAAGATTAAGTAAGTACAAAGCCATATAAAAACTACAATTACAACGCATTCTGTAACATAGAATACAATCGTAACCACAACACTATGGGGCTGATTCATCACGCATTGTAAATGGGAAAACTCTTGTTAAAAGGCAGTACATTTTTACAATATGTAGTTGCACAAAAAATGTGTCATTTTCACGCCAGTTCCATAATATTTCTGAAAAGTTGATAGAGCTTTGTGGTAATGACATGGTCTAGTGCTAGGATTCAATACAATGTGCACTATAAAAGAAAATGTATTAATGCAGTATAATATCTGACGCTTAAGAGGTAGACTCCTCTTAAAAGGACAGTCTCAAGTTCAGACGGTAAAATTGTAAAGTGCTTATCCTTGGCAAAAATCCTCTCTATTCATTTTAACAGAGGGATTTTTAATTTTATAGTGTACAGCTCGTTGCCTAGGTTACCGACCACCATGCTGTCTCAGAGTGGCCAGTTACCTTGGCAAAGAGTGCATGGTGCAAGCAGGATCACAGCTCTGGCCAGCTGCAGACCTACTTTGCTTCTGCCATGTTGCAGAGACAGCGTTACCTCTGTAAGCCGATGGGGAGAGCTCTCAACTCAGAACAGCGGCGCAAAAAATGTTGCTGGTCCAAACAGTCAGTCTTTAGGAGTACTCTACTCTGCCCTTGGAACAGAAGGAGGCCTGGAGTGTTTTCACTGCTGAAGATACATCTTGCCAAAGACCCTTTAATGAATTTGGTACATTTTACTCCAACAGACTCTGGACCAAGACTGGCATACAGAATGTCAGCTTTCATTAATTCACACTAGACATTGTTAGGACTTGAAAAGGGAACATGGTTTTCAATTACACTATGTGTAATTTAAAAAATTTACCCCCATTTTTCTGAAAACAAAAAACAAACAAAAAGAAAAACCTGTTGCTTGGTAAAGCATGGTGCATACGTTGCAGTCTGTAGATCTGGACTGCAACAAAATTTGTATGTATTACATGCCAAACTATGGGCAGCAGGAATCAGAGCCTGGCTGCACAACTGCAAATATAGTTTGACGACCGAGCTGGGAATCATAGCCAGAGAACAGACTAGTCTGGCGCTGTCCCCGGTCAGCTTCTTCCCCAGAAATGGGAGAGACCTCTCAATCATCTGTAGCAATGCAGGGACAGTGCAGTTAATCACATGGAGCAGTACGGGAGAAGGAGGCTGGGGGGTGAGGGCACCAGACTAGTCCCGTCTTCACACTATATTTTCTCTTTCTGTAAAACACCAAAATGTTTCAGATGCAAATACATTATATAATATAAATCAAATAAAAATCAGGCAATAAAATCAATCAAATGAATTGAGAAAAAAAAATGACTCAATAAATCAATGAAATCAGATAAAAATACAAGATAAACATATAATTATGTTTCAGATAAAAAGTTATCGTGCAGTCAGGCTCTGATTCATGATGCCCGTGGTTTATGAAGCATGAATGAGCCGCCATATTCCTTTATTTAAAAAAAAAAAAAAAGGAATATACAGCAACTGTGTCTGGCATTACTTTTTCAAGCCATTTATTTGACATGTAACGGCCATGTGAACATAACATGTAAGTGCTATTTAAATGTTACTTAAAGTCAGTGAGGTCTGTCAAATACTCTTGGCGCCTGTCGTGTGTTAGGTCTGGAAATGTCATTATTTTAGTTTTAAGGTTTCTTTTTTTTTTATTTCTGTTTTTATGATTCAAATAGCTTTATATAGGAAACCAAAAAGTGTTAAAACACCTGATTTATGGTATTTTTGTGTAGGACCGTGTCTCCAAATTGCATCTGCAGTGCAGAAGATGAAGGGGACTCGAACATAGAATATCTTCACCTGGAAAATAATCACATCAATACGAGAGAAATCTCTCCCTACGCGTTCTCCTGCATTCGCTCCTATTCCAGCATTATTCTAAAACCTCAGAAGGTCAAGTAAACAGATTTTCCGTGAGGAATCCTTTACAACCTTATTTATCTCAGAGTACATAGTCTGTAAGCAGGACTGGCCTCCAAGAACACAGCAATATTCAGGAAAATACAAATGACAGATATTTGTCTTCTATTCGTAGCAATTCTAACATGACATATATTACTTTTATGTCAAATTAGTTCAACAATTCAGAATATTGTCCTCAAAGTAGTACAACAGCTTTCCTTTCCTGGACTACAGAAAGACAATCTCCAAATGTTCACATTCCAAACCTACGATTATTATATATAGGACTTTGTTATTCGTCATTGTGGGACTATAAAGGGGAAAATATCATCATATTCTGGTTCCAGTAACATTAGGGTATGTGAACACGTCAGGATTTCTGGCAGAAATTTTCCTGACAAAAACCAGACATTTCTGCCAGAAATCCGCATGCATTTTTTTTGCGTTTTTGATGCGTTTTTTGCACTTTTTTTTGCACGTTTTTCCTAAATGCATAGAATAGCGGGAAAAATGCGAAAAAAACGCTAAATTAATGAACATGCTGCTTTTTTTTTTTTACCGCGATGCGTTTTTTTCACGGAAAAAAACGCATCATGTGCACAAAAATTGCAGAATGCATTCTAAATGATACGATGCATAATGCATGCGTTTTTAATGAGTTTTTATAGCGTTTTTATCGCAAAAAAACTGCGAAAAAACCTGAACGCGTGCACATACCCATAGTCTCATAAATCTCTGTATTTATTTTTGCTATGTGCCGCATGCATCTTGAAAAACACAAATATTACAGCAACGCCACTATTGTAGCAGCTTTCTTTTTACACTTTAAAACATAATGTACAGTATTTCTTAACAATGTACAAACTTCTCAGCTCGAAAGACTTGCCATTACTTGCCAAATTAGCAATTTTAATTTTTTTCATTTTTTTTTTAATGACAGATTTTTTCAGGATTTGGGTCCTAATGAATCAGAAACATAATTTGCAAAATATTTTCAAGTACGGATTTTTCAGAAAAAGGGTGTCCCAATATTCAATTAAAATTGACAATGACATAATTTCCTATTTTGAAAACATTCATTTTACAAACACAACACAAAAAAAATTGGACCTAATTATAAAAATGATAAAATCTTAGTTGCTAGAAGCTAAAGATTAGGCGTCCCAAAAAAAGGACATTGGTAGATAATGGGTTAAGAAAATGTTTTCTTTTATTTGACTTATTTGCAAAGCGCATCATCTTCTTGCATGAGCCTAGATTGGTGGCTACACCAGCAAGACAATCTCTCCATAAAATCTTGCATATAGATCTCTTCATTCTCAACATCCAAGGGGTTTATAGCAGCCAAAGTCATACTGTGTGATGTTGGAAAACAATTGAAGCATTGTACTCCAAGAGGTATAAAATTATTGTTGTGTCTCTGTACATCTTGCAGGATCAAGTATGGAAACAGATGAGAATGTTAAAGATTAATAATAAAATATTAATTTTAATGCAATTCTTTTTTTACTCATAATTTACCCCAAAATTGCTCAACTGTATATACATTAATTATCTTCTAATTAAAGGGGTTGACTTATGAGGACAAAAACCGTCTATATGCCCTATTAGTGGTGAGGCTCACATCATGGACCCATAGCTGCCTTTAACACTGTGTGACCAATCACAATGGGGTGATAGAATCCTACCGTGAATTTTTAACAGTCAATTCTGCAACATTAAATGACCGCCAATCTGTAAATATTTACCAATCGGCAGTCATTTACAAAACCATTTTTTTAGGGCGCACATCACATTTGAAGCGACTTTGAGGAGCTTATAGGTAAGAAAATACCCAAAAGTGACACCATTCTAAACTCTGCACCCCTCAAGGTGTTCAAAACAGCATTCAAGAAGTTTATTAACCCTTCAGTTGCTTCACGAGAACTGAAGCAATGTGGAAGGAAAAAAAATAACATTTAACTTGGTTTACAAAAAAATTACTTTAGACCCAAACTTTTTTTATTTTTAGAAAGGCAGAAAGAGTAAGGGGTCCACAAAAAGTGTAGTGCAATTTCTCCTGAGTATGCTGATACCCCATGTGTGGGGGAAAACCACTGTTTGGGTGCACGGCAGGACAAAAAAACAATTCTAATTCGAACTCTAACACAACTCCAACCCTAACAATAACCCCAACCCTTAACCCAAACTGGAAAGAATGGAACTTAAAAAAAAATTATAATTTTTATCTAACTAAGGGAGTGGCAAAGGGGATTTGATTTACTTTTTTTTAATTTTGATCAGTGTTATACGTTCTATCACGGTGATCAAAAGGAAATAATAAAAAAAAAATCCTATTGTTCTCTGGTACCACCCCGGTGGGAGCACAGCGCATGCCATTTTTTTTTCCAGGAAGATAACGCGGAGGACGAAGAAGGAGGGCTGTCATGATTCCAATGGCAGGGAATCACAAAAGGACAAGCACCAACGAGCTCTAGGGTGATGGAACCTGAGCTGACCGCGACCCTAAACCTGAACACACAAATAACAATAGCCGGGGAACGTGCCTACGTTGATCCTAGACGTCTCGCACCAGCCGAAGATCTAACTTCCCCTATTAGAAGAAACACAGACCTCTCTTGCCTCCAGAGAAATACCCTACAGAAATAGCAGCCCCCCACATATAATGACGGTGAAATGAGAGGAAGGCACATACACAGTATGAAAACAGATTCAGCAAAATGAGGCCCGCTAAAACTAGATAGCAGAGGATACAAAAGTAAACTGCGCGGTCAGCAAAAAACCCTTCAAAAAACCATCCTGTAATTACTTGAACTCATGTTCCAACTCATGGAACATGAGGAGCAATTACAGCCCACTAAAGCAACCAGCAGCAAAGAGACAATTATATGCAAGCTGGACAAGACAAAAATAAAGCAAAACGTGGAACAAGAAAATCAAAACTTAGCTTGTCCTGAAGATTACTGAAGCAAGAAGCTGAGGTAACAAAACACTCTGATAACCTTGATAGCCGGCGGGGAAATGACAAGAAAGCCCGGTTAAATAGGAAACTCCCAAATCCTAATAGAACAGGTGACAGCAGAACACAAATCACCCAGTACCATCAGTAACCACCAGAGGGAGCCCAAAAACAGAACTCACAACAGAGGGCCCAGGAATGGTGTAGGTATCGGGGCGTGGCTCAGGGGACCCCATTTTTCTTTTCTCTATGTTACATCATATCAGAGGAGAGAGAAATTCATTTTAAAATCAGACTTTTTTAGTGATCGACATTACTCGGTGAATAAGGCGATCACGTTACAGGAGACCGTAAAAACCATCCCTGATCATATTCTCCAGGTTCTCTCACGTTAGTGGATACCCCAGAAATTTTCAGACGCTGGGGGGTGCTATACCCTTATTTCTCAGCTGTGTTAAAAAGCATCCTTAACTGCTGCCGTTAAATGGCATATTGGCAGTCGTTAAGGGGGTTAATAGCCTGTTTTCACAGGCAGACCGGGCTACATGTACACACTGGATAAACTGTAATACATTGTTCAGTGTACATAGTCTGCCATAAAACAAGGCAAAAAACAATGCTTTATCATCATACTGCTGAACAAAAAGTGGAATAAAACGCGATCAAAAAGACGGATATAAATAAACATGGTACCACTGAAAACGTCATCTTGTCCCACAAAAAAAACAAGCAATCATATAGCTCTATCAGAAGAAAAATAAAAAAGTTATTGCTCTCACAATAAAGAAATGCAAAAATAATTATCTTTTCCATAAAATAGTTTTTATTGTATAAAAGCGGCAAAACATAAAAACCGATATAAATGAGGTATCGCTGTAATCGTACTGACCCGAAACAGAAAACACACGAAACCTCATAACCCCCCCACCCCCCCAAAAAAAGAAGAAATTCCTGAATTGCTGGTTTTTGTTCATTCTGCCTCACAAAAATCGGGATAGAAAGCGATCAAAAAAATGTCATGTGTCCGACAATGGTACTAATAAGAACGTCAACTCATCCCGCAAACAAGACCTCACATGACTCTGTGGGCCAAAATATGGAAAAAATGATTGCTCTCAAAATGTGGTGATGCAAAAACTATTTTTTGCAATAAAAAGCGTCTTATAGGCTAGGTTCACATTGCGTTAGGGCAATCCGTTTAGCGCATATGCTAGCGGATTGCGCTAACGCAATGTCCCAAAAGGGATCGCGTTTGGCGATCCCGCTAGCGCAGATATCCGATCTGCGCTAGTGAGGGATGGACCTCGGACGCTGCAAGCAGCGTCCGCGGTCCGTCCGAAACTAACGGGACATCACTAGCGCGTGCCAAAAATGGCATGCGCTAGCAATGCACTAGAGATCCGTTAGCACATTGCCGTCAATGGGTGCGCTAACGGATCCGTTGCATGGCGTTAATTGCGACAATTTTGCCATGTAACGGAGTCCGCTAGCATTAACCCATTAACGCAATGTGAACCTAGCCTTAGTGTGTGACAGCAGCCAAACATAAAAACCCAATATAAATCTGGTATTGCTGTAATCACTTATACTACACGAGAAAGGTCGTAAAACAAAAAAAAAAGTTCTTCACCTACAGGTCTTTTTTTCATTCAGCCTCCCAAATATCGCTGTAAGGCTCGGTGCACATTTATCCTGCGCATTGCGTCAAGTGCTTACACCGGGGTTTCCATGTAAATCTCTGAAATACGTGTTTCAGATGGAACATCTGGCGGAAGATTCCCTATAGTGAGGCAAATGGAGGCACTATGGACACCATCTGGCCTGTGATCCGGCGGTGTGTCTTTTTAGGATTGCATAAAAGTGCTGTTGGACAGAGTTTTATGCATTCCGAAAGAAGGACACCGATAAACAGGCCGGCGGAGTCTAGAGTAACTCTCCTGCTTCATTATAGTGAAAAGATCCCTTGGGGTTGCATCTGAATCCCGTCACTCAGAGATTTACCATATTTTTCGGACTATTAGATGCACTTTTTTCCAAAAATTTTTTGGGGAAAACGGGGGGGGGGGGGGGGGGGTGTCTTATAGTCGGAATGTGCCGTACTTACAATTAGCGAGGTGGCAGCAGGAGTCGGGCGATTCTTCCGGTGGTCTGACGCTGCAGGGCAATGTTCTCACTCCCATCCCAGTGCAGCAGGTTCAGCAGTGCTCGGTGGTGTGGGGGAGAAATTGCACTACAAATTTTGGGGTCCATTTTTTCCTGTCACCCTTGTCAAAATAAAAAATTTTGGATCTGAAGTAAATTTTCTGGGAAAAAAAAAGTTAAATGTTCATTTTTTTTTACACATTCCAAAAATTCCTGTGAATGTGGTCTTGAGCACCTTGAGGGGTGCAGCTTTTAGAATGGTGTCACTTTTGGGTATCGTCTATCATACAGACCCCTGAAAGTGACTTCAAATGTGATGTGGTCCCTACAAAAAAAATGGTGTTGTAAAAATGAGAAATCACTGGTCAAATTTTAACCCTTTTAACTTAACAAAAAGAAAATTTGGTTCCAAATTTGTGCTGATGTAGACACGTGGGAAATGTTAGCTATTAAGTATTTTGTGTGACCATATCTCTGATTTAAGGGCATGAAAATTCAACATTGGAAAATTGCCATATTTCGGTTTTTTTTCACAGATAAACACAAGTCCTATCAAATACATTTTACCACTATCATGAAGTACTGTATGCCACGAAAAGAGTCTCAGAACTACCAGGATCCATTGAAGCATTCCAGTTATTACCTCAAAGGGATAGTGATCAGAATTGTAAAAATTGGCCTGGTCATTAACGTGCAAACCAATCTTAGGGGTAAAGGGGTTAACTTATACAATACAGAAACTGTAAACCCAGTTATTGTGTAGAAACGCTACGTGAGTTTCTTCCAACTCCAGCGACAGGACCAGTCATGTCAAAATATAATTCTTATGAATTCTTAGAATGAAAAGTACTGTAACGATTCCACCCCTCAGTGCTGAGCTGTCTGTGCAGTGATTGATAGCTCAGTTGTCCAGTCTGGTGCAGGGGCGTACTGCATTGTCTGCGTTTTGATTGACAGCTTGGCCATCCAATCTGAGATGGGGAGGTGCTGAGCTCTCCTCAGGTGCTCTGTGTTCCCATTATTGCTCAGCTATTTAACTGACCTGGCAGCCTCAGATATATGTCAGCCGTAGCTTTAGCTAAGTGTTCTTAGTATACTCTGTGCCTTGTATTTTGCTTATTGATGTATCGCTGCCTGAACTTGGACCTCGTTCTGACCATCAGTCAGTTTAACAACTTTGCTCTGATCTTCTGCCTTACTGCTATTTTGTCCTCGGACTGTTAAAGGACTACGACTTTGTCTCCTCCCTCTGTTTGTGATATACCCTCCTGACTATTGAATTTGGACTCCTCAATTATCCCATCTCATGGCATGTCATAATTACTTTGCCTTTGAACTACCTCTTTAAAGGGAACCTGTCACCCCCAAAATCGACGATGAGCTAAGTCCACCAGCATCTGGGGCTTATCTACATTCTGGAATGCTGTCGATAAGCCCCGATGTATCCTGAAAGATAAGAAAAAGATGTTAGATTATACTCACCCAGGGGCGGTCCTGCTGCGGTCTGGGTCCGATGGGTGTCGCGGTCCGGTCAGGGGCCTCCCATCTTCTTACCATGACGTCCTCTTCTTGTCTTCACACTGCCGCTCTGGCGCAGGCGTACTTTGTCTGCCCTGTTGAGGGCAGAGTAAAGTACTGCAGTGCGCAGGTGCCAGGCCTCTCTGACCTTTCCCGCCGCCTGCGCACTGCAGTACTTTGCTCTGCCATCAACAGGGCAGACAAAGTACGCCTGCGCCGGAGCCGCAGCATGAAGACAAGAATAGGATGTCATCGTAAGAAGATGGGAGGCCCCAGACCGCGACGCCTATTGGACCGCGACGCCTATTGGACCGGACCGCAGCGGGAACAACCCTGGGTGAGCATAATCTAATCTCATTTTCTCATCTTTCAGGTTACATCGGGAGCTTATCTACAGCATTCCAACCACCGTGTCTTTGTGCGACGCAGAAAAGGTGAACAGATGGACTCTACATGCCTGGTTCGCACCGTGAAGCATGGAGGAGGAGGTGTGATGGTGTGGGGGTGCTTTGCTGGTGACACTGTTGGGGATTTATTCAAAACTGAAGGCATTCTGAACCAGCATGGCTACCACAGCATCTTGCAGTGGCATGCTATTCCATCCGGTTTGCGTTTAGTTGGACCATCATTTATTTTTCAACAGGACAATGACCCCAAACACACCTCCAGGCTGTGTAAGGGCTATTTGACCAAGAAGTAGAGTGATGGGGTGCTACGCCAGATGACCTGGCCTCCACAGTCACCAGATCTGAACCCAATCGAGATGGTTTGGGGTGAGCTGGAACGCAGAGTGAAGGCAAAAGGGCCAACAAATGCAAAGCATCTCTGGGAACTCCTTCAAGATTGTTGGAAGACCATTCCCGGTGACTACCTCTTGAAGCTCATCAAGAGAATGCCAAGAGTGTGCAAACAGTCATCATAGCAAAACGTGGCTACTTTGAAGAACCTAGAATAGAAGACATATTTTCAGTTGTTTCACACTTTTTTGTTAAGTATATAATTCCACATGTGTTAATTCATAGTTTTGATGCCTTCAGTGTGAATGTACATTTTTTATAGTCATGAAAATACAGAAAAATCTTTAAATGAGAAGGTGTGTCCAAACTTTTGGTCTGTACTGTATGTATTCAGACCCTTTGATCAGACACTCATATTTAAGTCATATGCTGTCCATTTCCTTGTGATCCTCCTTGAGATGGTTCTACTCCTTCATTGCAGTCCAGCTGTGTTTAATTAAAGTGATAGGACTTGATTTGGAAAGGCGCACACCTGTCAATATAAGATCTCACAGCTCACAGTGCATAAGACCTTTGTCAAGCATAATACACAAACAATCCAACCACCATTATATACCATTTATCCCTCCCCCCTTAATTAACTAGTAACCAATGGGAGAGTTCAGTATAATCAAAAAACATATACATATGTAATTATAACTAAAAACCACAACATATGAACGGCCCACCATGTATCCTAACCTTTAGTGGGATAATACCCACCCTGATCGCTCCTTCTAATTGAATCCACCCCAAAACACAACCTAATATGCAACCCACATGTTCTATTAGTAAACAAAGATTGCACCAATCCACATGGAGCATCAGCCGTGTTCATAGCAACGGGGCGTCGGGGCGTATCCAAAAGCCCCAACCATCCAATCACCTCCCCCAGATTCTATGGGTTCGTTGCGGCTTCTTCGTCGGTGTAATTTTGTTTTTAATCCAAGTTGTATGACATTTTATTGTATTATTTTGATCGGCCCCCTGTTTATGATATCATTCCCTATGGATGGATATGTATGTAAATAGTACCCGTGTTTGGAAATATATATAGAGGGAGTAATGTATGATTGCTATTTATTAATGGCCACATTGAGCTAAATGTGCCTGTCCCCGTCAGATCGTAAATGCTAAGCAGCTTGAGGCTAGGCAAGTGCTAGCATGGGAGACTGGCTGGGAATTCTTGTTAGTCAGTCATTATATATGTATAAGCCACTATGGGGATTAATATGAGAGGAGAATTTTATTTGTTTAAAATCGTTTAGAGTCCATATCCCTCGTATTGTTGAGGAAACATCTGCTATATGTGTTCTTTTGATTGTTGTTTTCTCCCCTTTTTCTGTGTTTTCTCATTTCAGGTCCATATGGAATGGTTGAGATCCGACAGGGTTGTGACATCCTTGCATGTGGACCTGAGATGTTGAAGCGCTGTGGGGTTTTAAGATCGTTACCTTATGTGGATATCACCTTGCTCCATTATTTTGTCGGGATATGTTTTATTGCCCGATGATAGTCTGCGACAGAATGCGTCAGTGTATCAGATTTGTTCCAGCGTACCAAGGGTGCTGGAGCACCGGATTGTGACTTGCGCATTAAGAGAGTTGAGGAGGACGACGCTATGGACATGCGCATTGTGTAATGAATGCTCTGGAGACTTCATGGATATGAGCGGTGCAAGGCTGGCTGGACACATGACGTTTAAGTCACATGAGGACTCTGAGGCTGTAATTGGACTAGCGCCGTTATTGACACACCTAGTTATGATGTCAGGAAAATCTGGGGGAGGTGATTGGATGGTTGGGGCTTTTGGATACGCCCCGACGCCCCGTTGCTATGAACACGGCTGATGCTCCATGTGGATTGGTGTGATCTTTGTTTACTAATAGAACATGTGGGTTGCATATTAGGTTGTGTTTTGGGGTGGATTCAATTAGAAGGAGCGATCAGGGTGGGTATTATCCCACTAAAGGTTAGGATACATGGTGGGCCGTTCATATGTTGTGGTTTTTAGTTATAATTACATATGTATATGTTTTTTGATTATACTGAACTCTCCCATTGGTTACTAGTTAATTAAGGGGGGAGGGATAAATGGTATATAATGGTGGTTGGATTGTTTGTGTATTATGCTTGACAAAGGTCTTAAGGACCGAAACGTTGCAAGAGGTGGAATAAACAAGTGGTTCTTTTTTCACAACTGCTGTGGTGCTGTCCCTCTTTTTTACATTTGGACTTGGATTTGGATACCGGGATGGATCCCCTGGTAAGGACGTGCACCATACTATCCATAAAGATAGCACATGTTTAGGGTGCGGCTGGACTACTACTCTGTGGAGTGTAGCTCACAGTGCATGTCAGACCAAATAAGAATCATCAGGTCAAAGGAACTGGCCAAGGAGCTCAGAGACAGAATTGTGGCAAGGCACAGATCTGACCAAGGTTACAAAAGAATTTCTGCAGTATTCAAGATTCCTAAGAGCACAGTGACCTCCATAATCCTTAAATGGAAGAAGTTTGGGACCACCAGAAGTCTTCCTAGACCTGGCTGTCTAGCCACACTGAGCAATCGTGGGAGAAGAGCCTTGGTGAGAGAGGTAAAGAAGAACCCCAAGATCACTGTGGTTGAGCTCCAGAGATGCAGTAGGGAGATAGAAGAAAGTCCCCACAAAGTCAACTATCACTGCAGCCCTCCACCAGTCGGGCCTTTAAGGCAGAGTGGCCCGACAGAAGCCTCTCCTCAGTGCAATATATATGAAAGCCCGCAAAGAGTTTGCTAAAAAAAAAACACATGAAGGACTCCCAGACTATGAGAAATAAGATTGTCTAGTCTGATGAGACGAAGATAGACCTTTTTGGTGATAATTCTAAGCGGTATGTGTGGAGAAAACCAGGCACTGCCCATCAGCTGCCCAATACAATCCGAACAGTGAAACATGGTGGTGGCAGCATCATGCTATGGGGCTGTTTTTCAGCTGCAGGGACAGGACAACTGGTTGCCATTGAAGGAAACATGAATGCAGCCAAGTACAGAGATATCCTGGATGAAAACCTGTTCCAGAGTGCTCTGGACCTCAGACTTGGCCGAAGGTTCACCTTCCAACAAGACAATGACCCTAAGTACACAGATAAAATAACAAAAGAGTGGGTTCAGAACAACTCTGTGACCACTGACTGGCACAGTCAGAGCCCTGACCTTAACCCAATTGAGCCTCTCTGGAGAGACCTGAAAATGGCTGTCCACCAACGTTCACAATCCAACCTGACGGAACTGGAGAGGATCTGCAAGGACGAATGGCAGAGGATCCCCAAATCCAGGGGTGAAAAACTTGTTGCATCACTCCCAAGAATCATTCCCTAGAAGACTCATGGCTGTACTAGCTCAAAAGGGTTCGTCTACTCAATTCCTAAACCAAGTCCATGCCCTCATCATCTCCCGCCTCGACTACTGTAACCTCCTGCTCTGTGGCCTCCCCTCTAATACTCTCGCACCCCTCCAATGTATTCTAAACTCTGCTGCCCGACTAATCCACCTGCCCCCCTCCCCGCTATTCTCCGGCCTCTCCCCTCTGTCAATCCCTTCACTGGCTCCCCATTACCCAGAGACTCCAGTACAAAAGCCTAACCATGACATACAGTACAAAGCCATCCACAACCTGTCTCCTCCATACATCTGTAACCTCGTCTCCCGGTACTTTCCAGCATGCAACCTCCGATCCTCACAAGATCTCCTTCTCTATTCCCCTCATCTCCTCTTCCCACAATTGCATACAAGATTTCTCCCCCGTATCACCCCTACTCTGGAACCCTCTACCACAACACATCAGACTCTCACCTACCATCGAAACCTTCAAAAAGAACCTGAAGACCTACCTCTTCCGGCAAGCCTATAACCTGCAGTAACGACCAAAGCGCTGCATGACCAGCTCTATCCTCACCTATTGTATCCTCACCCATCCCTTGTAGATTGGGAGCCATTGCGGGCAGGGTCCTCACTCCTCATGTACCAGTTATGACTTGTATTGTTTAAGATTATTGTACCTGCTTTTATTATGTATACCCCTTCTCACATGTAAAGCGCCATGGAATAAATGGCTCTATAATAATAAATAATAACAACAATACAGAGCAAAGGGTCTGAATACTTATGACCATATGATATTTCAGTTTTTCTTTTTTAATCAATTTGTAAAAAATACTACATTTCTGTTTTTTTTTTCAGTCAAGATGGGGTGCCGAGTGTACATTAATGAGAAAAAAAATGAACTTTTTTGAATTTACCAAATGGCTGCAATGAAACAAAGAGTGAAAAATGTAAAGGGGTATGAATACCTTCCGTACCCACTGTATATATTACGTTACACATATACATAAAACCTAAGCACCATAAACTCTTTGCAACCTTATTTCTGTGTATGTGATCACAAGTGGAGAGTGGTTAAATGGTGAAACAATAAAATATGCACTTAGAATATATGTCTATACTGTTATTATGAGAACATATAATTATGAAAACATTTAAATGCCATATAA
Organism: Ranitomeya imitator; assembly: GCF_032444005.1. Taxonomy (NCBI): domain Eukaryota; kingdom Metazoa; phylum Chordata; class Amphibia; order Anura; family Dendrobatidae; genus Ranitomeya; species Ranitomeya imitator. The sequence continues at coordinate 53,106,986 of NC_091289.1, read as the reverse complement.
CTTATCTATTGACATGCCCTACAAATAAAAAAAATGTATTTCTTGACTTAACAGAAAGCTACATTTTCCTATCTACAATAAACTTGCTGATGAAAATTCCACTTTCCCCAAAAAAAAAAAAAATATTTGGCCAACATGATGCTGGCTCTAAATATAAAGGAACTTAAACCGCAGGAGATAAGTCTTACAATTGTGTGGTCTTCAGCCACTGTGGAATTACTTCTCTCCTCAATATTTCTTAGCGTTTATATTTCCACATTTTAAGTAAAGGATAAGCGGTTTTGCAGAGCACATACCTCATTTTTCAATACTGCCATTTTGAAAAGGGCTGACAGACAGTGCGGTATACAGTGCATGATCACATTTCATAGGAAACAATGCATCTAACTAGTTAGGTCTTCAGCGATGGATACATGTTTTTGTAGTATTCAGATTTTTTTTGCATTGTGCAAAAGGTTTTGCTGGTTATTAGGTTTCCAAAGAAAATCAATGGGGAATATTGAGTGCTACTGGATAGAACAGAGTGTATATCTGCATGTACTGTATCTGGAAAACCATTCACAGGAGCAAAAAAAAAGTCACTACATTCCCAAATTATGGACATGTAGGTATGGTGCCTCCCTGGGGTGCAGTATTCTCCCCTAAAAGCAATTCTTTAAAGAATGGATACTTTCTCAATGCTTGGCACATTCTTTTATCATACCTATGCAGAAAAACACTGAGTACATATGCATAAAATCAGAAGCATCAGATGTAAAGACCCACAGCAGCTTATGGATGCTGCCTTATGGATCCATACAGTACACATTCCTAAAACTGGCATGCTTAGGGAGGTATATAGCTAGTTAAAATCATATAATTACTTCAAATTCTCAAAATGTACAGAAGTATGATTGCAATCTAAATTCTACATAGTCAAGCTGAGATATGGACACCAGTGACGGATCTACACATGCAAAAAGATGAAACATAGGATAAAAACAAACAATGAGCAAATACCCTGCAGTAAGTAAATAATAGTAATAGTATATGTAAAAAGCATAGGGTACCTAGCTGACACTATTTTTTAACCAAAAATTGTAAAAAATGATCCCATTGGAACAAGGTGGTGTACCCATTCAGGATTATCCCCAACTCTAGTACGGTATTTCACCTTGCTATGTGCCAACAGGTGTCAAAATAGGGGTCAGACCAGGACCCAGACCTGACTGTTTGTACCTGCCCATAGAAAGCTATATAGACAGAATGCACAGCCAAAATAAAGGGGTACCACACCCCCATATGTACAAATTACAAAGAACTAATTCAAAACCGAAAACATAACATTACTACACATTTTCAAAATGTAGTGTAATTTCAATAAATATCTAAGTTCTACACAGTCATACAGTCAAACTGAGATATGGAAGCAATTTGGTAGGGATCTCACTGCAGAGATGGCCAACACCAATGCTAGATCTACAGACTTAAGGTACCTTCACACATAACGATTTCGTTAACGATATCGTTGCAACGTCATGCTTTTGTGACGTAGCAACGATCCCGCTAACGATCTTGTTATGTGTGACAGCGACCAACGATCAGGCCCCTGCTGGGAGATCGTTGGTCGCTGGGGAATGATCAGGACCTTTTTTTGGTCACTGATCACCCGCGGTCATCGCTGGATCGGCATGTGACGCCGATCCAGCGATGTGTTCACTTGTAACCAGGGTAAATATAGGGTTACTAAGCCCAGGGCCTCGCTTAGTAACCCGATATTTACCCTGGTTACCATTGTAAAAGTTAAAAAAAAAAAAAAACAGTACATACTCACATTCCGATGTCGGTCACGTCCCCCGCCGTCAGCTTCCCTGCACTGTCAGCGCTGGCCGTAAAGCAGAGCACAGCGGTGATGTCTCCGCTGTGCTCTGCTTTACGGCCGGCCGGCCCTGACACAGTCAGTGCGGGAAGCTGACGGCGGGGGACGTGACAGACACCGGATTGTGAGTATGTACTGTTTTTTTTTTTTTTTTAACTTTTACAATGGTAACCAGGGTAAATATCGGGTTACTAAGCGCGGCTCTGTGCTTAGTAACCCGATGTTTACCCTTCTTACCCGGGGACTTCGGCATCGTTGAAGACAGTTTCAACGACGCCGAAGTCGTTCCCCTGATCGTTGGTCGCTGGAGAAAGCCGTCTGTGTAACAGCTCCCCAGCGACCACACAACGACTTACCAACGTTGGTAAGTCGTTTAGTGTAACGGTACCTTTAAAGACATCCAGATTAATTAAACCTCGCTCTAACACTGTCAGCAGTAAAGCCATTAAATATAATCAGATCAAGCATAATTTTCCTGTCTGTATGTTTGCGAACTGCAAGAACACCTTAAAAGGAATCATCTACAAAGACAATTCTTTCTCTAAAAACACCAATCCTCTAGATCAGGGGTCTCAACCATGAGGCTCCTGAGGTGACTCGGTCCAGGGGCCACCAATATCAGCTTACTAGACACCATTTAATGATATAGTCATGGAAATCTTAAACCATGGTTTATTAGAGCTTTTTTTTCAGCTCTGCTTCAGTACTAGGCTATGTTTCCACGTGGTGTACCGGCAGTGCTTTGAATGCAGCGGATCCCCGCTCCATCCAAAGCGCTGCCGACTTTTGTACGTGCGGTGATTCCGCATGTGTTCACATCCTATACACAGAACGGTGCTATTTATCTCGCGGAGACTGAGAATCTCCGCAAGATAAATTGACATGCTGCGGTCTAAAAAGACACGCCACATGTGCGTATATGCAGGTCTGCCATCTGCGTTTTCGTACGCATAGTGGATATGGGATTCCATAAAATCCCCTCCACTATGCTGTAACATCTGGCCGCTGCGAATTGGATGTTGTGGCTGTACGCAGCATCCAATCCACAGCAAATACACCATGTGGAAACATACCCTTACCATTAGTCATGTCCAAATACCCAACTATGAATATGTACATCTCTGTTACCCTCAAAATTGCAGCTACGCTATTTCTAAACTCTGACATCTTATCACCCCATCCCCAATTACATACAATGCATCAATGGATATTATCCAGCTAATTTCTGGCCGTCAACTTTAGTCATGGAATTTTGTCTCTTCAATATTACAATGTACAGAGCCTTTCCAATTGGCAATTATTGAAACTTCTGTATTCACTTTCTAAAACCCAACAAGAATTCTTACAACTCAAGACTTGCTTCAAACAAATATGTAATATGTGACTGCAAGAACAATGTAATACTACACTGGCCCATTCAAATGAGTAAGTGACCTTGTAAAACATGGTCGGACTGAGCTCACCATAGTGGGAACTACTCATACCCGATAGCTCTGCTCTGACTTACAGAAGAAGTTCTGAGCACCTCTATGATGAATACATGTCTGACTATTGCATATAGAAAGGGCCGTTTTTGAGTACACAAAATAGTTTTTAAAGGGAACCTGTCACCTGGATTTGGCTGGCCCTTTTTTCGGTCAGATGGGCGGTGTTTTCGGGTCACGCACAGTATGCTTTGCCCAACTGCGGGCAAAGCCGAAAAGCATTAGTGCGCATGCGCCGGCGCACTATGTCCTGGAAGTATTTAGCTGTGTTCCGGGACATAGTGCGCCGGCGCATGCACACTAATGCTTTTCTGCTTTGCCCGCAGTTGGGCAAACCATACTGCGCGTGCGCAAGGCAAGATTGCCTTGCACACACGTGTTCTACGGAGGAAAGCGAATCAACTTCCAGACAATATTGCGGCCAGCAGGAAAGGAACGGGTGAATAAAAGACCCGAACACACCGACCATCGGACCGAAAAAAGGGCCTGCCAAATTCAGGTGACAGGTTCCCTTTAAGGTGGGTGCATTTAGTTGGTGCAACTTTATGCATTTGCTTCATAATGACATGAAGCTTAATTTGCCCATCGTACTAGAGATGTATTCCCTTTTGATTTGTGCCTCTCCATCTCTACCACGTCAAGTGTTCTTAGATGAAGAGTCAAGTACCATTTGCGAGGAACAGTTTGGTTATTCCAAAATACCCAAGTCTGAAACATACAAGATGTGAGCAAATATTACTCTTGAAAAGGAGAACTCTGTACAATTTTGGAATAAATCCAAAACAATGAAATGTATTCACTTGCAAATGGAGTGCTGCTCCTTCACCACCAGTGTTTTCTCAGTTACCAATCTAGTGTGGAGGGAACTGGGAAGTCTGTCCCGTCTACTGTGCACATGAGCTCACTAAAGTAACAAAAGGTTATGGCTTCCCAATCCAAACAATGACTAACACAGAATGATCAGATCCTGTTTTGGGCTTTATAAATGGAATACCATTACGTAACATGTTAAATTGAATAATGTGTTTTCCAAAATTCTAGCTTGGTCTGACTTTTTCAGGAGTCTAACCTAAGTGTTTTTATAGTCTACAGACGCCGTCAAGGACTGATAGATCGGCAGTGAACAAGCTAAAGAGCCTGCAGTATGCAGCTTCAATACAACCTACCCGTGTTTGCACTTAAAGGGAATAATTTGAGCAAAGTGAAAACAGTAAGCCATGTTTTCTTTGCAGACTACACATGACTCATAGGCATAACATCAAATCTAGCTTTATTACAAAAAAAAACAAAACAGAAAGCTGAAATACAAGAGGTGTTCGGAGTCAGTCTCTGGCACAGCAGAACACTTTCTCCTTTCATCTTTCTTCTTGTTGCCATATGTGTTGTGCTTATTGGGTTTCTTTTTTATTGAACCATTGTTCTCCAGATAAACATTTTAAAGCTCTCTCTGCTGCATCTGTGAAGTGTATGTACTGCATGGAAGTTATCACTTCTTCTGTAAACCAGGGTGTGCAGATAAAGCATTCACTTACATTATTATTATACATTTTTATAGCACCATTTCTCCCATGGCGCTTTACATGTGAAAAGGGGGCAAATATAGACAAATACAATTAAACATGAGCAAAAAACAAGGCATACAGGTACATAAGGAGGCAGGACCCTGCCCGCGAGGGCTCACAGTCTGCAGGGGATGGGTGAGGATACACTAGGAGAGGGTAGAGCTGGTTGTGCGGCGGTTCAGTAGGTTGAGGATCACTGCAGGCTGTAGGCCTGCACATAAAGACCCAATATTCCTTCACTACAACTTCAATTTGTTTAATAAATGGAGAAAAAATACTCACATCATGAAAATTAAAAGGGCTATCTTTTCAAGACTTTTGTAAATGACGCAGAATCAAGGATCCCCATGGGTTGCACTGTATGCAAAGTGTCACTTCGGAGAGGAAGAAGACTTGAACCCTAGAACCACCAATTGGAAGAAGCAATCCTAAAAGATAATACTGACCCTTTAACGAGACTTGTCATATGACTTGGGGAAAAGAGCCAAACCAGAATCTCAATCTGCAGACACGGTGTTTCGGGTGTTGCCCCTCCTCAGTGCAAAGTATGAGATTTGATTTGGCTGTTTGAGAGGCCTCTGAATGGGGTCTAAAGAGGAACATTTCTCCTTGTGGAGAGTGACATGCTGACAAGAAGTTTCCCCCATAGACTCTAGTCAGAGGCCTCTCATACAGCCAAATCAGATATCGTGCTTTAGACTGAGGAGGAGCAATACCTGAAACAAGTGTCAGCAAATAGGATAAAAGCCAAACCAGAAAAACTAAGTCATACGGCAAAGCTTGTTAAAGGGTCAATACTGATATTTAGGATTACTACTTCCAATAAGCATTGCATGGCCTATAAGTCTACTTGCCCTGAAATAACGGACATGTCACTCTCCACAAGGAGAAATGTTACTTCTTAGACCCTGGAGGATGCCACTGATTTTAATGCCATGAAATGCGAAGCTGCCCCAGCAGTAAAGGGTTATTCCCACCTTCATAAATAAGTAATGTTGGGTAGTGCTTGTAAAAGCAAGTATTTTGGCAAATTACTGTTTATTAAAATTTTCAAATGTTCTTGAGATATTACCACCTCTGTTGTCTAGCTTGTAAGCACTGCAGCAAAGCGCGGTAGAATTAGTGATCTCCAATGATCCCAGCAAGTTTCAGAGCAGATCTTACAAGCTCAGTAGAAAGGAGCTTTAAAGCACTGTATATGCTTGGCCACTCCTGCGAGATAGCAACAGTGGTCGGTTTCATAAACATAAATAAGCACTATCCAACAGTATCCATTTATGAAGATCGGAATAACCCTTTAAAGGCATTGTCTCATTAAAGAGATGCCTTAATATTTTTGCCAGCGACCTGAAGAGGAGACAATCCCTTTATGTTCAAATATTTTGGACACAAAAATATTTAAGACCAGAAAATAAGTAATCTATCTCCACTTTGGTTTGGCAAAAAAAAAAAAGACTTTACAGTAATATATCCTTGTTCAGATTACCTTAATAAAAAAGCAAGCTTTAAGCACAGGCATACACACTTGCTGTCATCTCTATGGAGGAAGAACTGGCTGCTATGGTGGTAGGCTACCGTTGTCGGCAGCTATGATGTGCTGTCTGACTGCCGCAAGACTTCTGTTAGTGATTGTCTGCAGCAATGAGGTGACTGGAAGAGTAGATCGTTGGATGGTTGTCGGATGATGCGCTCTTCCAGTCAAATGATGACTGCAGCCACTCACAGGCTTTAATTGTCCTCTGAAATCTGGAGCATATGCCAACCAACCGGAGCAGCCTATGCTTGGTCCACAGGAAAGATTCTAGGTGGATATGCCGTAATTTTTAACAGCCAATGTCTAAGATAAAAAAAGTTAGTGCTGGACAAAGCTTATTCACATTAGAAGTTGTCTGCAGAAAGCGCCACTCGGTGGTAGATACAGACAGGAGTTTGCCATTTGAAGAAGAACTCTCATGAAGATTATTTTTTTTAGAAATTTGTGTATATGTGCATGTAGTAGGTCGGCGTCACACTCAGCGTAGGGAAATACAGTCCGTATTTTACAGGCGTAATGCGCAGAAATAATCCCAAAACAATGATCCGTATGTCATCCTTAGGCAGGGTGTGTCTGCGTATTTTGCGCATTGCATCCTCTGTATGTAATCCGTATGGCATCCGTACAGCGAGATTTTCTCGCCGGCTTGCTAAATGGACATAGAATGGATCCATGGACTCAAATATTCGTGAAAACATATATATAGTCTATATATGGTATATATATACAGTATACATATCTATAATATAACGCTGGGAGCGCCACTCTGTCCGAAGCCTTTATAGACTGTGCAAGCGCCGGCGCAGTCTGGGCCTCACAGAGTGATGCTCCCGGGAGATCGCGGTATGCGTTAACACTGAATGCACACCGCGATCTCCAACAGAGAAGCAGGGACCGCCAGGAGGGTGAGTATCGGCTATATTCACCTGTCCTCCATTCCACCGCTGTGCGCCGCCATCTTCCCGGCGTGCTGGGGGGCCTGAGCTGGCGGCGATATCGGCACCTGACCCCCACAGCGCGCCGGTGTCCCCGCCTGCTCAGGCCTCCCAGCACTCGGTGCCCAGCGACGATAGGTATGTTTTTTTGTGTTTTTTTTTATATATTGCAGCAGCATACGGGGGCATATAGAATGGAGCATGTTAAGGGGGCCATCAACCATAATGGAGCAGTGTACGGGGGCATATACGTAGAATGGAGCATGTTAAGGGGGCCATCAACCATAATGGAGCAGTGTACGGGGGCATATACGTAGAATGGAGCATGTTAAGGGGGCCATCAACCATAATGGAGCAGTGTACGGGGGCATATAGAATGGAGCATGTTAAGGGGGCCATCAACCATAATGGAGCAGTGTACGGGGGCATATAAAATGGAGCATGTTAAGGGGGCCATCAACTATAATGGAGCAGTGTACGGGGGCATAGAGTATGGAGAATCTTATGAGGTCATAAACCATAATGGAGCAGTGTACGGGGGCATAGATTATGGAGCATCTTATGGGGCCATAAACCATAATGGAGCAGTGTACAGGGGCATATAGTATGGAGCATCTTATGGGGGCCATAAACCTTTATGGAACAGCGTACGGGGCATACACTATGGAGCATCTTATGGGGGCCATAAACCATAATGGAGCAGTGTACGGGGGCATATACAATAGAGCATCTTATGGGGCCATAAACCATAATGGAGCAGTGTACGGGGGCATATACCATGGAGCATCTTATGGGGGCCATAAACCTTTATGGAACAGCGTACGGGGCATACACTATGGAGCATCTTATGGGGGCCATAAACCATAATGGAGCAGTGTACGGGGCATATACTATGGAGCATCTTATGGGGGCCATAAACCATAATGGAGCAGTGTACGGGGGCATATACCATGGAGCATCTTATGGGGGCCATAAACCTTTATGGAACAGCGTACGGGGCATACACTATGGAGCATCTTATGGGGGCCATAAACCTTTATGGAGCAGTGTACGGGGGCATATACTATGGAGCATCTTATGGGGGCCATCAACCTTTATGGAGCAGTGTACGGGGCATATACTATGGAGCATTTTATGGGGGCCATAAACCTTTATGGAGCAGCGTAAGGGGCATATGGATGGGAGCAGCAAATTAAAAAACGGTGGCGCACGATGAGAGCAGTGTTATGACCTGGTGGTCAGGACGATAATGGACCTGGTGGTTAAGAGCACACGGAATGACCTGATAGTTTCTGATAATAAAGGACGAGCTCTGGGACGTGGGAACTCTGCTGACCGCAATCCCTAATCCTATCAAACACACTAGAAATAGCCGTGGATTGCGCCTAACGCTCCCTATGCAACTCGGCACAGCCTAAGAAACTAGCTAGCCCTGAAGATAGAAAAATAAAGCCTACCTTGCCTCAGAGAAATTCCCCAAAGGAAAAGGCAGCCCCCCACATATAATGACTGTGAGTAAAGATGAAAATACAAACACAGAGATGAAATAGATTTAGCAAAGTGAGGCCCGACTTACTGAACAGACCGAGGATAGGAAAGGTTACTTTGCGGTCAGCACGAAAACCTACAAAAAGACCACGCAGAGGGCGCAAAAAGACCCACCGCACCGACTCACGGTGCGGAGGCGCTCCCTCTGCGTCCCAGAGCTTCCAGCAAGCAAGACAACAATAAGAATAGCGAGCTGGACAGAAAAATAGCAAACCCAAGAAATACAAGCTGGAACTTAGCTTTTGCTGGGAAGACAGGTCACAAGAACGATCCAGGAGTGAACTAGACCAATACTGGAACATTGACAGGTGGCATGAAGCAAAGATCTAAGTGGAGTTAAATAGAGCAGCCAGCTAACGAATTAACCTCGTCACCTGAGGAAGGAAACTCAGAAACACCCACCCAGAATTCACAACAGTACCCCCCCCCTTGAGGAGGGGTCACCGAACCCTCACCAGAGCCCCCAGGCCGACCAGGATGAGCCAAATGAAAGGCACGAACCATATCGGCAGCATGAACATCAGAGGCAAAAACCCAGGAATTATCCTCCTGACCATAACCCTTCCACTTGACCAGGTACTGGAGTTTCCGTCTCGAAACACGAGAATCTAAAATCTTCTCCACCACATACTCCAACTCCCCCTCGACCAACACCGGGGCAGGAGGATCAACGGATGGAACCACAGGCGCCACGTATCTCCGCAATAACGACCTATGGAACACATTATGGATGGCAAAAGAAGCAGGAAGGGCCAAACAAAATGACACAGGATTGATAACCTCAGAAATCTTATACGGACCAATGAAACGAGGCTTAAACTTAGGAGAGGAAACCTTCATAGGAACATAATGAGACGACAACCAAACCAAATCCCCAACACGAAGTCGGGGACCCACACAGCGCCGGCGGTTAGCGAAACGTTGAGCCTTCTCCTGGGACAATGTCAAATTGTCCACCACATGAGTCCAAATCTGCTGCAACCTATCCACCACAGTATCTACACCAGGACAGTCCGAAGACTCAACCTGCCCTGAAGAGAAACGAGGATGGAAACCAGAATTGCAGAAAAACGGCGAAACCAAAGTAGCCAAGCTGACCCGATTATTAAGGACGAACTCAGCCAACGGCAAAAAGGACACCCAATCATCCTGATCAGCAGAAACAAAGCATCTCAGATATGTTTCCAAAGTTTGATTAGTTCGTTCGGTTTGGCCATTTGTCTGAGGATGGAAAGCCGAGGAGAAAGACAAATCAATGCCCATCCTAGCACAAAAGGATCGCCAAAACTTCGAAACAAACTGGGAACCTCTGTCAGAAACGATGTTCTCCGGGATACCATGTAAACGAACCACATGCTGGAAAAATAATGGCACCAAATCAGAGGAGGAAGGCAATTTAGACAAAGGTACCAAATGGACCATCTTAGAAAAGCGATCACAAACCACCCAAATGACCGACATCTTTTGAGAGACGGGGAGATCGGAAATAAAATCCATAGACCGGCAAGGGCAAAAGCAACCCACTGGCACGAGAACAGCAGGGCTTAGCCCGAGCACAAGTCCCACAGGACTGCACAAAAGAACGCACATCCCGTGACAAAGAAGGCCACTAAAAGGATCTAGCCACCAAATCTCTGGTACCAAAGATTCCAGGATGCCCAGCCAACACTGAACAATGAATCTCAGAGATAACTCTACTAGTCCATCTATCAGGGACAAACAGTTTCTCCGCTGGGCAACGGTCAGGTCTATCAGCCTGAAATTTTTGCAGCACCCGCCGCAAATCAGGGGAGATGGCAGACAAAATTACCCCCTCTTTGAGAATACCCGCCGGCTCAGGAACACCCGGAGAGTCAGGCACAAAACTCCTTGACAGGGCATCAGCCTTCACATTCTTAGAGCCCGGAAGGTACGAAACCACAAAATCAAAACGGGAGAAAAATAACGACCATCGAGCCTGTCTCGGATTCAACCGTTTGGCAGACTCAAGATAAGTCAAATTCTTGTGATCTGTCAAGACCACCACGCGATGCTTGGCTCCTTCCAACCAATGACGCCACTCCTCGAATGCCCACTTCATGGCCAACAACTCACGATTACCAACATCATAGTTACGCTCAGCAGGCGAAAACTTTCTAGAAAAGAAAGCACATGGCTTCATCACCGAGCCATCAGAACTTTTTTGCGACAAAACAGCCCCTGCTCCAATCTCAGAAGCATCAACCTCAACCTGAAACGGAAGCGAAACATCTGGCTGGCACAACACAGGGGCAGAAGAAAAACGACGCTTCAACTCCTGAAAAGCCTCTACAGCTGCAGAAGACCAATTGACCACATCAGCACCCTTCTTGGTCAAATCAGTCAACGGTTTAGCAACAGTAGAAAAATTAGCGATGAAGCGCCGATAAAAATTAGCAAAGCCCAGGAACTTTTGCAGGCTCTTCACAGATGTCGGCTGAGTCCAATCGTAAATGGCCTGGACTTTAACAGGGTCCATCTCGATAGTAGAAGGGGAAAAAATGAACCCCAAAAATGAAACCTTCTGAACTCCAAAGAGACACATTGACCCCTTCACAAACAAGGAATTCGCACGAAGGACCTGGAACACCATTCTGACCTGCTTCACATGAGACTCCCAATCATCCGAAAAGACCAAAATATCATCCAAGTACACAATCAGGAATTTATCCAGGTACTGTCGGAAGATATCATGCATAAAGGACTGAAATACTGATGGAGCATTGGAAAGCCCGAATGGCATAACCAGGTACTCAAAATGGCCCTCGGGCGTATTAAATGCTGTTTTCCATTCATCGCCTTGTTTAATACGCACAAGATTATATGCCCCTCGAAGATCTATCTTGGTGAACCAACTAGCCCCTTTAATACGAGCAAACAAATCAGACAGCAACGGCAAAGGATACTGAAATTTGACTGTAATTTTATTAAGAAGGCGGTAATCAATACAAGGTCTCAAAGAACCATCCTTCTTGGCCCCAAAAAAGAACCCTGCTCCTAACGGTGATGACGACGGGCGAATATGGCCTTTCTCCAAGGATTCCTTTATATAACTCCGCATAGCGGCGTGTTCTGGCACAGATAAATTGAACAATCGGCCCTTAGGAAACTTACTACCAGGAATCAAATTAATTGCACAATCGCAATCCCTATGAGGAGGTAGGGCACTGGCTTTGGGCTCATCAAATACATCCCGATAATCCGACAAAAACTCTGGAACTTCAGAGGGAGTGGAAGACTAAATAGACAAAAATGGAACATCACCATGTACCCCCTGGCAACCCCAGCTGGACACAGACTTAGATTTCCAGTCCAATACTGGATTATGAACCTGTAGCCATGGCAACCCCAAAACGACCACATCATGCAGATTATGCAACACCAGAAAGCGGATATCCTCCTGATGTGCAGGAGCCATGCACATGGTCAAATGGGTCCAGTACTGAGGCTTATTCTTGGCCAAAGGCGTAGCATCAATTCCTCTCAATGGAATAGGATACTGCAAGGGCTCCAAGAGAAAAACCACAGCGCCTAGCATACTCCAAGTCCATCAAATTCAGGGCAGCGCCTGAATCCACAAATGCCATAACAGAATAGGATGACAAAGAGCAAATCAGAGTAACAGACAATAGAAATTTAGACTGTACCGTACCAATGGTGGCAGACCTAGCGAACCGCTTAGTGCGCTTAGGACAATCGGAGATAGCATGAGTAGAATCACCACAGTAAAAACATAGCCCATTCCGACGTCTGTGTTCTTGCCGTTCAGCTCTGGTCAAAGTCCTATCACATTGCATAGGCTCAGGCCCATGCTCAGATAGTACCACCAAATGGTGCACAGCTTTACGCTCACGCAAGCGTCGATCGATCTGAATGGCCAAGGACATAGACTCATTCAGACCAGCAGGCATGGGAAACCCCACCATGACATCCTTAAGGACTTCAGAGAGACCCTTTCTGAAGATTGCTGCCAGGGCACATTCATTCCACTGAGTGAGCACAGACCACTTTCTAAACTTCTGACAATATATCTCTGCTTCATCCTGACCCTGACACAGAGCCAGCAAGATTTTCTCTGCCTGATCCACTGAATTAGGTTCGTCATAAAGCAATCCAAGCGCCAGGAAAAACACATCAACATCACGCAATGCCGGATCTCCTGGCGCAAGGGGAAATGCCCAGTCTTGAGGGTCACCACGTAACAAAGAAATAATGATTTTACTTGTTGAACAGGGTCACCTGAGGAGCGAGGTTTCAAGGCAAGAAACAATTTACAATTATTTTTGAAATTCAAGAACTTAGATCTATCACCCAAAAACAAATCAGGAATTGGAATCCTAGGCTCTGACATCGGATTCTGAACCACAAAATCTTGAATGTTTTGTACCATTGTAGTGAGATTATCCATCCAAGAGGACAGACCTTGAATGTCCATGTTTATACCAGTGTCCTGAACCACCCAGAGGTAAAGGGGAAGAGAGAGACAAAACACACTGCAAAGAAAAAAAAATGGTCTCAGAACTTCTCTTATCCCTCTATTGAGATGCATTAGTACTTTGGGCCACCTGTACTGTTATGACCTGGTGGTCAGGACAATAATGGACCTGGTGGTTAAGAGCACACGGAATGACCTGATAGTTTCTGATAATAAAGGACGAGCTCTGGGACGTGGGAACTCTGCTGACCGCAATCCCTAATCCTATCAAACACACTAGTAATAGCCGTGGATTGCGCCTAACGCTCCCTATGCAACTCGGCACAGCCTAAGAAACTAGCTAGCCCTGAAGATAGAAAAATAAAGCCTACCTTGCCTCAGAGAAATTCCCCAAAGGAAAAGGCAGCCCCCCACATATAATGACTGTGAGTAAAGATGAAAATACAAACACAGAGATGAAATAGATTTAGCAAAGTGAGGCCCGACTTACTGAACAGACCGAGGATAGGAAAGGTTACTTTGCGGTCAGCACAAAAACCTACAAAAAGACCACGCAGAGGGCGCAAAAAGACCCTATGCACCAACTCACAGTGCGGAGGCGCTCCCTCTGCGTCCCAGAGCTTCCAGCAAGCAAGACAACAATAAGAATAGCGAGCTGGACAGAAAAATAGCAAACCCAAGAAATACAAGCTGGAACTTGGCTTTTGCTGGGAAGACAGGTCACAAGAACGATCCAGGAGTGAACTAGACCAATACTGGAACATTGACAGGTGGCATGGAGCAAAGATCTAAGTGGAGTTAAATAGAGCAGCCAGCTAACGAATTAACCTCGTCACCTGAGGAAGGAAACTCAGAAACACCCACCAGAGGAAGTCCATGGACAGAACCAGCCGAAGTACCATTCATGACCACAGGAGGGAGCCCGACAACAGAATTCACAACAGAGCAGTACATGACAGAACGGGGCGCAGGATGGGAGCAGCACATGACAGAATGTGGGCGCAGGATGGGAGCAGCACATGACAGAACGGGGCGCAGGATGGAAGCAGCACATGACAGAACGGGGGCGCAGGATGGGAGCAGCACATGACAGAACGGGGGCGCAGGATGGGAGCAGCACATGACAGAACGGGGGCGCAGGATGGCAGCAGCACATGACAGAACGGGGGCGCAGGATGGGAGCAGCACAAGACAGAACGGGGGCGCAGGATGGGAGCAACACATGACAGAACGGGGGCGCAGGATGGTAGCAGCACATGACAGAACGGGGGCGCAGGATGGCAGCAGCACATGAAAGAACGGGGGCGCAGGATGGAAGCAGCACATGACAGAACGGGGGCGCAGGATGGGAGCAACACATGACAGGATGGGGGCGCACGATGGGAGCAGCAAATGACAGGATGGGGACGCAGGATGGGTGCAGCACATGACAGGATGGGGACGCAGGATGGGTGCTGTTATGGACCTAGTGGTTAGGAGCACCCGGCACGACCTGATAGTTAAACTCACACAGGACAAGCTCTGGGATGTGGGAGCTCTGCTGACCGCAGGCCCTAATCCTATCACCACAACTAGAAATAGCCGTGGAGCGTTCCTGACTCTCCCTAGACGCCTCTTCACAGCCTAAGAGCTAGCTAGCCCTAGAGATAGAAAATAAAGCCTACCTTGCCTCAGAGAAATTCCCCAAAGGAAAAGGCAGCCCCCCACATATATTGACTGTGAGTAAAGATGAAAGTCACAAATGCAGAAATGAAACAGGTTTCAGCAAAGGGAGGCCAGACTTACTAAACAGACAGAGGATAGGAAAGGTATCTTTGCGGTCAGCACAAAAAACTACAAAAGACCACGCAGAGTGTGCAAAAAGACCTCCGCACCGACTAACGGTGCGGAGATGCCACTCTGCATCCCAGAGCTTCCAGCTAGCAAGACAAAATCATGATAACCAGCTGGACAAGAAAACAATGAACAAATAATAACTATCAGGAACATAGCTTCTGCTGGAGAAGACAGGTCACCAGAAAGATCCAAGAGTGAACTGAACTAATGCAGGAACATTGACAGCTGGCATAGAGTAACGATCTGAGTGGAGCTAAATAGAGCAGCCAACCAAAGGATAAACCACGTCACCTATGTAAGGAACCTCAGAAGCAGCAGCTTCACTCACAGCCACCAGAGGGAGTCCATGGACAGAACTCGCCGAAGTACCATTCACGACCACAGGAGGGAGTTCGACAACAGAATTCACATAAGTATCCCCCCCTTGAGGAGGGGTCACCGAACCCTCACCAGAGCCCCCAGTCCGATCAGGATGAGCCAAATGAAAGGCACGAACTAGATCGGCAGCATGAACATCAGAGGCAAAAACCCAGGAATTATCTTCCTGACCATAACCGTTCCACTTGACCAGGTACTGGAGTTTCCGTCTCGAAACACGAGAATCCAAAATCTTCTCCACCACATACTCCAACTCCCCCTCGACCAACACCGGGGCAGGAGGATCAACGGAGGGAACCATAGGCGTCACGTATCTCCGCAACAACGACCTATGGAACACATTATGAATGGCAAAAGAAGCTGGAAGGTCCAAACGAAATGACACAGGATTAAGAACTTCAGAAATCTTATATGGCCCAATGAAACGAGGCTTAAACTTAGGAGAGGAAACCTTCATAGGAACATGACGAGATGACAACCAAACCAAATCCCCAACAAAAAGTCGGGGACCAACACAGCGCCGGCGGTTAGCGAAACGTTGAGCCTTCTCCTGGGACAATGTCAAATTGTCCACCACATGAGTCCAAATCTGCTGCAACCTGTCCACCACCGTATCCACACCAGGACAGTCCGAAGGCTCAACCTGCCCTGAAGAGAAACGAGGATGGAAACCAGAATTACAGAAAAAAAGGAGAAACTAAAGTAGCCGAGCTGGCCCGATTATTAAGGGCGAACTCAGCCAAAAGCAAGAAGGACACCCAATCATCCTGATCAGCAGAAACAAAGCATCCCAGATATGTGTCCAAAGTCTGATTAGTTCGTTCGGTTTGGCCATTAGTCTGAGGATGGAAAGCCGAAGAAAAAGACAAATCAATGCTCATCTTAGCACAAAAGGACCGCCAAAACCTTGAAACAAACTGGGAACCTCTGTCCGAGACGATGTTCTCTGGAATGCCATGCAAACGAACCACATGCTGGAAAAACAATGGCACCAAATCAGAGGAGGAAGGCAATTTAGACAAGGGTACCAAATGGACCATCTTAGAGAAGCGATCACAAACCACCCAAATGACCGACATCTTTTGAGAAACAGGGAGATCAGAAATAAAATCCATGGAAATATGCGTCCAGGGCCTCTTCGGGATCGGCAAAGGCAAAAGCAACCCACTGGCACGAGAATAGCAGGGCTTAGCCCGAGCACAAGTCCCACAGGACTGCACAAAAGAACGCACATCCCGTGACAAAGAAGGCCACTAAAAGGATCTAGCCACCAAATCTCTGGTACCAAAGATTCCAGGATGACCAGCCAACACCGAACAATGAACCTCAGAGATAACTCTACTAGTCCATCTATCAGGGACAAACAGTTTCTCCGTAGGACAACGGTCAGGTCTATCAGCCTGAAACTTCTGCAGCACGCGCCGCAAATTAGGGGAGATGGCAGACAAAATTACCCTCTTTAAGAATACCCGCCGGCTCCGGAACACCCGGAGAGTCAGGCACAAAACTCCTTGACAGGGCATCAGCCTTCACATTCTTAGATCCCGGAAGGTATGAAACCACAAAATCAAAACGGGAGAAAAAGAGCGACCATCGAGCCTGTCTAAGATTCAACCGTTTGGCAGACTCGAGATAAGTCAAATTCTTGTGATCCGTCAAGACCACCACGCGATGTTTAGCTCCTTCAAGCCAATGACGCCACTCCTCGAATGCCCACTTCATGGCCAACAACTCTCGATTGCCAACATCATAATTGCGGTCAGCAGGCGAGAATTTTCTAGAAAAGAAGGCACAGGGTTTCATCACCGAGCCATCAGAACTTCTTTGCGACAAAACAGCCCCTGCTCCAATCTCAGAAGCATCAACCTCGACCTGAAAAGGGAGCGAAACATCTGGCTTGCACAACACAGGGGCAGAAGAAAAACGACGCTTCAACTCCTGAAAAGCCTCTACAGCCGCAGAGGACCAATTGACCACATCAGCACCTTTCTTGGTCAAATCAGTCAACGGTTTAGCAATACTTGAAAAATTAGCGATGAAGCGACGGTAAAAATTTGCAAAGCCCAGGAACTTCTGCAGGCTCTTCACAGATGTCGGCTGAGTCCAATCATAAATGGCCTGAACTTTAACAGGGTCCATCTCGATAGTAGAAGGGGAAAAAATGAAACCCAAAAATGAAACCTTCTGAACTCCAAAGAGACACTTTGACCCCTTCACAAACAAGGAATTCGCACGAAGAACCTGGAACACCATTCTGACCTGCTTCACATGAGACTCCCAATCATCCGAAAAGACCAAAATGTCATCCAAATATACAATCATGAATCTATCCAGGTACTCTCGGAAGATGTCATGCATAAAGGACTGAAACACAGATGGAGCATTAGAAAGCCCGAATGGCATAACCAGGTACTCAAAATGACCCTCGGGCGTATTAAATGCTGTTTTCCATTCATCGCCCTGTTTAATTCGCACAAGATTATACGCCCCTCGAAGATCTATCTTGGTGAACCAACTGGCCCCCTTAATCCGAGCAAACAAATCAGACAGCAGCGGCAAAGGATACTGAAATTTGACTGTGATCTTATTAAGAAGGCGGTAATCAATACAAGGTCTCAAAGAGCCATCCTTCTTGGCCACAAAAAAGAACCCTGCTCCCAATGGTGACGACGACGGGCGAATATGACCCTTCTCCAACGATTCCTTTATATAACTCCGCATAGCGGCGTGCTCTGGCACAGATAAATTAAACAGACGGCCCTTAGGAAACTTACTACCAGGAATCAAATTAATAGCACAATCGCAATCCCTATGAGGAGGTAGGGCACCGGATTTGGGCTCTTCAAATACATTCCGGTAATCTGATAAAAACTCAGGGACTTCAGAAGGAGTGGAAGGTGAAATTGACAACAATGGAACATCACCATGTACCCCCTGACAACCCCAGCCGGACACAGACATAGATTTCCAATCCATCACTGGATTATGGACCTGTAGCCATGGCAACCCCAAAACGACCACATCATGCAGATTATGCAACACCAAAAAGCGAATATCCTCCTGATGTGCAGGAGCCATGCACATGGTCAATTGAGTCCAGTACTGAGGCTTATTCCTGGCCAAAGGCGTAGCATCAATTCCTCTCAATGGAATAGGATACTGCAAGGACTCTAAGAAAAAACCACAGCGCCTGGCAAACTCCAAGTCCATCAAATTCAGGTCAAAGTCCTATCACACTGCATAGGCTCAGGCCTATGCTCAGAGAATACCGCCAGATGGTGCACAGCTTTGCGCTCACGCAAGCGCCGATCGATCTGAATGGCCAAGGACATAGACTCATTCAGACCAGCAGGCGTGGGAAATCCCACCATGACATCCTTAAGGGCTTCAGAAAGACCCTTTCTGAAAATTGCCGCCAGGGCACACTCATTCCACTGAGTAAGCACAGACCACTTTCTAAACTTCTGACAGTACACCTCCGCTTCATCCTGACCCTGACACAAAGCCAGCAAGATTTTCTCTGCCTGATCCACTGAATTTGGTTCATCATAAAGCAATCCAAGCGCCAGAAAAAACGCATCAACATCACGCAATGCAGGATCTCCTGGCGCAAGGGAAAATGCCCAGTCTTGAGGGTCACCACGCAACAAAGAAATAATGATTTTTACTTGTTGAACGGGGTCACCAGAGGAGCGGGGTTTCAAAGCTAGAAACAGTTTACAATTATTTTTATAATTCAAGAACTTAGATCTATCCCCAGAAAATAAATCAGGAATAGGAATTCTAGGCTCTAACATAGGATTCTGAACCACAAAATCTTGAATGTTTTGTACCCTTGCAGTGAGATGATCCACACAAGAGGACAGACCTTGAATGTCCATATCTACACCTGTGTCCTGAACCACCCAAAGGTTTAGGGGAAAAGAAAGACAAAACACAGTGCAAAGAAAAAAAAATGGTCTCAGAACTTCTCTTATCCCTCTATTGAGATGCATTAATACTTTGGGCCAGCTGTACTGTTATGGACCTGGTGGTTAGGAGCTCCCGGCACGACCTGATAGTTAAACTCACACAGGACAAGCTCTGGGATGTGGGAGCTCTGCTGACCGCAGGCCCTAATCCTATCACCACAACTAGAAATAGCCGTGGAGCGTTCCTGACTCTCCCTAGACGCCTCTTCACAGCCTAAGAGCTAGCTAGCCCTAGAGATAGAAAATAAAGCCTACCTTGCCTCAGAGAAATTCCCCAAAGGAAAAGGCAGCCCCCCACATATATTGACAGTGAGTAAAGATGAAAGTCACAAATGCAGAAATGAAACAGGTTTCAGCAAAGGGAGGCCAGACTTACTAAACAGACAGAGGATAGGAAAGGTATCTTTGCGGTCAGCACAAAAAACTACAAAAGACCACGCAGAGTGTGCAAAAAGACCTCCGCACCGACTAACGGTGCGGAGATGCCACTCTGCATCCCAGAGCTTCCAGCTAGCAAGACAAAATCATGATAACCAGCTGGACAAGAAAACAATGAACAAATAATAACTATCAGGAACATAGCTTCTGCTGGAGAAGACAGGTCACCAGAAAGATCCAAGAGCGAACTGAACTAATGCAGGAACATTGACAGCTGGCATAGAGTAACGATCTGAGTGGAGTTAAATAGAGCAGCCAACCAAAGGATAAACCATGTCACCTGTGTAAGGAACCTCAGAAGCAGCAGCTTCACTCACAGCCACCAGAGGGAGTCCATGGACAGAACTCGCCGAAGTACCATTCATGACCACAGGAGGGAGTTCGACAACAGAATTCACAACAGGGTGCAGCACATGACAGGATGGGGACGCAGGATGGATGCAGCACATGACAGGATGGGGACGCAGGATGGGTGCAGCAGATGACAGGATGGGGACGCAGGATGGGTGCAGCACATGACAGGATGGGGACGCAGGATGGGTGCAGCAGATGACAGGATGGGGACACAGGATGGGTGCAGCACATGACAGGATGGGGACGCAGGATGGAGCAGCACATGACAGGATGGGGACGCAGGATGGAGCAGCACATGACAGGATGGGGACGCAGGATGGAGCAGCACATGACAGGATGGGGACGCAGGATGGAGCAGCACATACCAGGATGGAGACCATATACCAATATAAATGCTCGCCACCCGGGCGTAGAACGGGATCAATAGCTAGTATATATATATATATATGTCAGTGAGACATATATATATATATATATATATATATATATATATATATATATATATATATATATATATATATATATATATATATATATATATATATATATATATATATACCGGCTTTTCCTATCTCCTTCCCAAACCCGACATGATATGAGACATGGTTTACATACAGTAGACCTTTTCATATCCCTTTTTTTGGCATATTCCTCACTACTAATGTTAGTAGAGTCTGTGTGCAAAATTTGGGGGCTCTAGCTGTTAAAATAAGGGGTTAAATAGCGGATAAAATTGGCGTGGGCTCCCGCACAGTTTTCTCCGTCAGAGTGGGAAAGTCGGTGACTGAGGGCAGATATTAACCCCTATCTGACCTTGGACGGGATAGTACGTCCAAGGTCAGATCCCCTGCTTTGATGCAGGGCTCCGGGGTGAGCCCGCATCAAAGCCGGGACATGTCAGCTGTTTTGAACAGCTGACATGTGCCCGTAATAGGCGCGGGCAGAATCGAGATCTGCCCGCACCTATTAACTAGTTAAATGCCGCTGTCAAATGCAGACAGCGGCATTTAACTACCGCTTCCGGCCGGGCGGCCGGAAATGACGGCATCGCCGACCCTCGTCACATGATCGGGGGTCGGCGATGCGTCTCCATTGTAACCATAGAGGTCCTTGAGACCTTCATGGTTACTGATCGCCGGTGGCTGTGAGCGCCACCCTGTGGTCGGCGCTCACAGCACACGTGCAATTCTGCTACATAGCAGCGATCAGCAGATCGCTGCTATGTAGCAGAGGCGATCGCGTTGTGCCTGCTTCTAGCCTCCCATGGAGGCTATTGAAGCATGGCAAAAGTAAAAAAAAAAAAGTTGAAAAAAATGTTAAAAAAATAAAAAAAATATAAAAGTTTAAATCACCCCCCTTTCGCCCCAATCAAAATAAATCAATAAAAAAAATATCAAACCTACACATATTTGGTATCGCCGCTCTCAAAATCGCCCGATCTATCAATTAAAAAAAAGCATTAACCTGATCGCTAAACAGCGTAGCGGGAAAAAATTCGAAACACCAGAATTACGTTTTTTTGGTCGCCGCGACATTGCATTAAAATGCAATAACGGGCGATCAAAAGAACGTATCTGCACCGAAATGCTATCATTAAAAACGTCATCTCGGCACACAAAAAATAAGCCCTCAACCGACCCCAGATCACGAAAAATGGAGACGCTACGAGTATCGGAAAATGGCGCAATTTGTTTTTTTTTTTTTTTAGCAAAGTTTGGAATTTTTTTTCACCACTTAGATAAAAAATAACCTAGTCATGTTAGGTGTCTACGTACTCGTACTGACCTGGAGAATCATAATGTCAAGTCAGTTTTAGCATTTAGTGAACCTAGCAAAAAAGCCAAACAAAAAACAAGTGTGGGACTGCACTTTTTTTGCAATTTCACCGCACTTGGAATTTTTTTCCCGTTTTCTAGTACACGACATGCTAAAACCAATGATGTCGTTCAAAGGTACAACTCGTCCCGCAAAAAATAAGCCCTCACATGGCCAAATTGACGGAAAAATAAAAATGTTATGGCTCTGGGAAGGAGGGGAGTGAAAAACGAACACGGAAAAACGAAAAATCCCATGATCATGAAGGGGTTAATAGCCTAGAGAGGGACCATGGTTATTGCCCCCCCCATCCCCCCGGCTAAAAATATTTGCCGCCAGCCACCCCAGAAAAGGCACATCTGTAAGATGTGCTTATTCTGGCACTTAGCCTCTCTCTTCCCACTCCCCTGTAGCAGTGGGATATGGGGTAATAAAGGGTTAATGCCACCTTGCTATTGTAAGGTGGCATTAAGCTTGGTTAATAATGGAGAGGCGTCAATTATGACACCTATCCATTATTAATCCAATTGTATGAAATGGTTAATAAAACACACACACGTTAGGAAAAAAGTATTTTATTGAAATAAAGACACAGGGTGTTGTAATAGTTTATTATACTCTTAATCCAAATGACGACCCTTGTTCTGTAAAAGAAAAAAAGAAAAAAGCAACAATATCCCATACCTTCCCGGCACTCAGTCACTTCCCATGCTGTAAATCGATCTGAAGGGGTTAAATAATTTTACAGCCAGGAGCCTGCTAATGCAGCTGTGCTCCTGACTGTAAAATCTGGGGAATTAATTGAAAGCAGGGGAACGTAGCATCGTAGACTTGCGGTACTGTGCCCCCTGTTAATATAAACTCATACAGCGTGAGAAAATATTCAGAAAAATTCCCACGCTCGAGTTCATATAAGTTTATACCAGCAGGGGGCGCAGCATAGCAAGTCTAGTATGCTACGTTCCCCTGCTTCGAATTCATTCCCCAGATTTTACAGTCAGGAGCACAGCTGCATTAGCAGGCTCCTGGCTGTAAAATTATTTAACCCCTTCAGATGGATTTACAGCTTGGGACGTGACTGAGCGCCGGAAAGGTATGGGATATTGTTGCTTTTTTTCTTTTTTTTTTCTTTTACAGAACGAGGGTCGTCATTTGGATTAAGAGTATAGTAAACTAATACAACACCCTGTGTTTTTATTTCAATAAAATACTTTTTTCCTAATGTGTGTTTTATTAACCATTTACTACTATTGGATTAATAATGGATAGGTGTCTTATTGACATCTCTCCATTATTATCCAGGCTTAATGTCACCTTACAATAGCAAGGTGGCATTAACCCTTTATTACCCCATATCCCACTGCTACAGGGGAGTGGGAAGAGAGAGGCTATGTGCCAGAATAGGCGCATCTTACAGATCTGACTTTACTGGGGTGGCTGGAGCAGATGTTTTTTTGCTAGGGGGGGGGGGGGGCAATAACCATGGTCCCTCTCTAGGCTATTAATATCTGCCCTCAGTCACTGGCTTTCCCACTCTGGCGGAGAAAATTGCACGGGAGCCCACACCAGTTTTTTCCTCGATTTAACCCTTTATTTTAACAGCTAGAGCCCCCCAAAATTTGCACACAGACTCTACTAACATTAGTAGTGAGGAATATGCCCCAAAAAGGAAGGGAATATGAAATGGTTTACTGTATGTAAACCATGTCTCATATCCTGTCGGGTTTGATAAGGAGATAGCAAAAACCGGTAATTGAATTATCGGCTTTTATGCCATCTAGCTCTGTATTAAATATAAATATATATATATATATATACTAGCTGAAGAGCCCGACGTTGCCTGGGCATAGTAAATATCTGTGGTTAGTTATAGCACGTCACTTCTCTTATTTTCCCATCACGCCTCTCATTTTCCCAATCACATCTTTCATTTTCCCCCTCACATCTCTCATTTTCTCCCTCACACCTCTCATTTTCTCCCTCACACCTCTCATTCCCCCCTAACACTTGTCATTTCGACCTCACATCTGTCATTTTCTTATCACTACACTATTTTCCCTCACTCCTCTCATTTTGCACTCACACCTTTTCATTTTCACCTCACACCTCATTTTCACCTCAGTATATACATGTTTGTCATCTCCCTTATATATAGTGTACACCTGTATGTCATCTCCTGTATATAGTATATACCTGTATGTCATCTCCCCTGTATATAGTATATACCTGCTGTGTCATCTCCCGTATATAGTATATACCTGTATGTCATCTCCTCCTATATATAGTATATACCTGTATGTCATCTCCTCCTATATATAGTATATACGTGTATGTCATCTCCTCCTATATATAGTATATACCTGTATGTCATCTCCTTCTATATATAGTATATACCTGTATGTCATCTCCTCCTGTATATAGTATATACCTGTATGTCAACTTCTATATATAGCATATACCTGTATGTCATCTCCTCCTGTATATAGTATATACCTGTAGATAATCTGCTCCTGTATATAGTATATACCTGTGTGTCATCTCCTCCTGTATATAGTATATACAGTGGGGCAAAAAAGTATTTAGTCAGTCAGCAATAGTGCAAGTTCCACCACTTAAAAAGATGAGAGGCGTCTGTAATTTACATCATAGGTAGACCTCAACTATGGGAGACAAACTGAGAAAAAAAAATCCAGAAAATCACATTGTCTGTTTTTTTAACATTTTATTTGCATATTATGGTGGAAAATAAGTATTTGGTCAGAAACAAAATTTCATCTCAATACTTTGTAATATATCCTTTGTTGGCAATGACAGAGGTCAAACGTTTTCTGTAAGTCTTCACAAGGTTGCCACACACTGTTGTTGGTATGTTGGCCCATTCCTCCATGCAGATCTCCTCTAGAGCAGTGATGTTTTTGGCTTTTCGCTTGGCAACACGGACTTTCAACTCCCTCCAAAGGTTTTCTATAGGGTTGAGATCTGGAGACTGGCTAGGCCACTCCAGGACCTTGAAATGCTTCTTACGAAGCCACTCCTTCGTTGCCCTGGCGGTGTGCTTTGGATCATTGTCATGTTGAAAGACCCATCCACGTTTCATCTTCAATGCCCTTGCTGATGGAAGGAGGTTTGCACTCAAAATCTCACGATACATGGCCCCATTCATTCTTTCATGTACCCGGATCAGTCGTCCTGGCCCCTTTGCAGAGAAACAGCCCCAAAGCATGATGTTTCCACCACCATGCTTTACAGTAGGTATGGTGTTTGATGGATGCAATTCAGTATTGTTTTTCCTCCAAACACAACAAGTTGTGTTTCTACCAAACAGTTCCAGTTTGGTTTCATCAGACCATAGGACATTCTCCCAAAACTCCTCTGGATCATCCAAATGCTCTCTAGCAAACTTCAGACGGGCCCGGACATGTACTGGCTTAAGCAGTGGGACACGTCTGGCACTGCAGGATCTGAGTCCATGGTGGCGTAGTGTGTTACTTATGGTAGGCCTTGTTACATTGGTCTCAGCTCTCTGCAGTTCATTCACTAGGTCCCCCCGCGTGGTTCTGGGAATTTTGCTCACCATTCTTGTGATCATTCTGACCCCACGGGGTGGGATTTTGCGTGGAGCCCCAGATGGAGGGAGATTATCAGTGGTCTTGTATGTCTTCCATTTTCTAATTATTGCTCCCACTGTTGATTTCTTCACTCCAAGCTGGTTGGCTATTGCAGATTCAGTCTTCCCAGCCTGGTGCAGGGCTACAATTTTGTTTCTGGTGTCCTTTGACAGCTCTTTGGTCTTCACCATAGTGGAGTTTGGAGTCAGACTGTTTGAGGGTGTGCACAGGTGTCTTTTTATACTGATAACAAGTTTAAACAGGTGCCATTACTACAGGTAATGAGTGGAGGAAAGAGGAGACTCTTAAAGAAGAAGTTACAGGTCTGTGAGAGCCAGAAATCTTGATTGTTTGTTTCTGACCAAATACTTATTTTCCACCATAATATGCAAATAAAATGTGAAAAAAACAGACAATGTGATTTTCTGGATTTTTTTTTCTCAGTTTGTCTCCCATAGTTGAGGTCTACCTATGATGTAAATTACAGACGCCTCTCATCTTTTTAAGTGGTGGAACTTGCACTATTGCTGACTGACTAAATACTTTTTTGCCCCACTGTACCTGTATGTCATCTCCTCCTGTATATAGTATGTACCTGTATGTCATCTCCTCCTCTATATAGTATATACCTGTGTGTCATCTCTCCTGTATATAGTATATATCTGTGTGTCATCTCCCCTGTATATAGTATATACCTGTGTGATCTCCTGTATTAGACCTCGTTAACACGTTATTTGCTCAGTATTTTTACCTCAGTATTTGTAAGATAAATTGGCAGCCTGATAAATCCCCAGCCAACAGGAAGCCCTCCCCCTGGCAGTATATATTAGCTCACACATACACATAATAGACAGGTCATGTGACTGACAGCTGCTGTATTTCCTATATGGTACATTTGTTGCTCTTGTAGTTTGTCTGCTTATTAATCAGATTTTTATTTTTGAAGGATAATACCAGACTTGTGTGTGTTTTAGGGCGAGTTTCGTTTGTCAAGTTGTGTGTGTTGAGTTGTGTGTGGCGACATGCATGTAGCGACTTTTCTGAGATGAGTTTTGTGTGGCAACATGCGTGTAGCAACTTTTTGTGTGTCGAGTTGCATGTGACAGGTTAGAGTGGCAAGTTGTGTGCAGCAAGTTTTGCGCATGGCGAGTTTTGCGCGTGGTGAGTTTTATGTCTGGTGCCTTTTGAGTATGTGCAAGTTTTGTGTGAGGCAACTTTTGCATGTGTTGCAAATTTTGTGCATGTGGCAATTTTTCCGCGTGTGCAAGTTTTGCGTGTGGCGAGTTTTCCATGAGGTGAGTTTTGCACTTGTGGCGAGTTTTGCGTGAGCCTAGTTTTTGCATGTGGCGAGTTTTGCCCGTGGCGAGTTTTGAGCGGCGACTTTTGTGTTTCGACTTTTATGTGGCGAGGTTGGTGTATGTGTTGTGAAATGTGTGCTGAGGGTGGTATATGTGTTCAAGCACGTGGTAGTGTGTGGCGCATTTTGTGTGTGTGTTCATATCCCCGTGTGTGGTGAGTATCCCATGCCGGGGCCCCACCTTAGCAACTGATCGGTATATACTCTTTTGCGCCATCGCTCTCATTCTTTAAGTCCCCCTTGTTCACATCTGGCAGCTGTCAATTTGCCTCCAACACTTTTCCTTTCACTTTTTCCCATTATGTAGATAGGGGAAAAATAGTTTGGTGAATTGGAAAGCGCGGAGTTAAAATTTCACCTCACAACATAGCCTATGACGCTCTCAGGGTCCAGACGTGTGACTGTGCAAAATTTTGTGGCTGTAGCTGCGACGCCTCCAACACTTTTCCTTTCACTTTTTTCCCCATTATGTAGATAGGGGCAAAATTGTTTGGTGAATTGGAACGCGCGGGGTTAAAATTTCACCTCACAACATAGCCTATGACGCTCTCGGGGTCCAGACGTGTGACTGTGCAAAATTTTGTGGCTGTAGCTGCGACGGTGCAGATGCCAATCCCGGACATACACACATACACACATATTCAGCTTTATATAGTATAGTATATATATATATATACCCCTATACTATGTGTAGACATTTATTTGATCTATTATATTCTAACCTGTCAGTGTGATTTTACTGTACACCGCGCTGAATTGCCGGCTTTTCTATAGAACACCGCTGCGTATTTCTCGCAAGTCACACTGATGGTCCGTGCGTAATCCGTATTTTTCTCGCCCCCATAGACTTTCATTGGCGGATTTTTTGCGCAATACGCTGACAAACGCAGCATGCTGTGATTTTCTACGCTCGTAAAATTCGGCTTTGAAATATACGGCAGATAGGAGCTGACCCATAGAGAATAATTTTTCCGTGTGCAATGCGTAGTTTTTGCGCCTCTCATACGTCGGTAAAACTCTCTAGTGTGACTCCGGCCGTATAGTGTATATGTGTTAATATACTCACCTACCACTGCTCTCCCTGGGATCCAGCGCCATTTCACTGCATTTCTGATTGACTTCACTGCTTATCAGACTCTCTGCATAATCTATGCTCTGTGTGTGAGCCGGAAGTCTCTTTTACAATGAAAGCCTATGGAGCCTTGTTCTGATGCTCACAGACTTAGATTATAAAAGCCACTCCTGGGTCACGCACAGGGCAGCATGACATGGAGAATCGGCAGAGATATTACTGAG
The DNA here is from genome assembly GCF_032444005.1 of Ranitomeya imitator. NCBI lineage: Eukaryota > Metazoa > Chordata > Amphibia > Anura > Dendrobatidae > Ranitomeya > Ranitomeya imitator. The sequence goes on along the minus strand of NC_091289.1, from coordinate 53,078,559 downwards.
AAGTGGAGGAGAATGGCGCTGGATCCCAGAGAAGGCGGCGTGAGTATATAAACGCATAGACACATTACATGCATATATACACAGATTTATGTAAAAAAAAATTAATGGAAGTTCTATTTTAAAAGGAACTGGTGATATCAAATAACGTGGTTAACTTGCAGATATGGGGTTAATCTGCAGGTCAATAGCGTTTTGACACCATGGGGATGCCTGAACTGAGAGCCCCGCTGCCGGGAGGAAATTAACTTGATAGTTTCTGATATTGCAACCAATACATGCAGCACCAGTAGGTAGCTTCGACAGGAAGAGACATGGAGCAGCAGTATAGATGGGAGGAGAAGCAAGTATCATAGTCATTAAATAGCCGAAGGTCGGTACATGGAGCAGCAGTATAGATGGGAGGAGAAGCAGGTATCATAGTCATAAAATAGCTGGAGGTCAGTACACGGAGCACCAGTATATTTGGGAGGATAAGCATGTATCGTAGTCAGGAAATAGCTAGAGGTTGATACATGGAGCAGCAGTAGAATGTTGAGGATAAGCAGCAGGTGGAAAGAAGCTAGACTAAAGGCTGGAGCTCAATATTCTCACAAGGAAGGAAGTGAAGTGCCAGGTTTTAGTAGGGTATTCAATCAGGAGATGACAGGGTTGAGCCAATCAGGAACTAGGGGTGAAGACAATAAGGAACACCACAGGTACTAGTAACTGGTTTAGCAAATAACTGTCCTGCGAGCTATATAGTTCAGAGGGAAGAGATGCCGCCTGGTGCACAAGAGCTGCTGGGTTCGAGTCCTGTAAATGTGTCAGTCTTGAAAGTAATATATTAATTTGGAAACTTCAGTATTAGTGCTACAAAAAAATGAAAATACTTCGTTATGCTGATGAAATGTAACCAAACGTGTAATCTAAAGAGATCATCCAGAATTATAAACCAAAAAAAAAAGGGAGAGCGGGTTGTCAGTCTGTGTCGGGGGCCCAGTTTCTTGTTCAATTTTCATCCATATGTATGGTATTTTCAGCTTTGTAACAAAAAGAAAGGTGTTCCAACTACAAGAAAATAATATGCTTTTTATTAATTACTAGATGGTGGCCTGATTCTAACGCATCGGGTATTCTAGAATATGCATGTCCACGTAGTATATTGCCCAGCCACGTAGTATATTGCCCAACCACGTAGTATATTGCCCAGCCACGTAGTATATTGCCCAACCACGTAGTATATTGCCCAGTCACGTAGTATATTGCCCAGCCACGTAGTATATTGCTCAGCCACATAGTATATTGCCCAGTCACGTAGTATATTGCACAGCGACGTAGTATACTGCACAGAGCCACGTAGTATACAGCACAGACAAGGAGTATATTGTCCAGCCACGTAGTATATTGCCCAGCCACGTAGTATATTGCCCAACCACGTAGTATATTGCCCAGCCACGTAGTATATTGCCCAGCCACGTAGTATACTGCACAGAGCCACGTAGTATACAGCACAGACACGTATATTGCTCAGCCACGTAGTATATTGCCCAGCGACGTAGTATACAGCACAGAGCCACGTAGTATATTGCCCAGCCACGTAGTATATTGCCCAGCGACGTAGTATACAGCACAGAGCCACGTAGTATATTGCACACTGCCAATGAAGTATATAGCAGCCACGCAGTATCTAACACAGCCCACGTAGTATACAGCAGTGTGGGCACCATATCCCTGTTAAAAAAATAATTAAAATAAAAAATAGTTACATACTCACCCCTGGGATCCACCGAAGCTCCGGCGATAGGCGCGCGGCTGCCGCCATCTTCCGTTCCCAGGATGCATTGCGAAATTACCCAGATGACTTAACGGTCTCTCGAGACCACTAAGTCTTCTGGGTAATTTTGCAATTCATCGCCGGGAATGGAAGATGGCGGCCGGAGCGAGCGGCTCGTCGGACAATGGAGGGAGAGTATAGCAGGTCTTTTTAAAATTATTTTTAACATTACATTTTTTTTACTATTGATGCTGCATAGGCAGCATCAATAGTAAAAAGTTGGGGACACACAAGGTTAATAGCAGCGGTAATGGAGTGCGTTACCTGCGGCATAATGTGGTCCGTTACCGCCGGCATTAACCCTGTGTGAGCGGTGACCGGAGGGGAGTATGCAGGTGTCGGACACTGACTGCGGGGAGTAAGGAGCGGCCATTTTCTTCCGGACTGTGCCCGTCGCTGATTGGTCGTGGCTGTTTTGCCGCGACCAATCAGCGACTTGGATTTCCATGACAGACAGAGGCCGCGACCAATGAATATCCGTGACAGAAAGACAGATGGAAGTGACCCTTAGACAATTACTGTATTTTCTGGCGTATAAGACTACTTTTTAACCCCTGAAAATTTTCTCAAAAGTCGGGTATCGTCTTATACGCCAGGTGTCGTCTTATAGGGCAGATGTGGAGTAATCTGCGGTCGCCGCATATTGTGGGGGGAGCGGTCCCAATGACGAGGTGAGGGGGCACCTCACCGGGAAGGTGTAAGTGAAGCAGAGGCAGAGAAGGAGATAATAGGATACAAGGGCGAGCCAGATGAGTGAAAGAGGAGTGTTTTTCCAGGCACAGCACCGCTCTCTCTTATTTGCATACCCCTGGCATCCCAGACGCTGACAGTTTGCTTCTCTTACACCTTCCTGGTGAGGCGCTCCCTCACCTCGTAATCGGGACCACTCCCCCCCACTATATACTTCGACCGCAGATTGCTCCACACCCACCTTATAAGACGACACCCGGCATATAAGACGACCCCCGACTTTTGAGAAGATTTTATATTTCAACTGGAAAAGTTGGGGGTCGTCTTATACGCCGGAAAATACGGTATATAGTAGATTTTTTTCCTATTTGGATTAAAAAAATTATTTTAAGTGGAACTAATGGATTACAAAAAAATTGGACTTGAGTCAATAGGGTTGAGCATCATGGGCAAGTGCAGATCTGTTTATTGGGGGAAAAAAATGCCCCCTTTTTTTGTTCAAATTCTGAACAATCTCTTTACGTTACACTTTTAGTTAAATTTCATAAGCATAATGAAGTATTTTCATATTCTTGTAACCTTAATACTGAAGTTTCCACATTAATATATTACTTTCAAGATCGACACATGGAATTGAAACAGATTTGATAACTTTCATATTCACAACTATAGCACCAAGATCATGATCCAAGTTCTACTAAAACCTTTGATTTTAGTTTTAATGATATTCTGGTAAAGGATACGCCAGTCAGCAGTAACAGCACATTAATAGTCCAACTATGAAAACAATAGGATTGGCACTAGCAATACAATGTGCTTTATATAGGGAGTATGCTAAATGCAAACTAGAAAATATGGCGCTTACACGCATCCCATGGTGGAAACCTACGTAAAAAATATGGACAGTTGAAAAGGTCTGACAAAGAAAAAACATTTGACTATAACTCCCATAATGTAAAAATCAAAACTTAATTCTGAATAGTCTTCATGTAATTTCAGCCATTCTTCATTTTCTACTGATTATATGACTCTAAAGTTATCCTGTCACCAGGTTTTTGCTATTTAATCTGAGAGCAATATAAAGTAGAGACAGAGACCCTGATTCTAACGATGTGTCACTTACTGGGCTGCTTGCTGCAGTGTTAATTAAATCACAGTTTTATCAACTGCAGTTCTCTGAATGCTGAGCTCTGTATAACCCCGCCCACAACACGGATTGGCAGGAGTGTACACTGTACATAGTCAGAAAGCTGCTCATCAGAGGAGGTGGAGGGGTTACATAGAGCTCATTAATACTAGTCCTCTAGTGATAATCTCCTGCTGATGAAACCATGATTTTATGAAATCTTCAGCAAGCAGCCCAGTAAGTGACACATCACTGGAATCAGTGCCTTCATTTCTATATTATGCTGCTCCCTGATTGAGTAGCAAACACCTGGTGACAGATTCCCTTTAACCTCTTCCTGACATGTGCCGTACATACACTACCATTCAAAGGTTTAGGGTCAGCAAATTTTGTGTTTTCCATAAAAACTCATACTTTTAATAATCAAATGAGTTGCCAAATGAATTGAAAATCTAGTCCAGGCATTGGCAAGATTTTTATTTGAAATAATTCTTTTCTCCTTCAAACTTTGCTTTGATCAAAGAATGCTCCTTTGCAGCAATTCCAGCATTGCAGAGCTTTGGCATTCTAGCAGTTAATTTGCTGAGGTCATCTGGAGAAATTTCCCCCCATGCTTCCAGAAGCCCCTCCCTCAGGTTGGTTTAGCTTGATGGGCACTTTTTCACCATACGGACAAGCTGCTCCCACAACAGCTCAATGAAGTTGAGATCTGGTGACTGCGGTGGCCACTCCATTACAGATAGAATACCAGCTGCCTGCTTCTTCCCTAAATAGTTCTTGCATATTTTGGAGGTGTGCTTTGGGTCAATGTCCTGTTGTAGGATGAAATTGGCTCCAATCAAGCTCTGTCTACAGGGTATGGCATGGTGTTGCAAAATGGAGTGATAGCCTTCCTTATTCAAAATCCCTTTTACGTTATACAAATCTCCCACTTTACCAGCACCAAAGCAACCCCAGACCGTCACATTACCTCCACCATGCTTGACAGATGGAGTCAGGCACGCTTCCAGCATCTTTTCAGTTCTGCACCTCACAAATGTTCTTCTGTGAGATCCAAGCACCTCAAACTTGGATTCGTCTGTCCATAACACTTTTTTCCAATCTTCCTCTGTCCAATGTCTGTGTTCTTTTGCCCATATTAATCTTTTCCTTTTATTAGCCAGTCTCAGATATGGCTTTTTCTTTGCCACTCTGCCCTGAAGGCCAGTATCCCGGAGTCGCCTCTTCACTGTAGACGTTGACACTGGCATTTTGCGTGTACTTTTTAATGAAGCTGCCAGTTGAGGACCGTGAGGCAGAGATTTCTCAAACTACAGACTCTAATGTACTTGTCTTGTTGCTCAGTTGTGCAGCGGGGCCTCCTACTTCTTGTTATACTCTGGTTAGAGCCTGTTTGTGCTCTTCTCTGAAGGGAGTAGTACACACCGTTGTCGGAAATCTTCACTTTCTTGGCAATTTCTCGGATGGAATAGCCTTAATTTCTAAGAACAAGAATAGACTGTCCAGTTTCACATGAAAGTTCTTTTTTTCTGGCCATTTTGAGAGTATAATGGAACCAACAAATGTAATGCTCCAGATTCTCAAATAGCTCAATGGAAGGTCAGGTTTATAGGTTCTCTAATCAGCCAAACTGTTTTCAGCTGTGCTAACATACTTGCACAAGGGTTTTCAAGGGTATTCTAACCATCCATTAGCCTACTTACACAGGTAGCAAACACAAAGTACCATAAGAACACTGGAGTGATGGTTGTTGGAAATGGGCCTCTATACACCTATGAAGTTATTGCATTACAAACCAGACGTTTGCAGCTAGAAAAGTCATTTACTACATTAACAATGTATAGAGTGTATTTCTGAATCATTTAATGTTAGTTTCATTGGAAAAAAATGTGCTTTTCTTTTAAAAATAAGGACATTTCTAAGCCCCTAAACTTTTGAATGGTAGTGTATACAGCTCTGCGGGAGCTGTATTCCCGCAAACAGCAGTATATGTACAGCGCGGCAGCTGCATGGCCTCACCCTGAGCACTGCGACGATCGCGTGCGGGTGTCAGCTCTGTGTGAGAGCTGACACCCCGCAGCAACGCCCACAATCGGTGCTTTCACCGATCGTGGGCATTTAACTCCTCTGACGCTGCTGTCAGTAGTAAGTTCTCTATGCGCTTTCATCAGGACAACGTAATGCGATCCCGTTGTCCTGGTCTCCATTGAGAACCCCGGCACCAAGATAGCCGCGGGGTCCTTCCTGGTCCTGCAGGGAAGGTGGCTTGGCATGCCTCCTTCCCTGCCTGTCAGATCCTGATACGATACTCTGCGGTGCAGAGTATCAGATCAGCAATCTGAAACTATACTGTGATGTCCCAAGATGGGACAATGTAAAAAGTTAAAAAAAATTAAAAAGTGTAAAAATATATTTTTTTTTTTAAAAAAAGAAAAAAAAAAAGAAAAATATTTTTCCAATAAGTACATTTATTTATGCAAATAAAAAAATAAACAATAAAAGTAAACATATTTGGTATCGCCGCGTCCGTAACGACACAACCTATAAAACTGTCCCACTAGTTAACCCCTTCAGTGAACACCGTAAGAAAACGAGGCAAAAAACAATGCTTTATCATCATACCACTGAACAAAAGGCGCAATAAAACGCAAAAAAAAAGGTGGGTGATACAAATGGTAAGCATCTTGTCCCACAAATAAACAAGCCATCATACAGCTCCATCAGCAGAAAAATAAAAAAGCTATAGCTCTTAGAATATAGCGATGGAAAAATGTATTTTCTAGCACTTAGAGGCTCTTTATATGGATTCTGCAAACTAGTCTAGGAAAATCTGCACTCCAGGAGTCAAATAGCGCTATGTCCCTCCCTAGTCACTCTGTATGGCAAAGTAGTACTGTACAGCCACTTATGGGGTATTTCTACATTCAGCAGAAATTGTGGGACAAATGTTGGTGCCATTTTTAAGCGTTTCCCAGTATGAAAATGTAAAACTGGGGGCTAACATGCAATCTTTGTGGTAAAAATGAAAATTATTTTTTCTTCACTGCTCAACGGTATAAAAGTCTGTGACACATCTGTGGTATCAATAAAATCACTGCACCCCTAGATGAATTCATAGAGAGGTTTAATTGGTAAAATGTGGTTACTTATGGGGATTCCGCTGTTCTGGCACCTCAGGGGCTCTGCCAAGGTAACAAGGCACCTCAAACAAGTGCAACAAAATCTGCACTGTAATATGGCGCTACTTCCCTTCTGAGCTTTGCACTGTGCCTCAAAAGTAGTCTTTGACCACATAAGGGGTATCGGTGAACTCAGGAGAAATTGCCCAACAAACTTTGGGGTTCATTTTCTCTTTATGCTCTTGTGAAAATACAAAATTTGTAGCTAAAAAATGGTTTGTGGCAAAAATTTGATCTTTTTTTTATTTTCACGGCTTAACGTTCTAAAGCACTTGGGGATTTATGGTGCTCAATACACATATAGATAAGTTCACAAAGGGGCTAGTTTCCAAAATTGTGTAATTTGTGGGGGCTTTCCACCATTTAAACACATCAGGGGCTCTACAAACGCGACATATCAACCACTAATTATTCCATCAAATTTTGCATTCAAAAAGTCAAATGTGCTCCTTCCCTTCCAAACCCAGCCATGTTCCCAGTTGTTTTCCCCCACATATTATTATTATTATTATACATTTTTATAGCGCCATTTATTCCATGGCGCTTTACATGTGATTACGAGGCAAATATAGACAAATACATTAAACATGAGCAGATAACAGGCACACGGGTACATAAGGAGGGAGGACCCTGCCCGCGAGGGCTCACAGTCTGCAGGGGATGGGTGATGAAACACTAGGAGAGGGTAGGGCAGGTTGCGTGGTATAGGGTATCGGCGTACTCAGGAGAAATTGCAAAACAAATTGTATTGAGCAATTTCTCCTGTTACCCTTATGAAAATGCAAAATATGGAGCTAAAAAAGATTCATCTGGGAAAAATTAGATTTTTTTTTAATTTTTACCGCTTAACATTCTAAACTTCTGTAAAGCAGCTGTGGTTTCAAGGTGCTCAATACACATCTAGATAAGTTCCCTAAGGGATCTAGTTTCAAAAATTGTGTCACTTGTTGGGGGTTTCCACTGTTTAGGCACATCAGGGGCTCTCCAAACATGACATGGTGTCCGTTAATTATGCCAGTAAATTTTACATTCAAAAAAGTCAAATGGCGCTCCTTCCCTTCTGAGCCCTGCCATGCGCCCAAACAGTGGTTTTCCCCCACACATGGGGTATCTGCATGATCAGGAGAACTTGTACAACAAATTCTATGTTTCATTTTCTTCTGTTACCCTTGTGAAAGTAAAAAAAAATTAGGTCTAGAGGAAAATTTTTGTGAAAGAAAAGTACCGTAAATGTTTATTTTTTCCTTCCACTTTCCAAAAATTCCTGTGTAGCACCTGAAGGGTTAATAAACTTGAATGTGGTTCTGAACACCTTGAGGGGTCCAGTTTTTAGAATGGTGTCACTTTTGGGGTATTTTATGTCATATAGGCCCCTTAAAGTCACTTCAAATGTGAGGTGGTCCCGAAAAAAAAAAATTGGTTTTGCCAATTTTGTTGTAAAATTGAGAAATCGCTGGTCAACTTTTAACCCTTATATAACCCTTACAAAAATATTTTTTTCACAAATTGTGCTGCAGTAAAGTAGATATGTGGGAAATGTTGTTTAATAATTATTCTGCTTGATAAGACACTGAGTTAAGGGCATAAAAATAAAAAGTTTGGAAATTGCAAAATTTTCGCCAAATTTGTTTTTTTTCTCAAATAAACGCAAGTCATATCGAATAAATCTTACCACTACCATAAAGTACAATATGTCATGAGAAAAAAAAACGCAAAATCACCGGGATCTGTTGAAGTGTTCCAGAATTATGACCTCATAAAGTGACAGTAGTCAGAATTGTAAAAATTGGCCTGGTCAGGAAGGTGAAAACTGGCTTCGGGGAGGAGGGGTTAATGGCCAGCCCAGCCCTCTTGATTAAGTATAGATCAGGGGTGTCAAACTGCATTCCTCTAGAGCTGCAAACAGGTCATGTTTTCAGGATTTCCTTGTACTGCACAGGTGATAATTTAATCACCAACTCATTATCTGTGTAGGTGATTAAATTATCACCTGTGCAGTACAAGGAAATCTTGAAAACATGACCTGTTTGCAGCCCTCGAGGAATGCAGTTTGACACCCCTGGTATAGATGGATGTAATAATGTTCCATACAAAGGGAATCTGGCAAAATTGAGAAAAGATCATGCCCATACAGATGGGAACACCTCACACCACATATAAAAATTCAATGCTTTATTAGTAGAAAAATGACACACAGCACAAAAGACATTAAAAACATTAAAAAAAAATACAGAAAAGATACCTATACAGAAACCATTCCCTGATATGGGGGCAAGAGTTAATCACACCACAGATCCCCCAAAACTCTAATACAAAAATGCGTATATATAATACAAATAATCAAAGAATTCAAAGATGGCTCCAAAAAGTGCTCAATACTAGTCTACCTCTGTTGTGCATTCCGCTCTTGGGCTCCCTCTGGTGGTTGTTAGTGGCATTTTTGTGAGTTCTGCTCTTTGGCTCCCTCCTGTGGTTTTTAGTGGTATGGCTGCTTCTTGGATTTAGCTTCAGCAGCTGTTTTCACTGATCGTCTTTCTGGCTCGGCTATATTAGTCTGGCCTTATCCCTCATTCAATGCCAGTTGTCAATTGTTCCTGCCTGGAGTCATTGCTCTTAGGACTTTCCTGACACTCTGACCAGTTCATCAAAGCTAAGTCCTTGCTTGTGCTTTTGCGGTTCTCTTGTTGTGGACTTGTTGTTCAGCACTTTCTTGTTTTTGCTCATTTGTCCAGCTTTTCAGTATGGATCTATTCAGCTAAGCTGGAAGCTCTGGGCAGCAGAGTTTGCCCTCCACATCTTTAGTCAGGTGTGGAGATTTTTGCATTTCTCTGCGGTGGACTTTTTCTAGTTTTTATTACTGACCGCACAGCGTTCTGTCCTGTACTATTTTCTATCTAGCTAGAAGTGGCCTCCTGTGCTAAATCTTGTTTCATACTACGTATGTCATTTCCTTCTCCTCTCACAGTCATTATTTGTGGGGGGCTAATCTATCCTTTGGGGATTTTCTCTGAGGCAAGATAGTTTTCCTGCTTCTATCTTTAGGGGTAGTTAGCTCTTAGGCTGTGACGAGATGCCTAGGCAGAGTTAGGTGCATTCCACGGCTGCTTCTAGTGTTGTGTTGAGCTTAAGGACTGCAGTCAGTATAGTTGCCACCTGCTCAGAGCTAGACGCATGTCGCTCCTTAATCACCAGATCATAACAGTACAACTGGCCAAAAATAAACTGAATGCCTCTCAAAAGAAGGAAGAGAAAAAGAGTTCTGAGCCATTTTTTTTTCTTTAGTTTGTTTTGTCTTTTTCCTTCCTCTTGATCTCTGGGTGATTCGGGATTTGGATGCAGGCATGGATATTCAGGGTTTGTTTTCTCGTGTGGATCAGCTTGCTGCAAGAGTACAGAGTATTCAAGATTATGTGGTTCAGACTCCGGCCTTAGAGCCTAGAATTCCTACTCCGGATTTGTTTTATGGGGATAGATCTAAGTTTTTGAACTTTAAAAATAATTGCAAATTGTTTTTTGCTCTGAAACCCCGTTCCTCTGGTGACCCCATTCAGCAAGTAAAGATAGTTATTTCTCTTCTGCGTGGTGACCCTCAGGACTGGGCATTCTCACTTGAGCCAGGGAATCCGGCATTGCTTAATGTAGATGCATTTTTTCAATCGCTCGGATTATTGTATGACGAACCTAACTCTGTAGAGCATGCTGAGAAAACACTGTTGGCCCTGTGTCAGGGTCAGGAAGCGGCAGAATTATACTGCCAGAAATTTAGAAAATGGTCTGTGCTCACTAAATGGAATGAGGAGGCTCTGGCAGCAATTTTCAGAAAGGGTCTTTCTGAAGCTCTTAAAGATGTTATGGTGGGGTTTCCCACGCCTGTTGGTTTGAGCGAATCCATGTCTCTGGCCATTCAGATTGATCGGCGCCTGCGCGAACGCAAAGTGGTGCACCATACGGCAGTGTCCTCTGAGCAAAGTCCTGAGCCCATGCAATGTGATAGAATTTTGACTAGAGCGGAACAGAGGGGATACAGACGTCAGAATGGGCTGTGTTTTTACTGTGGTGATTCTGCTCATACTATTTCTGATTGCCCTAAGCGTATTAAGAGGGTCGCTAGATCTGTTACCATTAGTACTGTGCAGCCTAAGTTTCTCCTGTCTGTGACCCTGATTTGCTCATTGTCATCTTTTTCTGTCATGGCATTTGTGGATTCAGGCGCTGTTCTGAACTTAATGGACTTAGAATTCGCTAGGCGCTGTGGTTTTTCTTTGCAGCCTTTGCAGAGTCCCATACCCTTGAGGGGTATTGATGCTACACTGGCCAAGAATAAACCTCAGTACTGGACGCAGATGACTATGTACACGGCTCCTGCACATCAGGAAGATTGCCGTTTTCTGGTGTTGCATAATTTACATGATGTTGTTGTACTGGGTTTTCCATGGTTACAAGTACACAATCCAGTGCTGGATTGGAAATCAATGTCTGTGACTAGTTGGGGTTGTCAAGGGGTACATAGTGACGTTCCTTTGATGTCAATTTCCTCTTCCCCCTCTTTTGATGTTCCTGAATTTTTGTTAGATTTCCAGGATGTATTCGATGAGCCCAGTTCCCTTCCTCCACATAGGGACTGTGATTGTGCTATTGAATTGATTCCTGGCTGTAAGTTCCCTAAGGGCCGACTTTTCAACCTGTCTGTGCCAGAGCATGCCGCCATGCGGAGCTATGTTAAGGAGTCTTTAGAGAAGGGGCATATTCGGCCGTCTTCGTCACCATTGGGAGCGGGATTCTTTATTGTTGCCAAGAAGGATGGCTCCTTAAGACCCTGTATTGATTATCGCCTTCTTAATAAGATCACGGTCAAATTCCAATACCCTTTACCTTTGCTCTCTGATTTGTTTGCTAGGATTAAGGGGGCTAGTTGGTTTACCAAGATTGACCTTCGAAGGGCATATAATCTTGTTCGTATTAAACAGGGTGACGAATGGAAGACTGCATTTAATACGCCCGAAGGCCATTTTGAATACCTTGTGATGCCATTTGGGCTCTCTAATGCTCCATCTGTCTTTCAGTCTTTCATGCATGATATTTTCCGCAATTATCTTGACAAATTCTTGATTGTGTATTTGGATGATATTTTGATTTTTTCCGATGATTGGGAGTCTCATGTAAAGCAGGTCAGGATGGTATTCCAGATCCTTCGTGATAATGCTCTATTTGTGAAGGGGTCTAAGTGCTTATTTGGAGTTCAGAAGGTCTCTTTTTTGGGGTTTATTTTTTCTCCTTCGTCTATAGAAATGGATCCTGTTAAGGTCCAAGCCATTCATGACTGGATTCAACCCACATCTGTGAAGAGCCTTCAGAAATTTTTGGGCTTTGCTAATTTTTATTGCCATTTCATTGCCAACTTCTCTAGTGTGGTTAAACCCCTGACCGATTTGACGAAGAAAGGCGCTGATGTGACTAATTGGTCCTCTGAGGCTGTTGAGGCCTTTCAGGAGCTTAAACGCCGATTTACTTCTGCCCCTGTGTTGCGTCAACCGGATGTTTCTCTTCCTTTTCAGGTTGAAGTTGACGCTTCTGAGATTGGGGCAGGGGCCATTTTGTCTCAGAGGGAGTCTGATGGTTCTTTGATGAAGCCATGTGCCTTCTTTTCCCGAAAGTTTTCGTCTGCGGAACGCAATTATGATGTTGGCAATCGGGAGTTGTTGGCTATGAAGTGGGCATTTGAGGAGTGGCGACATTGGCTTGAGGGAGCCAAGCACCGCATTGTGGTCTTGACCGATCATAAGAATTTGATTTACCTTGAGTCGGCCAAGCGGCTGAACCCTAGACAGGCTCGATGGTCCCTGTTTTTCTCCCGTTTTGATTTTGTGGTCTCGTATCTTCCAGGATCTAAGAATGTTAAGGCGGATGCCCTCTCTAGGAGTTTTTTGCCGGATTCTCCTGGAGTCCTTGAGCCGGTTGGCATTCTTAAGGAATGGGTGATTCTTTCTGCCATCTCCCCTGATTTGCGGCGGGTGCTTCAGGAATTTCAGGCTGATAGGCCTGACCGCTGTCCTGTGGGGAAGCTGTTTGTTCCTGATAGATGGACGAGTAAGGTGATTTCTGAGGTCCATTGTTCAGTGTTGGCTGGTCATCCTGGGATTTTTGGTACCAGAGATTTGGTTGCTAGGTCCTTTTGGTGGCCTTCCTTGTCGCGCGATGTCCGTGCTTTTGTGCAGTCCTGTGGGACTTGCGCCCGCGCCAAGCCTTGCTGTTCCCGCGCTAGTGGGTTGCTTTTGCCTTTGCCCGTCCCGGAGAGGCCTTGGATGCATATTTCCATGGATTTTATTTCGGATCTTCCTGTGTCCCAGAGGATGTCTGTTATCTGGGTGGTTTGTGACCGGTTCTCTAAAATGGTCCATTTGGTACCTTTGCCTAAATTGCCTTCCTCCTCTGATTTGGTTCCATTGTTTTTTCAGCATGTGGTTCGTTTGCATGGCATTCCGGAGAATATTGTGTCTGACAGAGGTTCTCAGTTTGTCTCTAGGTTTTGGCGGGCAATTTGTGCTAGGATGGGTATTGATTTGTCTTTTTCTTCGGCGTTCCATCCTCAGACCAATGGCCAAACTGAGCGAACTAATCAGACCTTGGAAACCTATTTGAGATGCTTTGTGTCTGCTGATCAGGATGATTGGATGACTTTCTTGCCGTTGGCCAAGTTTGCCCTTAATAATCGGGCCAGTTCGGCTACTTTGGTTTCCCTTTCTTTTGTAATTTTGGTTTCCATCCTCGCTTTTCTTCGGGGCAGGTTGAGCCTTCTGATTGTCCTGGTGTTGATTCTGTGATGGACAGGTTACAGCAGATTTGGACTCATGTGGTAGACAATTTGACGCTGTCCCAGGAAAAGGCTCAGCGTTTTGCTAACCGCCATCGGTGTGTTGGTCCTCAGCTTCGTGTGGGGGATTTGGTTTGGTTGTCCTCTCGTCATGTTCCTATGAAGGTTTCTTCCCCTAAGTTCAAGCCTTGGTTTATTGGTCCTTATAAGATTTCTGAGATTATCAATCCTGTGTCTTTTCGTTTGGCCCTTCCAGCCTCTTTTGCCATCCACAATGTTTTCAATAGATCTTTGTTGCGGAGATATGTGGTGCCCGTTGTTCCATCTGTTGATCCTCCTGCCCCGGTGTTGGTTGAGGGGGAGTTGGAATATGTGGTTGAGAAAATTTTGGATTCTCGTTTTTCGAGGCGGAGGCTTCAGTATCTTGTCAAGTGGAAGGGTTATGGCCAGGAGGATAATTCTTGGGTTGTTGCCTCCGATGTTCATGCCGCCGATTTGGTTCGTGCTTTTCATTTGGCTCATCCTGATCGGCCTGGGGGCTCTGGTGAGGGTTCGGTGACCCCTCTTTAAGGGGGGGGTACTGTTGTGAATTCCGCTCTCGGGCTCCCTCCGGTGGTTGTTAGTGGCATTTTTGTGAGTTCTGCTCTTTGGCTCCCTCCTGTGGTTTTTAGTGGTATGGCTGCTTCTTGGATTTAGCTTCAGCAGCTGTTTTCACTGATCGTCTTTCTGGCTCGGCTATATTAGTCTGGCCTTATCCCTCATTCAATGCCAGTTGTCAATTGTTCCTGCCTGGAGTCATTGCTCTTAGGACTTTCCTGACACTCTGACCAGTTCATCAAAGCTAAGTCCTTCCTTGTGCTTTTGCGGTTCTCTTGTTGTGGACTTGTTGTTCAGCACTTTCTTGTTTTTGCTCATTTGTCCAGCTTTTCAGTATGGATCTATTCAGCTAAGCTGGAAGCTCTGGGCAGCAGAGTTTGCCCTCCACACCTTTAGTCAGGTGTGGAGATTTTTGCATTTCTCTGCGGTGGACTTTTTCTAGTTTTTATTACTGACCGCACAGCATTCTGTCCTGTACTATTTTCTATCTAGCTAGAAGTGGCCTCCTGTGCTAAATCTTGTTTCATACTATGTATGTAATTTCCTTCTCCTCTCACAGTCATTATTTGTGGGGGGCTAATCTATCCTTTGGGGATTTTCTCTGAGGCAAGATAGTTTTCCTGCTTCTATCTTTAGGGGTAGTTAGCTCTTAGGCTGTGACGAGATGCCTAGGCAGAGTTAGGAGCATTCCACGCTTCTAGTGTTGTGTTGAGCTTAGGGACTGCGGTCAGTATAGTTGCCACCTGCTCAGAGCTAGACGCATGTCGCTCCTTAATCACCAGATCATAACAACCTCTGCACCAAAAAAATGGAAAGCAGTTTGTTCACCAAATCACAGTACCATGTGAATTTTTTACAAAGGGAATCTGTGACCAGGTTTTTGCCCCCTAATCTGAGAGCAGCATAATTTAGATATGGACCAGGACTGTCAAACTCAAATACACAGAGGGCCAGATTGGACACAATTGTGGGCCAATCTTGATATTTATTAAAAAGTGTATACAATTGAGGAAGTTTTCCTTATCAAATATAACGATGAACTTTTTCATATTGAAACTTAAAGGGGTGATCCCAAGAACAAAGTACATTTTAATGAGTAGATCTTCGACTAAAATTTTGGAATAATATAATGCTATGTAAACCTTGAATAATACAGATAATAAAGTATGATGCCAAAAAATACAGTAAGATACCCCCGCAGTGAATTCCTCCACAGTACCCTCCACATGAACGGTATGATGACCCTTCTGTACTCTCCATCCTTCAATCCCCTGGACAAAGATTGGTCACATCACAGTATGATTCTGCAACTGTAATCTCCACACAGTATAACTGCCACAAAAAGTGCTCCTTACAGTATAATGGGCACTGCACTGCCTTCCATACGTAGTCTACCATACAAAACAATGGCCCCAACATAGTGCTCCTCACAGTATAATGGCCCAACATAGTGCTCCATACAGTATAATGGCCCCAAACAGTGCTCAATACAGTATAATGGCTCCACATAGTGGCCCACACAGTATAATGGCCCAACATAGTGCTCCATACAGTATAATGGCCCCACATAGTGCTTCATACTGTATAGTAGGCCCCACATAGTGCTCCATACAGTATAATGGCCCCACATAGTGCTCCATACAGTATAATAGGCCACACATAGTGCTTCATACAGTATAATGGTCCAACATAGTGCTGCATACAGTATCATGGCCCCACATAGTGGTCCATACAGTATAATGACCCAACATAGTGCTCCATACAGTAAAATGGCCTCACATAGTGGTCCATACAGTATGATTGCCCAACATAGTGCTCCATACAGTATAATGGCCCCACATAGTGCTTCATACAGTATAATGGCCCCAAACAGTGCTCTATACAGTATAATGGCCCCACATAGTCTTCCATACAGTATAAAGGCCCAACATAGTGTTATATACAGTATAATGGCACCACATAGTGCTCCATACAGTATAATGGCCCCACATAGTGCTCCATATAGTATAATGACCACAAACAATGCTCCATACATTATTATTGCTCCACATAGTGCTCAATACAGTATAAAGGCCCCACATAGTGCTCCATATAGTATAATGGCCACAAACAATGCTCCATACAGTATAATGGCAACATATAGTGCTCTATACAGTATAAAGGGCCCCACATAGTGCGACGTATAGTACAATGGCTATACATTAAAAAAAATTAATAACTACTCACATCTGCCTATTCCCTTCATGGTGTATTCAGATCCTCTGTTTTACCCCGCTACCTAATACTTACCTGTCCGGCCGGCGCGCTCCCAATGCTCCCTCCAGCTCTCCGTCTTCCTGCTTCTCCAGGGCTCGTCCATTCTGCGGTCCGCGCATGTGCAGACGTGCTCCTTTTGTCGTCGGGACTTCTGGGAGGTCGTGACCCGGTGGCTCCACCTCCAATATGGCGGCGCCCGTCGGGTATTTCTACCCAGCACCTGTCCTGCTCAGACGCCTTTGCGTCTATTGCATTCGCTGGCTTACCGCCAGCATCTCCTTAGGTTCCTAGGCTCAGATCTGTGAATCTTTGCTGTGTCTCTGTTTGCCGTCCCTGGCAGTTCTGTGTTCCTGCCGTGTCCTGCCAGTCCTGTGTTCCTGCCGTACCTTCCAGTCCTGTGTTCCTGCCATCTCCTGCCAGTCCTGTGTTCCTGCCGTCTCCTGCCAGCCCTGTGTTCCTGCCATACCTTGCCAGTCCTGTGTTCCTGCTGTGTCCTGCCAGTCCTGTGTTCCTGCCGTACCTTCCAGTCCTGTGTTCCTGCCGTCTCCTGCCAGTCCTGTGTTCCTGCCGTATCTTTCCAGTCCTGTGTACCTGCCGTATCCTGCCAGTCCTGTGTTCCTCCCGTACCTTCCAGCCCTGAGTTCCTGCCATACCCTCTAGTCCCGTGTCCCTGCCGTACCCTGCCAGTCCTGTGTGCCTGCTGTTCCTGCCAGTCTTGAGTCTCCGTTGTCACCATCTTTCGTGTGCTAGCATCTTACCGGTCAGTACCTTATCTTTGCTGCTTCCATCTGTCCAGTGCCTCCGCCATTCTAGTCACTTCACTAGTTCCGTCTTCCCTCCGTCTGCCATTCTCTCTGTGTTCTATCTTCAGTCGTCCCATTGGCTCCGGCAGTTGCGGCTTCACCCTCCTTGGGCCTGTCCCTAACTCTCCCTGTACAGGGGGTGGCATCATCTGGTTCACTCGTCCTCAGGGGCTCTGAAGCCGTGACCCAGAGGGTCCACTTCCTTAGTCCTGATACTCTGCACATATCGGTACATCAGGCACATTGTAATGAAGTCATCATGCCTGCTGCGCTGAGACGTCAGATGCATATGATATGAAAGTACGATGCAGGTGAAAGTGTGATGCTGGGTGGGGGACCTGCCTGGCGTCGTTGACCAAATATATTTGAGGGACCAACCGGACATTGATTGTGGGCCAAATATATTCACCCTGCGTGCCAGATTTGGTCTGCGGGCTAGATTTGACATATGTGATATAGAGACTTTGCTTCCACCAATATGTCACTTACTGAGCTGCTTGCTGTAGCTTTGATAAAGTCACTGTTTTAATCAGCAGATTATCACTAGAGGACCTGCTACCATGTAGTCCTGGGGCGGGTGCGCGCCTTTCTGGACACTTAGACTGCGCCTCGCTGCTGTTAAGGATTATGGTCTTATTTTTCATGACTACACTCCTGCAGACATAGTTTGTATGGGAGTCTGAATTTACTATGGAAATGGTGGGTGTTGCAGTCTAGGCTCTAGCAGTAAGTTATTTCCCTTTTTGATTTGCTCCTATATATCTTGTAATTAATTCTATTTGTTGGGACTTTTCATATAGGAGCATGGGATTATAATATTTACCACTGCTGGTGTGTCCAGTGTTCTCGAGCGGTTGCACAACACACATGTGGCAGTAGTCCAGTACGAAAAAAGGAACAGCACCCCATCCAGGAGATGAAAGATTAAAAGCGCTATATTCTGCCATCATGCAACGTTTCAACCATAATACGTCTTTATCAAGCACTGATAAAGACCTTTTATGGTTGAAACGTTGCATGATGGCAGAATAAAGCGCTTTTAATCTTTCATCACTTGGATGGGGTGCTGTTCCTTTTTTGTACTGGACTGTGACTTCTCTACAATTTGGCCATTGGATTGGAACGTGCATCCTCGCATTGAAGTGCTGTTGGCTGCTATTTATTTCTATTTACACATGTGGCAGTAGTGTCTTGTGTTATCATTCCCTTTTCACCAATGTCTATGTAATTGTTAATAAAATTTGTTATTTTTTAATACTATTGACCTTAGTATCATCTTTTTCCGTATGGGTACCATGTAGTCCTCCATATTCATGAGATCTGAATAACCCCACCCCCACCACTGATTGGCAGATTTCTGCCTATGCACAGTATACACTTTTTTCTTTTTTTAAAAATCCATCATATGGTTCCAGAGATATGGGTCTTTTATTTTTGTGCTTATTTTTATGGTCTTTTCCTAAGAGGCGTGGCTTACATGAATCTCTGGGGTGAGTTTTTTGGCTGCTCAGCACTATTACCCTGTAAATATGAGCAACAAGCCTTGGTATAGAGCATAAAAATTAGCACTAAATTAAAAAGGCTCATATCTCGGGAACCACATAGAAGATTAAAAAAAGAAAAGTATAATGGATACTGAGTAGAGCAGTGGGAATAAAATAAGAGCAAATACTGGACACTTTTGACCTGGTGACTGTTCCTTTGTAAAGCGGTATTCTTCAGCAGGAGCGTGCTGCTCCCATGCCTCCCAACTTCCTGCTTGCTGGGGGCGGTGCACTTCTTGATTGACAGCTCGGACTAGTGGTATTGTCATGCCGCTGGCCTGAACTGTGCACTCTCTGATGCTGCAGTAAAGGGATCTTTGACTTTTCAGCATCAGAGGACCACAGTGCCATAAAAGCGAACAGTGTGCTCCTGCCAGCTTCAGAGAACTACCGGAAAGAGCTTACCGGCACTGCTCTCTTGCCCAGCAGATTCGCTGCTGATAGACTGCTGCAGTGGCTGGTAACCAAGGCAACGAGTAGTAAACAGTAAAATGATATACTGGAAAGAGCTTACCGGCACTGCTCACTTGCCCAGCAGATTCGCTGCTGATAGACTGCTGCAGTGGCCGGTAACCAAGGCAA
Organism: Ranitomeya imitator; assembly: GCF_032444005.1. Lineage (NCBI taxonomy): Eukaryota > Metazoa > Chordata > Amphibia > Anura > Dendrobatidae > Ranitomeya > Ranitomeya imitator. The sequence continues at coordinate 53,059,158 of NC_091289.1, read as the reverse complement.
CGAGTAGTAAACAGTAAAATGATATACTGGAAAGAGCTTACCGGCACTGCTCACTTGCCCAGCAGATTCGCTGCTGATAGACTGCTGCAGTGGCCGGTAACCAAGGCAACGAGTAGTAAACAGTAAAATGATAAATACTTCCAATCTTGAAGATGTTTAATAACAAGTAAATTGCAAAGTTCCTTGTTTTTACAAGCACGTTGCAAGTTTAACCATTCATGATTTAGAACATAACGACATAATAACAATAACCCTTTTGGATAGCATATGTTTTGATAATTTAAGAAAAACATATATTATTTCATCAAAGATCCATATTTCATTACCAAAATATTATTATGAAAGGAGAAAAATAATGGAAAATAAAGCTACGCAGACGCTATGAACCCGCTGTAATGTAACTCATCCGGCTGCCCCTGCAGATAGCAGACAGGGCTATGAATGGGCTCCCTGTATTGGACATGGCAAGATGCCACTCACTATTCAACCTGAGATCTGACATAGTTTCGTAGCGGACGTCTAGAGTTAACTAGATCTTGGCTCGGATACAGGCAGTAATGAAAAACACATGAGCGGTAACAAGTCTTCTTAATATCTGTCTTCAGTACTAAGATGGGATAATCTGAAGAAGCACTGACTCAAGTATCATCCTCGGTGCCAACGGGATCATGGATTTCAGAAGGAGTTCCTGATTCTAATACTGATACACTCTCTGCCTGTAGAAAATAAGCCACTGGATATTACCTTCTCAGGTGGATTACAAATACGAGGAAATCTCGCTGTCTAACAAGGTATGTGCTTGCTTTACATGGATTTCCACCACATACGACATTGGACTAGTCTGCAGACCAGCCATACATCGACAGATGGCATGTATCATGTATAGTTAGGATGTGTACAGATATGGAAGGCATATTCAGGTTATATAGAGAATTAATTTTACAGCCATACAAGAGAATTTTAATAATAAACTGATAAAAGATGCAAGAACAATATATCAGGTACTGTTGCACCCAATGTCTTATATTAGAGAATGTGTAATATACACACATATATATATATATATAGAGAGAGAGAATTTGTATATATACTGTATATATATATATATATAATGTATATACTGTATATATACACACATACACAAATCTCTCTCACTATCTATTTCATCAATGGCCATCTATTAACTTCAACTTTCATGGTAAAGGTTTTAAAGTGGACATCATTTGGGAACCATGGCCAATAAAGGTTAGTGTCTTTATATGCCGGTAGGTGCAGGAGGACCTGATATTTTACTTATTTTCTTCCAGTTTACAGCAGTTGCTAGTAGATTCAATTTTTAAAAAAAAAACCACATTGTCTGTAGTACAAATCTTTAAAGAAAACCATATATATGAAAAACTATTACTCGCATGCAAATACCTGCACATTAATTTCCCTATGCAATGTTGCAATCACAGTTTGCACACCTACACATCTAATCACATATGAAACACTGCACATGATGAAACGGTACACTTGCAACGGGGACTTCTATTATTAAAAAAAAATAATTTTAAATAAAATGTTGGAGCGTAGAGTTTAGTTACAATTTTAATTTGCATCCAATTTCCGAAGTCTGTTCGCGAAGGTGTAAAGAGTCTCCATTCTTGATTTTATTCCACCTTACACTTTACAGTAACAACGGGAACTGTTGGGGTTTTCCGGTATCCATTCATGTGGTCCTAAACGGAAGCTGTGAAGTTAGTGTGAACAAAGCCTTACACTTATGATGTGCGCGGCAAACGCAGTGGGTATTGCCTTCACTCACAACTCAGCTGAGTATAAGGAAAATGAATTAAATGCAGTGGGTTAAACATACTTTCTAATGTTTTCACTGCAGAAAGTATAACACTGTGTAGATGAGTCAAAGCTCAGATTGTTGGTAATCAGAAATGCCCTTCATCAGGGAGAGAAAATATGATCTGTAGGATCACATGTCCATCAAAATAGCCAGCTATGCCAATATAGCATCCAGAGCAGTCAAATGATATGTCACTGTGTCCTAGAGACACGACGGTTGCTATCCTCTGAAGAGAGACCATTCTCAGGGCACAGACATTGCACTATAGTGCACACTTTGCTTTTTAAATTTCGGTAATAGTTTCACTTAAAAGATTTTCGAGGAATTTCTGGAGCGAAAACTCAAACCTTCTTTGAGTTTCCGCTCACTTTCTGCTCCGAAAACTCAACAAAAACATTCTGTGCCCATAGTCGACCAGAGGTTCCTCATGCCATCTCTTACAGTACAGTTGGCAAGCAAATTTTGGTTTGCTCAAAGAAGCCTTCTGGCATAGCAGTGCACGCATCTCAGCCAGAACGTGGAGCAAGACAAGAGTTTTTGGATGCTTAATTCTAAAGCAAGCTTCTGTTAGGCAGCAATGGCAGAGGGAGTTCTCCAGAAGTAAAAACTATTTTCAAGGATTGATCAGTGGTGACACTTCCCCTTGTGTTCTGATCCAAGATGGTACATAATACACAGTGCCCGCAGAGGACCTCGTGTGGTAGTACAGTATTTCTACATACTGTATGGGACAAAAGAATCTCCAAAATGGTTGACTTTGGTTACTTCATATTACTGGACCTCTATAGCTCCAAATGGCGCTTTAAAAAGTGACATATTGAGAAGACTACCGTATTTTATTTTGTAGAATTCCCTTTTAAGTTAAAGAAGGTAGCTATAGGACATGCATGCATATTTGCACAAAACAAAAGCTATATAACATAATTATACATCTATATTATGACGTAGGAGTGAGGACATTGGATTTTATGGACACATTCGCCTCAGGGCGCATCCTTTACATTTTCCCTCTTGTAGCAGAGAAGATGTAGACCAAGGCTACTTGCTTAGCACAATGGCTTCTCAAGACCATTTATAAAAAGTAGCAACAACTAAAAAATAGTGTTCCATTCTAAAACATGAACTCTGTGGAGAATAACATGGATAGACTACCATAACTACCGTAAATTGTAATCAGACTAGGACATGTGGCATTGGTCCAGACATTCAGCTGTGTAATGGCTTATTTTATCGTTCTGCCTTTCAGCTGTGATTGGTGATATACATTACAGACAAAGTTATAGCCAAGAAAAACTGCACACCTTAAATGCAGTTACTGGATTATAAAAAAGGAAGACTTCAGAAAGCACAGTGAAATAATGCTGCTCCTTGTGACCCTTCATGGGTGCTTCCAATGCTTCAATAGTTAACAGTGCGTTTTGGGTGTGACCATCCTATTCCCCGGCATGTTACCCTGTAATATTAGGCTACATAAAGCACATATGTGGATTTATGTTGTTCAAACACTGAGATTGCAATGTTCCAGCTATGGCACAGCTGGGGATTCTTGTGTGCTGCCAACATATTCCAATGGGCAAGTGATGGGTAATATAGAGTCAAGCAGTGAAAATAAGGCTTTTTATAGAGAGAAACTATTCCACATTTTGTACTATATCTCATAGGCCCCTTATGCAGGGCTGTGGAGTCGGTAATCCAAACCTCCGACTCCACAACACCGATGACTACTGAGCATGTACATAAAGTGCAGCACTGGCTCACTACTGAGCATGTACATAAAGTGCAGCACTGGCTCACTACTGAGCATGTACATAAAGTGCAGCCCTGCCTCACTACTGAGCATGTACATAAAGTGCAGCACTGGCTCACTACTGAGCATGTACATAAAGTGCAGCCCTGCCTCACTACTGGGCATGTACATAAAGTGCTGCACAGATTCATCTGCATTCTGACCACACAGCACTGGTCACTACTGAGCATGTACATAAAGTGCAGCACAGATTAATCTCCATTACGACTCCACAGTACTGGTCACTACTGAGCATGTACATAAAGTGCAGCACAGATTCATCTCCACTACGACTCCACAGTACTGGTCACTACTGAGCATGTACATAAAGTGCAGCACAGGTTCATCTCCATTACAACTCCCCAGCACTGGTCACTACTGAGCATGTACATAAAGTGCAGCACAGATTCATCTCCACTATGACCCCACAGCACTGTTCACTACTGAGCATGTACATAAAGTGCAGCACAGATTCATCTCCACTACGACTCCATAGCACTGGTCACTAGGGTTGAGCGACTTACTTTTTAGGGTCGAGTCGGGTTTCGCGAAACCCGACTATCTCAAAAGTCGAGTCGAGTGAAATCTACCGATTATGGTGAAAAGTCGGGGATCGACCGATACACGAAACCCAATGCAAAGTCAATGGGAAATCTATCTCTTTTTTTTCTCTTTCTCTCTCTCTCTCCTCCGTCCCTGAACAGAAAAGCTGGTGTTACACATTGCAAATCGCTACAGCGCACAAGCGACAAGATGGCGATAGGCGTCCATGCCCCTAAGACCTATGTCATCACTCTTCCCACGCTCCTTCATTGGCTGAAAAAATGGCGCCAAACGCATCATACGAAACGCGACTTTGGCGCGAAGATCGCCAACCGCATGGCCGATCCCACACTAGGATCGGGTTTCATGAAACCCGACTTTGCCAAAAGTCGGCGACTTTTGAATTTGTCCGATCCGTTTCGCTCAAGCCTACTGGTCACTACTGATCATGTACATAAAGTGCAGCACAGATTCATCTCCACTATGACTACACAGCACTCGTCACTACTGAGCATGTACATAAAGTGCAGCACAGATTCATCTCAACTAAAAGCCGAGATCCTTAGATCAGGAACAGAACAGACATTTATAGGACATTTCATAACTTTCCCAAATGAAAACATTTACAGCACATCCTGCACTGAACTACTGAATCCAATGTATGAAATATTTGAGGAGTCAGAGTTTGTCCATTTTATACCGACTCCACCAAAACAGACACCGACTCCACAGCCCTGCCCCTCATGCATACTGAAAACAGTGCTCCTAAGGTAAATAATTTTTTAAGAATATGGCACATGCCGCTGACTTTGTATACAAACTTGGCTGAGCATGAATGGATTTTGAATTGGGAAAGTGGCAGCTTATCTCCTGGGAAAACAAAATGCTGAGAGCTGTAATTTGACTTACCCTCTCCTTTTTTCCCCACATCATAATATGTCTGGGTAGACTTAAAGAACCATTGTAAACTTTAGATAATCTTCAAGTTTGGCCAACATTAATCTAATGCAAGGGTGCAAAACCCATGGGCCGGTGGTCACATGGCCTGCAGTGCCACTCTTTGGCAGCCAAGACATTCATGCTTGTGTCTAGTTGCTGCTCACACATATTTTCTATTTTACAGAGAAGAGGAGAGACACATGTTGGAATCGCATGGCAGGTAAGTACTACTGGCGTACTGTGACACCATGGCCGAGACCCATATAACTTGTCAGAATGGGGCCTCTTAAACCCTTTATGGCACACCAGAGAGCAACACACGAAATGGACAGGCGACCATGTGTGAGTGCAGTTATCTACATTATAAACTATAGAAGTGAAATATTCAATTAAGTCAATGCCATCATTGTGGGTTATGGAGTGTCAACAGTGTAAAAAGGAGCACATATTCCTCAAATAAGTGAGAGACCAAGAAGTGCAAATGGCACCCATCAAACATTTATGGCATATAGGGTACTTTCAAAATGGCCAAAAATGTCCTAAATGTTTATTCCCCTTCACGTTTTGCAGCAACCCTTGGAATTGGTTTCATCTCACAATTTGGCCACCCTTGAACTATTGAGCACTGGGGGGAGAGTGCTTAGCATATAATTTTACTGCTGGCATATACAGTATATAATACTCTTGGAGAAGCAAAAAAAAAACGTTTGTAGATGCCAAAGCCCATATTCTTTAAAGTTACCCAATCTTGTGAACATCAGAAAACATAGGCCCCGATTCATTAAAGTGTTTACACCAGACATCTGTAATAAAACTCCTTGATACGTTGCAAAATGTTTGAGCAACATGAGGTTGCGAAAAAATAATTAGGAACTTTTGGCCTTTTCATGCTAGCTGCAGCCAGGTGAACCAAAATGGATGGAACTGGGGTCGGACGGGCTGCTGCAATGCCCATTTCATCTAACTCACGATGAGCTGTTATGTAACTTACGTCACAAATATTACTCCAGTGCCTGACCGGGCAAAAATTTGTGGCAGGATGTATGGAGACACACGTGTGCACCTCTTTTTGAAGCAGGCGCCACGGTCATCAACAAGTCCCCTCATCAAGAACGACGTGAAGAATAGGAGCCGTAGCACATGCTTTATGTTTCAGATAAGCATGATACTTTGGAATAAAAGTTAAACAAAATAAGACAGCCCATTAGGCAAAAATGCAATTCGAGAGAGTAACTTGTTGGAAAAAACGATTTTCTTCCAATAGATTTTTTTCTTTTGGAAGGAAAAAGGTGGAACCAGATGTTATGAGCCAACAGGACATGCAGATTTAACACAGTATAATGATCCCCAAGTGTTCATACTTGTAGCTGTAAGTAATTCATACGGTTTCATTCTGCGGCATGTTTGTGGTCTTTGTCGAAAACCAGAAATTGTTAGTTTGGGTTAAAGCAAGTAATTCTTTGGGAGTTTGTGGATTTCTAAGCACATAGATGGCGCCTGAGGAACTTACTTTTCTGTCTAAAAATGTAATTTGGGCTCCGTTTATCTACCCTATGTCACCACAACAAGCTGAGAAAACCATCAGCTACACAGCTAAGAGCAAAGAAAGCTGAAATGCACAAAATGCTTCTGCTTGAGAAGTGAACAGCTTGTATGTAACTTGATCAAACGTCCTCTATATCATAAAGAATCATTTGCGTTAATTCATGGCTTCATTGAAATTAATTACAAAAGACAGAAATGGGCATACAAGTGCGGTAGGAGATATCAGCAGGAAACAGATGCATCATCATTTCTTACAATAAAGTTACCACTTGTAAGCTTTTGCCTGTAGATGTAGGAAAAAAAGAAAGAAACTAGATGTCTATTAGGTGATTAATGACTTCCATTGTATAAAGGGAAGCTGACAGCTGATCCACAGGCTTAATCAATCAGACACTGGCTGCATAATGAGAAAAACATACTTTAACAGCCAGGAGACTAGTCAGACAGGCGGGTCCCCGGCGGCTTCACACCGCCTGCTGACAGTGACTGACAGCTCGCTCCCTGTACACACAAGCAGGGAGAAACTGGATACCCAAGGAATGTGGATGAGAAGAAGCCTTTTCCGACTAGGTTTCTTTGCAGCTCATTCTCTGGTGACTTTTAAAGTATGTTTTCAGTGTGTCGGAATCATACATACCTGGCTTTAATCGTCCAATGTCTTACACAGGCAGCCCTCGGATTGTGCAGCACGTATCAGCCGTCATGTTCCCTTTAAAAGGTAAAAGGTGAGCGAGTGACTAACCCCTTCTGTACCACGACCAACATTAATCACAGTGCTACCACCATTGCCTTTACCAATAGACGGCCCAGTGTTTAATCAAGTCCACCAGGGCTGTGATGCAACAATACCTGTCCTATAAGGGTTAAAACATTCTAGCCAACCAGGGAACACATGGTGTCTCGGTGACCACATCCCTTCCTAATCATCAGTTACATCATATTCTTTTTTAATTCTTAAACCATTCCGGTAATCCTGGTTTCTAGAGCACCATCTCCACGTCAAAGTGATTCTTAAAGCCCTTCTGGCCACAGATTGTGATCCAACATGTTGCATCCCAAGCACAATACAAAACAGGCTTGTCTCTTCCTACACAGACTCCCCATTGCCAGACATACAGTACTAGCCATTTGTAATGCTGTGGCTACCTGCCATTGCTTCACTTCTTCATAAGAGATAAAACAAACACTCCTCCATACTGAAATTTGGTAGCTGAAGAAGAAGCACAGAGAGAATCAGCACTGAGATTCTGTCAGTATATGACACTTGTGGGAATATAGCTCATCAGGGATCTCTGCTTTGGCCCAAGCAGGTGGCTATGGAGTCACAACGAACAATAGCAGGCTAGCGAGTTCCACACAGGTATGTGTCAGGTGTATTTATTGTACACATTTGCCGTACAATGTTACACGTGCCAAACATGAAATAAAATGTCTAAGGCCGTCTGGCCACTAACTAACAACAAGATACTAACTGCAAAATAAACCTATACAACAAGAAAGAAGTTTGTGCAACCTTACTGTGTCAGCTCCCAGACCAGCAGATGAGAGACTGAGATCCCAGCAGTTCCTTGATTATATCAGCTGAAGCAAAAGCTGGATCGTATGTGTGGAAGGGAAGCACCAGAGCTTTCAGGCTGATCACTAAAGAAACCAGGACCGGATTACAGAGAAATAAACAGCTTCACAATCAATACCGTGATACATATGAAATGAAACGGGGAGAAACATATCTGTTTTCTAGTACTTCTCCCTTTGGCACCTCACATACCCCCTTCCTTTGTTCGAGCCTGTAGGGTCGGACACGATGAGTCACTAAGCAGTGTGTTCTGGATAACGCATCTGCATTCCCGTGCGCTGCGCCTGCCCTGTGCTCAACGGAAAAGTTAAAAGGTTGTAATGCCAAGAACCAGCGTGTCACCCTCGCATTGCCCTCTTTTGCGCGGGACATCCATGTTAGGGGTGAATGGTCCGTTACTAGCCTAAATTGGCGACCTAGTAAATAATAGCGTAAGGTGAATAGGGCCCATTTCACAGCCAGGGCTTCGCGCTCAACCACGCTATAATTCTTTTCTGCCCTGGTAAGCTTCCTACTCAGATAGCTTACTGGGTGTTCCTCGCCATTCACTTCCTGTGACAACACTGCACCGAGGCCGACACCAGAGGCGTCCGTTTGGACAATAAACTCCCGTTTAAAGTCAGGGGCAACCAACACTGGTTGGTCACAGAGGACCGTTTTCAAATACTGAAAGGCCTTCTCTGCTTCTGCGTTCCACTTTATTGTGATAGATTTTGAGCCCTTGGTAAGCTCTGTGAGAGGGGCCGCGATGGTGGCAAAATTTTTAATGAAGCGCCTATAATAGCCAACGATCCCTAAAAAGGCTCCGACCTGTTTTTTGTTGACCGGTCGTGGCCAATTCTGAATAGCGTCCACTTTATTGGTCTGTGGCTTTACGACTCCTCGCCCTATGCTATATCCCAGAGAGCGAGCCTCTTCCAATCCCAAGGTACATTTCTTAGGATTGGCAGTTAACCCAGCAGTTTTTATCGAGTCTAAGACGGCTTGTACTTTTGACAAATGTGTGTCCCAGTCATCACTAAAGACAATGATATCGTCCAAGTATGCGGACGCATACCGGACGTGGGGTTTAAGGACAATATCTATTAGACGTTGGAAGGTGGCTGCAGCACCATGCAACCCAAATGGCATATCACGGTACTGGAACAGTCCCTGGGGCATTACAAAGGCCGTTTTCTCTTTGGCTGAATCCGTGAGGGGAATCTGCCAATAACCTTTTGTTAAGTCGATAGTAGATATGTACCTGGCCGAACCCAGTCTCTCTATAAGTTCATCAACTCTCGGCATCGGGTAGGCATCGAATTTTGATACCTCATTTAATTTCCGAAAATCATTACAAAACCTAATAGTCCCATCGGGTTTGGGCACTAGCACGATTGGGCTAGCCCAATCACTCCGGGACTCTTCAATAACGCCAAGTTCTAACATTTTCTCGACTTCCTGGGCAATGGCTTGTCTCCGAGCCTCCGGAATTCGATATGGTTTTAGTCGTACACGGACCTGTGGATCAGTAACAATGTCGTGTTTAATTAAGTGAGTACGACCAGGAAGCTCTGAAAAAACCTCTGCGTTTTTCTGTATAAATTCCTTAGTCTCTCGTTTCTGACTTTCGGATAGTGTCTCTGCAATACCCACCTCTGGCAATGCTACCTGGGGGTCATTTACCACAGATGGGGGTGCCCTACGAGGTCCATCATTAAGGGTGGCTTTTGTCATTAGACTCTCCCTATCCCGCCAAGCCTTAAGCAAGTTTATGTGGTAGATTTGTTCGGTTTTCCTCTTGTCTGGTTGACATATCTTATAATTCACTTCACCTATTCTCTCCAACACCTCGTATGGGCCCTGCCACTTCGCAAGAAATTTATTTTCTACAGTGGGTACTAATACCAACACCCTGTCTCCGGGTTGAAAGACTCGTGTTTTAGCCGCTCGGTTATATACCGTGCTTTGGGCCTGTTGCGCACGTTCTAAACATTCTTTAACTATTGGCATGACCGCCTCAATTCTATCTTGCATAAGCATTACGTGTTCAATTACACTGCGATAAGGAGTCACCTCTTGTTCCCAAGTCTCTTTAGCAATATCTAACAGGCCTCTAGGACATCGCCCGTAAACTAACTCAAAAGCCGAAAAGCCTGTGGAGGATTGGGGTACTTCCCGTATAGCGAACAGGAGATATGGTAGGAGAGCATCCCAATCCCTCCCGTCCTTATCTACCACCCTTTTCAACATTCCCTTCAGGGTTTTATTAAATCGCTCCACCAACCCGTCAGTCTGAGGGTGATATACTGAAGTACGCAAGTGGGAGATTTTTAGTAGCTTACACAAGTCCTTAAGTATTCGAGACATAAAGGGGGTTCCCTGATCTGTTAGTATTTCTTTCGGAATGCCGATGCGAGAAAACATATTAACAAGCTCCTTTGAAATTGCTTTCGCATTGGCATTCCGCAGAGGCACTGCTTCAGGGTAACGAGTGGCATAATCTAGTACTACCAAAATGTACTGATGTCCCCTGGCAGATTTAACTAATGGACCCACTATATCCATTGCTATCCTCTCGAAGGGCACCTCTATTATTGGTAAGGGCACAGGGGGCTTCTAAAATGTGACATAGGTGTGGTCAATTGACACGTAGGACAGGACTGACAATACCGGGTCACGTCCCCCCCTAGACCCGGCCAAAAGAAACGCTGCAGAATACGGTGTTTTGTTTTTTCTCCGGCCAGGTGTCCCCCCAAGGGATGTTTATGTGCCAGTTCCAAAACTACCTTGCGAAAGGACTTGGGCACCACTAGTTGCTCTACCGCCACCCCCCGCACTTTGTCTATATGATACAGCATACCCTGTTGCACAGCTAGGTGTGGGAACTCATTTTGAGCCCCTGGGTACAATGGTCTTCCCTCAGAGACCTTTACATTTTCCCATGCCCTTGCCAGAGTAGGGTCCTGGTGTTGAGCGGTCCCGAACTTACCACGGGCCCCCTCAAGACCTGGCATTTCTATAACCTCCTCTAGTTCACTTGCGTCGCCTGCATATACAGCCAGAGGTGAGTCTACAGATTCTAGAGTTACCTCTGAGATGGACTCCCCCCCCTCTTGCTGCAATAGCTCAGGGGTTAGCCCCACGGCACCCTCCTCAACTAGAGTGCTCATGCCATTTTTAAGGTTCCACAAGTCCCAAAATAAGGGAAAGTCTCTCCCCAATATTACATCATGTCCCATAGACTTTAGGACTGCCGCTTGATGTCGTTTGGTTCCTCCTGGCGTGGCAAGGGTGACCCAGGCAGTGGGGTAGTTTTTTATATCGCCATGGATGCAACTAATGCCCAGGGTTGAGTTCGTTAGGGCTCTAGGGTCCACCAAACTGGCATGTACCAGAGTTACTTGACTGCCGGAATCCAAGACGGCATTCACACTATGGCCATCGACCTCGAGGCAACACACGTGTCGTTCATTTCCTGTGAGGATCTCTGCAACACAGACTGACTGTACATATAACGAAAGACGTCTCATAGCGTTACAGTCCATTGGCTCTGTAGTCATTGGGCAGTTAGCTGCTACATGGCCAAGCCCGCGACATCGCCAACATTGTATAGGTCCTTGCTTCCTCGCCGGAGACGCCTGATAGGGTCTGCTGAATTGCTGTGAGACTGTACCGCCTCCATAGTTCTTTGTGGGTCTGCTACCCTTTATTGCAACGTTCTCTTCTTTTGAAGATGAAGTAGGTCTCGCAGTATTTTCTGGCGATTTCTTGGGAGCCCAGCGAGGTGATAACGTCCCTTGGAGTAGGCTTTCGGAAGCATTGTAGCGTTCGACCATATTCACCAACTGGTCGGCTGTATATGGGTCACCTTGTCCAACCCACCTCTGTAACTTAGGGGGCAAGGACCGCAGGTACTTGTCTAGAACAACACGTTCCACCATCTCTGCAGATGTCAAAATCTCTGGTTGCAGCCATTTTTTTACTAGATGGATAAGATCATGCATTTGTGAGCGGGCTGGCTGATCTTCCACAAAAGTCCATAAATGTACCCTGTGTATTCGTACATATGTGTTTACTCCCAGCCTTGCCAGGATTTCGCTTTTTAATTTGGTATAGTCCATAGCATCCACTCCACTTAAATCGTAATAGGCCTTTTGTGGATCTCCACTCAGAAATGGCGCAACCACTTCAGCCCACCGGTAAATGCTCACGTTCTGCAATACGTTCAAATACGGTGAGATACGCTTCTACATCATCGTCAGCAGTCATTTTAAGCAGGGTTTTTTGTACGGCTTTCCGTGCACCAGCAACACTTTGTGCATGATCCCTCTCATCTCGGGGCTGCCGAATTAAAGCCTGCTTTATTGCATTCAACTGCTCTTGCTGAATCTGGTTTTGCTGGTCCAGGGCTTGCTGGAAGTAAGTATTGGTCTGCTGTTGTTGCACATTTGCCTGCAATAACTGTTTCACTAGTTCCTCCATATTACTGGACTCTTGGCTCTTCAAAAGCACATGAGCTTTCAGTCAGGACATACACAGAGCACTTTATCTGCAGTCACAGTCCAACAGCCACTATGCCCGCATTCTCAAAACCATTTGTGGGAATATAGCTCATCAGGGATCTCTGCTTTGGCCCAAGCAGGTGGCTATGGAGTCACAACGAACAATAGCAGGCTAGCGAGTTCCACACAGGTATGTGTCAGGTGTATTTATTGTACACATTTGCCGTACAATGTTACACGTGCCAAACATGAAATAAAATGTCTAAGGCCGTCTGGCCACTAACTAACAACAAGATACTAACTGCAAAATAAACCTATACAACAAGAAAGAAGTTTGTGCAACCTTACTGTGTCAGCTCCCAGACCAGCAGATGAGAGACTGAGATCCCAGCAGTTCCTTGATTATATCAGCTGAAGCAAAAGCTGGATCGTATGTGTGGAAGGGAAGCACCAGAGCTTTCAGGCTGATCACTAAAGAAACCAGGACCGGATTACAGAGAAATAAACAGCTTCACAATCAATACCGTGATACATATGAAATGAAACGGGGAGAAACATATCTGTTTTCTAGTACTTCTCCCTTTGGCACCTCACACACTGTATACAGGCTTAGGCCGGCGTCACACTCAGCGTAAGACAATACGGTCCGTATATTACGGCCGTAATATGCTGAAAAGTCCCCAAAATAGTGGTCCGTAGCTCCTCCGTAGGCAGGTTGTGTCAGTGTATTTTGCGCATGGCATCCTCTGTATGTAATCCGTATAGCATCCGTACTGCGTGTTTTTCTCGCAGGCTTGCAAAACCGACATACAAGGGATCCATGTGTAAAACAAAAAACAAAACCATATATATACTGTCTATATATATATATATATATATATATATATATATATATATATATACAGTTAGGGCCAGAAATATTTGGACAGTGACACAATTTTCGCGAGTTGGGCTCTGCATGCCACCACATTGGATTTGAAATGAAACCTCTACAACAGAATTCAAGTGCAGATTGTAACGTTTAATTTGAAGGGTTTAGAAAATGTAGGAATTGTACACATTTCTTTACAAACACTCCACATTTTAGGAGGTCAAAAGTAATTGGACAAATAAACATAACCCAAACAAAATATTTTTATTTTCAATATTTTGTTGCAAATCCTTTGGAGGCAATCACTGCCTTAAGTCTGGAACCCATGGACATCACCAAACGCTGGGTTTCCTCCTTCTTAATGCTTTGCCAGGCCTTTACAGCCGCAGCCTTCAGGTCTTGCTTGTTTGTGGGTCTTTCCGTCTTAAGTCTGGATTTGAGCAAGTGAAATGCATGCTCAATTGGGTTTAGATCTGGAGATTGACTTGGCCATTGCAGAATGTTCCACTTTTTGGCACTCATGAACTCCTGGGTAGCTTTGGCTGTATGCTTGGGGTCATTGTCCATCTGTACTATGAAGCGCCGTCCAATCAACTTTGCAGCATTTGGCTGAATCTGGGCTGAAAGTATATCCCGGTACACTTCAGAATTCATCCGGCTACTCTTGTCTGCTCTTATGTCATCAATAAACACAAGTGACCCAGTGCCATTGAAAGCCATGCATGCCCATGCCATCACGTTGCCTCCACCATGTTTTACAGAGGATGTGGTGTGCCTTGGATCATGTGCCGTTCCCTTTCTTCTCCAAACTTTTTTCTTCCCATCATTCTGGTACAGGTTGATCTTTGTCTCATCTGTCCATAGAATACTTTTCCAGAACTGAGCTGGCTTCTTGAGGTGTTTTTCTGCAAATTTAACTCTGGCCTGTCTATTTTTGGTATTGATGAATGGTTTGCATCTAGATGTGAACCCTTTGTATTTACTGTCATGGAGTCTTCTCTTTACTGTTGACTTAGAGACAGATACACCTACTTCACTGAGAGTGTTCTGAACTTCAGTTGATGTTGTGAACGGGTTCTTCTTCACCAAATTAAGTATGCGGCTATCATCCACCACTGTTGTCATCCGTGGACGCCCAGGCCTTTTTGAGTTCCCAAGCTCACCAGTCAATTCCTTTTTTCTCAGAATGTACCCAACTGTTGATTTTGCTACTCCAAGCATGTCTGCTATCTCTCTGATGGATTTTTTATTTTTTTTCAGCCTCAGGATGTTCTGCTTCACCTCAATTGAGAGTTCCTTTGACCGCATGTTGTCTGCTCACAGCAACAGCTTCCAAATGCAAAACCACACACCTGGAATCCACCCCTGACCTTTTAACTACTTCATTGATTACAGGTTAACGAGCGAGACGCCTTCAGAGTTAATTGCAGCCCTTAGAGTCCATTGTCCAATTACTTTTGGTCCCTTGAAAAAGAGGACGCTATGCATTACAGAGCTATGATTCCTAAACCCTTTCTCCGATTTGGATGTGGAAACTATCATATTGCAGCTGGGAGTGTGCACTTTCAGCCCATATTACATATATAATTTTATTTCTGAACATGTTTTTGTAAACAGCTAAAATAACAAAACTTGTGTCACTGTCCAAATATTTCTGGCCCTAACTGTATATATATATATGTCAGTAGACACATATATGTATATATATTATTACTTCATACAGCGCGAGATAGCTTTAAAGCCGGTAATTCAATTGCCGGCTTTTGCTATCTTCTTCCTAAACCCGACATGATATGTGACATGGTTTACATACAGTAAACCATCTCATATCACCATTCTTTTTGCATATTCCACACTACTAATGTTAGTAGTGTGTATATGCAAAATTTGGCCGTTCCAGCTATTAAATTAAAGGGTTAAATGGCGGAAAAAATTGGAGTGGGCTCCCGCGCAATATTCTCCGCCAGAGTAGTAAAGCCAGTGACTGAGGGCAGATATTAATAGCCTGGAGAGGGTCCACGGTTATTGCCCCCCCCCCCCCTGGCTAAAAACATCTGCCCCCAGCCACCCCAGAAAAGGCACATCTGGAAGATGCGCCTATTCTGGCACTTGGCCACTCTCTTCCCATTCCCGTGTAGCGGTGGGATATGGGGTAATGAAGGGTTAATGCCACCTTGCTATTGTAAGGTGACATTAAGCCAAATTAATAATGGAGAGGAGTCAATTATGACACCTATCCATTATTAATCCAATAGTAGTAAAGGGTTAAAAAAAACACAAACACATTATTAAAAATTATTTTAATGAAATAAAAACAAAGGTTGTTGTAATAATTTATTCTACGCTCAATCCATCTGAAGACCTTCACTCTGTAACAAAGAAAAAATAATAAACCAACAATATACATACCTTCCGAAGATCTGTAAGGTCCCACGATGTAAATCCATCTGAAGGGGTTAAAATATTTTGCAGCCAGGAGCTCTGTTAATGCAGCGGTTCTCGTGGCTGCAAAACCCCGGGGAATGAAAGTAAAGTAGGTCAATGACCTATATTTACCTTCATTCGCGGTGATGCGCCCCCTGCTGGTTGTCCTCATATGAACTCGAGCCTGGGAGCTTTCTAGGAAAGTTCCCACGCTCCAGGAACAACCAGCAGAGGGCGCCTCACCGCGAATGAAGGTAAATATAGGTCATTGACCTACTTTACCTTCATTCCCTGGGGTTTTGCAGCTAGGAGCACCGCTGCATTAACAGAGATCCTGGCTGCAAAATATTTTAACCCCTCCAGATGGATTTACATCGTGGGACCTTACAGATCTTCGGAAGGTATGTATATTGTTGGTTTATTATTTTTTCTTTGTTACAGAGCGAGGGTCTTCAGATGGATTGAGCGTAGAATAAATTATTACAACAACCTTTGTTTTTATTTCATTAAAATAATTTTTAATAATGTGTTTGTGTTTTTTTTAACCCTTTACTACTATTGGATTAATAATGGATAGGTGTCATAATTAACGCCTCTCCATTATTAATTTGGCTTAATGTCACCTTACAATAGCAAGGTGGCATTAACCCTTCATTACCCCATATCCCACCGCTACACGGGAATGGGAAGAGAGTGGCCAAGTGCCAGAATAGGCGCATCTTCCAGATGTGCCTTTTCTGGGGTGGCTGGGGGCAGATGTTTTTAGCCGGGTGGGGGGGGGGCAATAACCATGGACCCTCTCCAGGCTATTAATATCTGCCCTCAGTCACTGGCTTTACTACTCTGGCGGAGAAAATTGCGCGGGAGCCCACGCCAATTTTTTCCGCCATTTAACCCTTTAATTTAATAGCTAGAACGGCCAAATTTTGCATATACACACTACTAACATTAGTAATGTGGAATATGCAAAAAAAATGGTGATATGAGATGGTTTACTGTGTGTAAACCATGTCTCATATCATGTCGGGTTTAGGAAGGAGATAGCAAAAGCCGGCAATTGAATTACCGGCTTTAAAGCTATCTAGCGCTGTATGAAGTAATAATATACAGTGGGGCAAAAAAGTATTTAGTCAGTCAGCAATAGTGCAAGTTCCACCACTTAAAAAGATGAGAGACGTCTGTAATTTACATCATAGGTAGACCTCAACTATGGGAGACAAACTGAGAAAAAAAAATCCAGAAAATCACATTGTCTGTTTTTTTAACAATGTATTTGCATATTATGGTGGAAAATAAGTATTTGGTCAGAAACAAAATTTCATCTCAATACTTTGTAATATATCCTTTGTTGGCAATGACAGAGGTCAAACGTTTTCTGTAAGTCTTCACAAGGTTGCCACACACTGTTGTTGGTATGTTGGCCCATTCCTCCATGCAGATCTCCTCTAGAGCAGTGATGTTTTTGGCTTTTCGCTTTGCAACACGGACTTTCAACTCCCTCCAAAGGTTTTCTATAGGGTTGAGATCTGGAGACTGGCTAGGCCACTCCAGGACCTTGAAAGGTTTCTTATGAAGCCACTCCTTCGTTGCCCTGGCGGTGTGCTTTGGATCATTGTCAAGTTGAAAGACCCAGCCACGTTTCATCTTCAATGCCCTTGCTGATGGAAGGAGGTTTGCACTCAAAATCTCACGATACATGGCCCCATTCATTCTTTCATGTACCCAGATCAGTCGTCCTGGCCCCTTTGCAGAGAAACAGCCCCAAAGCATGATGTTTCCACCACCATGCTTTACAGTAGGTATGGTGTTTGATGGATGCAACTCATTATTCTTTTTCCTCCAAACACGATAAGTTGTGTTTCTACCAAACAGGTCCAGTTTGGTTTCATCAGACCATAGGACATTCTCCTAAAACTCCTCTGGATCATCCAAATGCTCTCTAGCAAACTTCAGACGGGCCCGGACATGTATTGGCTTAAGCAGTGGGACACGTCTGGCACTGCAGGATCTGAGTCCATGGTGGCGTAGTGTGTTACTTATGGTAGGCCTTGTTACATTGGTCCCAGCTCTCTGCAGTTCATTCACTAGGTCCCCCCGCGTGGTTCTGGGATTTTTGCTCACCGTTCTTGTGATCATTCTGACCCCACGGGGTGGGATTTTGTGTGGAGCCCCAGATCGAGGGAGATTATCAGTGGTCTTGTATGTCTTCCATTTTCTAATTATTGCTCCCACTGTTGATTTCTTCACTCCAAGCTGGTTGGCTATTGCAGATTCAGTCTTCCCAGCCTGGTGCAGGGCTACAATTTTGTTTCTGGTGTCCTTTGACAGCTCTTTGGTCTTCACCATAGTGGAGTTTGGAGTCAGACTGTTTGAGGGTGTGCACAGGTGTCTTTTTATACTGATAACAAGTTTAAACAGGTGCCATTACTACAGGTAATGAGTGGAGGAAAGAGGAGACTCTTAAAGAAGAAGTTACAGGTCTGTGAGAGCCAGAAATCTTGATTGTTTGTTTCTGACCAAATACTTATTTTCCACCATAATATGCAAAAAAATGATAAAAAAACAGACAATGTGATTTTCTGGATTTTTTTTTCTCAGTTTGTCTCCCATAGTTGAGGTCTACCTATGATGTAAATTACAGACGCCTCTCATCTTTTTAAGTGGTGGAACTTGCACTATTGCTGACTGACTAAATACTTTTTTGCCCCACTGTATATACATATATGTGTCTCAATGACATATATATACACCTATTCTATGTGTACACATTTATTCTACCTATTCTACTGTAAGCTGTCAGTGTGATTTTACTGTACACAGCACTGAATTGCCGGCTTTTCTCTCTAACACCGCTGCGTATTTCTCGCAAGTCACACTGCTGGTCCGTGTGTAATCCGTATTTTTCTGGCTTCCATAGACTTTCATTGGCGTTTTTTTTTGCGCAATACGGTGACAAACGCAGCATGCTGCGATTTTCTACGGCCGTAGAAAGCCGTATAATACTGATCAGTAAAATACGGCAGATAGGAGCAGGGGCATAGAGAATAATTGTGCCGTTTGTTTTGCGAGTTTTACGGACGTATTTTATGCGCTCATACGTCCGTAAAACTCGCTAGTGTGACGGCAGCCTTAGGGCAAGGCAGACAAGCTGACCATTCCACCGACAGAGAGAAGCAAATAAATCAAGAAACCTCAAAAAAGGCAATGTCTTATTATACTAATCATTATGCATAGATTTG
Organism: Ranitomeya imitator; assembly: GCF_032444005.1. Classification (NCBI taxonomy): domain Eukaryota; kingdom Metazoa; phylum Chordata; class Amphibia; order Anura; family Dendrobatidae; genus Ranitomeya; species Ranitomeya imitator. The sequence goes on along the minus strand of NC_091289.1, from coordinate 53,039,911 downwards.
TAGGTAGATCATGACCAACCATTTATTCACATGGTTCAGAATAGTGAAGGGTGGTCTCATTTTCTTAAAGTGATTGTTAAAACGAACAACTTTGTAATTTACTTCTTATCAAAATTTATCAAGAATAAAAGGAATTTTTCTCTTATAACTTACTGCTTAATTTATAGGTTACTGATCTCCTCTTAGTTTATCAGTGATGGCCTGTCTCCCAGGCAATGAGTGCAACGCTGGCAAGATCTTTTCTAAAGAGCTTGTAAACACTGCTTTGACATAGGGCAGGTATCACAATCTGGACAGGTTCAGAGACTCTGCTCTCCTCCGATGTTCCAGAGGCACACAGTTAATTTTAGCAGTGCAACCGTGCTGCTGGTCCATACTGTCAATCATCAGAAGTGTACCGCCCCCTGGAAGGAAGGGGAGTAGTGCGCTACTAAACATTGAACGTGGAACAAAGCCTTTAATTAAATGTGTTTAGTTGGTAAAGTTACAGCAATTTTAGCAATAGAAACTTTACGAAGTTATAATAAATCTGCTATGTAAAGCTCCTGTAATTACCGTACATTACATATCAAGCATTTCCATCTGGAACCCACAAGTGCATGAAAAACAATGGGCTTTGGGTCATTATGTTTCAATTATCATTTCAGCAAACATAACTTCACAACATACAGATGGTTGATGGTGGTTATATGAGCACTTGGATAGCACTTTTTCACATGGTTAATTTCGAAGGCAGATATTTTCACAGTTCCATTAGGATTGTTTTTGTGCATCCAAGTTAGTCCTCCGTGATACAGTTCCAAAGAGATTTAATATGAATATTGCTTTCTGACATTCTGACTGAGGAATGAGTGTAAGACATAGCCACACATCACATTGTATGCCAAACACAGTTACATAATCTGCAGACATTAAATAAGCCAAAATCACAATCTTTTATTTGCAAACTATTAAATACCTCCAGATCTAAAACCATAAAAAAAATCCACAATGTTTCTACCATACTCTTAAAGGGGTCATATCATTTAAACAGACCATTTTTTTAGGTTACATAGTCTCCCAGGGGCAGACACAGACAGAAGGGGGCTGCTGTCCATGACCCGTATATTGGCCCCTTGCAGCATAATAGGTCAGCTGCTTGCTGCTTTGGATCTAGAGGAGAATCCTCTTCCCTCTCTGGCCCTTATGCAGCTTCAAAGGTTGTGCCAATGGTATGTCCGTCTCTGTAGATGCCACTAACAAAGGAAAGTCTAATTCAAGCAGACAAAGCTAGTCCATGCATTACATGGCTGCCACATCATTCCTTCACTGTCCAGTCTGTGGGAAAATGGTGTTTAATCATGTGTGGCTGCCTTACCGCAGCAGCGGCTACAGAGAAAAACTGCAGTTATATTCTCTCTGCAGCTGCTCAATTCCAATAATCGGAGTGGAATTACTCTATGGAGCGCACCCGCCTGAAAAAGACGTTACCTGGCTGAAAAAGCATGAAAAAATGAGTCTTAACTGCCTCAGGTTTTGAAAGACATCAAATGGTTACTTCTCATCCAGTGGTCACAGATTACTGACCTGGCTGATGGACCAGAGGACAGCAAATCAATTCCGCCACTTTTAATGCTGACCTTCTCTATCTTTGGATCCAGCTCTAAACTACTCTGGCGATCTGCAGCAGAACAGAAATTGATGACATCCCATTCTAAGTGCTGAAAGGGGTTAATCAGCCATGTTTAGTGTTAGGGTGATTGAACAGCTGTAGAGTGGGAGGAGTGCAGAGGATAAATAGCAATAAAGAGATGTGATCATCTCACCCATCCATGAGTGCACAGCATCCCAAATCCAATGAAAGGTATCCACAAAAAAAGGCAGCTGATCCAGCACTTCAAATAGAATGCAACATTTTATTCCATCTGTAATCCATCAGTAAAAACATGGTTCAAGGGAAAGCCACATTCTGAGCTGGATAAATTAGTCATCCGAGGAGAAAGTCCAAATAGAAAATTCAGGGTCCTGGTTTATGCGTTTTGAAGGGATACTTCTTATTCATTACCTCCTCGGATGACACATTTATCCATTTCAGAATGTGGATTTCCCTTGCAACTTGTTTTTACTGATGGATTACAGATGGAATAAAATTTTCCATTCTATTTGAAGTGGTGGATCAACTCTCTCTTTTTTTTTTTTAGAGGATAAATACCCAGAATTCTTGAGCATTCAGTGTGGCGTGGGTCTGGAGGTGCAATCTATGGAGCTGTGTTTCCATTTTACAGAAAGCTGAACTTTTTGTTACTGAATCGGGCGGATTCCTGTAGCAAGAAGGATTGTGCCATAAGTTACGTTTTTATGTTCCCGTTAGACCAAGAAGGAAGTAATTGTTTCTGATAACATTGCACTGGTTTATGCAGTACTTTTAATAAACCAGTGGAAGATTTAAAGAAACAGTGTTCCTGTGTCTACCTCTATGCGCAGATAAGTTAGCTGATCTATCCCAAGAGAGAAGAGGAGGTGGCCAAGGACCGAGCCCTAAGGAACCACATGATAGTAAGGGGACGAGGGAAGGAGTAAGAGCCAGCAAAAGATACAGTGAAGGAGTGGTCAAAGAGGTAGGAGGAGAACCAGAATAGAATAGTGTCCTAGAGGCCGAAAGAGTAGAGCATAGTGAAGAAGAGCTGGTGATCAACAGTGTCAAATGCAGCAGAAAGATCCAAGAGAATCAGAAGGGAGCAGTGATTTAGCAGTTAATAGATAGAGACATTAGTGAGGGCAGTTTCTTCAGTGTAAAGAGCTGAAACCAGATTGTAGAGGGTCAAGAGAGTGATCTGAGAGATAGCGGATTACAGCAGAGTGGACTAAGCTTTCTAGGAGTTTAGAGATGAAGGGGAGTATAAAGACAGATCTGTAATTAGTAGTGCCGTTCTGGACGAGGGATTTCTTTTTGTTTTGTTTTTTTAAGTAAAGGTGTTATAATGGCCTGTTTAAATGAGGAGGGAAAGGTACCGGAAGAAAAAGAGAGGTTAAATATTTTAGTTAGGTGAGTGGTGATAAGCGGTGAGAGAGACTGCAGGAGATGTGAGGGAATAGGGTCATATGGCCACTGGAAGTCCATGTCTATTAAGTCTGAAGAAATAAAGCATGTGTTAGATCTTGTCTTATAATCATAGAGAACATAGCTATTATCTCATATATAAGAGGTTTTATATTTTTTGTGATTTAGATTGCAGGGTTTGGATTTTAAGACGACAACATGAAGGAATGTGTGCTTTTCTATTTACTGGCTCTGTGCTCTGCCAAGCCATTTGTATTACCTCCAAAGTACATGGCACTAACAGACCTAATGCTGAATGACATGGACGATGATGATGATGATGATGATGATGATGACGACGACGACGATGATGATGATGACAAAAACTCGCTATTCCCATTTAAAAGGAACATGCCACTTCGACCCACCCTGCCTCCGTTTAACATGTACCCAGTTTGCCCGTTTGGCTGTCAGTGTTATTTAAAAGTGGTGCAGTGCTCCGACCTTGGTGAGTCCACAAAAATATTTCATTGTCAAATCTCTGAAAGTGAAACTTGTATAAAGATTTTCTCCTAAAACTGAAAAATAAGCAACAGTTGATCCCATGTGCAAAGGTTTTATATTTTCCATTCTATTTGTGCAATTATTTTGTCCTCACCTCTATGAAATACAGCAAGTATGCAGATTTGGCATTCGATAATCTGAGACAGCTTGGTAACAACACTTATGTGACATGCAATGAGAGAGTAAGGCTATGTGCACACGTTGCAGATTCGTGTGCAGATTTTTCGGTGCAGAATCTTAAAAATCCGCAGGTAAAACATCCTGTATTTTACCTGCGGTGCGGTTTATGTGCGGATTTCACATACGTTTTCATACCTGCAAATTCCAAATATGGAACAGGTGTAAAACGCTGCGGAATCCGCACAAAGAACTGACATGCTGCGTTTCCGTGTGGTATTTTCCGCAGTATGGGAATTGTGGATTTGGTTTTCCATAGGTTTACATGGTACTGTGCAACGCATGGAAAACTGCTGCAAATCCGCAGCGTCAAATCTGCTGCGGATCCGCAGCCAAATCCGCAACGTGTGCACATACCCTAAAGGTATGTTTCCACGGTCAGTAAACCTTCAGGATTTGCTGTGGATTGGACGTTGCGTACATCCGCAGCGTCCAATCCACAGCGTCCAGATGTTACAGAATAGTAGAGGGGATTTTATTAAATCCCGTCTCCACTATGCGTGCAGGGCCGTATTCGGTGGCCCTGTGTAACCGGACATGTGGCGTGTCTTTCCAGACTACAGCATGTCTAGTTATCTTGCAGAGACGCTCCGTCTCCGCAAGACAAATAGCCCAGTCTATAAATACGATGCGGTAATTCCACATGTGTTCAATGAACACATCCGGAACCACTGCACTTACAACAGGGGGCGGTGCTTTGGGCGGAGCAGGGTATCCGCTGCGTAAAAGGGCAGGGAATCCTGAATGTGGAGTGTGATGCTGTGTTCCATGCTGCAGCTAGGGGGCGCTGTATGGGCTCCTCAGGATACACATGGAGGCGTAACTGTAATGGTGTTAATGAGATAGTGACTGGCATTATTGTAAATGGCCGGTTTGCGTCGCAGAGGGAGTCTGCGCTGTAAGCCAGTAATGTTGTTGTTCTGGGACCTGTAGTCCCACAAGTATTTGTATACTTGTAAAGGGAGGCTTACAGGGTTAGTTGGAGAGCTGGGCAGGTATGACTAACCACACACACCTCCCACCCAGGGGAGGGTTTATAGCTACATAATGTGACCATGGTGTGGTCACATGGGTGAGAGTGTTTGGATCTGTTTGGTCCATGTGCAGGGTCCTGGAAAAAGCTATGTGTTGGGCGTGCTATCTCCCTGAAGAGCACGTGGTGAGGCTTTGGGACCTGGTGGCCTGTGTGTTGGACGGTCTCAGGTGGGGACATCCTGAATTGCACACGGAGAGGCCTGTGTGTTGGAAGGTCCCAGTCGGGGACGGACTTCCTGAAAAGCACACGGAAAGGCCGAATGTACAGTGTCGGTGACGGCACTGCGTTGGGGAGCTACCGACCTTCGGAGGGTCTGGATTGTCGTGAGTGTCCTGGTCACAAGGACAGTGGTCCCCGTTAGGCTGCTTCCCAGGAGTGTGGACTGACAAGAAGTCAGCGTTTGAAGCAGGAGCTTCAGAAAGGTAACTCCAGATAAAGGGGATTCTATGAACTGTGCAGTCACCCATGGCAATTGGTCAGAGGAGGACCAGCGTGTTTAGAAACTGTAATCTCATGTCGTGATGCTATGTGAGTAGACATTGATACGGCGCATGGACACCCCCCGGGAACTAGTCAGAGGAGGACTGGCGGGTATAGTGTCTGAACTGTGAGTTAAAGCTGCATATAAAGTTTCGGAGTTAAAATGTGTATAATGAACTGTGCATGACCCAGTTTATGCAGCATAAAAATAAACCGCATGGACTGTTTTGTGTGAGAAACCCGTTCCTGTGTGCCTGAATATCGCGGCCAAGTGAGTGTCCCCAACACACTCAGTAAGCGCTATCTTACAGGGGACATACCCTGAGGGCTTGTGCATATGCTGATGCAAAATACTGACCAAATACTGAACATGACCTTGCTTCTTATTAAAAGTCCTCTCCGTTATCAAGAATGGAGGGATATTTTAAGCCCGTAATTTACTACTCATTGTCCAGGTTTCCAGCCACCTCTGAAGTCTATCAAGTGGCAAGTCTCCACTAGCAAGCTGATTGCTATAGGGCTTGTAAACACTACTCTGAAGCTGATGGGATCACTTTTTGTGTCCCTGTGCTGCCTCTGCTTATTGCATGGGAGAATGCATTTTAGCCAATGAGAACTCAGCCATGTCGTTTGTTGAAACTGTCAATCATCAGGCATGCACTGCCCCCTGTGAAGCAGGAAGCCTGAAGAGAGAGAGAGAGGAACAGTGTGCTCCTCCAGAAAGGAACTTCGGGCAACCCCATTAATAATATAGTAGTCATGTATTTTTGTCAGTATTTCAGTACTTCATGATATTTACTTTTCTACTATTAGACAAAGGAAACTTAACTCTGTGACATGTTTCTGCACCATTACAGGGTTGTCTTCTGTACCAGCCAAAATTCCTCCAGACACAAAGTTATTAGACCTTCAGAACAACAAAATAAAAGAGATTAAGGAAAAGGATCTACAAGGGCTGACAGCGCTTTCGGTAAGCTATGTGTTGTTTTTTTTTGCTTAGTATTCATCCATTAGCATGATAAAAAAATATTTAGCATTATTTTGCAAGCAAAAAAATCCTTCTTCCCTCAACTTTGCAATCTCGTTTTGGTAAAAACACAATTGTGATATACAATGATGGAAATAAGTATTTGATCCCTTGCTGATTTTGTAAGTTTGCCAACTGACAAAGACATGAACAGTCTATACTTTTAAGGGTAGGTTAATTTTAACATTGAGAGATAGAATGTCAAAAATAAAATCCAGAAAATCAAACTGTATAAATTATATAAATACATTTGCATTTTGCAGTGAGAAATAAGTATTTGATCCCTCTGGCAAACAAGACTTAATACTTGGTGGCAAAACCTTTGTTGTCCACTCCTCTTTGCAGATCATCTCTAAATAATTAAGATTTTGAGGCTGTCGCTTGCAAACTCGGAGCTTCAACTCCCTCCATAAGTTTTTTATGGGATTAAGGTCTGGAGACTGGCTAGGCCACTCCATGATCTTAGAAAAAAGAAGAAAAAAGCACCTCCGCACAGCTGCAACTACTTAGACCGCCATGTGAGATAGCCAGGTAATACTGGAGGTCCCTTCCGACAAACTCAGTGGTGCAGTATCCAAAGATAACAAGACGATAAATATCCAAATGCAGAAGAAGAGAGAGGAACGCACTCACCGATCTGGTAAAATCCAATCCTTTATTCAAAGCATGGACAGACTTAGCAGGGAGGGGAGTGGAGGATGACGGACGACGGCCGTTTCACGCTAACGAGCGTTTCTACGGGCCCTGATAGCTGATATGGACATCCCAAATGTTCACATAAAGAAGATCATGCCCCCACTGATTGTCAGTCGCCATCATAAAATCCCCCACAAAGCTAGTTTTCTAGTGACATCTGCAGATGCTTAAGATAACCAGCTAAGTCTATGTGGACCCTTTAATGAGCCTTGACCATGATGTAAAGGGAATCTTTCAGAAGCATCAACAATTCCTAAGCTGTATATATGGACATGTAGGTCATAGGAAGCTGAAAAACATGATACCTTGATATCTACGATCTGATGTCTTATTCAAATGAAATCCACTACTCAGACAACCACTACTCAGACAACCCCTTCTCATTGACCAGAGTTCCCCCATGTAAAATAATAACTATACTTAATTCCAGTCCAGGCGCTGTTCCAGCGATGTTGGCTCATGTGACATTGTTATCCAGAGGACGTTAGAGAGCAGCAGCACGCTTTCTCTTCTTCAGGGTGTCACTTTCGTCCAAAGGAATTGAGAGGGAAGAGACTTTAACCTCTTTACCCTCCAAGCCTGTTTCACCTTCACGACCAGGCAAAATGTTACCATTCTGACCAGTATCATTCTAAGAGATATTAATACTGGAACACTTCAACTGATCTCACTGATTCTGAGATTAATTCTTCATGACAAATTGTAATTCATGATAGTGGTAATAAAATTTGTTCGATATGAATTGTGTTTGTGAAAATATTGGAATTTTGGCGAAAATTTCGCAATTTTTCATCTTTTAATTCTTATGCCCTTAAAGCAAAGAGTTATGTCACATAAAATAGTTAATAAATAAAATTTCCCACATGTCTACTTTACATCTGCATAATTTTTTAAACTTTTTTTTTGTTTGTTACCAAGTTAGAAGGGTTAAAAGTTGACCAGTGATTTCTCATTTTTCCAACAAAATTTACAAAACCATTTTGTTTAGGGACCACATAAAATTTGAAGTGACTTTGGGGGGTTAATATGACAGAAAAATCCCAAAAGTGACACTATTCTAAAAACTGCAAGCGCCAAAGGCCTCCAAACCCACATTATAAGTTTATCCCTTCAGATGCTTCACAGGAATTAAAGTGAACCTGTCTTGTCATTTGTAGCTTCTAAAGTGTCTCCAGTGCGTTGTTAGTGATGAAATGTGCATCACTCATTATTTTTTCTTTCATTAAAATCACCGCTGTAATACTTGGCAAAAAGCACTTTATACATTTATATCTTACCTGCTTGTTTAGTCATAGTGGGGTGCTTCATTGTGTTCAGTCAGGGTTATCACTGCCTAGACATTTTGAATTACTCGTATTCCTGGGTTTGTGCCGACGTCACTTGAAATCCTGAGCTTGCACAGTGTATATTGGGTTGCCACACTTCTGCACTGTGTATTAACTTTTTGCTAAGGATTACAGCAGCCATTTTAATGAAAAAAATCATGTTAGTGATAAACACTGCATCACTATCAACGCACTGGGGACACTTTAGATGCTACAAATGACATCGACAAGTTCCGTTTAATTAAATGTGAAAGGAAAAAATTAATATTTAACTTTTTTCCACAAAAATTTTACTTTAGCCCCAAACTTTTTATTTTCACAAGAATAATAGAAGAAAATACACAGTAAATTTTGTTAAGCAATTTCTCCTGAGTATGCCGATACCGCATATGTGGAGGAAAACTTCTGTTTGGGCGCACGGCAGGGCTCGAAAGGGAAGAACCACTGTGACTTATTTAAAGGGACACTGTCACCTGAATTTGGAGGGAACAATCTTCAGCCATGGAGGCGGGGTTTTGAATGAGAATGAACTTCAATCCAATATTGCAGCCAGCATGCAGCCAGCGGGTAAGGAAAGGGTGAATCAAAAACCCCAAAACCCCGCCTCCATGGCTGAAGATTGTTCCCTCCAAATTCAGGTGACAGTGTCCCTTTGAAGCACAATTTGCTGGAATCATTAGCAGACACCATGTCACATTTGGGAAGCCCCTGATGTGCATTAACAGTGGAAACCCCCCACATGACCCCATTTTGGAAACAAGACCCCTCAACGAATTTATCTGTGTGGTGACCACCTTGAACCTTCAGGTGCTTCACAGAAGTATATAATGTGGAGCTGTGAAAATAAATAAGAAGTTTTATTAGCCTTATATTTTTTATTTTCACAACGGTAACAGGAGAAAATGGAACCCAAAATTTGTTGTGCAATTCCTCCTGTGTAAGCAGATAACAGGTGTTTTTTAGAGCGATATTTTGAGAGCTATAATTCTTCCATAGTTGGGCTGACAGAGTCATGTTAAGGCTTGTTTTACGTGGGACAAGTTGACAGTTTTATTAGTACCATTTTCGGTCACATACGGTAACATTTTTGATCGCTTTCTAGTCACATTTTTGGGATTCAGAATGAACAAAAACCAGCAATTCAGGAGTTGACTTTTTGTTTTTGCTTTTATGCTGTTCCGCATGTGGTAAAATTGGTAAGGCAGCTTTATTCTTCAGGTCAGTACAATTACAGTGATACCACATTTATATCCTTTTTTATGTTTTGGAGCTTTTACACTGTCTTATAGAAATTTTTTTTTTATCACTGTATTCTGAAAGCTATAACTTTATTTTTCTGCTGATGGAGCTGTAAGACAGCTTGTTTTTTTGCAGGACAAGGTGATGTTTTCATAGATACCATTTTTATTTACATTTGTCTGTTTGAACAAGTTTTATTCCACTTTTATTCGGTGGTATGATGATAAAGCATCATTTTATTTTTATGGTGTTCAGTGTGACAGTTTTATTTTTATGCTGTGAGTTGTTCTGGACGCAGCAATACCAAATGTGTATTTTTTTGTCTATTTTATTTACATAAAAATATAAATGTATATGTACAATATACAAATACATAATTATTTTTTGATATTTTAAAACATATTTTTACAATTTTTCTTTTTTTTACTTAGTCCCATACTTTCACTTTTAACGGTCTGATCACGGTTATAACGTATGCAATGTAATTGTCAGTTCTGCTCTCACACAAGCTTGCTAGAGCCTGGTGACCCAGATGTTGTAATGACGACATTGGGTCACCGTGGCACGATCGAGTCCCCATGATGATGTAGCGGGGGCCCAATCATAGAGCAGATGGGGCCCTCTCCCTCTCTTCTAAATGCCATGATCGATAGTGACAGCTGTGGTATTGCCTGAACAACTGGCAGCAAATCGTGCGCACGCAGCTCCTGTGCCCGCAAAATTGCCAGGACGTATCTAGTACGTCCAAGGGAGGGTAGCACTTCCCAACCATGACGTACTGGGTATGTCCAAGGTCGTGAAGTGGTTAAAAAAGGTGCAAATTAAAGGAAGCATTAAGAACAACTGAAAAATAGGGTTGTGTGTCATTACACGTGTCACATGGGTATCCTTTTTACCCTACTTGACCGCTCCTGCTTACAATTTGGCAATATCATGCAGGGAAAATATTAAAACAACCCCAAAGAAAAATCTCTACTCCAAGATATGGCCAGTTTAATATCCTAAAACTGGTAAAAGGTCCCCGAAAATATTTATATGTGTATGTAGGGCATTGAAAAGTCCAGCAACACCTTCACATAACCGGTCTGTTGCTTCCTTACTGAAATATGAGCATTTGAAATAAATATACAAATGAGTCTGAAGGGCTATGGTAGATCTGAAGCCATTTTCCCTGCAGCTCTATTCCCAGCGCCACCTCCTTCTGTGACTGATGGCTCATTTACTTGAAGCCACATCACAGAGTCTCTCAGTCAAGCAATAGGAGGTGATGCTGGATGGGGAATAGAGCTGGAATGACAGAGGCTTCAGATCTACCCTAGCCCTTCAGCATTATTTGCACATCAATTTAATTTCTGATTTCTCAGTAATCAAGGAACGGACCTGACATGTAAAGGTATTGCTGGACTTATCTCTGAAAGAGCTGCATGCACATGTAAATAGTTTTGGGGGGTAAAATCCTGCTGTTAGATTCCCTTTAAGTGTTTCGTCCCTTCAGCTTTTAGCATGCAGATGTAGGTCTTTCAGAAGGTTCAAAGGGTGACCCCTAATTCCTTACATGCCAGAAGTTTCCGATAAACCAGATATAATTGAATCCAGAGAGCGTTTGACTAATGAAAGAAGTGATGGGTAATGAGACATCTGCGCTGCTACATGAAACATTTTGCACATGAGCGGCAGTGTTATAAATTGGTTTTCTAACATGTCCTTGTGATTTATCTAGGCCTTGTTTCTCAACAACAATAAGTTATACAAAGTTCACCCTAAAGCCTTCCAGTCAACAACCAAGTTACGGAGACTCTATCTGTCCCACAATCAGCTGACAGAAATTCCATCCAAGCTTCCAAAATCCCTGTCGGAACTGAGAATTCATGACAACAAAGTAAAAAAAGTACAAAAAGATTCTTTCAAAGGCATGGCGTCCTTACATGTTTTAGGTAGGTGTGTCTCACAGTTGATGTCATAATTTGGAAAGAGTGCCGCTGAATTTAAAAGAGTTTTGGAAAATGTCACACATTGGTATTTATCAGTATGCATCATTCTTTGCTAATTTGCAGAAACATTCCACTACTACTGAGAACAATTACAGACATGTTTATATGCGGAGACAAAGAATCTAGACTGAATTGTTCTAACAATACAACGATGACAAATGTATTTTTCCAGGCAACACACCAGATACAATTGTAATAATGCCAAAATATATATATAGTGATCAGCGACAACAATAAAACCACTGCTTGCAACAATTTTCCTTGTTATGGTATGACTCCAGTCTGCCAGACCGCTACCAAACCAAACCCACATGCGGAGTTAGTGCACATCAATTTGCAGGACCCGATACCAACAGCCAGGTACGGACTGGAGCTGAAATTCAGCCCTGGCATTTGAAATCACACAGGCCCATGCTGTCCCCGTCCCCAAAAACCAGATGGGATATATTACTAATATTACCCTGCATGGAGTACAGCAAGATTTACTACAAGACCAATATTTCTAACGATACCTCCATCACAACTCGGCGGCCCACGACCAGACAGGTCCTTCTGGCATTTGCCAGAATTGCCAGATGGCCAGTCCGGCCCTGCCAACAGCCACATCAGTAATGTGTGGACGCTAGATGAGAGTCCTGAGAACTGCTTTTTACGACATCCATGGCATTGACACCCCAGTTCTATTCCTTACCAGCACTGCTTTCTACTGCTTGACTGACATCCATTATGCTCTGTGACGTAAGAGAAAGGAGCTGTCAGTCATGCAGGAGGAGCAGGGAGCTGAATAGATCTGGATTGACGTAGGCTTCAGATCTACAAACTAATTTCTATATAAATTCAAATGCTGATTTCTCAGTATTGGAGGAGTGGACTGGTCATGTAGAGGTATTGCTGGTCTTGTCTTTGAAAGAGCCACATGCGCATAGAAGTAAGGGTGTGAAATCCTGTTGGTAGATTCCCTTTATGCACACTGCTATAGAAGTAGTTTTGTTACTAGTCATCTTTAGCATGGCCCATCCAACTGGAGATCAAAACTACCAACAAAATGCATTTGTAACACAACTCTGCACATCGCACTGGTAATAATCATCTGTGTTTAACAGAAATGAGTGCAAACCCACTGGAAAATGAAGGAATAGAAGCAGGAGCATTTGAAGGACTGACCGTGTTCCATGTTAGAATCGCAGAAGCCAAACTGACATCTATCCCTAAAGGTTGGTAATAGTCTGCTTAATCTGCATTTATAAGTAGTAGGTCAATAAACTATCAAAGTCAGACAGTGATCAAAATCATTTAGAAATTACATTTCTAAAGAAAATTACTTTGGTCAGCCATTCTTCTACAGAGCTGACTTGTACTAATTAGTGATGAGCGAGTATACTCGTTGCTCAGGTTTTCCAGAGCACGTTCGGGTGGTCTCAGAGTATTTGTTAGTGTTCGAAGATTTAGTTTTCATCGCCTCAGCTGAATGATTTACATCTCTTAGCCAGCTTGATTACATGTGGGGATTCCCTAGCAACCAGGCAACCCCCACATGTATTCAGCCTGGGTAGCAGCCGTAAATAATTCAGCTGAGGCAATGAAAACTAAATCTCCAAACACTAACAAATACTCTGAGACCACCCGAGCGTCCTCGGGAAAAGCTGAGCAACGAGTACACTCGCTCATCACTAGTAATAATTCATTTTCCATACACTGACCACGTTTCCCCGTGATAGCTGTTAATCAGCGAGTTCTAGCAATTAAAATTTTAATGGTGACCAGCTAATAAACCAGACTTTCCTCTTTTGAAAACCCAAAAGAAAACACATGGAGTACACGTCCCATCTTAGAAATATAAAAATATACGTTTTTATTTCACAGTATTTAAAAACACGAAGTCATCAACTAGTACAGAACATACAGATAAGGGAGACTTGGGGTAGCACTGAAAAAGTCACAGCTACGGTAAACCTCAGAGATCCGCTCATACCATTTTATAATAAAGATGCCATCAAGTGCAAATATTTAGGGTAAAGAACGCCACCGCATCCGGAAATCTGCAAGTAAATATCTACACCTCCCCCAGTGGGGTGTCGATAGTCCAGAAACAACGGCCTATATCATAGCAAAAACCGGTTTAGTGGCTCTTACCCATATAATGTAAACTGCGATCTCCAGGGGTCACCGCCGCTGCGGCGGTGACCCCTGGAGATCGCAGTTTACATTATATGGGTAAGAGCCCCAGTTTACATTATATGGGTAAGAGCCCCTGGAGATCGCAGTTTACATTATATGGGTAAGAGCCACTAAACCGGTTTTTGCTATGATATAGGCCGTTGTTTCTGGACTATCGGCACCCCACTGGGGGAGGTGTAGATATTTACTTGCAGATTTCCGGATGCGGTGGCGTTCTTTACCCTAAATATTTGCACTTGATGGCATCTTTATTATAAAATGGTATGAGCGGATCTCTGAGGTTTACCGTAGCTGTGACTTTTTCAGTGCTACCCCAAGTCTCCCTTATCTGTATGTTCTGTACTAGTTGATGACTTCGTGTTTTTAAATACTGTGAAATAAAAACGTATATTTTTATATTTCTAAGATGGGACGTGTACTCCATGTGTTTTCTTTTGGGTTTTCTATAAGTTATATGGGAGTGTCCTACATACATTTGAAGGATTTCTAGTACGGGTATTTTCCCCAACATTATACTATTAGTATGTGTGTGAGATCCATGATATTGCTGTCCATTGTGGGATGTCTTTATTATATTATTTCCTCTTTTGAAGTCTAGATAAAACAAATCCTTTAAAAGGAACCTTCCATGTCGGGAAATGCTACTTACCTGCAGATACAGGGTTAATCTACACGTAAATGACATTAAAAATCACATCTTCCTGGAAGCAACAGCTACAGAAAGAAAATAACTTTACATCCTCCCTGAAGCCAACGCTTTCAGTCGCAGGGCGGTGCAGGGAGTGGTTACGGTCAACGCTCACTATACTGTGAGTGGCGGCTATAATCATTCCTGCCACTTTGACAGCCTGTTCTGCACACACAGGCTTGTACACATATGCTGTGTAGAGCAAGCTGTCAGTCAAAGTGACGAATAGTAATTACAGCCGCCACTCAACATATAGTGAGGGATGACTAACTGCTCTGTGCATGCCTCTATAACTGAAAGCGACCGGCTGCAGGGAGGATATCAGTTAAATTATAATCAGATTAACCTTATATCTGCATGTAAATATTTCCCACCATGACAGGTTCCTGTTAAACACATTTAGTTTCAGACAAGCTGAGTCCTTGTTAACAGGACTGTTGTGAAAGGGGTTTCTCATGGCCGCTCTTATAGCCTATGAATCCAGATGTTATAGAAGGGTCAGCAGCTCCTCTCTAAGACAGAATGCCATAGGTCTGTAATTACAGCTCCCCCACACGGGCGGTCATGGCCCATCCATGTGTTACCATTTATTTGAAAATCCGCCATGTAAAGTTTCACCTGGTCTCTGCTTCACTCTCCAATGTCTTCTTGACACAATCCCATAAAGGACAGTACGTGGGGATGAATGTTATAGGTCAAAGAATCTATTGTTGCATTATGATGTGACGCTTTTCTTTAAGAGTAATAATACTGTAAATTTCTACAAAGATCTGCCATCATCGATCTACGAGTTGCATCTTGACCGAAACAAAATTTCATCAGTAGAACTTGAAGACTTTATACGCTACAAAGAACTGCAGAGGTAACGTCAAATTGTTTTGGTAGTTAACATTATAAATGATCTTTTTTCTTTTTCCCCAAAGACGATACTTGCCAGCAAATGAAATACAGTATGGATGTGAGTGTTCTCAGGAAATAAAATAGCCTACTGTCCCAATGTTTTGCCAAACTTTCCTCATACATAAAGCTGTAAAAAGTAAAAGGAATATTGAAAGCCATCATTCTATTTTGCTATTAAAGGGAACCTGTCACCCCCAAAATCGAAGATGAGCTAAGGCCACCGGCATCAGGGGCTTATCGACAGCATTCTGTAATGCTGTAGATAAGCCCCGATGTAACCTAAAAGATGAGAAAAAGAGGTTAGATTATACTCACCCAGGGGTGGGCCGATCCGATGGGTGTTGCGGTCCGGTGCCTCCTATCTTCATAGGATGACGTCCTCTTCTTGTCTTCACACTGCGGCGCCGACATACTTTGTCTGCCCTGTTGAGGGCAGAGCAAAGTACTGCAGTGCGCAGGCGCCGGGAAAGGTCAGAGAGGCCCAGCGCCTGCGCACTGCAGTACTTTGCTCTGACCTCAACAGGGCAGACAAAGTACGCCTGCGCTGCAGCTGCAGCGTGAAGACAAGAAGAGGACGTCATTGTAAGAAGATGGGAGGCCCCGGACAGCGACGCCCTTCGGACCGGACCGCAGCGGGACCACCTCTGGGTGAGTATAATCTAATCTCTTTTTCTCATCGTTGAGGATACATCGGGGGCTTATCTACAGCATTACAGAATGCTGTAGATAAGCCCCTGATGCCGGTGGGCTTAGCTCATCTTCGATTTTGGGAGTGACAGGTTCCCTTTAAAGGGAATCGGTCTGCAGATTTTTATACTCTAAAACTTTTTCCATGCGTCTGTGGCTCTTTCAAAGACAAGTCAAGCAATGCCTTTACAAGGCTGGTCTGTTTGTCCATTACTGGGAAATCAGCGTTTATACAGATATGCAATTTGCTATGGTAGATCTGAAACCTCTGTCACTCCAGATCTATTCCCCAACCAGCGCCAGATCCTCCTGCTTGACTGTCCCACCTGTGCCTGAAGTCACACAGAATAAAGAACGTCAGTCAAGCAGATGGGGGGAGGTGATGTGCAGGAAATAGAGCTGGAGTGACAGAGTCTACAGATCTAAAGCCTCACTCGCTTTGTACACAATATTTTAATGCCTCATCACTACACTTACTTTAATTTGATAAATGTTTTAGTTTTGTCATTTATTGCACCCCTTACAGTTCTGTTTAGCTGTAAACCCCACTTTTTTGTCTGCATTTTAAAATTGTCATCTTATACATGTATTTTCCAGTTTTCAGTCTCTCTGACCTCAATAGAGAAGCCTATGGGGAAGAGTGCCAAAAAAATCCATATGCTGAACTTGATGTGTTTTGGAGGAAGGGAAAAAAAAAAAAACTTTACTGACCCAAAATACTGGAAAAAAAGCACACAATAAAAACCATATGCTGTGTATGCAGACTTTTTTTTTTACTATAGAACTTGACCCCTTATCGACCTATGACATACATTTGCATCAAAAGCTGAAAGGGTTTGTTTAAAATAGTCTCGGCAGCTGAGCCTGCTTCATAAGAGGCAGATGCCGGCTGTGAAACATAGCCAGCATCTGCCTATAAAACAGCGGCATGGCTGTAGTCCAACCCCTTAAAGGCGGCTATATTATGCTGCTCTCCGATCAAGTATCAACCTGGTGACAGATTCCCTTTTAGTACCAAAGTGGCCTCAACACTGATGACTTCATCTCTCCATAGAGCAACAGTCTGAACAGCTTTGCTTGGATCCAAAAGGACATTTTTCTGAGCATTCGTATTATTCTTGTGCAACAGCAGGTCCAGCAACATTGACCTTTCTTCATGCAGAAGAGGCCTGTAGTTTTTTGGTTCATGCTCTGAGAACTGATTTCCTTGACAAATGTTTGCTGCAGACTTGGAGTCACTTAGGTTGGCCGCACCTAGGAAAAATGATCACTGTTCCAAATCTTTTTGGACATAATAGCTTATAGAATAGTTCAATTGAGCGCACCAGAGTCCCGGAGGCTTTAAAATGTCTTTGTAATATCTTTCATATCTTAAAGGGAATCTGGCGTCAGGATCAACCCTCCTAATCCGTCTATATGGACTGTTGTGATTAGGTAATTCAGAACCACAATGGACCTGGTGGTTTAAGAGCACACAAGTGACCTGATAGTTACAAATAAAATAGGACAAGCTCTGAGACGTGGGAACTCTGCTGACCGCAATCCCTAATCCTATCATACCACACTAGAGGTAGCCGTGGATTGCGCCTAACGCTCCCTATGCAACTCGGCACAGCCTGAGAAACTAGCTAGCCCTGAAGACAGAAAAATAAGCCTACCTTGCCTCAGAGAAATTCCCCAAAGGAAAAGGCAGCCCCCCACATATAATGACTGTGAGTAAAGATGAAAATACAAACACAGAGATTAAATAGATATTAGCAAAGTGAGGCCCGACTTACTGAATAGACCGAGGATAGGAAGGAGAGCTTTGCGGTCAACACAAAAACCTACAAACAACCACGCAGAGGGGCAAAAAGACCCTCCGCACCGACTAACGGTACGGAGGTGCTCCCTCTGCGTCTCAGAGCTTCCAGCAAGCAAGAAAAACCAAAATAGCAAGCTGGACAGAAAATATAGCAACAAAAGTAACACAAGCAGAACTTAGCTTATGCTGGGCAGACAGGCCACAGGAAACTTGGGCTGAAAGGTGGCAGATGAGGTTTAACAATGATAAATGTAAGGTTATACACATGGGAAAAAGGAATCAATATCACCATTACACACTGAACGGGAAACCACTGGGTAAATCTGACAGGGAGAAGGACTTGGGGATCCTAGTTAATGATAAACTTACCTGGAGCAGCCAGTGCCAGGCAGCAGCTGCCAAGGCAAACAGGATCATGGGGTGCATTAAAAGAGGTCTGGATACACATGATGAGAGCATTATACTGCCTCTGTACAAATCCCTAGTTAGACCGCACATGGAGTACTGTGTCCAGTTTTGGGCACCGGTGCTCAGGAAGGATATAATGGAACTAGAGAGAGTACAAAGGAGGGCAACAAAATTAATAAAGGGGATGGGAGAACTACAATACCCAGATAGATTAGCGAAATTAGGATTATTTAGTCTAGAAAAAAGACGACTGAGGGGCGATCTAATAACCATGTATAAGTATATAAGGGGACAATACAAATATCTCACTGAGGATCTGTTTATACCAAGGAAGGTGACGGGCACAAGGGGGCATTCTTTGCGTCTGGAGGAGAGAAGGTTTTTCCACCAACATAGAAGAGGATTCTTTACTGTTAGGGCAGTGAGAATCTGGAATTGCTTGCCTGAGGAGGTGGTGATGGCGAACTCAGTCGAGGGGTTCAAGAGAGGCCTGGATGTCTTCCTGGAGCAGAACAATATTGTATCATACAATTATTAGGTTCTGTAGAAGGACGTAGATCTGGGGATTTATTATGATGGAATATAGGATGAACTGGATGGACAAATGTCTTTTTTCGGCCTAACTATGTTACTATGATCCAGGAGAAAGCAAGACCAATACTGGAACATTGACTGGAGGCCAGGATCAAAGCACTAGGTGGAGTTAAATAGAGCAGCACCTAACGACTTAACCTCATCACCTGAGGAAGGAAACTCAGAAGCCGCAGTACCACTCACATCCACCAACGGAAGCCCATAGACAGAATCAGCCGAAGTACCACTTGTGACCACAGGAGGGAGCTTGACCACAGAATTCACAACAGTACCCCACCTTGAGGAGGGGTCACCGAACCCTCACCAGAGCCCCCAGGCCGACCAGGATGAGCCATATGAAAGGCACGAACAAGATCAGCAGCATGGACATCAGAGGCAAAGACCCAGGAATTATCTTCCTGACCATAACCCTTCCACTTAACCAAATACTGGAGTTTCCGTCTCGAAACACGAGAATCCAAAATCTTCTCCACTATATACTCCAACTCCCCCACCACCAAAACCGGGGCAGGAGGATCAACAGATGGAACCATAGGTGCCACGTATCTCCGCAACAACGACCTATGGAATACGTTATGGATGGAAAAAGAATCTGGAAGGGTCAAACGAAAAGACACAGGATTAACCCCTTCATGACCAGGGGATTTTTCGTTTTTCCGTGTTCGTTTTTCGCTCCCCTCCTTCCCAGAGCCATAACGTTTTTATTTTTCCGTCAATTTGGCCATGTGAGGGCTTATTTTTTGCAGGACGAGTTGTACTTTTGAAAGACATCATTGGTTTTAGCATGTCGTGTACTAGAAAACGGGAAAAAAATTCCAATTGCGGTGAAATTGCAAAAATAGTGCAATCCCACATTGGTTTTTTGTTTGGCTTTTTTGCTAGGTTCACTAAATGCTAAAAATGACCTGCCATTATGATTCTCCAGGTCATTACGAGTTCATAGACACCAAACATGACTAGGTTATTTTTTATCTAAGTGGTGAAAAAAAATTCCAAACTTTGCTTAAAAAAAAAAAAAAAAAGTTGCGCCATTTTCCGATACGCGTAGCGTCTCCATTTTTCATCATCTGGGGTCGATTGAGGGCTTATTTTTTGCGTGCCGAGATGACGTTTTTAATGATAGCATTTCGGTGCAGATACGTTCTTTTGATCGCCCGTTATTGCATTTTAATGCAATGTTGCGGCGACCAAAAAAACGTAATTCTGGCGTTTCGAATTTTTTTCCCGCTACGCTGTTTAGCGATCAGGTTAATACTTTTTTTAATTGATAGATCGGGCGATTCTGAGCGCGGCGATACCAAATATGCGTAGATTTGATATTTTTTTTATTGATTTATTTTGATTGGGGCGAAAGGGGGGTGATTTAAACTTTTATGTTTTTTTTATTTTTTTCACCTTTTTTAAAAATTTTTTTTTTAACTTTTGCCATGCTTCAATAGCCTCCATGAGAGGCTAGAAGCAAGCATAGCACGATCGGCTCTGCTACATAGCAGCGATCTGCTGATCGCTGCTATGTAGCAGAATTGCACGTGTGCTGTGAGCGCCGACCACAGGGTGGCGCTCACAGCGACGGGCAATCAGTAACCATAGAGGTCTCAAGGACCTCTATGGTTACCATTCACAAGCATCGCCGACCCCCGATCATGTGACGGGGGTCGGCGATGACGTCATTTCCGGCCGCCAGGCCGGAAGCGGTAGTTAAATGCCGCTGTCTGCGTTTGACAGCGGCATTTAACTAGTTAATAGGTGCGGGCAGATCGCGATTCTGCCCGCGCCTATTATGGGCACATGTCAGCTGTTCAAAACAGCGGACATGTCCCGGTTTTGATGCGGGCTCACCGCAGAGCCCTGCATCAAAGCAGGGGAGCCGGCATCGGACGGTATAGTACGTCCGATGCCGGTAAGGGGTTAAGAACCTCAGAAATCCTATACGGACCAATGAAACGAGGCTTAAACTTAGGAGAGGAAACCTTCATAGGAATATAACGAGATGACAACCAAACCAAATCCCCAACACGAAGTCGGGGACCCACACAGCGTCTGCGATTAGCGAAACGTTGAGCCTTCTCCTGGGACAAGGTCAAATTGTCCACTACATGAGTCCAAATCTGCTGCAACCTGTCCACCACCGTATCCACACCAGGACAGTCCGAAGACTCAACCTGCCCTGAAGAGAAACGAGGATGGGACCCAGAATTGCAGAAAAATGGCGAAACCAAGGTAGCCGAGCTGGCCCGATTATTAAGGGCGAACTCAGCCAACGGCAAAAAGGACACCCAATCATCCTGATCAGCAGAAACAAAGCATCTCAGATATGTTTCCAAGGTCTGATTGGTTCGTTCAGTCTGGCCATTTGTCTGAGGATGGAAAGCCGAGGAAAAAGACAAATCAATGCCCATCCTAGTACAAAAGGCTCGCCAAAACCTCGAAACAAACTGGGAACCTCTGTCAGAAACGATGTTCTCTGGAATGCCATGTAACCGAACCACATGCTGGAAGAACAATGGCACCAAATCAGAGGAGGAAGGTAATTTAGACAAGGGTACCAAATGGACCATCTTAGAGAAGCGATCACAAACCACCCAAATGACCGACATTTTTTGAGAGACGGGGAGATCCGAAATAAAATCCATAGAGATATGTGTCCAAGGCCTCTTCGGGACCAGCAAGGGCAAAAGCAACCCACTGGCACGAGAACAGCAGGGCTTAGCCCGAGCACAAATCCCACAGGACTGCACAAAAGAACGCACATCCCGCGACAGAGACGGCCACCAAAAGGATCTAGCCACTAAATCTCTGGTACCAAAGATACCAGGATGACCAGCCAACACCGAACAATGAACCTCAGAGATAACCTAATTCGTCCACCTATCAGGGACAAACAGTTTCTCCGCTGGGCAACGATCAGGTTTATTAGCTTGAAATTTTTGCAGCACCCGCCGCAAATCAGGGGAGATGGCAGACACAATTACTCCCTCTTTGAGAATACCCTCCGGCTCAGATAAACCCGGAGAGTCGGGCACAAAACTCCTAGACAGAGCATCCGCCTTCACATTTTTAGAGCCCGGAAGGTACGAAACCACAAAGTCAAAACGGGAGAAAAACAGCGACCAACGAGCCTGTCTAGGATTCAACCGCTTGGCAGACTCGAGATAAGTCAAGTTCTTGTGATCAGTCAAGACCACCACGCGATGCTTAGCTCCTTCAAGCCAATGATGCCACTCCTCGAATGCCCACTTCATGGCCAGCAACTCTTGATTGCCAACATCATAATTTCGCTCAGCAGGCGAAAACTTCCTGGAAAAGAAGGCGCATGGCTTCATCACCGAGCAATCAGAACCTCTTTGCGACAAAACAGCCCCCGCTCCAATTTCAGAAGCATCAACCTCGACCTGGAACGGAAGCGAAACATCTGGTTGACACAACACAGGGGCAGAAGAAAAACGACGCTTTAACTCTTGAAAAGCTTCCACAGCAGCAGAAGACCAATTGACCACATCAGCACCCTTCTTGGTCAAATCGGTCAATGGTTTAGCAATACTAGAAAAATTACAGATGAAGCAACGATAGAAATTAGCAAAGCCCAGGAACTTTTGCAGACTCTTCAGAGATATCGGCTGAGTCCAATCATAAATGGCCTGGACCTTAACAGGGTCCATCTCGATAGTAGAAGGGGAAAAAATGAACCCCAAAAATGAAACCTTCTGAACACCAAAGAGACACTTTGATCCCTTCACAAACAAAGAATTAGCATGCAGGACCTGGAACACCATTCTGACCTGCTTCATATGAGACTCCCAATCATCCGAGAAGACCAAAATGTCATCCAAGTATACAATCAGGAATTTATCCAAGTACTCTCGGAAGATGTCATGCATAAAGGATTGAAATACTGATGGAGCATTGGCAAGTCCGAATGGCATAACAAGGTACTCAAAATGGCCCTCGGGCGTATTAAATGCAGTTTTCCATTCATCGCCCCGTTTAATACGCACAAGATTATATGCACCACGAAGATCTATCTTGGTGAACCAACTAGCCCCCTTAATCCGAGCAAACAAATCAGATAGCAGCGGCAAGGGGTACTGAAATTTGACCGTGATTTTATTTAGAAGGCGGTAATCAATACAAGGTCTCAGTGAACCATCCTTCTTGGCCACAAAAAAGAACCCTGCTCCCAATGGCAATGATGACGGGCGAATATGACCCTTCTCCAAGGATTCTTTTACGTAACTCCGCATAGCGGCGTGCTCAGGTACAGATAAATTAAACAGTCGACCTTTAGGAAACTTACTACCAGGAATCAAATCGATAGCACAATCACAATCCCTATGCGGAGGTAGGGGCATTGGACTTGGGCTCATCGAATACATCCCGGTAATCAGACAAGAACTCTGGGACCTCAGAAGGGGTGGATGATGAGATAGACTGAAATGGAACATCACCATGTACCCCCTGACAACCCCAGCTGGACACAGACATTGATTTCCAATCTAATACTGGGTTATGGACTTGTAGCCATGGCAACCCCAACACGACCACATCATGCAAATTATGCAACACCAGAAAGCGAATATCCTCCTGGTGCGCAGGAGCCATGCACATGGTCAGCTGGGTCCAATACTGAGGGTTATTCTTGGCCAAAGGCGTAGCATCAATTCCTCTCAATGGAATAAGACACTGCAAGGGCTCCAAGACAAACCCACAGCGCCTAGCAAACTCCAAGTCCATCAAATTCAGGGCAGCGCCCGAATCCACAAATGCCATGACAGAATAGGAAGACAAAGAGCAGATCAAAGTAACGGACAAAAGAAATTTAGACTGTACCGTACCAATGGTGGCAGACTTAGCAAACCGCTTAGTGCGCTTAGGACAATCGGAGATAGCATGAGTGGAATCGCCACAGTAGAAACACAGCCCATTCCGACGTCTGTGTTCTTGCCTTTCAGCTCTGGTCAAAGTCCTATCGCACTGCATAGGCTCAGGTTTATGCTCAGATAATACCGCCAAATGGTGCACAGATTTACGCTCACGCAAGCGTCGACCGATCTGAATGGCCAAAGACATAGACTCATTCAGGCCAGCCGGCATAGGAAATCCCACCATGACATCCTTAAGGGCTTCAGAGAGACCCTTTCTGAAAATAGCTGCCAGCGCACATTCATTCCATTGAGTGAGCACGGACCACTTTCTAAACTTCTGACAATAAATCTCAATCTCATCCTGACCCTGACACAGAGCCAGCAATTTTTTCTCTGCCTGATCCACTGAATTAGGCTCATCGTACAGTAATCCGAGCGCCAGAAAAAACGCATCAATATTACATAATGCAGGATCTCCTGGCGCAAGGGAAAATACCCAGTCTTGAGGGTCGCCACGTAATAAAGAAATAATGATCTTAACTTGTTGAACTGGGTCACCAGAGGAGCGAGGTTTCAAAGCCAGAAACAGTTTGCAATTATTTTTGAAACTCAGAAATTTAGCTCTATCTCCAGAAAACAAATCAGGAATAGGAATTCTTGGTTCTAACATAGAATTCTGAGCCACAAAGTCTTGAATATTTTGTACTCTTGCAGTGAGATGATCCACACATGAAGACAGACCTTTGATGTCCATCACTACACCTGTGTCCTGAACTACCCAAATGTCTAGGGGAAAAAAAAGGCAAAACACAGTGCAAAGAAAAAAAAATGGTCTCAGAACTTCTTTTTTCCCTCTATTGAGATGCATTAGTACTTTTGGCCTCCAGTACTGTTGTGATTAGGTAATTCAGAACCACAATGGACCTGGTGGTTTAAGAGCACACAAGTGACCTGATAGTTACAAATAAAATAGGACAAGCTCTGAGACGTGGGAACTCTGCTGACCGCAATCCCTAATCCTATCATACCACACTAGAGGTAGCCGTGGATTGCGCCTAACGCTCCCTATGCAACTCGGCACAGCCTGAGAAACTAGCTAGCCCTGAAGACAGAAAAATAAGCCTACCTTGCCTCAGAGAAATTCCCCAAAGGAAAAGGCAGCCCCCCACATATAATGACTGTGAGTAAAGATGAAAATACAAACACAGAGATGAAATAGATATTAGCAAAGTGAGGCCCGACTTACTGAATAGACCGAGGATAGGAAAGAGAGCTTTGCGGTCAACACAAAAACCTACAAACAACCACGCAGAGGGGCAAAAAGACCCTCCGCACCGACTAACGGTACGGAGGTGCTCCCTCTGTGTCTCAGAGCTTCCAGCAAGCAAGAAAAACCAAAATAGCAAGCTGGACAGAAAATATAGCAACAAAAGTAACACAAGCAGAACTTAGCTTATGCTGGGCAGACAGGCCACAGGAACGATCCAGGAGAAAGCAAGACCAATACTGGAACATTGACTGGAGGCCAGGATCAAAGCACTAGGTGGAGTTAAATAGAGCAGCACCTAACGACTTAACCTCATCACCTGAGGAAGGAAACTCAGAAGCCGCAGTACCACTCACATCCACCAACGGAAGCCCATAGACAGAATCAGCCGAAGTACCACTTGTGACCACAGGAGGGAGCTTGACCACAGAATTCACAACAATGGACATAAAGGTCATAGAAAGTTGAATAAAATGATACCGTGATATCTGCGATTTGATATCTTATTCCAGAAAAACCCACATTTTTTTCTTAATATATAAATGAGCTGCCTCCAGGGCTTGAAAGAGAAATCCTTCAATCGATTCTACAATATTTTGAAATATGTGGCATTTCAAAGCATTATTGCCTGTCAGTGTTACAATGACAGACAATCTACTAGGCCATAGCATGGGTTAATAGGTCCCTGCGGCAGCCTGCTCCCTTAAGCAGCTTAGGTCAGCATTGTGCGTGACATCTAAAGGTATGTGCAAACTGAGTTTTTAGAGGTTTTTTTTTAAGCAGAAACTGAGCCAAAATTCTCTAAATCCTCCTCATAAATGTAGGGATCGTACTCAGTTTCCACTCAAAAAACACAACAAAAAAAGCTCAGTATGAACATACCCTTAGGTCAGTGTTCCCCAACTTCGGTCCTGAAGAGCCACCAATAGATCATGTTTTCAGGCTTTCCTTAGTATCGCCCAGGTGAGAATTCCATCATCTAGACAGGCAACAATTCCATCACCTGGGCCATACTAAGGAAATCCTGAAAACACGACCTGTTGGTGGCTCTTGAGGACTGGAGTTGGGGAACACTGCCTTAGGTTATGACTAGGAAAAAAATGTTCTTGATCTCTGGTCAGTACCGGACTTCTAACAGCATCTTAAGCATCGGGATTTTGCAGTGCACAGGTCTACAAACTTTATCAGAAGTATCTTTAAAAGCAGATATTCAAAAGAATGACCCTTACGGCTGCAATAAAAACCTAACTACGTAGCAGTCATTAACAAATTTAGAGTCAGTAAAGATGTAAAATTATGAAAACATGTTAGACATCTTTTGCCAATCGTAATAGTATTTTTTCTTTTTCTCGGTGAAACAATTTTTCAGTATCAACCAATAATTTACTTGATGTTTCTGATTTCAGACTTGGTTTAGGTCATAATAAAATTAAAGAAGTTGAAAATGGAAGTCTTGCTTATATACCAAAAGTAAGAGAAATTCACTTAGAAAATAACAAGCTAAAAACGGTCCCGGCCGGAATTTCTGATCTGAGATACTTGCAGGTGCGTAGTCCGCTATATCACTTTCACCCGTAGCTCAATAAAATGGTTAAGATTTGTGGCATGATCAGATTTTTTTTTTATAAATGTAGCAATGTATTTTCATATATTTTGTATCATCAGATGAAAAATACCGAGGGTCAGATGCATAGTTTACCTAACTTTTGGGAAATCTTTACAATTATATTCGTGTTTAGACATATACTTAAAGGGAACCTGTCACCCCGAAAATCGCGGGTGAGGTAAGCCCACCGGCATCAGGGGTTTATCTACAGCATTCTGTAATGCTGTAGATAAGCCCCTGATGTTACCTGAAAAAGGAGAAAAAGATGTTATATTATACTCACCCAGGGGCGGTCCCGCTGCTGGTCCGGTCGGATGGGCGTCTCTGGTCCGCTGCGGCGCCTCCCATCTTCATTACAAGATGTCCTCTTCTGATCTTCAGCCACGGCTCCGGCGCAGGCATACTTTGCTCTGCCCTCTTGAGGGCAGAGGATAGTACTGCAGTGCGCAGGCGCTGGAAAGGTCAGAGGCCCGGCGCCTGCGCACTGCAGTACTTTGTCTGCCCTCAACAGGGCAGAGCAAAGTACGCCTGCGCCGGAGCCGTGGCTGAAGATCAGAAGAGGATGTCTTGGAATGAAGATGGGAGGCGCTGCAGCGGACCAGAGACGCCCATCCGACCGGACTGCAGCGGGACCGCCCCTGGGTGAGTATAATCTAACGTCTTTTTCTCCTTTTTCAGGTAACATCCGGGGCTTATCTACAGCATTACAGAATGCTGCAGATAAGCCCCTGATGCCGGTGGGCTTACCTTACCCGCGATTTTCGGGGTGACAGGTTCCCTTTAAGCACAGTAGAAGGTTAAGTAAAGCAAGGCACACAAACCATTTTAAAAATAAATCATATACAGATGTAAACTGAAAAATGTAAAAGCTTATGCTTGTATGTATTGTAATTATGTAACATATTCCTACTTCACACTTAGGTCTTGTTCCTTCACTCTAATAATATCGGAAAAGTGGATGTGAATGATTTCTGCCCTATGCCACCCAAGATGAAGAAGTCACTCTATAGCGGAATAAGCCTTTTTGGGAATCCCGTAAAATACTGGGAAATTCAACCTGCAACATTTCGCTGCATTCTGGGAAGAAACAGTGTGCAAATCGGGAACTTCCGAAAGTAAAAAGGATGTTGTCCTTGGAAATAAGAACACCAGTCTTATTTGGACTTAAAGAGATTTTCTGGTCTCAGAAGAAAAAGTCTGTGGTCACTCTGATTGCAGACTGATTAGCAGATTGCAAAATGTCACAATTTCCCCTGCAATCCTGTATGGGCAGTCCCGTCAGCGATTTGTATGCTTGTGGTCACATGCCGACTAGACTTCTGTGTTTCTCTCAATTCTCTACTGCTGAAAGAAGCCAGGCAAGCCTAGTCGGCATGTGACAGCAAGTATGCAAATAGAATTCATGCGGTAACATGCTATATACCGGTGAATTATGACAGTGTGTGCATTGCATATTCACGACACGCAGGCTGTAGTCACGTAATCTGAGTGCAAACTTTTCTTCTGAGACCGAACAACCCCATTAAAGAACAAGCGATCGATTGGAAAGGACTGCGCCATATTTTGAAACTTAACGGGCCCATTATGTTTACAGAGTAATTACATTAAATTGACCTATTTTAGCAAAAAAATACTTGAACTTTGGCTAAGAAGAGAACTGACGATGTATAGCCGTGATATCAGAGAAGTAAAGTGCAAGCATTTAAAACTGGTTCTAATCTAAGCTTTCCTGCTTTGTCTAACTATCTTTGCTTAAATCCATGGCTCCCTTCTATGGCAGGTTACATAGCAGCCTGTATTAAAATTACCCAGACATCCAAATATATATAATATATACATATAGTTTTCAAAAGTATCAGCAGTTTAGTCATAGCTGTTTTTATACGGATATCACAAAGGCTACCATCAACATTGAATAGTGTCTAGATTCTGCTGCCTATAGGGCAGTATCCAAAAACATGGTTTTATCACATCCCTCAGGCTTTAGTCAGAATGGCTCTTGTCTGTAACTTACATTAAGTAATTGCTGATCATATCATTTCCTATTATAATATTTACGTGGTTAAATACTGGAATATGCAATTGTGCATACGATCTTCTAAAAGCTTTGCGTTGTGCAGACCTTTAACAATAAGGCTATGTGCACACGTCAGGATTATTTGCAGAAATTTCCTGAACAAAACTGGACTTTTTCCCGCAGGAAACCCGCATGCATTTTTCTCGCGTATTTTTTTTGCGGATTTTTCGCGTTTTTTCCCGGAGCTTCCCAATGCAATAATATAGCGTCAAAAATGCGAAAAATCCTGAAGGTGTGCACATAGCCTTAAGCCCTACTTACAAGTTAGCTTGTCGTTTCATGACTAGTACCCACTTGTACAAGCAGTTCTTTTTACATTGTTTGCCTTTATTAATGTAGCCTTCACACTACATCTCTAGAATACTTTAAGTCTACCTTGTCTATGTATGCAAAGCAATACAATTTATAAGATCTCGCACTACGAAGAGTTTTGAAATCGTTCAACAGGTTGAATAGGAAAATATTGTAAATGAATCCTTACCTATATGTGTAACGAGGGACATGCAGTTGCGTTAGGATGATATACATGCCGTACAACAGTAGCAGATTGTTATCGTCTTCTGCAGTGTTTTATATTCACCACATTGTTAATCCCACTTGGTGCAACATAATGCACCCAGTGTGGCAAATGGCTTAATCTGCTGTGCAGCCTTGGTCTTTACCCTACACGTACAGTAATTTAAGAGTTTAGAGGCAAACCACTCACTACACATAAAGTTTCCATATGCTATGTTGTACTATGTCTATTTACTGTATATTTGTTCAGCCTGAGCATATTAAATTAAATTTTCATATAGTCTCATACGGTTTAGTAATAAAAAGAGTTTTGAAAACAGTAAATGTGTTTGTGTTCAGTATACCGACATGCCAGCAAATCTCCGTATACATGTCGCCATGACTGTGCAGTCTCACAATGAGCGTCGCCACAATAAAATGTGGGAGTCAGCTCTACACCATGTACCAAATTATTATGCAAATGGCATTTTTCTCGGATTTTCCTAAATGGTCGGTGACAGTCAGTCTAATAAAAGTCATCACCCATTAGATTATACATAGAATTTTATTGAAGAAACCTCCCAATGGTAACAGTACAATCTCCAAAATGAATAAAAACTTAAAATGCACTGTTCAAAATTATTAGGCACAGTAGAATTTCTAAACATTTGATATGTTTTAAAGAGCTGAAAATGCTAATTTGTGGAATTTGCAGCATTAGGAGGTCACATTCACTGAACAAAACAGCTATTTAACTCCAAAACCTCCTAACAGGCCAAGTTACATGTTAACATAGGAACCCTTCTTTGATATTACCTTCACAATTCTTGCATCCATTGAACTTGTGAGTTTTTGGAGAGTTTCTGCTTGTGTTTCTTTGCATGAAGTCAGAATAGCCTCCCAGAGCCGCTGTTTTGATGTGAACTGCCTCCCACCCTCATAGATCTTTGTGCTGGACGATACTCCAAAGGTCCTCTATAGGGTTGAGGTCAGGGGAAGATGGTGGCCACACCATGAGTTTATCTCCTTTTATGCCCATAGCAGCCAATGACTCGGAGGCATTCTTTGCAGCATGAGATGGGGCATTGTCATGCATGAAGATGATTTTGCTCGTGAAGGCACGTTTCTGCTTTTAATACCATGGAAGAAAGTTGTCAGTCAGAAACTCTACGTACTTTGCAGAGGTCATTTTCACACCTTCAGGTACCTTAAAGGGCCCTACCAGCTGTTTTACCATGATTCTGGCCCAAAACATGACTCCTCCACCTCCTTGCTGACGTCGCAGCCTTGTTGGGACATGGTGGCCATCCACCAACCATCCACTACTCCATCCATCTGGACAATCCAGGGTTGCTCAACACTCATCAGTAAACAAGACTGTTTGAAAATTAGTCTTCATGTATGTCTGGGCCTACTGCAACCGTTCCTGTTTGTGAACACTGTGTAGGGGTGGCCAAATAGTAGGTTGATGCACCACAGCAAGCATTTGAAGGATCCTACACCTTGAGGTTCGAGGGGCTCCAGGGGCACCAGCAGTTTCAAATATCTGTTTGCTGGTTTGTAATGGCTTTTTAGCAGCTGCTCTCTTAATCCAATGAACTTGCCTGGCAGAAACCTTCCTCATTATGCCATTATCAGCACGAACACGTCTGTGCTCAGAATCAGCCACAAATCTCTTAACAGTACAATGATCACGCTTAAGTTTTCGGGAAATATCTAATGTTTTCATCCCTTGACCAAGGCATTGCACTATTTGATGCTTTTCAGCAGCAGAGAGATCCCTTTTCTTTCTCATGTTGCTTGAAACCTGTGGACTGCATAATAATGTGGAACATCATTTTTAAGTAGTTTTCCTTTAACCCCTTCATGACCCAGCCTATTTTGACCTTAAAGACCTTGACGTTTTTTGCAATTCTGACCAGTGTCCCTTTATGAGGTAATAACTCAAGAACGCTTCAATGGATCCTAGCGGTTCTGAGATTGTTTTTTCGTGACATATTGGGCTTCATGTTAGTGGTAAATTTGGTCAATAAATTCTGTGTTTATTTGTGATAAAAACGGAAATTTGGTGAAAATTTTTAAAATTTCGCAATTTTCACATTTTGAATATTTATTCTGTTAAACCAGAGAGTTATGTGACACAAAATAGTTAATAAATAACATTTCCCACATGTCTACTTTACATCAGCACAATTTTGGAAACAAAATTTTTTTTTGCTAGGAAGTTATAAGGGTTAAAATTTGACCAGCGATTTCTCATTTTTACAACGAAATTTACAAAACCATTTTTTTTAGGGACCACCTCACATTTGAAGTCAGTTTGAGGGGTCTATAAGGCTGAAAATACCCAAAAGTGACACCATTCTAAAAACTGCACCCCTCAAGGTGCACAAAACCACATTCAAGAAGTTTATTAACCCTTCAGGTGCTTCACAGCAGCAGAAGCAACATGGAAGGAAAAAATGAACATTTAACTTTTTAGTCACAAAAATGATTTTTTAGCCCGCTATTTTTTATTTTCCCAAGGGTAACAGGAGAAATTTGACCCCAAAAGTTGTTGTTCAGTTTCTCCTGAGTACGCTGATACCCCATATGTGGGGGTAAACCACTGTTTAGGCACATGCTGGGGCTCGGAAGTGAAGTAGTGACGTTTTGAAATGCAGACTTTGATGGAATGCTCTGCGGGCGTCACGTTGCGTTTGCAGAGCCCCTGATGTGGCTAAACAGTAGAAACCCCCCACAAGTGACCCCATTTTGGAAACTAGACCCCGAAAGGAACTTATCTAGATGTGAGGTGAGCACTTTGAACCCCCAAGTGCTTCACAGAAGTTCATAACACAGAGCAGTGAAAATAATAAATACGTTTTCTTTCCTCAAAAATAATTATTTAGCCCAGAATTTTTTATTTTCCCAAGGGTTACAGGAGAAATTGGACCACAAAAGTTGTTGTCCAGTTTGTCCTGAGTATGCTGATACCCCATGTGTGGGGGTAAACCACTGTGGGGGCTCAGAAGGGAAGTAGTGACTTTTGAAATGCAGACTTTGATGGAATGGTCTGCGGGCGTCACGTTGCGTTTGCAGAGCCCCTGGTGTGCCTAAACAGTAGAAACCCCCCACAAGTGACCCCATTTTGGAAACTAGACCCCCAAAGGAACTTATCTAGATATGTGGTGAGCACTTTCAACCCCCAAGTGCTTTACAGAAGTTTATAACACAGAGCCGTGAAAATAATAAATACGTTTTCTTTCCTCAAAAATAATTATTTAGCCCAGAATTTTTTATTTTCACAAGGGTTACAGGAGAAATTGGACCACAAAAGTTGTTGTCCAGTTTCTCCTGAGTACGCTGATACCCCATGTGTGGGGGTAAACCACTGTTTGGGCACACGTCGTGGCTCAGAAGGGAAGTAGTGACTTTTGAAATGCAGACTTTGATGGAATGGTCTGCGGACGTCACGTTGCGCTTGCAGAGCCCCTGGTGTGCCTAAACAGTAGAAACCCCCCACAAGTGACCCCATTTTAGAAACTAGACCCCGCAAGGAACTTATCTAGATATGTGGTGAGCACTTTGAACTCCCAAGTGTTTCACCGACGTTTACAACGCAGAGCCGTGAAAATAAAAAATAATTTTTCTTTCCTCAAAAATGATGTTTTAGTAAGCATTTTTTTATTTTCACAAGGGTAACAGGAGAAATTGGACCCCAGTAATTGTTGCGCAGTTTGTCCTGAGTATGCTGGTACCCCATATGTGGGGGTAAACCACTGTTTGGGCGCACGTCGGGGCTCGGAAGTGAGGGAGCACCATTTGACTTTATGAATACAAGATTGGCTGGAATCAATGGTGGCGCCATGTTGCGTTTGGAGACCCCTGATGTGCCTAAACAGTGGAAACCCCTCAATTCTACCCCCAACACTAACCCCAACACACCCCTAACCCTAATCCCAACTGTAGCCATAACCCTAATCACACCCCTAACCACAACCCTAATTCCAACCCTAACCCTAAGGCTATGTGCCCACGTTGCGGATTCGTGTGAGATTTTTCAGCATCATTTTTGAAAAATCCGCGGGTAAAGGGCACTGCGTTTTACCTGCGGATTTACCGTGGATTTCCAGAGTTTTTTGTGCGGATTTCACCTGTGGATTCCTATTGAGGAATAGGTGTATAACGCTGCGGAATCCGCACAAAGAATTGACATGCTGCGGAAAATACAACGCAGCATTTCCGCGTGGTATTTTCCGCACCATGGGCACAGCGGATTTGGTTTTCCATATGTTTACATGGAACTGCAAACCTGATGGAACACTGCTGCAAATCCGTAGCGGCCAATCCGCTGCAGATCCGCAGCAAAATCCGCACCGTGTGCACATAGCCTAATTCTAAAGGTATGTGCACACGCTGCGGAAAACGCTGCAGATCCGCAGCAGTTTCCCATGAGTTTACAGTTCAATGTAAACCTATGGGAAACAAAAATCGCTGTGCACATGCTGCGGAAAAACTGCACGGAAATGCAGCGGTTTACATTCCACAGCATGTCACTTCTTTCTGCGGATTCCGCAGCGGTTTTACAACTGCTCCAATAGAAAATCGCAGTTGTAAAACCGCAGTGAAATGCGCAGAAAAACCGCGGTAAATCCGCGATAAATCCACAGCGGTTTAGCACTGCGGATTTATCAAATCCGCAGCGGAAAAATCCGCAGAGGAACAGAATACGTGTGCACATACCGAAACCCTAACCCTACCCCTAACCCTAGCCCTAACCCTACCCCTATTCTAACCTTAGTGTAAAAAAAAAAAAAATTCTTTATTTTTTTATTGTCCCTACCTATGGGGGTGACAAAGGGGGGGGGTCATTTACTATTTTTTTTTATTTTGATCACTGAGATAGGCTATATCTCAGTGATCAAAACTCACTTTGGAACGAATCTGCCGGCCGGCAGTTTCGGCGGGCGCACTGCACATGCGCCCGCCATTTTGGAAGATGGCGGCGCCCAGGAAAGAAGACGGACGGATCCCGGGAGGTAAGTATAAGGGGGGGGGAGATCAGGGCACGGGGGGGCGTCGGAGCACGGGGGGGGGGGTGGATCGGAGCATGGGGGGGTGGATCGTAACACGGGGGGGTGGATTGGAGCACGGGGTGGGGGATCACTGTGCAGGGGGGTGGATCGGAGCACGGGGGGGGGGATCGGAGCACGGGGGGTGGATCGCTGTGCGGGGGGGTGATCGGAGTGCGGGGGGGTTTGATTGGAGCACGGGGGGTGTGATTGGAGCACGGGGGAAGCGGACAGGAGGACGGGGGAGCGGAGCACAGGACGGAGGGGAGCGGACCACCGATCGGAGGGCTGGGGGGGCGATCGGTGGGGTGGGGGCACATAAGTGTTTCCAGCCATGGCCGATGATATTGCAGCATCGGCCATGGCTGGATTGTAATATTTCACCAGTTTTTTAGGTGAAATATTACAAATCGCTCTGATTGGCAGTTTCACTTTCAACAGCCAATCAGAGCGATCGTAGCCACGAGGGGGTGAAGCCACCCCCCCTGGGCTAAACTACCACTCCCCCTGTCCCTGCAGATCGGGTGAAATGGGAGTTAACCCTTTCACCCAATCTGCAGGGACGCGATCTTTCTGTGACACAGCATATGCGTCACAGGTCGGATTGGCACCGACTTTCATGACGCATACGCTGTGTCACAGGTCGGGAAGGGGTTAATTAAAATCACCTGGACAACTAATTATCACATGTGTTTAAGATTGATTTCAGTGATCCATTGAGCCCTGAGACACAATACCATCCATGAGTTTATTTGAAAAACAAAACAATTAAATCTTTATGACACTTAAATCCAATTTGCATAATAATTTGGAACACGGTGTATATGAAAGCTAACACGCTGCAGCAATGCCCAGGATCGGTGCTAGCACAGATCACGAGCGTTTAACTGCTCTTATGCCGTTGTTAGTAGCGACAGCAACACTGCAGGACATTGAAGAGGGAGGGAGCTACTCCTCTGCTCCCATTGGCACAATGCGATGTGAATGCATAAAAATCTGAGTTCCAAAATGTCACTTCATCCTTTCTGAGCCCTGCTGTGCGCCCAAACAGTAGTTTCCTTTCACATATGGGGCATCTGATTACTCAGGAGAAATTGCAAAACTGTATAGTGCATTTTCTCCTGTTACCCTTGTGAAAATAAAAAAATAGGGGCTAAAAACATTTTTGTGGGAAAAATTATATTTTTTCATTTTTACGCCTCAACA
Organism: Ranitomeya imitator; assembly: GCF_032444005.1. Classification (NCBI taxonomy): domain Eukaryota; kingdom Metazoa; phylum Chordata; class Amphibia; order Anura; family Dendrobatidae; genus Ranitomeya; species Ranitomeya imitator. The sequence goes on along the minus strand of NC_091289.1, from coordinate 53,004,531 downwards.
TTATAAACTTCTGCAAAGCACCTGGGGGTTCATAGTGCTCACAACACATCTAGATAAGTTCCTTAGGGGGCATAGTTTTCAAAATGGTGTCACTTGTGAGCGGTTTCCACTGTTTAGGCACATCAGGGGTTCTCCAAATGCGAAATGGCATCCGCTAAAACTTTTCTGAAAAAAACTTAGATGTTCATTGTTTCCTAACACATTCCATTAGCTCCTATGAAGCACCTGAAAGGTTAAAAAACTTCTTGAATGTGGTTTTGAACACCTTGATGGGTGCAGTTTTTTAGAATGGTGTCACTTTTGGGTATTTTCTGTCATATATGCCCCTCAAAAAAATGGTTTTGCAAATTTAGCTGAAAAAATGAGAAATAGGGATTTTTGTGTTACTCACCGTAAAATCCTTTGGGTGTATGCTACTGCCGCCAGGAGGCTGACACTAAGTAAACATAAAAAAAAGTTTAGCTCCTCCTCCGCCGTATACACCCTGACACTGGTCACAGGCGAACCCAGTTTGGTGCAAAAGCAGTAGGAGAACAAAAAAAGGAAAAAAAACATATCAGCATTAATAAAGAAACATGTCTAGAAATAACCCCACTGACTGAAAAAGTCAGAAAAAAATGAAACAAAAAGAGAGCCATCTGGCTAAAAGGGAGGGAGCTGTGTCCCTAATGAGAGTCTCGGAGAAAAGGATTTTACGGTCGGTGAGTAACACAAAAATCCCTATTTCTCCTTCGCCTCATTGGGGGACACAGGACTGTGGGATGTCCTAAAGCAGTCCCTGGGTGGGGAATTAACTCACCGGTATAACATCCAGGCATCTGCCGGCTATAAGTGCGCTACTACAGCCCGAAGAATCCTTCTACCTAGACTTGCATCTGCTGAAGTCTGTGTGGATATCGTAGTGTTTGAAAAAGGTATGCAAACTAGACCAGGTTGCGGCCTTGCAAACCTGTTCTCCTGAAGCCTGGTGCCGAAGCGCCCAGGAAGTCCCCACTGCCCGAGTGGAATGTGCTTTGATTCCGCCCGGAACGACTGCGCCCTTGACACGGTAGGCCTCCTGAATAGCCGATCGTATCCACCTGGCCAAGGTTGATCTCGAGGCAGCAAGTCCCATCCTGCCACCCTCAGGGAGGACAAACCGCGCATCCATCTGCCAAAAAGGTGCTGTCCGTGAAATGTACCTCCTCAGCGCTCTCACTAGGTCTAACGTATGGAGAGCTTTTTCCACATGGTGTGTTGGCGCCGGACAAAAAAAAGGCAAGACAATATCCTAGTTAATGTGGAACGAGGAAACCACCTTTGGTAAAAAAGAGGGTGCTGGTCTGAGCACCACCTTATCTTGATGGAACCATAGAAAAGGAGCCCAGCAGGATAGGGCAGCCAGCTCCGATACCTGTCTAATTGAAGTAACGGCCACTGTTGTGAATTCTGTTGTTGAACTCCCTCCTGTGGTCGTGAATGGTACTTCGGCGAGTTCTGTCTATGGGCTCCCTCTGGTGGCTGTGAGTGAAGCTGCTGCTTCTGAGGTTCCTTACACAGGTGATGTGGTTTATCCTTTGGTTGACTGCTCTATTTAACTCCTCTCAGATCATTACTCCATGCCAGCTGTCAATGTTTTTGCATTGGTTCAGTTCGCTCCTGGATCTCTCTGGTGACCTGCCTTCTCCTGCAGAAGCTAAGTTCCTGATAGTCATTATTTGTTCATTGTTTTCTTGTCCAGCTGGTTTTCATGATATTGTCTTGCTAGCTGGAAGCTCTGGGATGCAGAGTGGACCCTCCGCACCGTGAATCGGTCTTTTGTAGGTTTTTGTGCTGATCGCAAAGTTACCTTTCCTATCCTCTGTCTATTTAGTAAGTCTGGCCTCCCTTTGCTGAAACCTGTTTCATTTCTGCATTTGTGACTTTCATCTTTACTCACAGTCAATATATGTGGGGGGCTTCCTTTACCTTTGGGGAATTTCTCTGAGGCAAGATAGGCTTTATTTTCCATCTCTAGGGCTAGATAGTTCTTAGGCTGTGACGAGGCGCCTAGGTCTGGTCAGGAGCGCTCCACGGCTATTTCTAGTGTGTGTGATAGGATTAGGGCTTGCGGTCAGCAGAGCTCCCACATCCCAGAGCTCGTCCTGTATGAGGTTTAACTATCAGGTCATTCCGGGTGCTCTTAACCACCAGGTCATAACAGTACAGCTGGCACCAAGTATTAATGCATCTCAATAGAGGGATAAGAGAACTTCTGAGACCATTTTTTTTTCTTTGCACTGTGTTTTGTCTTTCTTTTCCCCTAGACCTTTGGGTGGTTCAGGATACAGGTGTAGATATGGACATTCAAGGTCTGTCCTCTTGTATGGATCATCTCTCTGCCAGGGTACAAAAAATTCAAGATTTTGTGGTTCAGAATCCTATGTTAGAGCCTAAAATTCCTATTCCTGACTTGTTTTCTGGGGATAGATCTAGGTTCTTGAATTTCAAAAATAATGTTAAACTGTTTCTAGCTTTGAAACCCCGCTCCTCTGGTGACACCGTTCAACAGGTAAAAATCATTATTTCTTTGTTGCGTGGTGACCCTCAAGGCTGGGCATTTTCCCTTGAACCAGGAGATCCGGCATTGCGTGACGTTGATGCGTTTTTTCTGGCGCTTGGATTGCTTTATGATGAACCAAATTCAGTGGATCAGGCAGAGAAAATCTTGCTGGCTTTGTGTCAGGGTCAGGATGAAGCGGAGGTGTACTGTCAGAAGTTTAGAAAGTGGTCTGTGCTTACTCAGTGGAATGAATGTGCCCTGGCGGCAATTTTCAGAAAGGGTCTTTCTGAAGCCCTTAAGGATGCCATGGTGGGATTTCCCACGCCTGCTGGTCTGAATGAGTCTATGTCTTTGGCCATTCAGATCGATCGGCGCATGCGAGAGCGCAAAGCTGTGCACCATCTGGCGGTATTCTCTGAGCATAGGCCTGAGCCTATGCAGTGTGATAGGACTTTGACCAGAGCTGAACGGCAAGAACACAGACATCGGAATGGGCTGTGTTTTTACTGTGGTGAATCCACTTATGCTATCTCCGATTGTCCTAAGCGCACTAAGCGGTTCGCTAGGTCTGCCACCATTGGTACGGTACAGTCTAAATTTCTTTTGTCCGTTACTCAGATTTGCTCTCTGTCGTCCTATTCTGTAATGGCATTTGTGGATTCAGGCGCTGCCCTGAATTTGATGGACTTGGAGTTTGCCAGGCGCTGTGGTTTTTTCTTGGAGCCCTTGCAGTATCCTATTCCATTGAGAGGAAATGATGCTACGCCTTTGGCCAAGAATAAGCCTCAGTACTGGACTCAATTGACCATGTGCATGGCTCCTGCACATCAGGAGGATATTCGCTTTTTGGTGTTACATAATCTGCATGATGTGGTCGTTTTGGGGTTGCAATGGCTACAGGTCCATAATCCAGTGTTGGATTGGAAATACATAGTAACATAGTAACATAGTTAGTAAGGCCGAAAAAAGACATTTGTCCATCCAGTTCAGCCTATATTCCATCATAATAAATACCCAGATCTACGTCCTTCTACAGAACCTAATAATTGTATGATACAATATTGTTCTGCTCCAGGAAGACATCCAGGCCTCTCTTGAACCCCTCGACTGAGTTCGCCATCACCACCTCCTCAGGCAAGCAATTCCAGATTCTCACTGCCCTAACAGTAAAGAATCCTCTTCTATGTTGGTGGAAAAACCTTCTCTCCTCCAGACGCAAAGAATGCCCCCTTGTGCCCGTCACCTTCCTTGGTATAAACAGATCCTCAGCGAGATATTTGTATTGTCCCCTTATATACTTATACATGGTTATTAGATCGCCCCTCAGTCGTCTTTTTTCTAGACTAAATAATCCTATTATTTAGACATAAATCTATGTCTGTGTCCAGCTGGGGTTGTCAGGGGGTACATGGTGATGTTCCATTGCTCTCAATTTCACCTTCCACTCCTTCTGAAGTCCCTGAGTTCTTATCAGATTACCGGGATGTATTTGAAGAGCCCAAATCTGGTGCCCTACCTCCTCACAGGGATTGCGACTGTGCTATTGATTTGATTCCTGGTAGTAAGTTTCCTAAAAACCGTCTGTTTAATTTATCTGTGCCAGAGCACGCCGCTATGCGGAGTTATATAAAGGAATCCTTGGAGAAGGGTCATATTCGTCCGTCGTCGTCACCATTGGGAGCAGGGTTCTTTTTTGTGGCCAAGAAGGATGGTTCTTTGAGACCTTGTATTGATTACCGCCTTCTTAATAAGATCACAGTCAAATTTCAGTATCATTTGCCGCTGCTGTCTGATTTATTTGCTTGGATTAAGGGGGCTAGCTGGTTCACCAAGATAGATCTTTGTGGTGCGTATAATCTTATGCGAATTAAACAGGGTGATGAATGGAAAACGGCATTTAATACGCCCGAGGGCCATTTTGAGTACCTGGTTATGCCATTCGGGCTTTCTAATGCTCCATCTGTGTTTCAGTCCTTTATGCATGACATCTTCCGAGAGTACCTGGATAGATTCATGATTGTATATTTGGATGACATTTTGGTCTTTTCGGATGATTGGGAATCTCATGTGAAGCAGGTCAGAATAGTGTTCCAGGTCCTTCGTGCGAATTCCTTGTTTGTGAAGGGGTCAAAGTGTCTCTTTGGAGTTCAGAAGGTTTCATTTTTGGGTTTCATTTTTTCCCCTTCTACTATCGAGATGGACCCTGTTAAAGTTCAGGCCATTTACGATTGGACTCAGCCGACATCTGTGAAGAGCTTGCAGAAGTTCCTGGGCTTTGCTAATTTTTATTGTCGCTTCATCGCTAACTTTTCCAGTGTTGCTAAGCCGTTGACTGATTTGACCAAGAAAGGTGCTGATGTGGTCAATTGGTCCTCTGCGGCTGTAGAGGCTTTTCAGGATTTGAAGCGTCGTTTTGCTTCTGCCCCTGTGTTGTGCCAGCCAGATGTTTCGCTCCCTTTTCAGGTGGAGGTTGATGCTTCTGAAATTGGAGCAGGGGCTGTTTTGTCGCAAAGAAGTTCTGATGGCTCGGTGATGAAACCCTGTGCCTTCTTTTCTAGAAAATTCTCGCCTGCTGGGCACAATTATGATGTGGGCAATCGGGAGTTGTTGGCCATGAAGTGGGCATTCGAGGAGTGGCGTCATTGGCTTGAAGGAGCTAAACATCGCGTGGTGGTCTTGACGGATCACAAGAATTTGACTTATCTCGAGTCTGCCAAATGGTTGAATCCTAGACAGGCTCGATGGTCGCTCTTTTTCTCCCGTTTTGATTTTGTGGTTTCGTACCTTCCGGGATCTAAGAATGTGAAGGCTGACACCCTGTCAAGGAGTTTTGTGCCTGACTCTCCGGGTGTTCCGGAGCCGGCGGGTATTCTTAAAGAAGGGGTAATTTTGTCTGCCATTTCTCCTGATTTGCGGCGTGTGCTGCAAAAGTTTCAGGCTGATAGACCTGACCGTTGTCCTACGGAGAAACTGTTTGTCCCTGATAGATGGACTAGTAGAGTTATCTCGGAGATTCATTGTTCAGTATTGGCTGGTCATCCTGGAATCTTTGGTACCAGAGATTTGGTGGCTAGATCCTTTTGGTGGCCTTCTTTGTCACAGGATGTGCGTTCTTTTGTGCAGTCCTGTGGGATTTGTGCTCGGGCTAAGACCTGCTGTTCTCGTGCCAGTGGGTTGCTTTTGCCCTTGCCGATCCCGAAGAGGCCCTGGACGCATATTTCCATGGATTTTATTTCTGATCTCCCTTTTTCTCAAAAGATGTCGGTCATTTGGGTGGTTTGTGATCGCTTCTCTAAGATGGTCCATTTGGTACCCTTATCTAAACTGCCTTCCTCCTCTGATTTGGTGCCATTGTTTTTCCAGCATGTGGTTCGTTTGCATGGCATTCCAGAGAACATCGTCTCGGACAGAGGTTCCCAGTTTGTTTCAAGGTTTTGGCGGTCCTTTTGCGCTAAGATGGGCATTGATTTGTCTTTTTCTTTGGCTTTCCATCCTCAGACTAATGGCCAGACCGAACGAACTAATCAGACTTTGGAGACATATCTGAGATGCTTTGTTTCTGCTGATCAGGATGATTGGGTGTCTTTCTTGCCTTTGGCTGAGTTCGCCCTTAATAATCGGGCCAGCTCGGCTACTTTAGTTTCTCCTTTTTTCTGTAATTCTGGTTTCCATCCTCGTTTCTCTTCAGGGCAGGTTGAGCCTTCGGACTGTCCTGGTGTGGATGCGGTGGTGGACAGGTTGCAGCAGATTTGGACTCATGTGGTGGACAATTTGACATTGTCCCAGGAGAAGGCTCAACGTTTCGCTAACCGCCGGCGTTGTGTTGGTCCCCGACTTCGTGTTGGGGATTTGGTTTGGTTGTCATCTCGCCACGTTCCTATGAAGGTTTCCTCTCCTAAGTTTAAGCCTCGTTTCATTGGACCATATAAGATTTCTGAAGTTCTTAATCCTGTGTCATTTCGTTTGGATCTTCCAGCTTCTTTTGCCATCCATAATGTGTTCCATAGGTCATTGTTGCGGAGATACGTGGTGCCTATGGTTCCCTCCGTTGATCCTCCTGCCCCGGTGTTGGTCGAGGGGGAGTTGGAGTATGTGGTGGAGAAGATTTTGGATTCTCGTGTTTCGAGACGGAAATTCCAGTACCTGGTCAAGTGGAAGGGTTATGGTCAGGAAGATAATTCCTGGGTTTTTGCCTCTGATGTTCATGCTGCCGATCTTGTTCGTGCCTTTCATTTGGCTCATCCTGATCGGCCTGGGGGCTCTGGTGAGGGTTCGGTGACCCCTCCTCAAGGGGGGGTACTGTTGTGAATTCTGTTGTCGAACTCCCTCCTGTGGTCGTGAATGGTACTTCGGCGAGTTCTGTCCATGGACTCCCTCTGGTGGCTGTGAGTGAAGCTGCTGCTTCTGAGGTTCCTTACACAGGTGATGTGGTTTATCCTTTGGTTGACTGCTCTATTTAACTCCTCTCAGATCGTTACTCCATGCCAGCTGTCAATGTTTTTGCATTGGTTCAGTTCGCTCCTGGATCTCTCTGGTGACCTGCCTTCTCCTGCAGAAGCTAAGTTCCTGATAGTCATTATTTGTTCATTGTTTTCTTGTCCAGCTGGTTTTCATGATAGTGTCTTGCTAGCTGGAAGCTCTGGGATGCAGAGTGGCCCCTCCGCACCGTGAGTCGGTGCGGAGGTCTTTCTTGCACACTCTGCGTGGTCTTTTGTAGGTTTTTGTGCTGATCGCAAAGTTACCTTTCCTATCCTCTGTCTATTTAGTAAGTCTGGCCTCCCTTTGCTGAAACCTGTTTCATTTCTGCGTTTGTGACTTTCATCTTTACTCACAGTCAATATATGTGGGGGGCTTCCTTTACCTTTGGGGAATTTCTCTGAGGCAAGGTAGGCGTTATTTTCTATCTCTAGGGCTAGATAGTTCTTAGGCTGTGACGAGGTGCCTAGGTCTGGTCAGGAGCGCTCCACGGCTATTTCTAGTGTGTGTGATAGGATTAGGGCTTGCGGTCAGCAGAGCTCCCACATCCCAGAGCTCGTCCTGTATGAGGTTTAACTATCAGGTCATTCCGGGTGCTCCTAACCACCAGGTCATAACAGGCCACCAAGAATACAACTTTCCAGGAAAGGTAAGTTAAAGAGACGTCCTGAAGGGGTTCGAAAGGAACTTCCTGCAATGCACTTAAGACCAGATTAAGGTCTCAAGCATCCAGGGGGGCTCTGTAAGGCGGAACCTTGTGAGCTACTCCCTGTAGGAAAGTCTTCACCCGTAGATTAATAGCGATCCTGGGCTGAAAAAGTACCGACAAGGCTGATATCTGTCTTCTAAGTGTACTCCGTGCAAGCCCTGAATCCAGGCCGGTTTGGAGAAACCCAAGAATGTTTGGGATGGAGAAACATTGTGGGGGGAGCCCACGCCTTCTGCCCCATGAAAGAAAAACCTTCCAGGTGTGATGATAACTACATGCAGACAGATTTCCGGGCGCTAATCATGGTAGCAGCTACCTCTTGGGAAAACCCGGCCTGTGATAGAATCCAAGATTCAATGGCCAGGCCGTTAAACACAGGGCCCCAAAGATCTGGTGGTAGATCGGGCCCTGCGAAAATAAATCCGGGCAGTCCGGAAGCCGCCATGGAGCTTCGGCGAGCAGCTGCACTAGGTCTGCGTACCAGGACCTTGTTTACAAGGCCAATCTGGGGTGACCAGGATAGCTGGAACTCCTTCTGTCTTGACCTTTCTGATTACCTTCAGGAGTAGTGCTAGAGGGGGGGAACAGATATGGGAGACGAAACTGGTCCCAAGGCAAAACTAACGCATCCACAGCAATCGCATGTGGATCTCGATACCGGGCGACAAACCTGGGTACCTTGGCATTCTTCCCGGAAGCCATCAGGTCCATGTCGAGGGTTCCCCAGTGTTGACATCTGTTGAAATACTTCGGGATGGAGAGACCACTCCCCGGACCCAAGGCCCTGTCGACTGAGAAAATCCACAGCCCAGTTCTTCTCGCCCAGGATGTAGACTGCGGAAATCACCGAGTGATTCCTCTCGGCCCAGCAGACGACCTGCTTTACCTCATGCATGGCCGCCCTGCTGCGGGTACCCCCTTGATGATTTATGTATGCCACCGCTGTGGCATTGTCCAATTGAATCCGGACAGGGCGGCCTGCCAGGAGATGATGAAAATGCTGCAGAGCCAGCTGAACAGCCAGAATCTCCAAAAGATTGATCGGGAGACCTGACTCCCGAGAGGACCAGCGCTCCTGGGCTGTGTGGTGGTAAAATACTGCTCCCCAACCTAGAGGGCTGGCATCTGTCGTGACTAATAGCCAATGGACTGTGGGAAAAGGTTTCCCCTGTTGTAGAGACAGACTCGTTGACCACCATGAGAGAGCCTGTCTGACCTGGAAAGATAGACAGCACCTGAGGTTGAGAGAGAATGGATTTTTGTCCCATGCTGCTAACAGTGCAAATGGCACTGCTTCCATTGCCGCCACCATCCTTCCTAAGACCCTCATGCAAAATTGGATCGTGTGATAGACAGGCCAGCAAAGGATCCTCACCTCTTGCCGAAGATTCAGGACCTTGCCCTAGGGTAGGATTGTCAAGCCTTGTAAGGTGTCGAAGTTCATCCCTGGAAAAGAAATTCTCCGGGATGGTACAAGAGACGACTTTTCTAGGTTCACCAGCCACCCTAAACGAGAAAGAGTGTCTAGAGTAATGCTGACATTTTCCTCCCGGGCCTGAAAAGACGGCCCCTTGATGAGGAGATCGTCTAGATATGGTAAAATGAGTATGCCCCGGGGATGCAGGATGGACACAACAGCCGCCATGACCTTTGTGAACACTCTGGGGGTGGTGGCTAGCCCGAAAGGTAAGGCCGTGAACTGGAAATGCAGGTTGCCTACGGCGAAACGTAGGAATCTTTGATGCGCAGGAAATATGGGAATGTGCAGATAGGCATTTTGAATATCTATTGAAGCTAAGAATTCTCCCTTTTCCATTGACGCAATGACTGACCGGAGATTCCATTCGAAAGCGACGAATGTTGACAAACCTGTTTAAACGTTTCAGGTCCAAAATGGGCCTTACCGTTCCGTCTTTTTTGGGAACTATGAACAGGTTGGAATAGAACCCCTGAAATCTTTCTTCCTTTGGAACTGGAATGATGACCCCACGGAGCCGAAGGGACTCTATAGAATTGAACAAGACCTTTACCCGGGATTTTGAGCTGGGAAGGCGCAAACTCTATCTTGTATCCTGAAGACACCAGTTCTCTTACCCACCTGTTGTGAACCACAGTGAGCCAGGACTGGTGAAAAGAGAGTAGGCGCCGCCTACTCTGTCTGCGGAGACCAGAGACCGACTCCAGTCATTTGGCCGAAAACCTATGGGACCTAGATCCCCTTCCCCCCCTGGGATCGCATTCTTTCCAACGGGTTAGCCCTGTAAAAGATCTGATGATCTCTGTCCTGATTGGGTCGCCCTGGAGCAGCGGGATTTGACGTTGGGGTCCACCTGGTATTACGAAAGGACTTAAAGCGAGCCTGGAACTGGCGACAAAAAGGCTGTTTAACCTCTCCTGTGGAAGAAAATTGCTTTTCCCTCCTGTGGTATCAGAAATGAGCTGATCCAATTTCTCCAAATAATCGGCCACCCTGATAAGGAAGGGTTGTAAGAAATTTTTTAGAGGTAGAATCTGCCCGCCATGTTCTCAACCAAGGAGCCCTTCTGATGGCAATAGCGTTCGCTGCCGCTGAAGCTGCACAGTTTGCTGCATCTAAAGACGCATTGATCAGGTAGCTCCCAGCTAGAGCTATTTTGATTTGACATCTCTGTCAACTCCACTGGTAGATCCCTCCCCTGAAGAGCTTTGGTCAAAGATTCTGACCAAGACATCATGGCCTTAGCTACCCACGTCGCCGCAAAAGAGGGCGAGAGGGCTGAACCTGAAGCCTCAAAAACTGAACGAGCCAAACTATCAATAAGCCGATCAGTAGGATCTTTAATAGAGGAGCCGTTGGGAGGGGATAACAGTGTGTTAGAGGCCAAACGAGAAACCGGAGGATCTACCGAAGGAGATTCTGACCATTTCTTACGCAGTTCAGGAGCAAAAGGGTATCTAGCATTCAGAGCCTTTTGTCCTGCAAAACGTCTGTCTGGATGCTCCCTGTGACGTTGGACCAAGTCCTCAAACTCAGGGTGAGAAGCGAACACCCTATGAGACTGCTTGGCCCTCTTGAATGATACCTTATGACCAGAGGTCAAGGTAGATTCGTCCTCTATACCCAGGATTTGGTTGACCGCCTCAATTAGACTGTCTACTGACTACTGATAATCAGGCGCCTCTAGATTGAGGGATCCCTCGGAATCATCTGAACCGAGTTCACCACTCTCCGCTGGAGAAGGTGAACGAGAGGCGGAACTCCAGGACGCAGATGCCCCTGACAGACCGGGAGATGCTGTGTGGGTTTGCTTTCCTCGCGTCTGCCTAGTGCGAGCGCGACCCCTGCAGGCCGAAGGTTCCTGAGAGTCGGAGGACCTCTCCACGGCAGGTGAACCGCTGTCCCTGGCCCCAGCCGGGGTCTGCAGGGACTCGATTGCCTTAGTTAGGGATGCCATAGACGGTGACAAGGACATGACCCATTCTGGGGGAGAAACCACGGCTTCTACCTGAGTTGCCGGGGAGGGCTACTGAGCGCGTTCAGAGTCGCAGGCCTCACAGAGACGATTACTCTGGGCATGCGGAAAAGCGGACCGACAGACTACACATGCGGTATATAGCACCGTGTGAGATTTGGCCCTTCTAGACATGGTGCCCTGCAAATGCTATAATCAGGGGATCTGCTGTCAGGCTGGGGGGAGTAGCACTTACCTCAATCCTGTGTCCCCGTTCGTCCTGCGGAACTTGTCCCAGAGCGAAGAATCCGAGCTGCCTTTTGAAAAAAAGCACCCTCACTAGTGAATGGAATCGGAAACGGCGGTTTTTGTGGCCTAGATCTTGCTTTCCAGTGTTCGGCGAGGAAAGGGAGGGGGCGGAGCCGTTGGAAAATGATGCGGCCGGAAGGGGCGGGACTTCCGTCCGCAGCCTACTTCCAGACAGAAGCCGGGGACTAAATTATCGACGGCCCCGGAAGTGACGCAGGCGGTATGCGGTGTGGCGCCGCTCGCAATAGACAGGCTGCGGTGCCGCTAGAAACAAGGAGATCACGGTGCCACCAACAGGAAAAAAACCTCGGTGCTGCCAGCCGCAGCCAGACCGCAGCGTCGTCAGCCCCAAGAAAGTGAGGTGCCCGCAGAACAGTCCTGCGCTACAGACCCTCGGTATGATGCGCGACTCAGGAGCCCTCATAGCCCCCCCCGCGTGAGGGGGCTGTGTGAAACAAAAGGACGGTGCAGGCACCCTAACTCCATCTTCCTTTTCATAGGATGAGGAGAGGGACCGCCCGCTCCCTTTATCACCGCTGTCTAGCATTGGTGATGCAGTGGGGGCCGCACGGACAATCCGTATGCACCTGTATAGCCTAGGGTTCCATTACCTTAGGGTGGTCAGGGCTAAGTCCGGCAAGTCCTACGTTGCGGGAGAGGATACGTGGAGGCAACACTTCATGTGCTCGCCCGTTGATGGTTTGGGGAGATCGGACCCCTTCAAAAGGGTCCGTCGCCCCTGTCTCGCTTCCAAAAAAGGTCCAGGAGGTCTGGGAACCAGACCTGTGCCTCCTTAAGACACTAAGCATGAACTGGGTTCACCTGCGGCCAGTGTCAGGGTGTATATGGCGGAGGAGGAGCTAAACTTTTTTTTATGTTTACTTAGTGTCAGCCTCCTGGCGGCAGCAGCATACACCCACAGTCCTGTGTCCCCTATGAGGCGAAGGAGAAATTGCTGGTCAACTTTTAACCATTGTAAGTTCCTCACAAAAAAAAAATTGTTTAAAAAATAGTACTGATGTAAAGTAGACGTGTGGGAAATATTATTTATTAACTATTTTGTGTGACATAACTCTCTGATTTAAGGGCATAAATATTTAACCCCTTTCTGCCATCAGACGTACTATTGCGTCCATGGGGGGTGGGCCCTACTTCCCAAGGACGCAATAGTACGTCATATGCGATCGGCAGCGCTCACGGGGGGAGCGGCGCCGATCGCGGCCGGGTGTCAGCTGCCTATCGCAGCTGACATCCGGCACTATGTGCCAGGAGCGGTCACGGACCGCCCCCGGCACATTAACCCCCGGCACACCGCGATCAAAGATGATCGCGATGTGCCGGCGGTACAGGGAAGCACCGCGCAGGGAGGGGGCTCCCTGCGGGCTTCCCTGAGACCCCCGCAGCAACGCGATGTAATCGCGTTGCTGCGAGGGTCTTGCCGCCCTCCCTCCCTGCTCCAGGTCCCGGATCCAAGATGGCCGCGGATCCGGGTCCTGCAGGGAGGGAGGTGGCTTCACAGAGCCTGCTCAGAGCAGGCACTGTGAAGCCTGCAGCGCTGCATGTCAGATCAGTGATCTGACAGAGTGCTGTGCAAACTGTCAGATCACTGATCTGTGATGTCCCCCCTGGGACAAAGTAAAAAAGTAAAAAAAAAAAATTCCAAATGTGTAAAAAAAATTAAAAAAAAATATTCCTAAATAATGAAAAAAAAAAAAAAATATTCCCATAAATACATTTCTTCATCTAAATAAAAAAAAAACAATAAAAGTACACATATTTAGTATCGCCGCGTCCGTATCGACTCGCCCTATAAAACTGGCACACTAGTTAACCCCTTCAGTAAACACCGTAAGAAAAAAAAAAAAAAAACGAGGCAAAAAACGACGCTTTATTATCATACCGCCGAACAAAAAGTGGAATAACACGTGATCAAAAAGACAGATATAAATAACCATGGTACCGCTGAAAGCGTCATCTTGTCCCGCAAAAAACGAGCCACCATACAGCATCATCAGCAAAAAAATGAAAAAGTTATAGTCCTGAGAATAAAGCGATGCCAAAATAATTATTTTTTCTATAAAATAGTTTTTATCGTATAAAAGCGCCAAAACATAAAAAAATGATATAAATGAGATGTCGCTGTAATCGTACTGACCCGAAGAATAAAACTGCTTTATCAATTTTACCAAACGCGGAACGGTATAAACGCCTCCCCCAAAAGAAATTCATGAATAGCTGGTTTTTGGTCATTCTGTCTCACAAAAATCGGAATAAAAAGCGATCAAAAAATGTCACGTGCCCGAAAATGTTACCAATAAAAACGTCAACTCGTCGCGCAAAAAACAAGACCTCACATGACTGTGTGGACCAAAATATGGAAAAATTATAGCTCTCAAAATGTGGTAACGCAAAAAATATTTTTTGCAATAAAAAGCGTCTTTCAGTGTGTGACGGCTGCCAATCATAAAAATCCGCTAAAAAACCCGCTATAAAAGTAAATCAAACCCCCCTTCATCACCCCCTTAGTTAGGGAAAAATAAAAAAATGTATTTATTTCCATTTTCCCATTAGGGCTAGGGTTAGGGCTAGGGTTAGGGCTAGTCTTAGGGTTAGGGCTAGGGTTAGGGCTAGGGTTAGGGCTAGGGTTAGGGCTAGGGTTAGGGTTAGGGTTAGGGCTAGGGTTAGGGCTAGGGTTAGGGCTAGGGTTAGGGCTAGGGTTAGGGCTAGGGCTAGGGTTGGGGCTAGGGTTAGGGCTAGGGTTAGGGCTAGGGTTAGGGTTGGGGCTAAAGTTACAGTTAGGGTTTAGATTACATTTACAGTTGGGAATAGGGTTGGGATTAGGGTTAGGGGTGTGTCAGGGTTAGAGGTGTGGTTAGGGTTACCGTTGGAATTAGGGTTAGGGGTGTGTTTGGATTAGGGTTTCAGTTATAATTGGGGGGTTTCCACTGTTTAGGCACATCAGGGGCTCTCCAAAAGCGACATGGCGTCCGATCTCAATTCCAGCCAATTCTGCGTTGAAAAAGTAAAACAGTGCTTCTTTCCTTCCGAGCTCACCCGTGTGCCCAAACAGGGGTTTACCCCAACATATTGGGTATCAGCGTACTCAGGACAAATAGGACAACGACTGTTGGGGTCCAATTTCTCCTGTTACCCTTGGGAAAATACAAAACTGGGGGCTAAAAAATAATTTTTGTGGGAAAAAAAAGATTTTTTATTTTTACGGCTCTGCGTTATAAACTGTAGTGAAACACTTGGGGTTCAAAGTTCTCACAACACATCTAGATAAGTTCCCGGGGGGGTCTAGTTTCCAATATGGGGTCACTTGTGGGGGGTTTCTACTGTTTAGGTACATTAGGGGCTCTGCAAACGCAATGTGACGCCTGCAGACCATTCCATCTAAGTCTGCATTCAAATGGCACTCGTTCCCTTCCGAGCCCTCCCATGCGCCCAAACAGTGGTTTCCCCCCACATATGGGGTATCAGCGCACTCAGGACAAATTGGACAACACATTTTTGGGTCCAATTTCTCCTGTTACCCTCGGGAAAATACAAAACTGGGGGCTAAAAAATAATTTTTGTGGGAAAAAATTTTTGTTTTATTTTTACGGCTCTCCATTATAAACCTCTGTGAAGCCCTTGGTGGGTCAAAGCGCTCACCACACATCTAGATAAGTTCCTTAGGGGGTCTACTTTCCAAAATGGTGTCACTTGTGAGTGGTTTCTACTATTTAGGTACATTAGGGGCTCTGCAAACGCAACATGGCGTCTCATCTCAATTCCTGTCAATTTTGCATTGAAAAGTCAAACGGCGCTCCTTCCTTTCCGAGCTCTCCCATCCGCCCAAACAGTGGTTTACCCCCACATATGGGGTATCAGCGCACTCAGGACAAATTGTACAACAACTTTTGGGGTCCAATTTCTTCTCTTACCCTTGGAAAAATAAAAAATTGGGGGCGAAAAGATAATTTTTGTGAAAAAATATGATTTTTTTATTTTTACGGTTCTGCATTATAAACTTCTGTGAAGCACTGGGTTGGTGAAAGAGCTCACCACACCTCTAGATAAGTTCCTTAGGGGGTCTACTTTCCAAAATGGTGTCACTTGTGGGGGGTTTCAATGTTTAGGCACATCAGGGGCTCTCCAAACGAAACATGGCGTCCCATCTCAATTCCAGTCAATTTTGCATTGAAAAGTCAAATGGCGCTCCTTCGCTTCCGAGCTGTGCCATGCGCCCAAACAGTGGTTTACCCCCACATGTGGGGTATTGGCGTACTCAGGACAAATTGTACAACAATGATTGCGGTCCATTTTCTCCTGTTACCCTTGGTAAAATAAAACAAATTGGAGCTGAATTAAATGTTTTGTGAAAAAAAGTTAAATGTTCATTTTTATTTAAACATTCAAAAAATTCCTGTGAAGCACCAGAAGGGTTAATAAACTTCTTGAATGTGGTTTTAAGCACCTTGAGGGGTGTAGTTTTTAGAATGGTGTCACACTTGGGTATTTTCTATCATATAGACCCCTCAAAATGACTTCAAATGAGATGTGGTCCCTAAAAAAAAATGGTGTTGTAGAAATGAGAAATTGCTGGTCAACTTTTCACCCTTATAACTCCCTAACAAAAAAAAATTTTGGTTCCAAAATTGTGCTGATGTAAAGTAGACATGTGGGAAATGTTACTTATTAAGTATTTTGTGTGACATATCTCTGTGATTTAATTGCATAAAAATTCAAAGTTGGAAAATTGCGAAATTTTCATAATTTTCGCCAAATTTCCGTTTTTTTCACAAATAAACGCAGGTACTATCAAATAATTTTTACCATTGTCATGAAGTACAATATGTCACGAGAAAACAATGTCAGATTCACTGGGATCCGTTGAAGCGTTCCAGAGTTATAACCTCATAAAGGGTCAGTGGTCAGAATTGTAAAAATTGGCCCGGTCATTAACGTGCAAACCACCCTTGGGGGTAAAGGGGTTAAAATTGCAAAATTTTCCAAATTTCTGATATTTTCACAAATAAAAGCAAGTCATATCGAACAAATTTTACTACCATCATGAATTACAATATGTCATGAGAAAACAATCCCAGAATCGTTGGGATCCGTTAAGTGTTCCAGAGCTATTACCTCATCAAGGGACAGTGGTCAGAAATTAAAAATTTGGCCTGGTCAGGACGGTGGAAAAAGACTTCGGGGTGAAGGGGTTAAACTGTGTGTAAAATAACGGCTTTAATTTCACACTTACAAAGTAGAAGCCGTCGACCTCTAGCTCCAGGTCCTATAAGGCTATGCTCACACATTGCCTTTTCTTTTTTTTCCCTGCAAGCAAAACCTGCTCTCTTGGTAGAAAAGAAGTTGCAGGTGTTGCTGAGATTTTTGGTGCTGATACAGTGGGGCAAAAAAGTATTTAGTCAGTCAGCAATAGTGCAAGTTCCACCACTTAAAAAGATGAGAGGTGTCTGTAATTTACATCATAGGTAGACCTCAACTATGGGAGACAAAGGGAGAAAAAAAAATCCAGAAAATCACATTGTCTGTTTTTTTAACAATTTATTTGCATATTATTGTGGAAAATAAGTATTTGGTCAGAAACAAAATTTCATCTCAATACTTTGTAATATATCCTTTGTTGGCAATGACAGAGGTCAAACGTTTTCTGTAAGTCTTCACAAGGTTGCCACACACTGTTGTTGGTATGTAGGCCCATTCCTCCATGCAGATCTCCTCTAGAGCAGTGATGTTTTTGGCTTTTCGCTTGGCAACACGGACTTTCAACTCCCTCCAAAGGTTTTCTATAGGGTTGAGATCTGGAGACTGGCTAGGCCACTCCAGGACCTTGAAATGCTTCTTACGAAGCCACTCCTTCGTTGCCCTGGCGGTGTGCTTTGGATCATTGTCATGTTGAAAGACCCAGCCACGTTTCATCTTCAATGCCCTTGCTGATGGAAGGAGGTTTGCACTCAAAATCTCACGATACATGGCCCCATTCATTCTTTCATGTACCCGGATCAGTCGTCCTGGCCCCTTTGCAGAGAAACAGCCCCAAAGCATGATGTTTCCACCACCATGCTTTACAGTAGTTATGGTGTTTGATGGATGCAACTCAGTATTCTTTTTCCTCCAAACACGACAAGTTGTGTTTCTACCAAACAGTTCCAGTTTGGTTTCATCAGACCATAGGACATTCTCCCAAAACTCCTCTGGATCATCCAAATGCTCTCTAGCAAACTTCAGACGGGCCCGGACATGTACTGGCTTAAGCAGTGGGACACGTCTGGCACTGCAGGTTCTGAGTCCATGGTGGCGTAGTGTGTTACTTATGGTAGGCCTTGTTACATTGGTCCCAGCTCTCTGCAGTTCATTCACTAGGTCCCCCCGCGTGGTTCTGGGATTTTTGCTCACCGTTCTTGTGATCATTCTGACCCCACGGGGTGGGATTTTGCGTGGAGCCCCAGATCGAGGGAGATTATCAGTGGTCTTGTATGTCTTCCATTTTCTAATTATTGCTCCCACTGTTGATTTCTTCACTCCAAGCTGGTTGGCTATTGCAGATTCAGTCTTCCCAGCCTGGTGCAGGGCTACAATTTTGTTTCTGGTGTCCTTTGACAGCTCTTTGGTCTTCACCATAGTGGAGTTTGGAGTCAGACTGTTTGAGGGTGTGCACAGGTGTCTTTTTATACTGATAACAAGTTTAAACAGGTGCCATTACTACAGGTAATGAGTGGAGGAAAGAGGAGACTCTTAAAGAAGAAGTTACAGGTCTGTGAGAGCCAGAAATCTTGATTGTTTGTTTCTGACCAAATACTTATTTTCCACCATAATATGCAAATAAATTGTTAAAAAAACAGACAATGTGATTTTCTGGATTTTTTTTTCTCAGTTTGTCTCCCATAGTTGAGGTCTACCTATGATGTAAATTACAGACGCCTCTCATCTTTTTAAGTGGTGGAACTTGCACTATTGCTGACTGACTAAATACTTTTTTGCCCCACTGTATGTGTCTTTTGTCTACAATATGATTAATAAAGTTAGGCTTATTCATCAAAAACCCAGCAAAAATGCAGCAAAACCACATGGTTGCATTTTTTGCACTTTGATTGCTTTCTATGGGTGAAAAAATGCTGAAAAATGCTGAAAGAATTGACAGCTTTAAAAAAATGGTGCAGTTTTCCAATTCAGCCAGGAAAAAACAGAAGCAACTGCATTACATTTCTGAACGCTCAAAGCTTTTGCCAGTACTGTGAAAAGTAGCTTTTAATTTGCATGAACAAATGCTGAAAAAAGAACTGCAAAAACGCAGTGTGTGATTATAGCTGAACCCTTATTCAGGTGTGATTACCAAAGAAATTAAATATCGGACTACAGATTTCTTTTGCACGAGGTAGCCCATCCAACCACATGCACAATGAGACACCTTCAAGTTTACCTCCAGTAATGGAGAAAAACAATTGTAAATGGGAGTGGAAGTCACTTTACTTTTGGACAACTTGATTTCCTTTTATACAGTGGCTTGCAAAAGTACCCTCCCCCTTGGATTTTTACTTATTTTGTTACATTACAAACTGTGTTTTAATATTTTTGTAATTTGATTTGTGTGTGATGCTTCAGCACTATGTAGTCTACCTTGGTGAAGTGTGAATAAATATACACATAAATAAAATTTATGGGATCAAATAATTAAAAATTGTCATGCGCCTATGTGTTCACTCCTTTTGTGAGCCCCTAAAAATTTCTAAAAATTTCTTGTGCAAACAATTACCTTCATAAATCCCATGCTTCGTGAGAGGAAGTCCACCTGTGTGCAGTCTAAGGGTACATTTCCACGTTCAAGAAACACTGCGTGTTTGACACTGCATAGAGACGCAGCGTCAAACACGCAGCGTCCAGATGTTACAGCATAGTGGAGGGGATTTAAGGATATCCCGTTTCCACTATGCGTGGTAACACGCATCCGGCGGCCCTGCGATTCCGGATATGCGGCGCATCTTTTTAGATTGCAGCATGTCCGTTTACCTTGCGGTGACGCTGCGCCGCCGCAAGGTATAACACAGGGCCCTATGTGTGGGGTGCGATGATTACGGATGTGTGCAATGAACAAATCCGGCATCATCGCGTCTCCAGAAGGGGGCGGAGCGAGTTCGCCGCTCCGTCAAAACCGCCGGCCATCCTGAACGTGGACACGTACCCTAAGTGTCCCATGTTGGTCAGTAGATAAACACCTTTTCTGAAAGGCCACAGAGGCTGCAACACCATTAATCAAGAGACACCACTAACCAAACAACACCATGAAGACCAAGGAGATCACCAAACAACACCATGAAGCCCAAGGAGATCTTCAAACAAGTCAGGGACAAAGTTGTTGAGAAGTACAAGTCAGGGTTGGGCTATACTGAAAAATATCCAAATCTCTGATGATCCCCCGTAGCACCATTAAATCCATTATCATCAAATGGAAAGAACATAGTAACACAACAAACCTGCCAAGAGAGGGTCGCCCACCAAAACTCTCAGCCCGGGCAAGGAGGGCATTAATCATAGAGGCAGCACAGAGACCAAAGGTAACCCTGAAGGAGCTGCAGAGTTCCCAAGCAGAGACTGGAAAATGTAAGGCTCTTTTGAGTTTGCCAAAGGACATGTGAGAGACTCCCAAAATGTATGGATGAAGGTGCTTTGGTCAGAGGAGACAAAAATTGAACTTTTCAGGCACCAAGGTAAACGCCATGTTTGGCGCCAAACCAACACAGCTCATCACCCCAAGAACACCATTCTCACAATGAAATATGGTGGTGACCACATCATGCTGTGGGGATGTTTTTCAGCAGCAGGGACAAGGAAAATGGTCTAAATAAAGAGGAAAATGGATGGTGAGAAATACAGGGATATTCTTGAGCAAAACCTGCTTCAGTCTGTCAGTGATTTTGAGACTGCGACGGAGGTTCACCTTCCAGCAAGATAATGACAAAGTATACTGCTAAAGCAACACTCGAGAGGTTTAAGCGGAAACATGTAAATGTTTTGGAGTGGCCTAGTCAAATCCCAGACCTTAATCCAATTGAGAATCTGTGGTCAGACTTGAAGATCACTTTTCACTAGGGGAAACCATCTAACATGAAGGAGCTGGAGCAGTTTTGCCTTTAGGAATGGGCAAAAATCCCAGTGGCAAGATGTGAAAAGCTCAGAGACTTATCCAAAGCGACTTGCAGCTGTAATTGCCGCAAAAGAAGGCTCTACAAAGCAGTGACTTTAGGGGGGTGAGTAGTTATGCACACTGAAGTTTTCCGTTAGTTTGTCCTCATTGTTGTTTGCTTCATAATATAAAGAAAACCGAATGTTCATAGTTGTAGGCTTGTTGTATACATGAATTGATACAAACTCTCACAAAAAAATGGTGAAATTCCATCTTGTAAGGTAGAAAAACACAAAAAATGTCAAGGGGGTGAATTTTTTCACAAGCCACTGTAGATAATTTGCTAGATAGACCATCTAAAATCACTTTATATAAAAATGTTGTTCATCTTACTTCAGAAAAATCACAATAATGTGCCGGTTACTAGCGGTCTCCATTCTGCTTAAATTTGTACCTACTGATCCTGTTAAAGGGAACGTGTTACCTCGGAAAGCGCCATTGATCTGCATATGTGGGATTAACCAGCAAGTAAATGGCGTTACAATACTTACTGACTGCCTTACTGAATGTGCGACAACTAGGAGGAAATGCATTAACTTGCACGCGGAATCCGCCAGATTTCAGTCATGGGGATATGCACGGACCGGCTACAGTCACCGCTCACAATACGGAGTGGCGGCTGTTAACATGCCTCCCCGCTATGATTGACAGCTTGCTCTGCAGCACATCTGTTCAGAGCAAGCAGTCAAAGAACCGAGGCATACTTACAGCTGCCACATGCCGCTCACAGAATAGCCTTCAGTTCGGGGCTAGCAAGCCTCTGGACAACGGCAGATGCAAAGCACACTGGGAAAAAGGTTCCAGTACCTATAATGCCAACAGGATTCCAAAGTAGAGAAATACCGGTAATTATCAACTAAAAAAATAGTGGGTTGTGAAACATGCCTTCAAAATATGGGAGGAAATCTGTATATTCAGTTGAACCCCAAGAAATAAAAACAGGAAAAACCACAAACCACAATATATTTTAATCACTAAGGCACCATTTGATGACTCTTGATGTACATAGTGGTTTATGCCAGTGATACATATGGTCCTTTAATGTTCATAAATGAAGAGGGGAAGCGTTTTAATAATTACAGTGCACATTCTTTCCTTTTAACACATAAAACATGGGGAAAGCATTACTTTATGCAAGTAAAACATTTGCAAACAGACTGAGGTTTCATATAACATCATGGCATTCATCCTGAAAATAGAAACTGCTTGTTATTTCTACATAGACAAGACTGGAAAACATGGGCCCTGAGGTAAAGTGCTAATACTGCCATTCAATGCTAATTAATACTTCTGAACAGCCCACACAAAATACTGCGCTACTACAACTTCATGAACGTACTACCATTGATGTTGGAGGGCCAACCGCCGGTTTCTGAGCCGGGACCGGCGGGTATGTATGTGTTATACATATTCCCGTCCAGTGGGAATGGTGTTGCGAATTCTGTTGTCGGGCTCCCTCCTGTGGTCATGAATGGTACATCGGCTGGTTCTGTCCATGGACTTCCTCTGGTGGGTGTTTCTGAGTTTCCTTCCACAGGTGACGAGGTTAATTCGTTAGCTGCTGCTCTATTTAACTCCACTTAGATCTTTGCTCCATGCCACCTTTCAATGTTCCAGTATTGGTTTAGTTCACTCCTGGATCGTTCTTGTGACCTGTCTTCCCAGCAGAAGCTAAGTTCCAGCTTGTATTTCTTTGGTTTGCTATTTTTCTGTCCAGCTTGCAATTTTTATTGTTGTCTTGCTTGCTGGAAGCTCTGGGACGCAGAGGGAGCGCCTCCGCACCGTGAGTCGGTGCGGAGGGTCTTTTTGCACCCTCTGCGTGGTCTTTTTGTAGGTTTTTGTGCTGATCACAAAGTAACCTTTCCTATCCTCGGTCTGTTCAGTAAGTCGGGCCTCACTTTGCTAAATCTATTTCATCTCTGTGTTTGTATTTTCATCTTACTCACAGTCATTATATGTGGGGGGCTGCCTTTTCCTTTGGGGAATTTCTCTGAGGCAAGGTAGGCTTTATTTTTCTATCTTCAGGGCTAGCTAGTTTCTTAGGCTGTGCCGAGTTGCATAGGGAGCGTTAGGCGCAATCCACGGCTATTTCTAGTGTGTTTGATAGGATTAGGGATTGCGGTCAGCAGAGTTCCCACGTCCCAGAGCTCGTCCTTTATTATCAGTAACTATCAGGTCATTCCGTGTGCTCTTAACCACCAGGTCCATTATTGTCCTGACCACCTGGTCATAACAGAATGGGCCCTCTATATACACTTGTATAGGGTGAGGCGGCTCCCCAGCTAGAGATGCCGTCGTCCAATGGGCGTGGCCGACTAGAGGGTGCGGCCTTGTTCCCTACAAGTGCATAGAATGAGGCCAAGCCCACTGGACGGGCCCTGACCGGGGGTATGTCTAACGCATACTGTGTATCCTCCAGTCCCGGCTCAGAAACAAGCAAATCCTCACAGCAACCGGTGTGTGCGCTGGGGGGATTCATAAGTCTTCAATCATACAGAGGGACTGCAGACTTATCGATTTAGACTGGACAACCCCTTTAAACATCAGAAAAGTTTTTGCAAAGTTAAGCAACTTTCTAAATAATATTACAAATTGTCTACCATTTTGCAGCTGCAGAGGGTCTGCAAGCAGTGGTGGATTATAATGAAGTCAATCTGGGCGGTAGCCCAGGGCCCAGTGATGTGGGGGGGCCCTGGGCAACCGCTCAGATTGACCGCCGCCATCAGGGCATAACTGCATACCTCTACACAGACACTGCATACTAAGTACAGATCTCCTGTGAAAACTTGCACTTATGGTGATAGTATTGTGTTTTTTCTTCTTCCTAACTGAAGAGTAAATTTACTAGATCAATGGATGTTTGACAGGTTATAGTTTCACATAGCAACTATTTTTCTGGAATAATCTGGTTCAGGTATATGATGACCCCGTCCCATGACCGGGGGCCCACAGTGTCTGAATAGCCCGGGGCCCTGGCTACCCTTAATCCACCCTTGTCTGCAAGTCCATTATCTAGCAGAATGCTGAGCAAAAATGTAACAAATTCACACATCGCACTTCTTACTAAGACCGTCCTTAAGGCCCACTTCGCATGTCCGCTTAAAAAAAAACGTACACGTGAGAGTTCGATTTTACTATCCATGTGGTTTTCTGTTGCCTGTACGTGTGTACCATCCATGTGCCGTCTGTGTGAACAGAATGCAGAATAGAAATTACAGATATTTAGGTGCTAAAGATGTGAAATGTTATATAGATACATATGGGTTAAATTGATAGGTAGATAGTTGTGAGATATATTACTACATCTGTGTGTGTGTATTTTACTGTACATGTATTAACCTAATACATGAAAAAAAAAAACATGGGGTCTCCCTCATTTTTGGTAACAAGCAAAGGAAGCAGACAGCGGTACGTTGACATTATTACGCTGGGAAGGTCCATGGTTATTGGGCACTTCCCAGCCTAAAAATACCAAACCGCAGCTGCCAAGAAGAGGAGCATCATGAGATCCTCCAATTCTGGTGCTTCGCCTTTGCTCTTCACGAATGCCCTGATGCGTTGGCAATCGGGGTAATGGTAGTTGGGGTTGATGTCAGCTGTGAATTGTCCAAACACACAGCTGACATCAAGCCCTGGTGTTAATAATGGAGAGCTGTCCAACAGACACCCACATTACTAACCCAGTAATAAAAAATACAACACAAAAATACTTTATTTAAATATACAATACCCGACACTCGGCTTGTGAGCCGACATCAAAGGCAGGAACACGATATACGATGTAAATGTACGTCACGTGTTGTAAAGGGGTTAATGCAATATTTTGTTCCACGACTTGTTGAGGCAATCACTGCAAACAAACAATTTCTGTAACTCTCCATGAAACTTCTACACCGATCTACAGGTATTTTGGCCCACTCTTGTGAGGACACTGCTCCAGCTGTCTCGGGGTTGAAGGTTGCCTTCTCCAGACTACTGGTTTCAGCTCTTGCACAAGAGGTCAATAGGATTAAGGTCAGGGCTCATAGAAGCCACTTCAGAAGAGTCCAATGTTTTCCTCTTAGCCATTCCTGGATGTTTTAACCTGTGTATTTTGGGTGATTATCTTGTTGGAGGACCCATGACCTGCGACTCACACAAGGTTTTCTGACTCTGGGTAGCACATTTCCCTCCAGAATCACTTGATAGTCTTGATGCAGTAAAGCAGCCCTAAAACATAACCAAGCCTCCTCCATGTTTACGAAAAATACGGCAATTATAACTAAACTTTGAATGAAAGTGTTAACACTTATCAATATTGGAATTATTTCTGTTAGGTATATAGGCACCGCTAATTATATGGAGTCAGATACTGACATCATGACGTGCTATTTGCAGCAGCCGCATCATACTTATTAGGATGTTCAGGGTTATGACAGGCTGTATTACCATCAGAAGAAAAAAACTATTATAATTCTTATTGCAAATTCTTATAAAGCAAACTGGAAATATTATCTGATTTTTTTTTTATTTTTATTTTACATTTCTACTAAATATCATGCAATACTAGCCATTTACCAGATGATGGCAG
Source organism: Ranitomeya imitator (assembly GCF_032444005.1). Lineage (NCBI taxonomy): Eukaryota > Metazoa > Chordata > Amphibia > Anura > Dendrobatidae > Ranitomeya > Ranitomeya imitator. Next base: position 52,979,325 of record NC_091289.1, on the reverse strand, counting down.
TATAATACTTTCTGAAACACCAATTCCTGGTTTACAACTAGTCTGAAGAAGCAATCCGCTGACATTACAGTAATACAATATATTTTGGATAAAATATAAAAAAAACCTTGTGACACCCACATAAGCCCTAAAATCTGGCAGCCAACCCAAGCATTCATTTCTAGGATTAAGAAGATCCTCATTTTGTGAACATTAAACTTCTTCACTTTGATTTCAGGATATTTTCTATGATTTATGTATTTTGGTGAATTCAAAAATCAATTGGTCATTTTATCATGTCAGCTGGGAAAGCAAAGTATCACATTAAGAGAAAAAAGCCAACGTATATTTCTAAGAGAAGATGTAGAGATATGGATAAAACACATATGCTTAGTACATAATACATAAAGCACTTCAGCGCTGGCTACAAGTGGAGTGATTCTGCCACGTGGCTATTTAATGCTACTTTTATATTTCGGAGTCCAGTCTGGACCATTTTCAGCTGGTCAACATTTTATTTGTAGGATGAATCATAAAAATCTGCAAAGCAATATGTGGCGTTTTCGTTTTTTTGCTCCCCTTCCCCCCAGAGCCATCATTTTTTTTTATTTTTTGGTCAATATGGCCACGTGAGGGCTTGTTTTTTGCAAGACGAGTTGTACTTTTGAACGATACCATTGGTTTTATCGTGTACTGGAAAACGGGAAAAAAAATCCAAGCGCAATGAAATTGCAAAAAAAAGCGCAATCCCACACTTTTTTTGCTTGGTTCACTAAATGCTAAAACTGACCTGCCATTATGATTCTCCAGGTCATTGCGAGTTCATAGACACCAAACATGTCTAGGTTATTGTTACCGCTCCTGTTGTCCCTGCACGCCGCCGTCGCTCCTCCTCCAGGCTTCAGCGTGCCAGTCCCTCTCTCAGCGCGGCGTCTCGTCCTCCTCCCGCTGCGCGTCCCCGCCGCTCCTCTTCCTGGTCACGGCGCGCTCGTGTCCGGATGGTTCCTTCACTTCCGGTTCCTCGCTCTGCCAAGGGCGTCCGGTGCTGGCGCAGGCGCTCTGGAATCATCAAAGGACGCATGCGTTGCTCTGCTTCTCCTCCTTCCCCGTGACAGCCAATCCGAGTAGGACTTCCTGTATTTAAGGTCGGTCTTCCTGCTTAGCTGTGCCTGATTGTCATTTGGCTTTTGCTAAGTGCTTCCGGCCCGTTCGCTCTGCCAGTGCTCGCTGTCTCTCGCGTTCCTCTTAGTCTGTGCCCGTTATCGTCTCCCTGCCTGCCTTCTCCTGTGTCGTTTGTCTTTCCATTATTTAGCTCCTCACTGTTTCCTTTTCTCCTGCAGGTATTCCCTGTCCTGGCTCCTCGTTCTGACCTCCATCTCCCTGGTCCAGTGCTTCGCTCCAGTCTTCCCAGTTTGTCCTTTAGTTCACCTCTCACCTTCCTCCCTTGCTCTTTAGTTCTTGTTTATCTCCGCTCTTGAGCCGCCCCTCTTGGTACGGCCACTGTGGGTTTGACTCCTCTGGGTCTGCGCCTGACGGTCCCTGTATAGGGGTCGGTTCCATTAGGTTAGCTCGCCCGGAGGTTCGTCTCTCCCACGGTCCAGAGGGTCCACTCACCACGCTTCTTAGCACGTCATAGTTATTTTTTATATAAGTGTGTGAAAATAAATTCCAAAGTTTGTTAAAGAAGAAAAAAAATTCCGATACCCGTACTGTCTCCTCTTTACGTGATCTCGGGTTGGGCTTATTTTTTTTACGTTCGTTTTGATACCATTTTGGTGTAGATACAATTTTTTGATCGTCCGTTATTGTTAGCAATCGGGTTAATTCTTTTTTTATATTGATAGATCAGACGATTCTGAACGCGATGATACCAAATATGTCTATGTTTGATTTTTTTTATTGTTTTATTTTGAATGGGGTGAAAGGGGGTGATTTGAACTTTTATATATATTTTTTTTTTTATATTTTTAAAAACATTTTTTTTTACTTTTGGCATGCTTCAATAGTTTCCATGGGAGACTAGAAGCTGCCATAACCCAATCGGCTCTGCTACATAGAGGCGATGATCAGATCGACTGTACGTAGCAGAATTGCTCACTTGCAATGATTGCCAAACACCAGTCGAGTGACACAGGCGCCGATGGGTGGGATTTCCGATGCACTTGCTGGAAGCGCGTGTTAAATGCTGCTGTCAGACAGCGACATTTAATTAGTTAACAGCCGCGGGTGGATCACGATTCCACCAGCAGCTGTTAGAGGCACATGTCAGCTGTTCAAAGCCCACATCAAAGGGAGGGAGTCCGACATCAGCATACTATTAACCCCTTTCAGACATTAGACGTACTATCCCGTCGAGGTGGGGTGGGCCCTTATGACCACTGACGGGATAGTACGTCATACGCTATCGGCCGCGCTCACGGCCAGGTGTCAGCTTCCTATCGCAGCTGACATCCGGCACTATGTCCAGCACATTAACCCCCGGCACACTGCGATCAAACATGATCCCTGAGACCCCCGCAGCAACGCGATGTGATCGCGTTGCTGCGAGGGTCTCCTTACCTCCCTCCCTGTAGCAGGCCCGGATCCAAGATGGCCGCGGCATCCGGGTACTGCAGGGAGGGAGGTGGCTTACCAAGTGCCTGCTCAGAGCAGGCGCCTGGTAACTCTGCACTGCTCTAAGTCAGATCGCTGATCTGACAGTGCTGTGCAAACTGTCAGATCAGCGATCTGTGATGTCCACCCCCTCCCCCCCCCCCCCCCCCCGGGACAAAGTAAATGTGTAAAAAAAAAAAAAATTCCTAAATAATGAAAATATATATATACATATATATATATATATATATATATATATATATATACTAGCTATTGAACCCGTTCTACGCCCGGATGGCGAGCATTTATATTGGTATATGGTCTCCATCCTGGTATGTGCTGCTCCATCCTGCGCCCCCAACCTGTCATGTGCTGCTCCCATCCTGCGCCCCCGTTCTGTCATGTGCTGCTCCCATCCTTCGCCCGTTCTGTCATGTGCTGCGGCCATCCTGCGCCCGTTTTGTCATGTGCTGCGGCCATCCTGCGCCCATTCTGTCATGTGCTGCGGCCATCCTGCGCCCGTTCTGTCATGTGCTGCTGCCATCCTGCGCCCGTTCTGTCATGTGCTGCTGCCATCCTGCGCCACCATTGTATTATATGCCCCCCGCTCCAGTGTGCATGCCCCCGAATGCTGCTGCCATATAAAAAAAAAAAAAATACCATACTCACCTATCGTCCGGCTCCACTGCAGGTATGTCTTCAAGAAAATGGCGCCGGAAAGCGGGGACTGCGCAGGCGCCGATTCCGGCAGCAGGAATCGGCGCCTGCGCAGTCCGCGCTTTCCGGCGCCATTTTCTTGAAGACACACCTGCAGTGGAGCCGGAGTGTGTCTTCAAGAAAATGGCGCCGGAAAGCGCGGACTGCGCAGGCGCCGATTCCGGCAACAGGAATCGGCGCCTGCGCAGTCCGCGCCCTCCGGAGCCGGGAGCAGAGGAGCCGGGAGACGGAGCCGCAAGCAGCGCTGGAACCGGGAAAGGTGAGTATACTTACCCTCCCTCCTGGCGGTCCCTGACTCTCCGGTGGAGATCGCGGTATGCGTTCAGTGCTTACGCATACCGCGATCTCCCGGGAGCGTCGCTCTGTGAGGCCCAGACTGCGCCGACGCTTGCGCAGTCTATAGAGGCTTCGGACAGAGTGACGCTCCCAGCGTTATATTATAGATATATATATATATATATATATATGTATTATTCCCATAAATTCATTTCTTTATCTAAATAAAAAAACAAAACAATAAAGGTACACATATTTAGTATCGCCGCGTCCGTAACGGCCCGACCTATAAAGCTGGCCCACTAGTTAACCCCTTCAGTAAACACCGTCAGAAAAATAAAAAAACGAGGCAAAAAACAACGCTTTATTATCATACCGCCGAACAAAAAGTGGAATAACACGAGATCAAAAAGACAGATATAAATAACCATAGTACCACTGAAAACGTCATCTTGTCCCGCAAAAAGCGAGCTGCCATACAGCATCATCAGCAAAAAAATAGTTTTTAGCGTATAAAAGCGCCAAAACATAAAAAAAGATATAAATGAGGTGTCGCTGTAATCGTACTGACCTGAAGAATAAAAGCAGTTTTATTCTTCGGGTCAGTACGATTACAGCGACACCTCATTTATATCTTTTTTACCAAACGCGGAACGGTATAAACGCCTCCCCCAAAAGAAATTCATGAATAGCTGGTTTTTGGTCATTCTGCCTCACAAAAATTGGAATAAAAAGCGATCAAAAAATGTCACGTGCCTGAAAATGTTACCAATAAAAACGTCAACTCGTCCCGCAAAAAACAAGACCTCACATGACTCTGTGGACCAAAATATGGAAAAATTATAGCTCTCAAAATGTGGTAACGCAAAAAATATTTTTTCAATAAAAAGCGTCTTTCAGTGTTTGACGGCTGCCAATCATAAAAATCCGCTAAAAAACCCGCTATAAAAGTAAATCAAACCCCCCTTCATCACCCCCTTAGTTAGGGAAAAATTTAAAAAATGTATTTATTTCCATTTTCCCATTAGGGCAAAGGTTAGGCTAGGGTCACATTGCGTTAGTGCAATCCGTTTAGCGCTAGCGCTAGCGGATTGCGCTAACGCAATGTTTTCTATGGGGCTGCGGTCGGGGTCGCGGTAACGTCCCCGCTCTCGCAGATCCCCGATCTGCGAGAGCGGGGAACGGACCGCGGGCACGCCTCGGACGCTGCAAGCAGCGTCCGCGGCGCGCCAGGAATCACCGGCGCGTCGCTAGCGCGTGCCGAACATGGCACGCGCTAGTGAAGCGCGTTCCCATTGCCTTCAATGGGCGCGTTAACGGATGCGTTGCACGGCGTTAATTTCGCCGTGCAACGCTGTCCGTTAAACGCGGACCCATAACGCAATGGGAACCCAGCCTTAGGGTTGGGGCTAGGGTTAAGGCTACAGTTAGGATTGGGGCTAAAGTTAGGGTTAGGGTTGGGGCTAAAGTTACTGTTAGGGTTTAGATTACATTTACAGTTGGGAATAGGGTTGGGATTAGGGTTAGGGGTGTGTCAGGGTTAGAGGTGTGGTTAGGGTTATTGTTGGGATTAGCGTTAGGGGTGTGTTTGGATTAGGGTTTCAGTTATAATTGGGGGGTTTCCACTGTTTAGGCACATCAGGGGCTCTCCAAACGCGACATGGCGTCCAATCTCAATTCCAGCCAATTCTGCGTTGAAAAAGTAAAACAGTGCTCCTTCCCTTCCGAGCTCTCCCGTGTGCCCAAACAGGGGTTAACCCCAACATATGGGGTATCAGCGTACTCAGGACAAATAGGACAACAACTTTTGGGGTCCAATTTCTCCTGTTACCCTTGGGAAAATACAAAACTGGGGGCTAAAAAATAATTTTTGTGGGAAAAAAAAAGATTTTTTATTTTCACGGCTCTGCGTTATAAACTGTAGTGAAACACTTGGGGGTTCAAAGTTCTCACAACACATCTAGATAAGTTCCTTGGGGGGGTCTAGTTTCCAATATGGGGTCACTTGTGGGGGGTTTCTACTGTTTAGGTACATTAGGGGCTCTGCAAACGCAATGTGACGCCTGCAGACCATTCCATCTAAGTCTGCATTCCAAATGGCGCTCCTTCCCTTCAGAGCCCTCCCATGCGCCCAAATGGTGGTTCACCCCCACATATGGGGTGTCAGCGTACTCAGGACAATTTGGACAACAACTTTTGGGGTCGAATTTCTCCTCTTACCCTCGGGAAAATACAAAACTGGGGGCTAAAAAATAATTTTTGCGGGAATTTTTTTTTTTTTTTTTACGGCTCTGCTTTATAAACTTTTGTGAAGCCCTTGGTGGGTCAAAGCGCTCACCACACATCTAGATAAGTTCCTTAGGGGGTCTAGTTTTCAAAATGGCATCACTTGTCGGGGGTTTCTACTGTTTAGGGACATCAGTGGCTCTCCAAACGCAACATGGCGTCCCATCTCAATTCCTGTCAATTTTGCATTGAAAAGTCAAACGGCGCTCCTTCCCTTCCGAGCTCTCCCATGCGCCCAAACAGTGGTTTACCCCCACTTATGGGTTATCAGCGTACTCAGGACAAATTGTACAACAACTTTTGGGGTCCAATTTCTTCTCTTACCTTTGGGAAAATAAAAAAATTGGGGGTGAAAAGATAATTTTTGTGAAAAAATATGATTTTTTATTTTTACGGTTCTGCATTATAAACTTCTGTGAAGCACTTGGTGGGTCAAAGTGCTCACCACACCTCTAGATACGTTCCTTAGGGGGTCTACTTTCCAAAATGGTGTCACTTGTGGGGGGTTTCAATGTTTAGGCACATCAGGGGGTCTCCAAATGCAACATGGTGTCTCATCTCGATTCCAGTCAATTTTGCATTGAAAAGTCAAATGGCGCTCCTTCGCTTCCGAGCTCTGTCATGCGACCAAACAGTGGTTTACCCCCACATATGGGGTATCATCGCACTCAGGACAATTTGGACAACAAATTTTGGGGTCCAATTTCTCCTGTTACCCTCGAGAAAATACAAAACTGGGGGCTAAAAAAATATTTTTTTTGAGAAAAAATGTTTATTTCTACGGCTCTGCATTATAAACTTCTGTGAAGCCCTTGCTGGGTCAAAGCGCTCAAAACACATCTAGATAAGTTCCTTAGGGGGTCTACTTTCCAAAATGGTGTCACTTGTGGGGAGTTTCAATGTTTAGGCACATCAGTGGCTCTCCAAACGCAACATGGCGTCCCATCTCAATTCCTGTCAATTTTGCATTGAAAAGTCAAACGGCGCTCCTTCCCTTCCGAGCTCTCCCATGCGCCCATACAGTGGTTTACCCCCACATATGGGTTATCAGCGTACTCAGGACAAATTGTACAACAACTTTTGGGGTCCAATTTCTTCTCTTACCTTTGGGAAAATAAAAAAATTGGGGGTGAAAAGATAATTTTTGTGAAAAAATATGATTTTTTATTTTTACGGTTCTGCATTATAAACTTCTGTGAAGCACTTGGTGGGTCAAAGTGCTCACCACACCTCTAGATAAGTTCCTTAGGGGGTCTACTTTCCAAAATGGTGTCACTTGTGGGGGGTTTCAATGTTTAGGCACATCAGGGGCTCTCCAAATGCAACATGGTGTCTCATCTCGATTCCAGTCAATTTTGCATTGAAAAGTCAAATGGCGCTCCTTCGCTTCCGAGCTCTGTCATGCGCCCAAACAGTGGTTTACCCCCACATATGGGGTATCGGTGTACTCAGGACAAATTGTACAACAACTTTTGGGGTCCATTCTCTCCTGTTACCCTTGGTAAAATAAAACAAATTGGAGCTGAAGTAAATTTTTTGTGAAAAAAAGTGAAATGTTCATTTTTATTTAAACATTCCAAAAATTCCTGTGAAGCACCAGAAGGGTTAATAAACTTCTTGAATATGGTTTTGAGCACCTTGAGGGGTGCAGTTTTTAGAATGGTGTCACACTTGGGTATTTTCTATCATATAGACCCCTCAAAATGACTTCAAATGAAATGTGGTCCCTAAAAAAAAAATGGTGTTGTAAAAATGAGAAATTGCTGGTCAACTTTTAAGTCTTATAACTCCCTAACAAAAAAAAAATTTTGGTTCCAACATTGTGCTGATGTAAAGCAGACATGTGGGAAATGTTACTTATTAAGTATTTTGTGTGACATATCTCTGTGATTTAATTGCATAAAAATTCAAAGTTGGAAAATTCCGAAATTTTCAAAATTACGCCAAATTTCCGTTTTTTTCACAAATAAACGCAGGTACTATCAAAGAATTTTTACCACTATCATGAAGTACAATATGTCACGAGAAAACAATGTCAGAATCACTGGGATCCGTTGAAGCGTTCCAGAGTTATAACCTCATAAAGGGACAGTGGTCAGAATTGTAAAAATTGGCCCGGTCATTAACGTGCAAACCACCCTTGGGGGTAAAGGGGTTAATCCCGATGTCGGAAAGGGGGGTAAAGGCAATCTGCCAGTAGGATTTACCCTCCTGAGCCGTCTATATGGGCATGTAGGTCATAGGAAGCTGAATAAAATGATACCTTGAGAACTGCAATCCGATGTCTTATTCCAGAGAAATCCATGTTTATCTTAACATGTAAGTGAGCTGTTAAGACCCTGGGGCGGGGCATAGCTCTCAATGAGAATCTGCCTCCAGAGATTATTTTAAATGAAAGGCGGCATTACTAACGTGCGACACGTACTGGCTGACAGTCTGCTCTCCTGATCTACATGTCTCACACTGGTAATGACCCCTTTCATCTAAAATAATCTTGGGGTGAGCTTTGTCCAACCCATAGATCTGAACAGTTCATTTATACCATTGGTGGGAAATCTTTTTTCTGCCAAGGGCCATATAGATATTTATCCCATCCTTCGGGGGCCATACAAAGTACATCCTGACTCTGGCACTGGTGTCAGGACGTAATCTTCCATTGCATGCCCTTCAGTGCTCAGTAGTGAACACTGTATGTGTGCTAATAGAGCAAGAAGAAATTAATGAGCTGGTGGCAATCAAAAAACAACTTCCTGCCAAAGCACTGCGGTCCCTGAGAATTTGCCCGGGACCTGATAACAGGTCATCGAGGGCCGTAAATGACCCGGGGGCCTGAGGTTCCCCACCCCTCATTTACACAATAAGAACAAGGTAGATTTCTCTAGAATAAGGGTACCGTCACACTATAACATTTCTATCGCTACGACGGTACGATTCGTGATGTTCCAGCGATATCGTTACGATATCGCTGTGTCTGACACGCAGCAGCGATCAGGGATCCTGCTGAGAATCGTACGTTGTAGCAGATCGTTTAGAACTTTCTATCATCGCTGGATCTCCCGCTGTCATCGCTAGATCGGTGTGTGTGACACCGATCTAGCGATCTAGCGATGCGATCCAGCGATGCGTTCGCTTGTAACCAGGGTAAACATCGGGTAACTAAGCGCAGGACCGCGCTTAGTTACCCGATGTTTACCCTGGTTACAAGGGTTAAACTAAAAAAAAACAAACAGCACATACTTACATCTGGTGTCCGTCACGTCCCTTGCTGTCTCTGCTTCCCGCACTATGACTGCCGGCCGTAAAGTGAAAGCAGAGCACAGCGGCTGTGCTTTCACTTTCACTTTACAGCCGGCAGTCACAGTGCGGGAAGCAGAGACGGCAAGGGACGTGACGGACACCAGATGTAAGTATGTGCTGTTTGTTTTTTTTTAGTTTAACCCTTGTAACCAGGGTAAACATCGGGTAACTAAGCGTGGTCCTGCGCTTAGTTACCCGATGTTTACCCTGGTTACCCAGGGACCTCGGCATCGTTGGTCGCTGGAGAGCTGTCTGTGTGACAGCTCCCCAGCGACCACACTACGATTTACCTACGATCACGGCCAGGTCATATCGCTGGTCGTGATCGTAGGTAAATCGTATAGTGTGACGGTACCCTAAGACATCACATCGCAGATATCAAGGTATCATTTTATTTAACGTCCTATAACCTACATGCCCATATAGACGGTTTGGGGGGGGGGGTGATCCTATTGACAGATTCCCTTTAACATCAGGGGTGCCAGGTACAGAGCTATAATAAAGAAAAGTACAGGAAAAAATTGAATCATAATTAAGTACATGTGGGTTTTAATTTTGTGACAATACAGGTAAGAATGGGTACAGGGCACAGCCAATCTATTCTAGCAATCTGTGCATGACTCAGATCTTACAGCATCATGAATGCCATCTTCTAGCAAGTCTCTATGGCAAGTCAGAAGCAAGAATTGTGTGCACAATTAATTTAAGTACCCTAGGACCTACGATCTCATCAGCAAGGTATACGTTGAGATTTACAATACATTTGTGCCCAGTAAAGTTCACAATAAGGTAAAATGTAAGCATTGTATTCACATTTCTAAGATGACCGGGTTAATAGAAAGCTACATAGGGTCATTGACTAAAGTGTCAGAGGAGCCAAAGCCTCAAGTTTTCCGCAATTTATAGTTAAAGGTCCACCATGACCACTACATCAATGTCAAAAGGAGCAGAAATATGTCTGGCATCTGTTGACATCAATTATGATGATATATGGTGGGTTCATTTCCACAGCCGGCAGATATTACCCACAACAATGAGCGGATTCTCAAATCCATGTAAAATAAAGGATGACTCAAAAAGCAGCAGTCATAAAATCAGCGACAGATCAGAAAGTAATGTCTATAGATTTCTATGGGTATTCTCTATTTAGGACGGCACCTATCTCATCTGCCCATCTTCAGTCGACCTATTTAACCAGGAAAAATTATACGTCTTAGGGCTCATACTCATTTGTGCGAGAAATGGACGAGTGCAATCCGATGAAAAAAAAAAATCGGATTGCACTCGGACCAATTTTATTCAATAGGTGACATCTCATTTCCGATTTTTTTTCTCAGCTGAAATCGGACTGAGAAAAAAATCGCAGCTTGCTGTGTATTGCTGCGATTTTTGGATGAGACTCGCCAATGTAAGTCAATGGGTGCAAGAAAAAAAAAAAGAAAAAAATCGCACAGCACTCGGACCATGTGAGTGCTGTCCAATTTGTACGTACCGGTGTCCTTTAGAAAAGCCGGTAATTCAGTGCGTTGCACAGTAAAATCATACTGACAGGTTAGAATAGAATAGATAAAATAAATGTCTACACATAGTATAGGTAGATATATACAATATATATATGTCAGTGACACACATATACAGTTAGGTTCATATATATTTGGACAGAGACAACATTTTTCTAATTTTGGTTATAGACATTACCACAATGAATTTTAAACAAAACAATTCAGATGCAGTTGAAATTCAGACTTTCAGCTTTCATTTGAGGGTATCCATATTAAAATTGGATGAAGGGTTTAGGAATTTCAGCTCCTTAACATGTGCCACCCTGTTTTTATAGGGACCAAAAGTAATTGGACAATTGACTCCAAGGCTATTTCATGGACAGGTGAGGGCAATCCCTTCGCTATGTCATTCTCAATTAAGCAGATAAAAGGCCTGGAGTTGATTTGAGGTGTGGTACTTGCATTTGGAAGGTTTTGCTGTGAAGTAAACATGTGGTCAAAGGAGCTCTCCATGCAGGTGAAGCAAGCCATCCTTATGCTGCGAAAACAGAAAAAACCCTTCCGAGAAATTGCTACAATATTAGGAGTGGCAAAATCTACAGTTTGGTACATCCTGAGAAAGAAAGAAAGCACTGGTGAACTCATCAATGCAAAAAGATCTGGGCGCCCACGGAAGACAACAGTGGTGGATGATCGCAGAATAATCTCCATGGTGAAGAGAAACCCGTTCACAACAGCCAACCAAGTGAACAACACTCTCCGGGAGGTAGGCGTATCAATATCTAAATCTACCATAAAGAGAAGACTGCATGAAAGTAAATACAGAGGGTTCACTGCACGGTGCAAGCCACTCATAAGCATCAAGAATAAAAAGCCTAGACTGGACTTTGCTAAAAAACATCTAAAAAAGCCAGCACAGTTCTGGAAGAACATTCTTTGGACAGATGAAACCAAGATCAACCTCTACCAGAATGATGGAAAGAGCAAAGTATGGCGAAGGCGTGATACAGCTCATGATCCAAAGCATACCACATCATCTGTAAAACCCGGCGGAGGCAGTGTGATGGCTTGGGCATGCATGGCTGCCAGTGGCACTGGGTCACTAGTGTTTATTGATGATGTGACACAGGACAGAAGCAGCCGAATGAATTCTGAGGTCTTCAGAGCCGCCATACTGTGTGCTCAGATCCAGCCAAATGCAGCCAATCTGATTGGTTGTCGTTTCATACTACAGATGGACAATGACCCAAAACATAAAGCCAAAGCAACACAGGAGTTTATTAAAGCAAAGAAGTGGAATATTTTGGAATGGACAAGTCAGTCACCTGATCTCAACCCAATTGAGCATGCATTTCACTTGTTAAAGACTAAACTTTAGACAGAAAGGCCGACAAACAAACAGCAACTGAAAACCACCGCAGTGAAGGCCTGGCAGAGCATCAAAAAGGAGGAAACACAGCGTATGGTGATGTCCATGAGTTCAAGACTTCAGGCAGTCATTGCCAACAAAGGGTTTTCAACCAAGTACTAAAAATGAACATTTAATTTAAAAATTATTGAATCTGTCCAATTACTTTTGGTCCTTTTAAAAACAGGGTGGCACATGTTAAGGAGCTGAAACTCCTAAACCCTTCATCCAATTTTAATGTGGATACCCTCATATGAAAGCTGAAAGTCTGAACTTCAACTGCACCGAAATTGTTTTGTTTAAAATTCATTGTGGTAATGTCTATAACCAAAATTAGAAAAATGTTGTCTCTGTCCAAATATATATGGACCTAACTGTATATATATATACATATATGTGTATTTAATACAGAGCTAGATAGCAAAAAAGACGATAATTCAATTGCCGGCTTTTGATATCTCCTTACCGAACCCAACAGGATATGAGACATGGTTTACATACAGTAAACCATTTCATATCCGTCACATTTTTACATATTCACTAATAATGTTAGAAGTGTTTGTGTGTAAAATTTGGGAGCTCTAGGTGTTAAATTAAAGGGTTATTTCACAGAAAAAAAATGGCGTGGGCTCCCGCACAATTTTCTCCGCCAGAGAGGGAAAGCCAGTGACTGAAGGCAGATATTAATAGCCTAGAGCAGGACCATTGTTATTGCCCCCCCCCCCCATCCCCCCCCCCCCCCCCCGGCTAAAAACATTTGCCCCCAGTCACCCCAGAAAAGGCACATCTGTAAGATGCGCCTATTCTGGCACTTAACCTCTCTCTTCCCACTCCCCTGTAGAGGTGGGATATGGGGTAATAAGGGGTTAATGTCACCTTGCTATTGTAAGGTGACTTTAAACCTGGTTAATAATGGAGAAGTGTCAATAAGACGCCTATCCATTATTAATCCAATAGTAGGGAAGGGTTAAAAATGCACACTCGCTCCACTCATTATTCAAGGGACTGCACTTGTCTATTTCAGAAAGTCCCAAAGACAATAACAGAGTTTGCATAAATGAAGCTTATATAATGGAACAAGTCCTATATACTCTTATATGTATTTATGCAGGATGCTATATAAAGAAGATGTGAACTCTGTGCTATATGTAACCATTATACACTTTGTATCTACACAGCACACATTGAGGACACATCAATATGTAACCATTATACACTTTGTATCTACACAGCACACATTGAGGACACATCAATATGTAACCATTATACACTTTGTATCTACACAGCACACATTGAGGAAACATCTCTATGTAACCATTATACACATTGTATCTACACAGCACACATTGAGGACACATCTATATGTAACCATTATACACTTTGTATCTACATAGCACACATTGAGGACACATCTATATGTAACCATTATACACATTGTATCTACACAGCACACATTGAGGAAACATCTATATGTAACCATTATACACTTTGTATCTACACAGCACACATTGAGGACACATCTATATGTAACCATTATACACTTTGTATCTACACAGCACACATTGAGGACACATCTATATGTAACCATTATACACTTTGTATCTACATAGCACACATTGAGGAAACATCTATATGTAACCATTATACACTTTGTATCTACACAGCACACATTGAGGACACATCTATATGTAACCATTATACACTTTGTATCTACACAGCACACATTGAGGACACATCTATATGTAACCATTATACACTTTGTATCTACACAGCACACATTGAGGACACATCTATATGTAACCATTATACATTCTGTATCTACACAGCACACATTGAGGACACATCTATATGTAACCATTATTCACATTATATACACAGCACACATTGAGGACACATCTATATGTAACCATTATACACTTTGTATCTACATAGCACACATTGAGGAAACATCTCTATGTAACCATTATACACTTTGTATCTACACAGCACACATTGAGGACACATCTATATGTAACCATTATACATTCTGTATCTACACAGCACACATTGAGGACACATCTATATGTAACCATTATACACATTATATACACAGCACACATTGAGGACACATCTATATGTAACCATTATACACTTTGTATCTACACAGCACACATTGAGGACACATCTATATGTAACCATTATACACTTTGTATCTACACAACACACATTGAGGACACATCTATATGTAACCATTATACACTTTGTATCTACATAGCACACATTGAGGACACATCTATATGTAACCATTATACACTTTGTATCTACACAACACACACTGAGGACACATCTATATGTAACCATTATACACTTTGTATCTACACAACACACACTGAGGACACATCTATATGTAACCATCATACACTTTGTATCTACACAGCACACACTGAGGACACATCTATATGTAACCATTATACACTTTGTATCTACACAACACACACTGAGGACACATCTATATGTAACCATTATACACTTTGTATCTACACAGCACACACTGAGGACACATCTATATGTAACCATTATACACTTTGTATCTACACAACACACACTGAGGACACATCTATATGTAACCATTATACACTTTGTACCTACACAACACACACTGAGGACACATCTATATGTAACCATTATACACTTTGTATCTACACAACACACACTGAGGACACATCTATATGTAACCATTATACACTTTGTATCTACACAACACACACTGAGGACACATCTATATGTAACCATTATACACTTTGTATCTACACAGCACACACTGAGGACACATCTATATGTAACCATTATACACTTTGTATCTACACAGCACACACTGAGGACACATCTATATGTAACCATTATACACTTTGTATCTACACAACACACACTGAGGACACATCTATATGTAACCATTATACACTTTGTATCTACACAGCACACATTGAGGACACATCTATATGTAACCATTATACACTTTGTATCTACACAGCACACATTGAGGACACATCTATATGTAACCATTATACACTTTGTATCTACACAACACACACTGAGGGCACATGTATATGTAACCATTATACACATTGTACCTACACAGCACACATTGAGGACACATCTATATGTAACCATTATACATTCTGTATCTACACAGCACACACATCTATATGTAACCATTATACACTTTGTATCTACACAGCACACATTGAGGACACATCTATATGTAACCATTATACATTCTGTATCTACACAGCACACATTGAGGACACATCTATATGTAACCATTATACACTTTGTATCTACACAGCACACATTGAGGACACATCTATATGTAACCATTATACACTTTGTATCTACACAGCACACATTGAGGACACATCTATATGTATCCATTATACACTTTGTATCTACATAGCACACATTGAGGAAACATCTCTATGTAACCACTATACACATTGTATACACAACACACATTGAGGACACATCTATATGTAACCATTATACACTTTGTATCTACACAGCACACATTGGGGACACATCTATATGTAACCATTATACATTCTGTATCTACACAGCACACATTGAGGACACATCTATATGTAACCACTATACACATTGTATCTACACAGCACACATTGAGGACACATCTATATGTAACCACTATACACATTGTACCTACACAGCACACATTGAGGACACATCTATATGTAACCATTATACACATTGTACCTACACAGCACACATTGAGGACACATCTATATGTAACCATTATACACATTGTACCTACACAACACACACTGAGGACACATCTATATGTAACCATTATACACTTTGTATCTACACAACACACACTGAGGACACATCTATATGTAACCATTATACACTTTGTATCTACACAGCACACATTGAGGACACATCTATATGTAACCATTATACACTTTGTATCTACACAACACACACTGAGGACACATCTATATGTAACCATTATACACATTGTACCTACACAACACACACTGAGGACACATCTATATGTAACCATTATACACTTTGTATCTACACAACACACACTGAGGACACATCTATATGTAACCATTATACACTTTGTATCTACACAGCACACATTGAGGACACATCTATATGTAACCATTATACACTTTGTATCTACACAACACACACTGAGGACACATCTATATGAAACCATTATACACTTTGTATCTACACAACACACACTGAGGACACATCTATATGTAACCATTATACACTTTGTATCTACACAGCACACACTGAGGACACATCTATATGTAACCATTATACATTCTGTATCTACACAGCACACATTGAGGACACATCTATATGTAACCATTATACACTTTGTATCTACACAGCACACATTGAGGACACATCTATATGTAACCATTATACACTTTGTATCTACACAGCACACATTGAGGACACATCTATATGTAACCATTATACACTTTGTATCTACACAACACACACTGAGGGCACATGTATATGTAACCATTATACACATTGTACCTACACAGCACACATTGAGGACACATCTATATGTAACCATTATACATTCTGTATCTACACAGCACACACATCTATATGTAACCATTATACACTTTGTATCTACACAGCACACATTGAGGACACATCTATATGTAACCATTATACATTCTGTATCTACACAGCACACATTGAGGACACATCTATATGTAACCATTATACACTTTGTATCTACACAGCACACATTGAGGACACATCTATATGTAACCATTATACACTTTGTATCTACACAGCACACATTGAGGACACATCTATATGTATCCATTATACACTTTGTATCTACATAGCACACATTGAGGAAACATCTCTATGTAACCACTATACACATTGTATACACAACACACATTGAGGACACATCTATATGTAACCATTATACACTTTGTATCTACACAGCACACATTGGGGACACATCTATATGTAACCATTATACATTCTGTATCTACACAGCACACATTGAGGACACATCTATATGTAACCACTATACACATTGTATCTACACAGCACACATTGAGGACACATCTATATGTAACCACTATACACATTGTACCTACACAGCACACACTGAGGACACATCTATATGTAACCACTATACACATTGTACCTACACAGCACACATTGAGGACACATCTATATGTAACCATTATACACTTTGTATCTACACAGCACACATTGAGGACACATCTATATGTAACCATTATACACTTTGTATCTATACAACACACATTGAGGACACATCTATATGTAACCATTATACATTCTGTATCTACACAGCACACACATCTATATGTAACCATTATACATTCTGTATCTACACAGCACACACTGAGGACACATCTATATGTAACCATTATACATTCTGTATCTACACAGCACACACATCTATATGTAACCATTATACACTTTGTATCTACACAACACACACTGAGGACACATCTATATGTAACCATTATACACTTTGTATCTACACAGCACACATTGAGGACACATCTATATGTAACCATTATACACTTTGTATCTACACAGCACACACTGAGGACAAATCTATATGTAACCATTATACACTTTGTATCTACACAGCACACACTGAGGACACATCTATATGTAACCATTATACACTTTGTATCTACACAGCACACATTGAGGACACATCTATATGTAACCATTATACACTTTGTATCTACACAACACACACTGAGGACACATCTATATGTAACCATTATACACTTTGTATCTACACAGCACACAGAGGACACATCTATATGTAACCATTATACACTTTGTATCTACACAGCACACATTGAGGACACATCTATATGTAACCATTATACACTTTGTATCTACACAGCACACATTGAGGACACATCTATATGTAACCATTATACACTTTGTATCTACACAGCACACATTGGGGACACATCTATATGTAACCATTATACATTCTGTATCTACACAGCACACATTGAGGACACATCTATATGTAACCACTATACACATTGTATCTACACAGCACACATTGAGGACACATCTATATGTAACCACTATACACATTGTACCTACACAGCACACACTGAGGACACATCTATATGTAACCACTATACATATTGTACCTACACAGCACACACATCTATATGTAACCATTATACACTTTGTATCTACACAACAAAACCGCACTAGCAGCATAAACTTCCCATAAAAATAACTTTATTTAGTACAAAACACATAAAAAACTGTACAGCAGGTAATTGGACAACAGGGAAACGCAGGACACGCACTACATGTCGGTACATATGCCCGCAGGCTCAGAGCAGATTAGCTGCGACGGTATAGAAATACTAAAACAGGTATAAGCCATACACTGTGGGACCCATACTTAGTAATATAGGGAATCAATGCCCCAGACAGCGCACATAGTAACATATCAGAATAACACCAGTGTATAGTAAGTATAACTACCTGATACCATACACAGCCAAAGACTCCGAGCACACCCGACGTACGTTTCGGAGCTACCTGCTCCTTCCTCAGGGGGCGTGGAAGATGTGCAGACAGCAATTCATATATACAGCTAAAACCGGAAGTATCCGGTATAGTGCGTCATATGACGCGCCACCCAAAACCAGCGAAGCCGCGCACAGCGTCCGCATCACCAGCCGGGAGGAGACACGTGGGGCCCCACGTGATCACTCACCGCATAGCCATGCGAACGCTGGGCCCACGACAGGCAGTAGCGCGCATGCGCGGGACGGCCGGTATAGCGCGTCATATGACGCGCCGCCCATAACAAGACGGCCGATATCGTGCCGCCTATCACCCGAGAACGATATCGGCCGTCTTGTTATGGGCGGCGCGTCATATGACGCGCTATACCGGCCGTCCCGCGCATGCGCGCTACTGCCTGTCGTGGGCCCAGCGTTCGCATGGCTATGCGGTGAGTGATCACGTGGGGCCCCACGTGTCTCCTCCCGGCTGGTGATGCGGACGCTGTGCGCGGCTTCGCTGGTTTTGGGTGGCGCGTCATATGACGCACTATACCGGATACTTCCGGTTTTAGCTGTATATATGAATTGCTGTCTGCACATCTTCCACGCCCCCTGAGGAAGGAGCAGGTAGCTCCGAAACGTACGTCGGGTGTGCTCGGAGTCTTTGGCTGTGTATGGTATCAGGTAGTTATACTTACTATACACTGGTGTTATTCTGATATGTTACTATGTGCGCTGTCTGGGGCATTGATTCCCTATATTACTAAGTATGGGTCCCACAGTGTATGGCTTATACCTGTTTTAGTATTTCTATACCGTCGCAGCTAATCTGCTCTGAGCCTGCGGGCATATGTACCGACATGTAGTGCGTGTCCTGCGTTTCCCTGTTGTCCAATTACCTGCTGTACAGTTTTTTATGTGTTTTGTACTAAATAAAGTTATTTTTATGGGAAGTTTATGCTGCTAGTGCGGTTTTGTTGTTTACCTATGGTTGGCAGTTGTTTTCCTGACTACTGTCTGGAGATACATGCAGTGGTGTACCTATATGATTCTGTTATTATTGATTCTGGGTAACTCTGCATGGCTATGTATGTAACAATCTTCTTTTACATTTGTATCTACACAGCACACATTGAGGACACATCTATATGTAACCACTATACACATTGTACCTACACAGCACACACTGAGGACACATCTATATGTAACCACTATACATATTGTACCTACACAGCACACACATCTATATGTAACCATTATACACTTTGTATCTACACAACACACACTGAGGACACATCTATATGTAACCATTATACACTTTGTATCTACACAGCACACATTGAGGACACATCTATATGTAACCATTATACACTTTGTATCTACACAACACACACTGAGGACACATCTATATGTAACCATTATACACTTTGTACCTACACAGCACACATTGAGGACACATCTATATGTAACCATTATACACTTTGTATCTACACAACACACACTGAGGACACATCTATATGTAACCATTATACACTTTGTACCTACACAGCACACATTGAGGACAAATCTATATGTAACCATTATACACTTTGTATCTACACAACACACACTGAGGACACATGTATATGTAACCATTATACACATTGTACCTACACAGCACACATTGAGGACGCATCTATATGTAACCATTATACACTATGTATCTACACAACACACACTGAGGACACATCTATATGTAACCATTATAAATTCTCTACACAGCACACATTGAGGACACATCTATATGTAACCATTTTACACTTTGTATCTACACATCACACGTTGAGGACACATCTATATGTAACCATTATACACTTTGTATCTACACAGCACACATTGAGGACACATCTATATGTAACCATTATACACTTTGTATCTATACAGCACACATTGAGGACACATCTATATGTAACCATTATACACTTTGTATCTACACAGCACACATTGAGGACACATCTATATGTAACCATTATACACATTGTACCTACACAGCACACATTGAGGACACATCTATATGTAACCATTATACACTTTGTATCTACACAGCACACATTGAGGACACATCTATATGTAACCATTATACACTTTGTATCTATACAGCACACATTGGGGACGCATCTACAGTATATGTAACCATTATACACATTGTATCTACACATCCACATTTGTGAAATACTGAACATCTGTTTTATATCACTCTACCATAAAACTCCAAAACGACCTCTACTATT
This sequence comes from Ranitomeya imitator, assembly GCF_032444005.1. Taxonomy (NCBI): domain Eukaryota; kingdom Metazoa; phylum Chordata; class Amphibia; order Anura; family Dendrobatidae; genus Ranitomeya; species Ranitomeya imitator. The sequence goes on along the minus strand of NC_091289.1, from coordinate 52,958,426 downwards.
CTTAAAAAGGATTTAGACTTAAAAGCCTTTCTACTGTGTTTTAATTTCCTGTATACATTTAACGACTTTTTTTTCTGTTGCTCAGCGAAAACATATGTTTTATATTGATGGTTTTGCTAAATTTATCTGTGTATTGTTTCCTTATCTCAAGCAAGACTATAGTGATGTTTGAAGAACCCAAAACATTGCTATGCTAATTGTCACCTTATGTCAAACAGCTGCAATGGTGTGAAAATTGGATACAAAAAGAAACCAATAAAATTAATTGAGCAGATTTGTGACTATTGGGTGTGCGGTTTCTCAAAATGACTTTACAATACAGAAGAATTAAGGAGCATAGCGGTCGGCTCCAGAGGAACCAGCACCATTTTTAACATTTTTTGTTTTAGTGTGTACAATCCACACTGTTCTAGTAAAGATCCAGTGCAGTTATCATGGTTTTCTCTTGTAAAAAAAACAATGAAAATTACCATTCAATAACTAAATAGAGATCTTGAAAACTGTGATAATTTATGTGACCACTGCAGACAACCACATGACCACTGCAGCAAGTCAGCTAAGTGCCGGGAATGTGGCACAGATCCATATGGTCGCAGGCGATTTCTGAAGACAATCACTGATGGTTTTGTGCCATACATAAAGGCTTCACTCCTAAGGCCACTGGTTTGATGGAGTGGTCACATTGATGAACGGCACATGATGTGTGCAGCAAGATAAATGAAGACTGGGGGGGGGGGGACTACACGAGTAACCGAAAATATAAAAGGTGAATTATATATTTTAACACATTCCCTGCTCTGAAACATTTTTTTTTAATCCTGGCTAGCCCTTACAGCTTTACACAACAGAATGGGAAATGCGATTGCTTGCTCAGCCTCTTTCCACAACTCCGATGAAACTGCATTGTCGAGGGCCCCCCGGCCACTTCTTCAGTAAACTGCATAAATAACGTAATTCACTGGACCCCATTCTCATAGATGATGGTGTGGCAAAGTACTCCTATCAACTGATGATCTACTATATAATTGTCTAAGGGGTACTTCCGTCATTCTGTCTGTCCTTCTGTCTGTCTGTCTGTAGGCAACTTCCGTCACGGAAATCCAGTGTCGCTGATTGGTCTCGCCAGTTGCCTGTCCTGGCTGTCGCGACCAATCAGCGACGGGCACAGTCCGGCCGAGAATTAAGCCCTCCCTACTCCCCCGCAGTCAGTGCCCGGCGCCTGCATACTCCCCTCCAGTCAGCGCGCCGCTCACACAGGGTTAATGCCACCGTTAACGGACCGCGTTATGCCGCGGGTAACGCACTCCGCTAACGCTGCTATTAACCCTGTGTGTCCCAAACTTTTTACTATTGATGCTGCCTATGCACGTAGTATACAGCAGGGATATGGTGCCCACACTGCTGTATACTATGTGGGCTGTGTTATATAATGCGTGGGCTGCGTTATATACTATGTGGCTGCTATATACTACGTGGGCAGTGTTATATACTACGTGGGCTGTGTTATATACTGCATAGCTGCTATATACTACCTGGCCAGTGTTAGATACTATGTGGGCTGTGTTATATATTGTGTGGGCTGTGCTATATATTACGTGGCCAGTGTTATATACTGTTTGGGCTGTGTTATATACTGGTGGGCAGTGTTATATACTGTTTGGGCTGTATTAACGCATCGGGTATTCTACAATATGTAGGTATGTTTATAGCAGCCACATAGTATATAGCACAGGCCACGTAGTATTTGTCTGCTATATACTACATGGCTCCTATATACTACGTGGCCTGTGCTATATACTATGTGAGTGCTATACATACATAGATATTCTAGAATACCCGATGCGATAGAATCGGGCCACCATCTAGTATATAATAAATGGTTATACCGCTTTAATATACAGCTCTGGCAAAAATTAAGAGACCACCACATCAAAACCCTGTCATGGGCAGCCCAATCTCCAGACCTGAACACCATTGAAAACCTCTGGAATGTAATCAAGAGGGTGATGGATAGTCACAAGCCATCAAACAAAGATGAAGGGCGTACATTTTTGCTCCAGGAGCAATGTGAAAGACTGGTGGAAAGCATGCTAAGGCGCATGAAAGCTGTGATTAAAAATCATGGTCATTCCACAAAATATTGATTTCTGAATTCTTCCTGAGTTACAACATTAGTATTGTTGTTTCTAAATGATTATGAACTTGTTTTCTTTGCATTATTTGAGGTCTGAAAGCACTGTTGTTTTTCTTTTTTTAATTTTGACCATTTTTCTTTGTCAGAAAAAAAAACACAAATTATTGCTTGGAAATTCAGAGACATGTTGTCAGAAGTTTATAGACTAAAAGAACAATTTACATTTTACTCTAAAATATACCTAGAAAGAGAAAAATCAGACAAACTGAACCTTTTTCCAGCGGTCTCTTAATTTTTTCCACAGCTGTATTTGTATCACTTTTCTTAAATTTTCCTTGTCACAACTTTGCTTTTTTCACATTTATTTTTTTTCCCATATTAACATGGAATAAGCCTTTTTTAAAGGGAACCTGTCACCCCGTTTTTTCAGATTGAGCTATAAATACTGTTAAATAGGGCCTGCGCTGTGCGTTACTATAGTGTATGTAGTGTACCATGATTCCCCATGTATGCTGAGAAATACATTACCAAAGTCGCCGTTTTCGCCTGTCAATCAGGCTGGTCTGGTCAGGTGGGCGTGTTCACAGCGCTCTTTTCTTCCCAAGCTTTCCGTTGGTGGCGTAGTGGTGTGCGCATGTCCAAGGTCCGAATTCCCTGCGCCCACGTGAAGACACAGCGCGCGATTTGCGCTTTCATCCCTTTCATCGGTGGGGGCGGCCATCTTCCTGGGGCCGCGCATGCGCAGATGGAGTGCTCTGCTGCACGGGGCTTCAGGAAAATGGCCGCGGGATGCCACGCGTGCGCACAAGAGATCGCGGCGGCCATTTTCCCAAAGCCGAGTTGCATCTCGGCTTTGGGAAAATGGCCGCCGCGATCTCTTGTGCGCACGCGCGGCATCCTGCAGCCATTTTCCTGAAGCCCCGTGCAGCAGAGCACTCCATCTGCGCACGCGCGGCCCCAGGAAGATGGCCGCCCCCACCGATGAAAGGGATGACAGCGCAGATCGCGCGCTGTGTCTTCACGTGGGCGCAGGGAATTCGGACCTTGGACATGCGCACACCACTACGCCACCAACGGAAAGCTTGGGAAGAAAAGAGCGCTGTGAACACGCCCACCTGACCAGACCAGCCTGATTGACAGGCGAAAACGGCGACTTTGGTAATGTATTTCTCAGCATACATGGGGAATCAGGGTACACTACATACACTATAGTAATGCACAGCGCAGGCCCTATTTAACAGTATTTATATCTCAATCTGAAAAAAACGGGGTGACAGGTTCCCTTTAAGTTAATAAAATTCTGACAATTCCCTTTATTTAGAAAAATGGTTGCGATTATGCGAAAACTGAAAAAGAATCAGATGGTGAAGCTTGAAATCATATGCATATGGTTTGACCTTAGGATGGAGGTAGACTGGATGGCCCTGAGGGTCAAGGTATATGTTGAGATTGGAAGCAGGAAGGGTTGGAAGGCACAGAGCTGGCAGGACCTAAAAGCTTACAGGAAAAAGTTCTGGAGAGAACCCTGGAGAACAGAGCCAGCACAGAAGAGAATCCATGCTGCGCTAAACTGCAGTAATAGAATAAAATGGTGTATGTCTAGCAGCTGCTTATAAAATAGAGAGATGAACTATGCAACACATGGGAAACGTTTCAGAATAGCTTCTTTGGAGAAACAGGTGGACTATTCTGTACTTATAAATAACTGGTTAACCCTAATCTTATTTTCCAATACATTGATTATGCCTGCATGCTGCAGGCAACACAGATGCTGTTTACCAGATCGGCACTATTGTGGCATATCCGGCCTGTGACCACTGCCCCAATACAGTAATGTCACCATGCAGATAGGCCAAGAAATGATCCATGCTCCCATGTAGCAGATGTAGTAAGAGATGTCCTCATTGCTGATAGAGATTAGGGAATCCTGTGTGTAGCAATAATTTTGTAGGAAATCCCCAATAGTGTTGAGTATGAGTTTAACAGTGCACATCATTGGTATACAAGCCTACGTCATGTCACAATTCCTCCGCTCAGTGATTGCTATGTCGTCCTATGGAAACTGGGTCATGCTGAGTTGTCAGTGCTGTGATTGACCACTCGGTTGTCCAATCTGTGACTGGGAGGTTGCCGGACTTTCTCCCGGTGTTCTAGAGATTATCCAAAGTATTTAACAGAGCTGTCCGCCTCTGATCGCTGCCAAACGTAGATTGTGATTCCTGGTTAGTGTTTGCCTGATTCTGTTGTTCTGATCTTCTGCTGCCTGACTCTTTGGACCGTGTTCTATTCCACCGTCTTGTCCTTTTGCTTGATCCGCTATCTCCTGGTATTTTGACCCTTGGACCATGACCTGACTTATGCCTTTGTTTTTTCCTTTGGTTTTCTACGTGCTCTCTTGGTACTAACTCTGGAACGTCTGACTTCTGTGCCTCACGATCTGTCTGTAAGTAGTGACTAGCGTCAAACCCACGTTTTCACGAATAATTAATCTATAAGCCAAAGTAGTGATAATATAAAACAATAATTCATTTCTAAAAAGGCAAAAGAAAAAAAGAAAACAGACTCGTTTAGATCCAATAATTCTGGCTGTTGGAATAAGAACAAAATGTCTAGAAAATGTGGCTGAAGATACACTGCAGAAAACAGGTTCCTGGAAAATTCTATTGGCAAAGTGATTATTGGGTTGTGTGCGAGTATATATTTAATGCTTGTGATTGAAAAGTCAGCTAAACGACAAACAAAACAGTCGTCCAAGATCTGACAAACTTGGGGCAAAGACAGCGAAGGAAGACACTGCCAATCTAGCTCTGCCTCATTGTTTCTCCCGGTCAGTGTTTTCTTACAGGGTTCTGGCCAAAAACTGTTCTCACTGGTGAGGCAAAGGGAGATGCCACAACACCACTGCGGCCAGTGATTGGCTGCAGTGCTATAAGCGGAGGTCAGCAGGGAGCAGAGGAGAAGACATGCTGGGGCAGCAGGGAGCTTACAGCTACTCTAAATAATTATCTGATTTTATGGCAATTTGCTCCAATCTCAGTCAAACTCTAAAATAGCGCCTTCAGGGGAGTAGCCTCTTATCATGATAGCATCCCCTGTGGACTTTTGTATTTTGTTTACCTCTACGGGTAGACAGAATCCTCTAAGGCTACTTTCACACTAGCGTTGGAGGTTCCGACGCTAGCAGTGAAACGGAGACACAATGGAGGCAGCGGATGCATTTTTCCTGCGCATCCGCTGCCCCATTGTAAGGTGCGGGGAGGTGGGGGCGGAGTTCCGGCCGCGCATGCGCGGTCGAAAAAGCGGTCCGTCGGCAGCAAAAAACGTTACATGTAACTTTTTTTGCTCCCGGCGGTCCGCCAGAACACGGCGCAACCGTCGCACGACAGTTGCAACGTGTGTCAATGCATCGCAATGCGTCGCTAATGTTAATCTATGGGGCAAAAACGCATCCTGCAAACAACTTTGCAGGATGCGTTTTTTCCCCTAAACGACGCATTGCGACGTATTGCAAAAAACGCCAGTGTGAAAGTAGCCTTAATTAACTGTATCACATGAATTTTCACCCTTGTGTAGAAGAGTCGCTCAATGTAATTTACACCCTGTGGGAAGATATATTGCCGGCAATAATACAACAGTTTTATCCCTTCTGTCTCAAGCATCAGGAGATAAGGTGTAGGACAGGTAACACTAAATGCTCAGGGCTCCAAGGCAGCACTGCCAATGACTGGAGATGGAATAGCTACAGAAAATTATTTTCTTTACTCAAGCCACGCGTTTCAGGGCTGGTCTAGTGCCTTCCTCAGGGTTAGAACAAGGTATTATTCACACTTTCACATTTTTTAAAAAAATGTTGATGTGAAAAGTTACCTGGAATTCAACAGTGGTCACTATCCAAAATGGATAAAAAAAACATTCCCTATGGCCAATATAGGCGAATCAGGAAGAATTGCAAAACTAATAGGGAACTTCTGAAGGAAGCCCACATTTTAGAAAAGATGTTTAGATAAAGTATCCCCCCAAAATATTGAAAGACGCTTTTAAATGCACATTGAAATTGATTCAAAATGATTGTCTGAATAAAGAGGATTCTATAGGAGAAAGTAATAATGTAATTAACGTAACCACGATGGAGGACATGGAGTTAAATAAAAAAAAATCTAATTTGATTTTATAACCACATTTCATCAATCCTACAGCAAAATAAGAGATGCCTTGACAAAATATTGGGCGATCTTAACCAAGGATCCCTTCCTTTCTGGGAAGCCAGGCATGTCCTCTGAAAGCCGGAGGAGTGACTGCTCCAGTAAGGAGGGAAATAGGAGAGCAGGGCAGGCCAGACAGGTGCTGGTAGTGGGGGACTCAATTATTAGGGGAACAGATAGGGCAATCTGTCACAAAGACAGGGATCGTCGAACGGTGTGCTGCCTACCTGGCGCTCGAGTCCGACACATCGCTGATCGGGTGGACAGATTATTGGGAGGGGCTGGTGAGGACCCAGCGGTCATGGTGCACATTGGCACTAATGACAAAGTTAGAGGTAGGTGGAAGGTCCTTAAAGATGATTTCAGGGAATTAGGCTGCAAGCTGAAAGCAAGGACCTCCAACGTGGTATTTTCCGAAATACTGCCGGTACCACGTGCCACGCCAGAGAGGCAACGGGAGATTAGGGAGGTTAATAAGTGGCTAAAGAATTGGTGTAGGAAAGAGGGGTTTGGGTTCCTGCAGAACTGGGCCGACTTTTCAGTTGGCTACAGGCTCTACGCTAGGGACGGGCTGCACCTCAATGGGGAGGGTGCAGCTGTGCTGGGGGAGAGAATGGCTAGAAGGTTGGAGGAGTGTTTAAACTAGGAATTGGGGGGGAGGGTATTCATTTTATAGGAGGGGAAGATAGTGCAGACAGAGTCCTGGGCACAAATAAGGAAGTTGGGGGTGGCGGTGGCATGGGGGGTGGGGTCAGAACAGTTAATAATTTAAGAAATAGAAGTACAGAGAGGAACATAAAGTGCATGTATACTAATGCCAGAAGCCTTGCCAACAAAATGGACGAATTAGAACTAATGTTGTTGGAGCATAATTATGACATGGTGGGGATATCTGAGACATGGCTGGATGAGAGCCATGACTGGGCTGTTAACTTGCAGGGCTACAGCCTGTTCAGAAATGACCGTACAGATAAGCGAGGGGGAGGGGTGTGTCTATATGTAAAATCATCCTTAAAACCCATCCTGCGCGATAATATAGGTGAATTTAATGAAAATGTAGAATCCCTGTGGGTGGAGATAAGGGGAGGGGGAAAAAATAATAAATTACTGATAGGGGTTTGTTATAAATCTCCAAAAATAATGGAAGCAATGGAGAATATCCTCGTAAAGCAAATAGATGAAGCTGCGACTCAAGGAGAAGTCATTATTATGGGGGACTTCAACTACCCTGAAATAGATTGGGGAATAGAAACCTGCAGTTCCAGCAAAGGTAATCAGTTTTTGACAATTATGAGAGACAATTACCTTTCACAACTCGTTCAGGACCCAACAAGAAGGGGGGCACTGCTAGACCTAATATTAACCAACAGGCCAGACCGCATATCAAATATAAGGGTTGGGGGTCACTTGGGAAATAGCGATCACAAAATAATAAGTTTTCAAGTATCCTTTAAAAAGATGTGTAGTAGAGGGGTTACAAGGACACTAAACTTCAGGAGGGCAAATTTCCAACGGATGAGAGAGGATCTTGGTGCAATTAACTGGGACGATATCCTGAGACACAAAAATACACAAAGAAAATGGGAGACGTTTATTAGCATCCTGGATAGGACCTGTGCACAGTATATACCGTATGGGAATAAACATACTAGAAATAGGAGGAAACCAATATGGCTAAATAGAGCTGTAAGGGGCGCAATAAGTGACAAAAAGAAAGCATTTAGAGAATTAAAGGAAGTAGGTAGTGAGGAGGCATTAAATAAATACAGAAAATTAAATAAATTCTGTAAAAAGCAAATCAAGGCAGCAAAGATTGAGACAGAGAGACTCATTGCCAGAGAGAGTAAAAATAATCCTAAAATATTCTTTAACTACATAAATAGTAAGAAACTAAAAAATGATAGTGTTGGCCCCCTTAAAAATAGTCTGGGTGAGATGGTGGATGAGGATGAGGAAAAAGCCAATATGCTAAATGACTTTTTTTCATCAGTATTTACACAAGAAAATCCCATGGCAGACAAAATGTCTAGTGATAAAAATTCCCAATTAAATGTCACCTGCTTAACCCAGCAGGAAGTGCGGCGGCGTCTAAAAATCACTAAAATTGACAAATCTCCGGGCCCGGATGGGATACACCCTCGAGTACTGCAGGAATTAAGTACAGTCATTGATAGACCATTATTTTTAATCTTTAAAGACTCCATAATAACAGGGTCTGTGCCACAGGACTGGCGTATAGCAAATGTGGTGCCAATATTCAAAAAGGGGACAAAAACTGAACTCGGAAATTATAGGCCAGTAAGCTTAACCTCTACTGTGGGTAAAATACTGGAGGGCATTCTAAGGGATGCTATACTGGAGTATCTGAAGAGGAATAACCTCATGACCCAGTATCAGCACGGGTTTACTAGGGACCGTTCATGTCAGACTAATTTGATCAGTTTCTATGAAGAGGTAAGTTCCAGATTGGACCAAGGGAACCCAGTGGATGTAGTGTATATGGACTTTTCAAAAGCTTTTGATACGGTGCCACACAAAAGGTTGATACATAAAATGAGAATAATGGGGATAGGGGAAAATATGTGCAAGTGGGTTGAGAGCTGGCTCAGGGATAGGAAACAAAGGGTGGTTATTAATGGAGCACACTCGGACTGGGTAGCGGTTAGCAGTGGGGTACCACAGGGGTCAGTATTGGGCCCTCTTCTTTTTAATATATTTATTAATGACCTTGTAGGGGGCATTCAGAGTAGAATTTCAATATTTGCAGATGACACTAAACTCTGCAGGGTAATCAATACAGAGGAGGACAATTTTATATTACAGGATGATTTATGTAAACTAGAAGCTTGGGCTGATAAATGGCAAATGAGCTTTAATGGGGATAAATGTAAGGTCATGCACTTGGGTAGAAGTAATAAGATGTATAATTATGTGCTTAATTCTAAAACTCTGGGCAAAACCGTCAATGAAAAAGACCTGGGTGTATGGGTGGATGACAAACTTAAATTCAGTGGCCAGTGTCAGGCAGCTGCTACAAAGGCAAATAAAATAATGGGATGCATTAAAAGAGGCATAGATGCTCATGAGGAGAACATAATTTTACCTCTATACAAGTCACTAGTTCGACCACACTTAGAATACTGTGCACAGTTCTGGTCTCCGGTGTTTAAGAAAGACATAGCTGAACTGGAGCGGGTGCAGAGAAGAGCGACCAAGGTTATTAGAGGACTGGGGGGTCTGCAATACCAAGATAGGTTATTACACTTGGGGCTATTTAGTTTGGAAAAACGAAGACTAAGGGGTGATCTTATTTTAATGTATAAATATATGAGGGGACAGTACAAAGACCTTTCTGATGATCTTTTTAATCATAGACCTGAAACAGGGACAAGGGGGCATCCTCTGCGGTTGGAGGAAAAAAGGTTTAAGCATAATAACAGACGCGGATTCTTTACTGTAAGAGCAGTGAGACTATGGAACTCTCTGCCGTATGATGTTGTAATGAGTGATTCATTACTTAAATTTAAGAGGGGACTGGATACCTTTCTGGAAAAGTATAATGTTACAGGGTATATACACTAGATTCCTTGATAGGGCGTTGATCCAGGGAACTAGTCTGATTGCCGTATGTGGAGTCGGGAAGGAATTTTTTTCCCCATTGTGGAGCTTACTCTTTGTACATGGGGTTTTTTTGCCTTCCTCTGGATCAACATGTTAGGTTAGGCTATGGGTTGAACTAGATGGACATATAGTCTTCCTTCAACCTTAATAACTATGTAACTATGTAACTATGTAACTATATAATAGAAAAATCTAATATCATTTTTCACAGGAGCATGAATCTAAAAACCATATAGCTCCAAGTAGGGTGAAATCTAGCACGGTACAGATATCTCACACATCAGGTTCCATCTCACAAATCCCTATTAAGGGACCTTATCACTGTGGGGCAAATAAATGTCTCTGCTGTAAAATGATTATACATGGCTGTACTGAATTGTTTTCTTAAGGCGACAGGAAAAGTTTTTTACCCCCTTAATGGCAAGTTATTTTTGTTTTTGCGTTTTAATTTTTTGCTCCCCTTCTTGCCAGAGCCATAATTTTTTAATTTTTGGGTCAATATGGCCATGTGAGGGCTTTTTTTTGTTGTTGAGTTGTACATTTGAGCGACACTATTGGTTTTAACATATCGCGTACTGGATAACGAGGAAAAAATTCCAAGTGCGGTGAAATTGCAACAAAAGTGCAATTCCACAGGTTTTTTTTTTTTACCAGGTTCACTAAATGCTAAAACTGACCTGCCATTATGATTTTCCAGGTCATTACGAGTTCATAAACACCAAACATGTACAGGTTCTATTTCTTTTAAATGATGAAAAAAATTCCAAAGTTTGTAAAAGAAAAAATATTACGCCATTTTCCAAGACCCGTAGCGTCTCCATTTTTGTGATCTGGGGTTGAGTGAGGGCTTATTTTTTGCGTGCCGAGCTGATTTTTTTTATTGATACCATTTTGGTGCAGATAAGATCTTTTCATCGCTCGTTGCTGCAACCAAAAAAACGGATTTCTGGGGTTTTTTACTTTTTATTTCTTGTTACGTTGTTTAATTATCAAGTTTATTCTTTTTTTATATTGATAGATTGAGCGATTCTCAACCCAGTGATACCAAATATGTGTATGTTTGACTTCATTTATTGTTTTATTTTGAATGGGGCAAAAGTGGGGTCATTTGAACTTTTATTTTTAATTATTTGTAAAAACTTTTTTTTTTACTTTTTGCATGCTTCACTAGTCTCCATGGGAGACTAGAAACTGCACTTGTCCGATCGGCTCTGATACATTCAGGCGATGATCAAATCGCCTGTATGTGGCAGAAATGCTCACTTGCTATGAGCGCTGACGACTGGGCGGCGCTCATAGCAATCTGGCTATGACAACCATAGAGGTCTGCTGGAGACCACCGATTGTCATGTCAACCCATTGGTGACCTGCGATTAAGTGATGGGGTCACCGATAGGCATGATTTCCTGTGCGGAAGCGTGTGTTGATTCACAGAGGCATTTAACTAGTTAACAGCTGCGGGTGGATCGCAATTCCACCCACAGCTGTTGCGGGCACATGTCAACTGTATATATCAGCTGTCATGTGCCCAGAAAGGTGCAGACTCAGTGCCAGAGTCCGCATCAAACAGGGGGAGTCTCATTGGCGTACTATTATGCCCGATGTTGGAAAGGTGTTGTAATGTTCATCAATTTGTAAACTGCAATGCCAACTTCACAATTTATTTATTACAATGTGATTGCAATCTTCAATATGTTGGTCGCACAACTCAAGCAATCCATAACAGGATGAACAGCCATAGATATAACATACGGAATGGTGTAATGTGCCATACTTTGTCAATTTCATACCAGAACACAAAAAAAGATTCCAGTGGTTTAAAACTCATTATCCTTGAACAAGCTTTAGAAAATGTACCCAATAGATTCCAAAGACTCAACAGAGAATCCTATTGGATATACAAATTGTCCACATTGACATCTGAAGGCCCTGGGTGAGTATAATCTAACCTGTTTTTCTCATCTTTCAGGATACATCGGGGGGCTTATCTGTTATGGACCTGGTGGTTAGGAGCACCTGGAACGACCTGATGGTTAAACTGACACAGAACAAGCTCTGGGAAGTGGGAGCTCTGCTGACCGCAACCCCTAATCCTATCACACACACTAGAAATAGCCGTGGAGCGTACCTAACTCGGCCTAGACGCCTCTTCACAGCCTAAGAGCTAACTAGCCCTAGAGCTAGAAAATAAAGCCTACCTTGCCTCAGAGAAATTCCCCAAAGGAAAATGCAGCCCCCCACATATATTGACTGTGAGTTAAGATGAAAGTCACAAACACAGGAATGAAACAAGTTTCAGCAAAGGGAGGCCAGACTAACTAAACAGACTGAGGATAGGAAAGGTATCTTTGTGGTCAGCACAAAAAACTACAAAAGACCACGCAGAGTGTTCAAAAAGACCTCCGCACCGACTAACGGTGCGGAGGTGCCACTCTGCATCCCAGAGCTTCCAGCTAGCAAAGCAAAATCATGATAGCAAGCTGGACAAGAAAACAAAGAACAAATAATAAACTAGCAGGGACTTAGCTTCTGCTGGAGTAGACAGGTCACCCGTAAGATCCAAGAGCGAACTGAACCAGTACAAGAACATTGACAGCTGGCATGGAGAACGATCTGAGTGGAGTTAAATAGAGCAGCCAGCCAAAGAATAAACTACGTCACCTGTGGAAGGAACCTCAGAAGCAGCAGCTCCACTCACAGCCACCAGAGGGAGTCCATGGACAGAACTCGCCGAAGTACCATTCATGACCACAGGAGGGAGTTCGATAACAGATTTCACAACACTTATCTACAGCATTACAGAATGCTGTAGATAAGCCCCTGATGCCGGTGGGCTTAGCTCACCTTCGATTTTGGGGGTGACAGGTTCCCTTTAAGTTATCTGGTAGACGCAGTAAAACTATATGATAAACTGTTGTACTGATTTACTGAAAAATGTGCAATTTACATTTACTGAAAATGTCTGCATTAAAAAAAAACAACTTGCGTTTTAGACTGCTTGTATAAACCTTATTTTTTAGTAATTTTTTTTATTTTTTGGTGTACATATCACCCCAAACTGGATAGGGCTTGCCTCACAGCAATGATACAACTATTCTTTTTGTCAAAAGAATAGTTGTAATAAAAGCAAACATCTGCATGAAATCTGGGCAGGAACTTGGATATTTACTAATCAGTGTGCTAAACAGCCAAGGATTCACCTTTACCTGAAACAATCATGCCTGAGGTATAGATGCTTGCAGGAATGTCCTGTAATCAGCTTTTGTTTATTCAGAAAAGAATGCTTACTTTTCTTGACTCTCTCTGTGGAAGGATAATGTTTGCAAATGGAGCTAAGAACAGGAAACATATGGAAAAGATCTGCAGTAACTGAATGCTGGCTGGAGTCCGACATGCCACGTATCACACACCCATGACTGAGGACTCTGCATATTTACCTTGGTTGACCATTAACTCTCATACTGCTGAAGCTAAATTCGTTTTAAACTAAATTATGTAATATTCAACATGAATTTCCACAAAGAAAAAAAAAATAGTTTGCATAGAAAAGTAGACTTCTATCTATATAATCGTCTAAGGGGTACTTCCGTCTGTTTGTCTGTCTATAACGGAAATCGAACGTCGCCTATTGGTCGCGGCCGCCAAGCCGCAACCAGAGACCGGCACAGTCCGGCTGCGAATTCGCCCCTTCCTACTCTCTGTCAGTGCCATCTCCAGTCAGCGCTCACACAGGGTTAATGGCTGCGTTACACCGCATTATGCCACGGTGTAACACAGTCCGTTAATGCTGCTATTAACCCTGTGTGACCAACTTTTTTACTATTGATGCTGAGTATGCAGCATCAATAGTAAAAAGATCTAATGTTAAAAATAATTAAAAAAAAATAAAAAATCATTATATACTCACCTTCCGGCGCCTTTCCCGCTCCTCGCGACGCTCCGGCCCATGATGCATTGTGGTCTCGCGAGATGATGACGTAGCGGTCTCGCTACGTCATCATCTCGTGAGACTGCAATGTATTCTTGGGACCGGAGCGTCGCGAGGAACATCGCTAAAGGCCTGGGCTGGATCTGGGGGCCACCGGAAGGTGAGTATATAACAATTTTTTAATTTAATTATTTTTTTTAACAGGGATATGGTGCCCACATTGCTATATACTACGTGGGCTGTGTTAGATACTACGTGGGCTGTGTTATATACTACATGGGCTGTGCTATATACTATGTAGCTGTGCAATATATTACGTGGCTGGGCAATATACTACGTGGGCTGTGTTATACACTGCGTGGGCTGTGCTGTATACTGCGTGGGCTGTGCTATATACTGTGTGGGCTGTGCTATATACTACGTGGCCTGTGCTATATACTACGTGGGCTGTGCTATATACTACGTGGGCTGTGCTATATTATATACTACATGGGCTGTGCTACTGAGACTCTTTCGCCCGGGGCCCTCTAAAACCTGGAGCAGGCCCTGGCTTCACTGATTGTTCGCGGTCGGCCGTGACCAATCAGCGACAGGCGCATTCCGGCCGCGAATTGGCGTGGAATTTGAACCACGCTTCACTAATTCGTCACGCCTGGCCGGCCAAATCCTGTGTATAAATTGCATTATTCTGAAAACTTCATAAATAAACCACATACATATTCTAGAATACCCAATGCGCTAGAATCAGGCCACCATCTAGTTGTGAATAATATTTGACAATAGGGTATTCTGACCTTAAGCATTTAGAATAGGCTATAAGTGCAATCTCCACTGAAGTCTATAGGAGATTCAGAAAGTGCATAAGCCACCTTCAGCTGTTTCGCTAACTTCCATAGACTTTAAACAGGGCTGTGGAGTCGGTAAGCCAAACCTCTGACTCCGACTCCTCAATTTCCATGACACTGACTCAGACTCCAACTCCACCAAAATGGGCTCCGACTCGGACGCCACGGGCCTGACTTTAAAAGGGTTTTCCCAAGAAAACCCACCAATTGTAGGGGAATCCATAATAATGCAGCGCTGGGGTCATGGGTGCTAATCCCACCCAGTACAACATCTGCAAAGAGTTTGTATGTTCTCTCCGTGCTTGCGTGGGTTTCCTCCAGGTACTCCGGTTTCCTCCCACATTCCAAAGACATACTGTTGGGGCTCACAATCTAAATTCCCCAACGGGGACAGTGATGATAATGTGTGCAAAATGTAAAGCGCTGCGGAATATGTTAGCGCTATATAAAAATAAAGATTTATTTATTTATAATCCCAAGAACAGGACTTTGCAGATCCTTGTCTAATGATACGCAGCTCAGCTCCATTAATTGCCTATGGGACTGCTGAAGACACCCGAACGCTGTAAATGGACATCTCTGGCAATCCTATATTCAATTAATGGAGTAGCAGTGAGCATGTCTGACTTCAGATCCATTCTAGAGCTCCCAGTAGTGGGACCCCAGTAATTATTAAGTTATCCCCTGTCCTATAGAAAAGGCAACGTAAGGAATGACCTACTATCTTAAAAAAAACCTTTAATGGAAAGGGACATGCATCAGGATAGAATGTAGTGACCAGGAACAGCGAATTAATAGCAATAGACCCACATTCTCACAAAAAGGTGAGAGTCTATCTATCTATCTATCTATCTATCTATCTATCTATCTATCCAGTGTATGAGTGATTAGGCACTATCTAATCTATGAATAACATGTATGTATGAGTGATGTGCGCAACGTAGATCTAAAGTGAAAAGAAGCAAAGAAAAACTGTGCACCCAGTGGCTAAAAAGTTATTCCTTTATTGCATACCAGACAGAGGATACAGATATATAGAAAATAGATCAACGTTTGTTTCACGCTTCCAAACGCTTCATCCAGGCTCCGGTGAGCGCCCGGATGAAGCATTTGGCAGTGTGAAACAGTCATCACTCCTTTTTTCCTGTCTGTATCCTCTTTCTGATATGCAACGAGTAAACAACTTTTTAGCCACTGGGTGAGTGACGCAGTTCTTATTTGCTCCCACTCATATTTGCCCGTTTTCTGTTGAGCACCACATGTGGTTAGGACATAACGGACTCAGGACTTAAAACAATACCACATAATACATAATGTGTAACAGACATGGAATCAAATGTGTGTGGTATGTAATCACAAGAGCACAGAATATAAGACCTAAATAAGGCTACATTCACACATCCATGTGCTGCCCATTTTTTTCTCAGAGCGCACTAACCCATAATAATCAATAAATAATCTTTATTTTTATATAGCGCTAACATATTCTGCAGCGCTTTACAGTTTTACACACATTATCATCACTGTCCCCGATGTGGCTCACAATCTAGAATCCCTATCAGTATGTCTTTGGAATGTGGGAGGAAACCGGAGAACCCGGAGGAAACCCACACAAACACAGAGAGAACATACAAACTCTTTGCAGATGTTGTCCTGGGTGGGATTAGAACCCAGGACCCCGGCGCTGCAAGGCTGCAGTGCTAACCACTGCGCTACCATGCTGCCCACCCATAAGAGTATCACTGATACATACACACATCCATTTTAAAAATTAATGTGTGTGTCCAGTCCATGAAACTCCGAGCCAGTCCAATTTTCACCCACTTTGTGGATGAGACTCAGTGATTAAAATCACTGGGGATACGCATAAAATACGTAAGACATACTTTGTATATCAGAGTTCCATCCGTATTTCATCCTTTCTTCACTTATCCAATGTTAAAGGGAATCTGTCAGTAGGATCAACCCTCCTAAACTGTCTATATGGGCATATAGTTCATAGGAAAATGATTAAAATCATCCCTCAATATCAGTAATTCCAGAGAAATCCACTTTTTTGGATATGTAAATGAGCTGTTCTAGGCTATGGTTCGGACACTGATCTCCCTGAGAATCTGCCTCCAGAGATTATTTTAAATTAAAGGAGGAATTAACAATGTGAGACATGTATCTAACAAAGAGCAGCAGGACTGAACTTTATCTCCTTATAAATATGCTAGCAGCTGCAGCTATCACAGCTCTGCTGTATTGCTACATTAGGTGCCTGTGAGATGGAAGCTGAAGTCGTGAGAAAAATATTAAGATTTGAGAGTCCTCAGTGGTTGATACCATTTAATGGCTAACTGGCTAACACAGTAAAAAGATTCATATCTTTCCTGAAGTCGTGAGAGGAACTTGCAGATGTGTCAGGTATAATCACACACAGCTTTGCAGTGAGATCAGGAGAGCAGAGAGCGGCCATTAAACATCTCACTGGTAACTCCCCTTCATGAAAAATAAGCTCTGGAGGCAGATTCTCATGCAGATCAGTGTCCGCCCAGTAGTCTGGAACAGCTCATTTACATATTTGGTTGTGATATTTGTGGTAATTTCCTGAGGAAGGAGTCATTTGACTCCGAAACGCGTACAATAAAACCACCATCTTTTATATTAATACATCTGGACCTACATCTTATTCAGTAGCGCGGTTCATGTCCACATTTTTCCATTTCAATGATTTCTAACATGGTCACTTGTTGACCCGTGGATCTGCTGCAGCTGACATCTCTATGATATCTACACGCTTGGTTTCAAAGATCATCAGGTTAGTACAATCTGATGACATGTTTCAATTGTCCATCAGATAAGACACTATGTGTGCTGATCTCTCATGCAGTTTATCATTGTATAGCAGGTGTAGAATGTGTGAGTGATAATAAGTCGCAATCAAAATTATTCAACTCCATTGCAAATTAGGTTTACTTGCAAAATTTACAGTCTGCTGTTTGCAATAAACCAATCAAACAAGAGCAATTTAAAATAAAAAAAGTAATTCAATAAGCGGTTTCTACAAATTCAACAAAAAAAGCCACTTTGAATGACTACTGAAGTCTCAGAATTATTCAACCCCTTAAAGAATCGTACCCATCAAAATTGTTATCCTCTCAATATATTGCAATCATATTATACAGCACTGTGAACTTACAATTGCTCATTTTGCCTCTCTACGCAGTGTAACGCTGATGGGTGTGGACCCACTGCGCCATGGGCCTGGCTTACCCTGGAGGGGCGTCACTAAGCGTCTACAAGGTATACACCAGAGCCTCTGATGGTAAGGATACACTGGGCCGCCAGTAGACAACAGAAACCACTTGAGGGCACTTCATGGTTTAGAGCATATTGGAAATGTTTTTCCTGTGCTTTTGGGTCAGTAAAGGTGTACGTCTTGTGGATTCAGGCATGGAGACCTTCAACATTTCGGGTTCACCATAATGTACAAACTGAAACCTCAGTGCCTACTGCCACCAAGTCTTCTTCCTGATCTTTTGCAGGCACCCAAGTGTCCATCTGCCTCCAAAAGAACCTACTGGCAGGCGGTGATAACTTCTACCTTCTGCCACATCTAGGTAGAGTTACCAGTGTTCCTGTAACTTTTAATTTGTGAACTCTGCTTCCAACAGTATCTCTAGAAACATCCAATGCCTTTACTTTGTTTTCATGTCTTTTCCTTGTTGGTGCAAGGTTGTGATCTCTTAACTCTTGGATCACGCTCTTAGCCACCCATGAACATTAGTGCATTGGAGGCCAATGCCCATGAAGAAATGGATAAGATTCCTCAAGAACACTGCCTTGAGCTATTGTCTGGCTATGCATCATGTTAGCAGCTGCACTCTACCCTAGAGACCTTACATTTGTATTTTTTCCTGAACCTGGTAGCTTTTGTTTTATTTTGCACATGCTTTTCTTGCTCTTATTTCTTTTTTTTCTACTTTGGGAATGTATACTACTGCACATATACCTGATGCTATGTTATTGCTACATGTTAAGTTCACAGCTTCATACAGTATGTTGTTTTGTCTATGCCATTAAAGGGAAGGTACCGCGTTTGTAGGTCATTAATAAATCACTGTAATGTAGCATAACATGCTGCTATAAGCAAGTTTGAAATGCATGTGAAACAGATTTCATGTGTTATATGAGTTTAAAGAAGGCACTGGGGGCTGACATCTTGGTTTTGCAGCAGTAGCAGGGCACTATCAGTGTCAGATTACGGCACCCCATGGACATAGGAGATAATAGACCAGCACGGACCCTATCTGTAACATTGCAGCAGCATTAGCAGTGAGCTGGGCACGCCTCTGTGGGCTGCACAACTCACTGCTGTAGGTGTGACTAGCTGCCATTTTATTGTAGCCCAGTGCTCTCTATCACAGGACAGAAGAAACCCTCACTGCTCCTCTGTACTCCAGGCAGGCACGTCCTCTGCTCCTCACACGCTGCCCTGTGTGCTTCTCCTGCTGTGTCTCTGCCTCCTCCTCACACACAGTCCCTGTGTGCTTCTCCTGCTGTGTCTCTGCCTCCCCCTCACACACAGTCCCTATGATCTCCAGTAAGCTGCACTCACAGCCTGCAGAGAGGAAGGTGACACCTGGAGAGAGCAGGAAGGGCAGCTGACATGACAGGGATTAAGGTGGGGGAAGGGGGATGACAAGAATGTTATTCACAAAAAAATGCTGCTGAGCCCACTGTGTTCTGCTCCTCTGTAAACAAGCTGTGCCTCTGATGCAGTAACTGCTGGTGACAGCAGGTCACAGGGCAGTCACACACAAAATGGTGCTGCCCTGTGATGCTGCTCTTCATTCTTACTGTTAGAAGCAAAATTGGGGCAGTAACTGCTGACATCACCATTTCCCTCCCCTTTTGGGTGGTCTAATATCCCTGGGGCAGAGCTGCTAAATCTTACTATAGCTGCTTGAGGTCTAAAACGGAAAATGCTCCCCCTAGTGGTAAATATGTATATTTGTAGAAAAATATATAATATTTTTCATATAGAAATGTTTGCAAACAGTGCAAACATTCCATTAATACATTTTAATTACTATTTTAAGCTTAATTTCACAAAAAAAACAAAATGCAAGAAAACTGGTGGCACCTTCCCTTTAATATATTATATTTTTTCAGTATTGGTGATTTGATCGCCTATTCTTTGGATGTCCCTTTGGTGGGTCATGTGCAGATTTTAATGGTTTTTAAAATTGTATTGCTTCATTGTCAGTTGTAATTACTATATTGCTATTGGCATTTAAATTGTTCTTGTTTGGTTTGTTGAAAAGAGCAGAACAATTTTAAATTTTGCTACTAAACCTAATTTGCAATGGGTTGTCAAAAATAAAAGGAATATGAGGAACATATCTAATGTGTTATTTAAAAAGTAGTCAGCTCACCTTGAATGTGTGCTGGCGTTCCCAAACTCCTGGAGAATAGATTACCGTAATGGAGAAGCCAATACTGTTTAAAAGGAACGTCTTATTAGAGTCCTGCAAACAAACAATTTGAAAATGACTGCCCCACTCCAGTTGATTGACAGGTCTTTTCCATGCATATACATAGGAAGAGACATGTCAATCAAGTGGGGCAGTGCAGGACGAGGCCATCCAGAGCAGACATAGACTCGCTAGGTCATTCCCTATAATTCCCAGCATGCTTTCCCAACTATGTTTTCTCTGAAACACTATAAAATTTAAAAATAAATATAAAGGACATGCAATTGCAGTCAAGTTCTGTTTCATGGTGCAATAATTCGGGCAGCATGAATCTAATGACAGGTTCCCTTTGACCAGTTCCCCCATACCTGACCAAGCACATTTTTTGGTTCTATCATACATGTGCTTTTAACAGCTCTGAAAAATGTTCTCCTTCAGATATTCAAATCGTTTTTGCATTCCTTTTCACTATACATGGAGATTCATATACCGTAGTTTTTTTTTCTCCTGATATCAGGGAAAAATGTAACGAAACATTTTAAATTGTGTTCCCATTTCTATATAAAATTTTTTTCAGATATTGGACAATTTTTGTAATCACAAATGAAGGCTGTGAACAGCAATTCGGAGTGGTGGTATTTCCTTTTTTTTTCTTTTTTCATTCATTTTACACACTATGTCCCCATGAGGTCCTAAAAGACCTTTGGTAGGTATTTGAACATATAAGGCCGGCGTCAGACTGGCGTTTTAAACGGCCGAGTGCAATGCGATAAAAAAAAAAAATCGCATTGCACTCAGACCAATGTTAAGCTATGGGGCAGCTCCCAGCAGACGACTTTTTGTCGGCCGTTTTCCTCGGTCCGAGACAATCGCAGCATGCGATAGCATCGATGCTGCGATTGTCTCGGACCGAGGAAAACTCTCGGCTCAATCGCACCCATATAAGCCTATGGGTGCGAGTGAGACAGCGCACACCACTCGGATAACATCCGAGTGATGTGCGCTATAAGCGGACCCCAGCAATGGAGGAGATGGAGAAATGTATTTCTCCGCCTCCTCCGCAGCTGTGCTCCGATCCTCCCTGTGCGAGAGAATCGGAGCACAGACGCATGACACTCGGCTCCTGCTCTGCTGCAAGCAGGAGCCGAGTGTCATTAGCATATCGCATCCGATGATCTCGCATCGGATGCAATACGCTAGTGTGACGCCGGCCTTAATGCGTTATTTTTATTGCTTTTTTCCCTGTAAATGGGGCTGGTATATTATCCCCAGTTACAGGAGAAATTCAGCCTCGTGGCTGCTTAGCAATGCCAACTGGGTCTTCTACGACCGAGCCATTGTCCTAGAAGACAATTCTTCTAGGACTGAGCCTACATGATCATGACATGATCACTGGGCTTCCTAACTGATAAATACAATGCTTGTTCGGCATTGTGTACACATAGATTAGGAATGAAAACATGAGAATAAATCATGTGTGACTACTACCTGGGAAGTCTGTATGGGGCTGACAGCCACTTTCCCACCCACACAACTACATAATGTCCTACAAGCTGTTTACTTTGCATTGACGTTTTAGAATGTCAGTGAAGAGTAAAGTGTGGGCTGCCCGAACATTTAAATTCTATGGACATTCCATGAGTAATTAAACTTCATTTACTTTATTATAAACCCAGACTAAAAGCCATATGACAGGTAAAGAAATATGTCATTAATGTCTATATGCAACCACAAGTCCCAAAGTAGCTCAGTGTAAGACTAGAGTCACACGATGGTATAGAAAAAAAAAAAATTGGCCTGATTTCCATTCAGAAAAGTGCTACAATTTATTTCTCACTTGTCATTTGTGTGCTGTCAGTATGAAATCCGTTTTTTTTTTCTCAGCAGCTATTAATCATTTACAGCATCATTTATTATTATTTTTATTATTTATTGATATAGCACCATTGATTCCATGGTGCTGTACATGAGAAGGGGTTACATACAAGTTACAGATATCACTTACAGTAAACAAACTAACAATGACGGACTGATACAGAGGGGCGAGGACCCTGCCCTTGCGGGCTTACATTCTACAGGATTATGGGGATGGAGACAGTAGGTTGAGGGTTGCAGGAGCTCCGGTGTTGGTGAGGCGGTAGCTTCGGTAGTGATGAGGCGGCAGCGGGGTCAGTGCAGACTGTAGGCTTTCCTGAAGAGATGGGTTTTCATGTTCCGTCTGAAGGATCCGAATGTGGTTGATAGTCAGACGTGTTGGGGCAAATAATTCCAGAGGATGGGGGAAAATCGGGAGAAGTCTTGGAGGCGATTGGATGAGGAGCGAATAAGTGTGGAGGAGAGAAGGAGGTCTTGGGAGGACCGGAGATTACGTGAGGGAAGATATCGGGAGATTAGTTCAGAGATATATGGAGGAGACAGGTTATGGATTGCTTTGTAGGTCAGTATTAGGTCAGTATTAGTAATTTGAACTGGATACGCTGAGGGAATGGGAGCCAGTGAGGAGATTTGCAGAGGGGAGAAGCGGAAGAGTAGCAAGGAGAGAGATGAATTAGTCGGGCAGCAGAGTTAAGGATTGACTGGAGAGGTGCAAGGGTGTTAGCAGGGAGGCCGCAGAAAAGGATGTTGCAGTAGTCAAGGCGGGAGATGATGAGGGCATGCACAAGCATTTTAGTAGACTGACGGTTGAGGAAAGGACGGATTCTGGAGAGATTTTTGAGCTGAAGGCGACAGGAGGTGGAGAGAGCTTGGATGTGTGGTTTAAAGGACAGTTTCCTATGTTATAGAACTGCAATATATCCGTAAAAATGTCATGCTATGCTGTGGCCCTGTATGGATTCCGATTATTTTCTCATACCCATCCAATTTCAGAGTGAAATTGATTTTTTTTTATCACAGAGATTCTGGCAGATAAAACAAACGTCATCAGCACTGCCCCACTGAATAACATTGGTTCAAGTGCTATTCGATTAAAAATCAGATAGCATTCATCCAATTTATACGGTGGTGTGAGTGAGCCCTAATTTGTACAACATATATTTGTATGTTCTCTCCGTGTTTGCGTGGGTTTCCTCCGGGCACTCCGGTTTCCTCCCACATTCCAAAGACATAATGATAGGGATTCTAGATTGTGAGCCCCATTGGGGACAGCGATGTTACTGTGTGCAAACTGTAAAGCGCTGCGGAATATGTTAGCGCCACATAAAAATAAAGATTATTATTATTATATATATTGAGTCAAGTGTCATTAAATTTCTGCTTTTTAACTGACATATATAGAGCATGAAATAAGTATTGAACACATCACCAATTTTCTAAGTAAATATATTTCTAAAGGTGCTATTAAAACTAAATTCTCAACAGATGTCGGTAACAACCCATCCAATCCACACAGGTAAAACAAATCAAACCATAGATGTCCATAAATTAGACAATGAGAAATGACACAGGGAGATAGTATTGAACACCTGACGAATGAGAGGTGCAAAAAGACACGGAAAGTCATGACACCCACTGAAATCTATTAGTAATTAGAAAGCAATCCTGTCTCTTAATGAAAAATAATATCAATGAGTTCAACTAAAAAGGTGTCTAAATAACAACGTGCCACAAAAGAAACATTTCATGATGGATAATACCATTGAGCTGTCTTAAGACCTTTGCAATCTTATTGTTGCAAAACGTACTGATGGCCCTGGTTACAGAAGAACTTCTAAACTACTGAAGGTTCCAGGAAGAACTGTTGAGGCCATATTCTGGAAGTGGAAGAAACATCATTTCACCATAAGCCAGCCACAACAAGGTACTCTCCGCAAGATTTAAGACAGGGATTGTTTCATTAGAAAAAGTAATGCACTCAACCTCCATTGTTTGCATGCACGCTCACCACGCAAGACTCCATTGCCGAGCAAAAAATGTTCAAGTGGGTTTAAAGTTGCTTAACAACATCTAGACAACACTGTGAAATACTAGGAGATTAAAGTCTGGTCAGACAACATCAAAATTGAACTCTTTGGGTTCATAATACACACCATGTTTGGAAGCCAAAAGGCATGGAAAATCACCCCAGAAACACCCTACCAACTGTGAAGTTTGGAGGTAGGAACATCATGGGGTGGGGCTGTTTTTCAGCATACGACACTGGCAAATTTTGTATAATTGAAGGAAGGATGGCTGGACAAATGTAGTGAGACAGGCTTGATAAAAAAAAACTGCTGCCATCTACTATGATAATGAAGATGAAATGAATGTGGACATTTTAGAAAGTCAGTGATCCCAAACACACAGCTAAATAAACTCTCAATTGGTTTCAGAGACAGAAAATAAAGCTTCTAGACTGACCCAGCCATTTCTCTGAAATACATGTAGAAAAGCTGCGGAGACACCATCACGTGTTTCTCAACGCAAGCAATAAATAGCCAGGTCTGCTCCTAATAGCCAGATTCCTACTCCACACTGATGAGGGGCAAATACCCCGAAACAGCTGTCTGTGGATGGATACCATGTTTTGGCATAGGTGGCTTTCCTTTATTGGATGCTGCCCTTCCCGTGGTTGTTCCTTCCTGGTGAAAGACCTGGCTATTTATTGCTTGTGTCGAGAAACACGTGATGGTGTCTCTGCAGCTTTTCTACATGCATTTGCATATTTCCCATAAGGGATGGGGCAGTGTTCTGGATCACTGCGTTGAGAAACACGTGATGGTGTCTCTGCGGTGTTGGATGTTTTCATCTCCCCGAGGTCATTCATCCTTATGTTTATATTTCTCTGAAATACAACAGCGTTTCACAGCAAACCACACACGGCTGCAATAACGCTGCCAATGTCTGGTTCATGTCACGTGAATCAGAAGACATTTCTCCCATTAAAAGGGATAGTGCACAGACATCTCACTTCTTTGTACTACACCCTTTCTTGTCATTTAATTCCGGACACAAGTAGTGCTCGGTCTGCAGGTAGAAAATATCCTACATAGTCTATGTGCTGCAAATTTTTACACTGACTGTACAATGCATGAGAATGGGGCTTGGAACACTTCCTATTAGCATACAGTAGACAAAAATCCACACTAAATTGAGAACATAATTAGGATTTTAATGTCGGCAGCTTGAACTACCTTGAAATACCTGATGTTGCATTAGCACACTACAGACTTCATCTACTCAGAGATGTGAAATCCACATCAAATTCTGCTGTCAAATTCCCGCATAACTTTGAATATTATACAAATAAAATCTCAAGGGAATAGGAACTGTTGTTAGTAATTAGAATATGTACAGGGTGGTGAAAAATGATGCTTGCTACATATGCAACAAGAAATGTATAACTAAATCATGCAAAATGATTTATAACAGGCAAGGGTAGACCGCAAGAGACCACATGTTAATTCATTGTTTGGTTCCTGCAGATGTCTGCCATCTAATAAATTGTTCCAGTGCAGAGTGAAGAGGAGCCAGCAAGCCACATGGACAGAGCTTAAAGGGAGTCTATCAGCCCAAATTTACACTTCAAACTAACCACACAGCCATGTAGGGAATGGAGTACCAATAAACAAATGCCTTTTTAGTTTTCAAATCAGTTCTTCCGCTGCCCCCGCAACAGACATATAATATACAAGTATCCACCCACCTATTTAGTCTGCTGTCATGTTGATTGACCGCGATGGTTTCACCAGATCAAGTGCTTTTTGATGATATACCTGCAGCATGTGAGCAAAAGAAATCTCAAAAACTCAAATACTAAATGAAGACTGAGGAATAAACTGAGGACTATGTGGTGCCCATATATTGTACTATACCTGTATTTCTTATCTGGGCATCAGGAATCTTGGCAGGTGTTATAGGGGCCCACTGAGACTCTTTAACCCGAGGACCACGAAAATATGGAGCCGGCCTTGGCGACGATGCTCACATCAAGATGAACGCCGGCTGCAGCTGTGACAGGCCGTAACAGTTACGTTAAATGGCTGCCAGCCTATCAGAGGCAGCATTCTGACTCAAGCAGCCTTCTATAGGCCAGAGGCGTTTCAATGTTACTGCCATGTGACATCAGCGCGCGGCCTGTCGCAGGCCAAATACGAAGCCACAAGAGGATGCCGGGGAGTGCAGGTAGGTGAAGAGAATCCCCCAACACTCTGTGATTTGTAAGATAGTGGACATCGGAGCTGACATACGGGCCAAGGATGGGGATATTATTAATGTGGACATAGGGACCCAGGACGGGGCGGCATAGGGGCCTAGGATTGGGACATTGTATAAAGGGGCCCAGGATGGGGACATTATTAAAGTGGACATTGAGGTCCAGGATGGGGACATTGAATAAAGGGTCCAGCATTATTCCTGGAAGAGGCCCAGGATGGGGAGTTTATTAAAGTGGTTTATGGTGGAATGTTGGGATATAATTACTGTAGGGGCCAATCAAGTCCCACACGCTCAGTGCTACAGGGTGATCCTTGACTCTGCCCTCTCTTTCAAGCCACATATCCAAGCCCTTGCCTCCTCCTGCCGACTCAAACTCAAAAATATTTCCCGGATCCGGCAATTCCTTGACCACGGAACCACAAAAACACTAGTGCACACCCTTATCATCTCCCGCCTCGACTACTGCAACCTAGTACTCTCTGGCCTCCCCGCTAGCACTGTGGCACCACTCCAATCCATCCTACACTCTGCTGCCGATTAACATACCTTTCTCCCCCTTATTCCCCAGCCTTCCCTCTCCGCCAAGCCCTTCACTAGCTTCATATCGTCCAGAGACTCCAGTTCAAAAACCTAACTATGAAATACAAAGCCATCCACAACCAGTCTCCTCCATACATCTGCGACATGGTCTCCTGGTACTTACCCACACGCAACCTTCGATCCTCTCAAGATCTCCTTCTCTACTCCCCTCTTATCTCTTCTTCCCAGAAAAGCAAACAAGACTTCTCCCGTGCTTCCCCCATACTCAAACTCTCTACCCCAACACATCAGACTCTCGCCTACCACAGAAACCTTCAAAAAGAACCTTAAGACCCACCTCTTCCGACAAGCCTACAACCTGCAGTGATTCTTAGTCTGCTGAACCGCCTCACAACCAGCGCTGCCCTCTCCTAATGTATCCTCACTGATCCCCTGTAGACTGTGAGCCCTAGCGGGCAGGGTCCTCTCTCCCTCTATACTTGTGTGTGCTTTGTTTTGCTCATGTTTATTGCACTTGTCTATAATTACCCCTTCTAAGTGTAAAGCGCGTAGACTTACTTAATAAGTAATAAGACATTATTAATGCTGTAATTTAATTCAATTTTGAGGATACTATCTTCCATGGATGAGAACAAAAGGGGGGACCTGTTACTATGCAGGGCGTCACTATGTCTCTTTTTTTCTTCATCTGAAATAGAGTAGAAGTCCGGGGAAAAAAGTGGGGAATGTGCCCTGGAAGTGATCAGCTATAGATAACTGTGGTATGTTCTACAGAGACGAATCCTGGCTGGAAGAAGTGACAGCGGTCTGCATTTTATGAAGATGAAGGTGTTCAACTACAAACGTCACTGGAGAGTCAGTGTGTTACTTGTACACTTACACTATACACTGTATACTATGTACATAGTTCCTGTGTATAATATCACTGTTAGGCCCGGTTTCACACTAGCGTTTGTGTACGCAGCATAGGGCTGAGTACATCTTACCTTCAGATCCGCATACATCCGCATCCGTCCTGCGTACCTATCTTTAACTTTGTGTACACAGGGACATGCGTTGTATGCGGATGCGTCTCCATGTGGCATTTTGACGTGCCTGCTGAACGCAACATGTTGCGTTCGGCGGTCACGTCAAAATATCGCACAGGGTCACATCCTCATACAATGCATGTCACTGCGTACACAATGTTAAAGATAGGTACGCAGGATGGATGCGGATGTATGCGGATCTGAAGGTAAGATGTACTCAGCCCTATGCTGCGTACACAAACGCTAGTGTGAAACCGGCCTTAGTCACTGTATTTTCTGTAAACTATATACACAGCTCCTATGTATAATGGCACTGGTGATCACTGTATTACCTGTACACTGACACTATATGCAGAGGTCTTGTGTATAATGTCACTGGGGATCATCACATTACTTGCACACTGACCCTATACACTGTATACTATATACAGACCTCCTGTGTATAATGTCACTGGTGAGTCATTGTATTACCTGTATACTAACACCACTCTATATTATGTACAGAGTTCATGTGTAAAATGTCACTGGTGATCATTGAATTACCTGTACACTGAAACTATATACAGAGCTCCCGCATATAATGTCATCAATGGTAATATTAGTGTTGCAGCTTTTATTAATGTTCAGTATTGTAGTACTCGATCACTATGTGGTGGTAATATCTGATCTGGTCATGATGTGGTGGTATTTCTTTCTTGAATGTGGTATTATTCAGTCACTATGTGGTCTGGTCATGATGTGACTATTAACCCCTTCATGTGGTATTCAGTCACTATGGGGTCTTGTCATGCTGTGACTGTATTTGTCCCTTGTATGTAGTATTATTTGGTTACTATATGGTGGTAATGTGTGGTCTGGTGATGGCGTGACTGAATTTGTCCCTTGTATGTGGTATTATATGGTTACTATGTGGTGGTAATATGTGGTCTGGTCTGGTAACGGTTAACAGATATTTGCATATAGCTATAGGGTAGGGCCCTAGGGTCAATTCCCCTGTGGGACGACGACACTGGACAAATCATGTCATATTATCCAAATAAGTAACAGATTACGGTGCTTTTAGCATGCTTGTGGTTCTCTATGGCGGTAACATGTGTAATATGATAATATGTTGTGCCGTGGCCATGAGAGACCAGTGAAACCATATATATGTGAAGGTTCCATACAGCTTACTATAAATATCCGACTTGGTCGTGGTGACTTAGCTATGCAACCAATTATGGTAGTAGAACGCAAATAGACTATTAGCACAAGAGCACTTTATTTATCTTTTTCTAAAAAAAATTGAATTTTGGAGGCCTTTTTGCTCCCTATTTCTGTCCCTTACAATGTATATACATCTTGATATTTAAAAGGGTGAGCCTAGGAAACAGTTTGGGACTTTAAGTGGACATAAGTGCAATAGGTTAACTAGTGCTACACTTTATCTTGTGCAACATTTTTTTAAATTAGTCTTTTTTAGCCTGACCAAGTGTTTGTGGTTGTGTGTTTGGTATTGGGATTTGGGCGTGGGTAATTGTTAGGGTCCAACTAGGGCCAGAAGGGACAGCCGACGCGGAGTGGGGGCGCCATGTCGAACTTAGGGTGCCAACCTCCACTGCCAGGATGGTACAGTCCATTAGGAAGAAATTAGGGATAAAGTCAGGACTGCCTTCCCCCTACTAGGTCTTCCTGGCGTATTTTTTGCTGTACTTTAATCCCGCTCTGTTCTTGGTTTTGGTTATTATTTATATATCTTATTTTTAACATGATCAATTAAAGATATTTTTAAGGGTATTGTTCTTTTTTGGTTTATAGAGGGAGGAAAATGTACCAGACTTTAAATGGTTAATCAATGCATTCTCATAGGATGCCACAATTCATTTTGTAACATTTCTGATCATTTCTGATCTGCCAGATCAGTCCCATTTTAAAGTGTGTGGTGCATAAAATGCAATTACCGTATCCTCTGTTGCATCAATGTAGAATTCCAAACTCCCTCTGGAAGAACTCAGGAGTTTCATGAAATTCAGACTCAGAGCATAATAAACATAAAGAATTATACTGACCTCACCACTTACCGGTCCAGACACTCTGCTGTTTGATGCCCGCCATCCAGTCCCCAGAGTTGGCTCTTCATTTCCCCACTGCAAGCTGCACGTTTCGGCCTGTTCACTCCAGGCCGGCACATCCGGCCATGATCAGGACTCTGAAGTCACTGCACTTCGCATGTCATGGTATCACAGATGTGTGACACACAGTGACCTCTGAGGCCTAGATGAAGCCACAAGCCCCGGCCTAGAATGAACCTGCCATAGATACAATTGCAGAAAGAAGTGGCCCATAGGATACACCCTTTTTTAAGCTTTTGCCTCCTTTCTACACCAACTGGCTGCCATTTTGCTGAATCTACATAAAACGAATTTACAAAAAATCCATATACTAAAAAATGTGGAGTTCACGGTGTGTTCACATGAAACAAATCTTGTCTCAGGAGAACATGCTGAGCTAGGCTGCAGCTTTGACCTTCTCTGAGGGAATTTTTTTTTCACTCTATAACGTGGTCATGTTTTGACAAGCCAACGGTGTTCGAAAAATCAAGAGTTAAAGGTTATAGCAAAATGTATAAAAAGTCTGCTGAGCTATAATAAGTTAGACAACACTTACGACCAATGTCTTTTCTACTTGCTGCAAGATAAGAATAAGAACTGCCTGCTACCGGATGACACCGTGCCTCAGGAGACAATAAAGGAGAAGGAGCAAATGCCCAAAGAGAAATTCTGGAGTATACGTCCAGTAAGTTGAAGGGAAATTTTGCATCTTTATTATCAGGGCATAACAATACAATGGAGGCACACCGAAAAAAAAATAAAAAACTGTTCCAGAGTCAAAGGAACTGTAGCAATTGAAAGAAGTACATGGTTTGAATAAAATGCACCACTAAAAGGTCGTCTTTAATGTCACAGCATATAAAAGGTATTTTAGACAACTGTATGCTTCCAGTCAATTATGACAGCAGTTTAGGTACCGGTAGGTCTTTTCCTGTTCCAGCAGGTCTGTGCCCCTGAACACAAAAGGAGGTCCATAAAAACATGACGAGTTTGATTTGAAATAACTCGTGTCACAGTAACGTCATGAAACACCTTTGGGATTAATTAGAACACAGAGAGCCAGACCATAATTTCCAGCATCAGTAGCTGGTGACTGACCTCACAAGTGTTGTTTTGGCTGAATGGTGACAATTTCCAACAGACTGTCAAAAATCTTACAGTGGTGGCTGTAAAGGTGCAAAAAGGGCCCAATTCCATATTAAAAGCATATTCTCATTAAATGAATTAATGGCCCATCCATTGTATATGCTTTGACTTTATGATGTAAAGTATTATGGTATTATGATAACTGGTTCAGTGATCATACTCAAAGTTTGGTGATGAATGGTTGCACATTCAATTGGTAGAGTGTTTCAAGTGGAGTACCACAAGGCTCTGTCCTGACCCCAGTGTTGTTTAACATTTTTTTAAAATGATATAAACTGAAGGTAAACTAATCTTCAAGCTAATTTTGAACTGGAGTCTCTGGGTGATAGGAAGCCAGTGAAGGGCTTGGCATAGGGGAGAGGTTGGGGAATAGCGGGGAGACAGGTAAATTAGTCGGGCAGCAGAGTGTAGGATGGATTGGAGCGGTGCCAGAGTGCTAGAGGGGAGGCCAGAGAGTAGGAGGTTGCAGTAGTCAAGGCTGGAGATGATAAGGGAATGTACTAGTGTTTTTGTGGTGTTGCAGTCAAGGAATGCGTGGATCCGGGAGATATTTTTGAATTTGAGAGAGCAGGAGGAGGCAAGGGCTGGGATATGTGGCTTGAAAGAGAGGGCTGAGTCGAGGATCACCCCGAGGCATCGGGTGTATGGGACTGGGGGAAAGTGAGCAGCCATTGACATTGATAGATAGCTCTGGTGGAGGGATAGAGTGAGATGGGGGAAAGATAATGAATCCTGTTTTGTCCAAGTTCAGTTTTAGAAAGCGAGCAGAAAAGAAGGCCGAGATAGTAGAGAGACAGTGTGGGATTTTGGTAAGTAAGGAGGTGAGGTCAGGTCAGGGATGAAACTGAAAGGGGGAAGATACAGATTAGATATTAGAAAAAAAAATTGACAGTGAGGGTGATCAATGAGTGGAACAGGCTGCCACGAGAGGTGGTGAGTTCTCCTGCAATGGAAGTCTTCAAACAGAGGCTGGACAGACATC
Source organism: Ranitomeya imitator (assembly GCF_032444005.1). Classification (NCBI taxonomy): domain Eukaryota; kingdom Metazoa; phylum Chordata; class Amphibia; order Anura; family Dendrobatidae; genus Ranitomeya; species Ranitomeya imitator. The sequence goes on along the minus strand of NC_091289.1, from coordinate 52,926,313 downwards.
TGTCTGAAATGGTTCAGTGAATCCTGCATTGAGCAGGGGGTTGGACATGATGACCTTGGAGGTTATCTGGGATCTTCAGCATTGTGATGGCATCAAGTGTCCAGGAAAAACAGTAATCTATCTTTATAATTGTGTAAGGGGAACTTCCGTCTGTTTGTCTGTCACGGAAATCATGCGTCGCTGATTGGTCTCGGCCGGCCGCGACCAATCAGCGAAGGGCACAGTCCGGCCACGAATTTGCACCTCCCCACTCTCCTCCAGTCACTGCCCCCTCCCTACTCCCCTTCAGTCAGTGCCAGTGTGTCGCTCCATCCCGGACCAACTTTTTACTATTGAAGCTGCCTATGCAGCAGCAATAGTAAAAAGATATAATGTTAAAAATAATTGAAAAAAAAATCATGCTATTCTCACCTTCCGACGTCCGCCGAAGCTGTCCGCTCTTTGCGATGGGGCCGGCAGCTTCCGTTCCCAGTGATGCATTGCAAAATTACCCAGTTAACTTAGCGGTCTCGCGAGACCGCTACGTCATCTGGGTAATTTCGCAATGCATCACTGGGAACGGAAGATGACAGCCGCATCGCGAGGAGCGGGACAGCTTCAGTGGACGACGGAAGGTGAGTATATAACTATTTTTATTTTAATTATTTTTTTAACAGGGCTATGGTGCCCACACTGTTATATACTACGTGGGCTGTGTTATATACTGCGTGAACTGTGCTATATACTACGTGGCTGCTATATACTACGTGGCTGCTATATACTATGTGGCTGTCTGTGTTACATACTATGTGGGCTGTGCTATATACTACGTGGGCTGTGTTATATACTACGTGGCTGCTATATACTATGTGACTGCTATATACTACGTGGCTGGCTGTGTTATATACTAAGTGGGCTGTGCTATATACTACGTGGCTGTGCTATATACTACGTGGCTGTGCTATACTCTACGTGGCTGTGCTATACTCTACGTGGCTGTGCTACATATGTGGCTGTGCTATACACTATGTGGCTGTGCTATATACTAGGTGGCTGTGCTATATACTACGAGGCTGTGCTATATACTACGTGGCTGTCTGTTATATACTACGTGGCTGTGCTATATACTACGTGGGCTGTGTTATATACTATGTGGGCTGTGTTATATACTATGTGGCTGTGCTATATACTACGTGGCTGTGCTATATACTACGTGGCTGTGCTATATACTACGTGGCTGTGCTATATACTACGTGGCTGTGTTATACACTACGTGCCTGTGTTATATACTACGTGGCTGTGCTATATACTACATGGCCTGTGCTATATACTACATGGTTGTGTTATATACTACGTTGGCTGTGCTATATACTACGTGGCTGTGCTATATACTACGTGGCTGTGCTATATACTACGTGGCTGTGCTATATACTACGTGGCTGTGCTATATACTACGTGGCTGTGCTATACACTACGTGGCTGTGCTATATACGATGTGGCCTGTGTTATATACTACGTCTCTGTGCTATATACTACGCGGCTGTGTTATATACTATGTGGCTCCTCTATACTACAAGGCTGTGCTATATAGTTCGTGGCTGCTATATACTACGTGGCTGTGCTATATACTACGTGGCTGTGTTATATACTATGTGGGCTGTGCTATATACTACGTGCCTGTGTTATATACTACGTGGCTGTGCTATATACTACGTGGCCTGTGCTATATACTACGTGGTTGTGTTATATACTACGTGGCTGTGCTATATACTACGTTGGCTGTGTTATATACTACGTGGTTGTGCTATATATTTTGTGGCTGTGTTATATACTACGTGACTGTACTATATCCTGCGCCCCGAACCCCCGACATCCTGCGCCCCGAATCCCTGACATCCTACGACCAATCAGTGACAGACGCAGTCCAGCCGCGAATTGATGCAGGATTTGAATCACGCTTTGCTGATTGGTCTCGCCCAGCCGGCCGTGACCAATCAGCGATATTGGCGCAGGATTTAAACACCGCTTCGGTGATTGGTCGTGCCCAGCTGGCCACGACCAATCAGCTACAGGCGCAGTCCGGCCGTGAATTGGCGAGGGAATTGAACCACGCTTCACTGTTCGGCCAGCCGGGAGCGACCAATCAGTGATATGGGCGCGGAATTTAACCCCCACTCACAGCGCGACCTACATACATACATACATACTCTAGAAAACCCGATGCGTTAGAAGCGGGCCACCATCTAGTGGTATTTATGTGAATGAAGCTGTGCTTGAGGTCCACTGCACAGATTTGTAGCGCTTTCATACTCCTGATCGGTGGGGAAGGGTCACAGAAGGAGGGCCATCATTGATTGTAAAATTATTATAAATTCAAAGATTATTATATCACTGTATGAAAAAGAAATTCCTATAGACACCCATGACATTGAAATGGGATGTCAAGGAGCTCATATAAATATGATAGTCTGGTGTCCACATACTTTTGGCCAGATGGTGTATTTTACAATATAGCAGATTTAGTGCTCACAAAAAGTGCAGTATACAGGTCTGATATAGAAACTTGACAACATATCATGAGTATTCTGTAAAATTATGAAGCTACACTAATACAACCAAAATAAAGCACATTCTTGTAATATTTTACCTTGGCTTAATGAACATGCTTCTTTGTCATAAAAACTTGCCCAGACAAGCCTTTAACAATTACCAATCATAGCAGATCAAAAAAAAAAAAGAAGATCTTGAAGTATCCACTAATTTCAACCAAACATTGGACAGGGTTTTCTCATGTTTTTTTTGCCTTACATTTTAAACCTTTGTCTACATATAGTTGTACGGTTGTATAGAGACCTATGGAAATATGCTCAGCCCCCAACAGATTGGCTAAAAAAATAACTCATTGAGGACGACATAAAAAAATTGGATCTACAACTGGTAAGGTATTGCTATTTTTTCTTACCACTACTATTTTTTCTTACCACTATGCATGGTTAGAACATTGGACGATCTGGAACCTGTCCACTTCTATGAATTCTAAGCTTGTGAGTGTATGTAGATATGTTTGTCATTGTAGCAATGATATTCTGATATTTTCTTTAAATTCAAACCAATTTGGATTCAACAAATACCATGATATTATTCTACAAGACTAGCATTTATAATATAACATACTCAATTGTAAAAAAAAAAAAAATATATATAATGATTTGGTGCTAAGTGGGCTTGGCGGTATATTAAAATTGTGACCAAACGCTGCATAGGTTGGAAAAAATATGCTAAAAATTGGTGATAAAAAGCAGAGATTTGCTATAGTTCGAGTGCTGCATATCTAATCATAGAAAGGTATTTGGCAATTTAGCAGAATTGAAAAAAAAAAGATCTGCACACTCCAAAGTCAAGTAAGAGTGATGCTCTGGCAATGGAGCGATGTGCATTTTATGTGCATATTCCTCTATTAAGATTTTTTTTTTCTTTGGGGAATTTCTTGCCACACCTCAAACCGAAAATAAGAAGGGACACAGATTAAACCCACTGAACTCGGCCAAAATCACAAAGCATATACTTTTTTTTTTTTTTCCTCTCTAGACTTACAATGAAAGGACACACATTAATTTTAGGCATCTAAGTCAAGGCAGCTTTTGCTAGTAAAGGACGGCTGCTCTTCTTCAAAGACAGTAAAGGAAATCTCTGTATCTAGACGGAGCTGGATTCTTAGCAGCATCCGGTGGTACATACTGAGGGGCTCCATACGCACAAGCTTTGCTTTCCATTCAGAGAAAACAGCAAGCACCATCACCCAGGTATGGCCACGATTTATGCTTTATAATGCAAACCAGGAGGGCGCTTCTTTGTGCAGACAAATCTGAAAATCAAAATACTCCTCTATTTGATGAGAAATTCTATTTGCATGCCAGGTCTAGCAGCTGTGTTTTATGTGAGAATTCAAACAAGTTTTATTGCTATTTGCTTTGTTACTTTTGTCATTTTTAGCGCTTTTGTACATTTGACACTGATTTGACAAACACCTCCCACCTTAAAAAAAAAAAAAAAAAAGTTTTGTAAGAATCTAAACATGGGCCAAAATCTAATATATTCTATGTCCTGAGGTTACATTCTTCAGATCTGACAATTAATACGGTCTATAGTTTTACAAATAATGTTTCTCAATAACACCGTAAAGTTAAAAAAAAAAGTTTTAAGTGCTATATATTATAAATTGGGTCAACAGGCCGGGGATAATCTTCATCTGTCAGTCTATTCATTATTAAAAGACTCAGATGCACAAGTATTAAGCATTGAAAGAAAGTTTTTTTATTTTGCAACTTATACATTGCAGAATATTTGTATTCCAGTGATATTTATAGGTCTGAATGGCAGGCAGGACAGTATGTATAGATAAGACTGCAAGTGTGACATTCACTTATATGTAACTATTTTATAGAATGTCAGCTATGGCCATCTACCTTTATTCCTATGTTGATTACAATGCTCAGGGCAAAAGTTTAGGTTTTACAGTAAAGCTACAGGGTAAATGTATAAAAATGACAATATAAGATCAACAACAGTTAAAGAGGCTGTCTTGTTGGGGGTCCAACCCTTAAGATTCAATTGGTCTCCCTAAAACATATACTTTCTGCATGCAAGTAGTTGGCATCTTTTTCCATTGAAAGTGTAGAAATTACACTCCCAGTCCAGCATTTCTGCTGGAACCTGTGGTAATCTGACCATAAACCTCAAAACTCAAAAAAGCAGCAAACAAAGGACTGAAACTTTTCTTAATGTTTTCTACAAATCACTAAAACAAATACATGACTGAAAGAGTGAAACCGCTGGCTATGAGAAACCAAGACAAAAACAATACAGAAGGGTACAAGGGAGATACTGTATCCTACTCAAAATATGGTGGATACATTTTATAACCGGAGAGGTAGGAGATGTAGAGTAGAGTAAAGCGAACAACATGTCGAACACACTTATTTCCAAATGATTTTTGTATCTTCTTTATAATATCAATGCAACTAAAGTTCTAAACCATTTTCTTCCAAGATTACAACTTTGCACAGCATGGATGTTCTTGTGCGGCTTTTGGCTCTAGCACTGATCTTTGCACCACAATCACTGTGCCAGTATGAAGATTATGACTATGACACAAATTACGACCCTGAACCGGAATCTCCATATCAGCCACCCATTCATTTCCACCACAGCGTAGATTATAATGTTCCAAGCGTGCCCTACTCCACTGATTGTGCCAAAGAATGCTACTGTCCACCGGCATCCATAGTCACCATGTACTGTGACAGTCGGAAGCTCAAGACCATTCCGCAAATCCCATCTCGCATCCAACAGCTCTACCTACAACACAATGAGATCGAGGCGGTGACTAAAAAGTCCTTCATTAACGCCACTTCTCTGCGGGAGATTAACCTCAGTCATAACAAACTGAAATCCAACAGAATTGACACCGGTGTGTTTGCTACATCTCCCCATCTACATCAAATATTCCTAAACAATAATGACTTGGAAGAGATTCCATCACCGATTTCTAGTTCCGTGGAAAGGATCTTTTTGGGTACGAACAAGATTAACAAAGTAAGAGATCAAGACCTTCAGGGCTTAGTCAACGTTACCATGCTTGACCTTTGCAATAATCGTATTGATAACATCAAAGGAAAAGCGCTAAGCAAGCTGACAAAGTTGATGCAACTCAATATCTGTAACAACAAGTTGTCTTCAATGCCTGCAAGCCTTCCAACATCACTCATGTATCTGTCACTGGAGAATAACTCAATTTCCAAGATAACAGATGATTATTTCGCAAATCTGCCAAATCTTATCTCCATTCGATTGTCACACAACAAAATTGATGAGGTTCCTTTGTACATGTTCAATCTGCCAAAGCTCATGGAACTGAACCTGGGTCATAACAAACTGAAGCGCATCTTCTATGTTCCCCGATCACTGGAGCACTTGTATCTGCAGGACAATGAGTTTGAAAGTAAGTCCTTTCACATTCCTTATTCCTTGTGTCGGTCAGGTCCGATGGGCATCTATGGTCTTGATCTGGAGCTTTCTCTCTCTCCACAATCATTGTCCTCCTTCCCTGCTTCATGTGGATGACACGTCTTACGTCATCCACACAGTGTTCCCCAATCACGCTCCTGCGCAGACGCACTCCTCTACTGAGGGAGAGCAAAGTACTATAGTGAGCATGCATTGGCTTCGCTTCCAGGTCGTCGGTGCTCTCTTGCCTTTACGTACTACAGTAGTTAGCTCTGTACTCGCCAGGGCAAACAGAAGTGCGCCTGCACAGGAGCGCGATTGGGGGCCACTGTAAATGACATAGAACGTTTCATCCGCATGAAGCAGAAAAGGAGGTCAGCGATTGTGGAAAGGGAGGAGGTGCCAAATTAAGACCATCGACGGCCATCAGACTGGATTGCGCCCTATGAGGGTCTAATAAATATTTTTTATGCTATGCAGAGCGGATATACATACAGAATACTAGAATGATGTACAAGAGGCAGTAAAAGTGGTGGCTGTACTTTGTATTGGGAATACCTGGTGACAAGATTCCCTTTAAATTGGAATTGCTTATGGTGGTGAATGGAAGTGAAACACAAATGTGGTATAGAGAGGATCTTTTGCTATATTAGAGAAATCCCATTTATGTCAGCAAAATAAGTCTAGTGCAGCTCATGGAGACACGTCAATAGAATCAGGCTCTCAGATTACATATCAAAACCTGCTCACAGTCTCTTTAAAGGGGTATTCTCCTCTCCAAGATCCTATCCCAATATGTAGTAGGTGCAATATTCGTAATATTAGCATATCCCTCCAATTAGAAATGTAGTATAGTTTTTCTGATTCGCAATGTCTATTTCCTCATGTGCAGGCATTGTAGGACCTTAGGTAACCATGGTTACAACCACTGATATAGTGACAGTTTACTAGTTGCTAGTGGTCATAACCATGGGTACCAAAGGTCCTGCAATGCCTGCACATGAAGAAAGAGACATCGAGAATCAGAAAAACTATACTACATTTCTATTTGGAGATATAAGTATATGCTATTATTATTATTATTATTTCACCTACTACATATTTTGATAGGAACTTAGAGATGGAAATATCCCTTTATGGTTTTGCATGTGCATGAAAACTATAGTCAAATTTGTACAGAATGTGATAGAATGTGATATGTATATATTTGTGCTCTGTAGAAATCTATGGATTACTGTTCTGTGCCAATCTGAGCTTGCGTGGGGCCAATATAATGACTTCATATTTTGGATTTCTCCAAGTTTGCGGAGAGGACTAGCTCCACCTATTTTGATGTCGGGCTGTGCTTTGCTCTCTCAGCCAGAATCCTGTTGCCGCCTTCCGTCCCCTTTTCATTCTCATTTTACTCTTTTGCATTACGTGTATGTTTGGTTCCTGAAAATTTACATTTAGCCCCCAGCCATGTAACGGATAATTAAAAGCTGCTTGGTTTTGATCTGGAAGCCACTCCCCCCCCCCCCCCCCCCAGATATATTTGAGATCTGGATATATTTTTAAACGTGTTTTATTGGAAAACGTTCAATAGACAATACAATATTGTAACGCAGTAGGTAAAAGTATCAGCAATCAGAAGACATTATTGGTATTGGAAGAATCGATAACAAAAATGTAAAAACTAAATCGCATACTTATCCTAAGTATAAAACTGTGCAAGTGCTAACCATTGATGAGCGAACGTGCTGGGATAAGGTGTTATCTGAGCATGCTCGTGTGCTAACCGAGTGTCTACGGCTTGCTTGAAAAATATGTTCAAGTCCCTGTGGCCATTCAACAGCCGCAACACATACAGGGATTGCCTAACAAAAAGGAATCCATACATGTGTTGCAGTTGTCTTAGAGCTACGAGACATGCATCGCGGGGTCTTGGGCATATTTTTCGAGCACGCTGAAGACTCTCCATTAGAACCCGAGCATGCTCAGATATCACCTTATCCCAGCACGTTTGCTCATCACTAGTGAGAACATAAGCCGTTATCTAAATCTCACAGATTATCAAATTCAAACATATGCAATTAATCACTTGGCTATTTGTCTGAACAAGTGTAGACTAGGAGGTCTGGGCGCCATTGTTTCATTGCATGGCTTCAACTTTTCAACAAGGTTTGACGCATACAAGCACCCTGGTATTGTGTCCAGGAGATGAGTAAGCCTAATAATAATAAAGGGCTGGACAATTGAGTTTCCAGAATCAAAAAACCATTAGGTTGACTCTTTACTTCCACTAGTCCATTACATAAGGGTAAGATGATATCATGAGAAGAAAATCTGCCCGGGGGCATAACATTTCTGACACCGTCATAACCAGAATATAACCGGGAATAGGTTATATAACATCGTTGGTTAATAAAGGAGTGAGCATATTAGTAGACACAGGTGGGATTAAATATTCTCCAGCTTCTCCTCCGGGATGGAATAATGTCCCTTCATTTGTCTTGAACTGGAAGAATTGCATATTTAGCTATTTTATAAAATAAAGTATACAGAGCAGAAATAAGTCCTGTGGGGTCCAGCGACTGCAGCATCCGCTGAGGGATTATCTAGAGATGGATGTAGTGGTGGGGGTTCTGGAATCGGGTTGGTAAGTGATGGTGCAGTTGTAGGTATCGGTAAAAAGCTGTCTGGGGTAAATTCTATTTTGAATATGTGCTTAGATTATCAAGAGTGTCAGCTTCAACCCTAGTCCAGAAGTCTGTATCTGCAAGTCACTGCAAATGTAGGAAATGGGGGAGTAAAGAAGTCTTTGGTACAAGACAATTGAATTTAAAGAGTAATTACATTTTCATTTTTGTCTAATAATTTTGTCCAGCATGGAAAGATATTACATTTTTGTAAGTTGCCTTATTAGAGAATTTGTCTTTATTCCCGTAAAAGAAAAAATTGCATGTAATTGGTTACCAGGTCCATGATTTCACCAATGTGTTTGCCTGCCTTCAACTGAATTGATATCAGAATGTGCTCGTTTGGAGGACTGATGATGGCAGTGAGGGGTCAGCTCAGAATCTGTGTCGGGAATAAGATCTGGGGGAGATTGTTCTGATAAACACAACACTCAGAGGACACTAGTGCCGCCCCTTTCACTGCCATCATCTGCACTCCAATCGAGTACATGCTGATACCAGGGCATCTGTAGGCGGCAAACAGGCTGGGGAAAAGCAGGGTTTTGGAGGACACTTACAGCGCTTTTATTTTTTTTAAATAAAATTACAAGTTGCCTAATAAAGTGTTTAGCAAAGTTTCATAATTTTCCATGCTGGACAAAATTGTAAAAAAAATAATACTAGTTTAGTTACTCTATCTACAGTGTTTGCTGCCATACCTTGTGTCCCCTCTTTTGCATTGGTAAGGTTCTGTAATTAGACCTTTATGTTCCTAACAGTATGGGTCATAATGTGGATAAATTGGAAAAAGTGGCTAGGTGTACCTCAATTGTGGCAGGAAGTACTGGAGAGAACCAGGTCCTTAAAAACTTAACCCTGTCTGCAAGATGATATAGAAATGAGTTTATATATAAATATACATAAAGGGTTCTTCCACTACTAGGATATTGATGATCTATCCTTAAAATTGGTCATTAATATCAGTGGAAGTTCAACACCCAGCACTCCCACTATCAGATATTGACAGCCCGGGTACTGGATAGATGTAGGGAGTAGGGAGCTGAACACCGGAGCCAATACTCTGATTAATGGCTACTGTTGGGCACAGCAGATCAGATGCTATTATTTCAATAAGAGTTGATCTGCAGAACCTGTCTGAGGCCACTGTTGATCTTAAGAACCTGTCTGAGGCCACTGTTGATCTGCAGAACCTGTCTGAGGCTACTGTTGATCTGCCGAACCTGTCTGAGGCCTCTGTTGATCTGCAGAACCTGTCTGAGGCCACTGTTGATCTGCAGAACCTGTCTGAGGACACTGTTGATCTGCAGAACCTGCCTGAGGCCACTGTTGATCTGCAGAACCTGTCTGAGGCACTGTTGATTTGCAGAACCTGTCTGAGGCCACTGTTGATCTGCAGAACCTGTCTGAGGCCACTGTTGATCTGCAGAACCTGTCTGGGGCCACTGTTGATCTGCAGAACCTGTCTGAGGCCACTGTTGACCTGCAGAACCTGTCTGAGGCCACTGTTGACCTGCAGAACCTCTCTGAGGCCACTGTTGACCTGCAGAACCTGTCTGAGACACTGTTAATTTGCAGAACCTGTCTGAGACCACTGTTGATCTGCAGAACCTGTCTGAGGCACTGTTGATTTGCAGAACCTGTCTGAGGCCACTGTTGACCTGCAGAACTTGTCTGAGGCCACTGTTGATCTGCAGAACCTGTCTGAGGCACTGTTGATCTGCAGAACCTGTCTGAGACTACTGTTGATCTGCAGAACCTGTCTGAGGCCACTGTTGATCTGCAGAACCTGTCTGAGGCCCATGTTGTTCTGCAGAACCTGTCTGAGACTACTGTTGATCTGCAGAACCTGTCTGAAACTACTGTTGATCTGCAGAACCTGTCTGGGGCCACTGTTGTTCTGCAGAACCTGTCTGAGGCCACTGTTGATCTGCAGAACCTGTCTGAGGCCCATGTTGTTCTGCAGAACCTGTCTGAGACTACTGTTGATCTGCAGAACCTGTCTGAGACTACTGTTGATCTGCAGAACCTGTCTGAGACTACTGTTGATCTGCAGAACCTGTCTGAGACACTGTTAATTTGCAGAACCTGTCTGAGGCCACTGTTGATCTGCAGAACCTGGATGAGGCACTGTTGATTTGCAGAACCTGTCTGAGGCCACTGTTGACCTGCAGAACTTGTCTGAGGCCACTGTTGATCTGCAGAACCTGTCTGAGACTACTGTTGATCTGCAGAAGCTGTCTGAGGCCACTGTTGACCTGCAGAACCTCTGAGGCCACTGTTGATCTGCAGAACCTGTCTGAGGCCCATGTTGTTCTGCAGAACCTGTCTGAGACTACTGTTGATCTGCAGAACCTGTCTGAAACTACTGTTGATCTGCAGAACCTGTCTGGGGCCACTGTTGTTCTGCAGAACCTGTCTGAGGCCACTGTTAATCTGCAGAACCTGTCTGAGGCCTATGTTGTTCTGCAGAACCTGTCTGAGACTACTGTTGATCTGCAGAACCTGTCTGAGGCCACTGTTGACCTGCAGAACTTGTCTGAGGCCACTGTTGATCTGCAGAACCTGTCTGAGACTACTGTTGATCTGCAGAACCTGTCTGAGACACTGTTAATTTGCAGAACCTGTCTGAGGCCACTGTTGATCTGCAGAACCTGGATGAGGCACTGTTGATTTGCAGAACCTGTCTGAGGCCACTGTTGACCTGCAGAACTTGTCTGAGGCCACTGTTGATCTGCAGAACCTGTCTGAGACTACTGTTGATCTGCAGAACCTGTCTGAAACTACTGTTGATCTGCAGAACCTGTCTGGGGCCACTGTTGTTCTGCAGAACCTGTCTGAGGCCACTGTTGATCTGCAGAACCTGTCTGAGGCCCATGTTGTTCTGCAGAACCTGTCTGAGACTACTGTTGATCGGCAGAACCTGTCTGAGACTACTGTTGATCTGCAGAACCTGTCTGAGACTACTGTTGATCTGCAGAACCTGTCTGGGGCCACTGTTGATCTGCAGAACCTGTCTGGGGCCACTGTTGATCTGCAGAACCTGTCTGAGGCCACTGTTGATCTGCAGAACCTGTCTGAGGCTACTGTTGATCTGCAGAACCTGTCTGAGGTCACTATTGATCTGCAGAACCCGTCTAAGGTCACTGTTAATCTGCAGTACCTGTCTGAGGCCACTGTTGATCTGGAGAAACTGTCTGAGACCCATGTTGTTCTGCAGAACCTGTCTAAGGCCATTGTTGATAAAAGAATAACTGTTAGCACAGCAAATCTTGGAGGTGCCACACAGTAGGTTCCCAAACCTTATAACTAAGTATCAAATACCGGGTACACTCAGGGATTTTTGGCGCAAAATCAAAATTTAATACATACAGTAGCCACTAGTTACACAGTGTAACTAGTGGCTACTGTATGTATTAAATTTTGATTTTGCACCAAAAATCCCTGAGAGTGCCCGGTATTTGATACTAAGGCCACTGTTGATCTGCAGAATCTGTCTGAGGCTACTGTTGATGTGGAGAACCTGTCTGAGGCCACCGTTGATTTGAAGAACCTATCTTAGGCTACTGTTGATCTGGAGAACCTGTATGAGGCCACTAAACAGTGTACCGAGCTGTAGGGTTTCACTCTTTACATCCTGGTGTTGCCAGCGCTGGTAACAGCTGATCGGTGGGGTGCTGGACTCCAACTGATCTGATACTCATTACCTATTTTAAGGGTAGATCAAAGATATAACAGAGGAAAAGCCCTTTAACTTTCATATGAAAAAGCTATGTGGGGAGAACATTAACTCTACAAATTACAAGTTACCTTTTCTGGGTTGATGGCATATTGAACCAATTCTAAGAGGTTGAGGAAATAAGTCCAGCACTGTATGTACATAAAATCCATTTTCTTTAATCCATAGCTTCAAATAACATTAAAACAATTACGTCATAGTCCAGACATTAAAATCATACGCGTTTCAACGCAAGAACGTGCGTCTTAATCCTAAGGCTAGGTTCACATTGCGTTAATGGGTTAACGCTAACGGACAGCGTTGCACGGCGAAAATGTCGCAATTAACACCGTACAACGGGTCCGTTAGTGCACCCATTGACAGCAATGTTATTTCTGCCTGTAGCGCATCGCTAGTGCGTGCCATTTTCGGCACGCGCTAGCGATGTGCCGTTCTTTTATGACGGACCTTGGATGCTGCTTGCAGCGTCCGAGGCGCGTCCGAGGTCCGGTCCTCACTAGTGCAGATCGAGGATCTGCGCTAGCAGGGACGGCAAACGCGGACCAAAAAGAAACATTGCGTTAGCGCAATCCGCTAGCGCTATGCGCTTAACGGATTGCCCTAACGCAATGTGAACCTAGCCTAAGAGGTGTAATAAAGTTTAAAGGGGTAGTTCTCATCTACGATACGTATGGCGTATCAAAAGTACATGCCATGTTCTCAGTCCTGAGAGAAAAATATAATTCCCCCCCCGAGAGGTGTTTTCGTTATTTGCAACCTAAAAACTTTGTCAAGTCATTACTAAAAAATTCTACCCCTCCCTATACCTTTACTCCGTTTGAACAAAGATGCCGTCAAAATCCACACGCACCAGGCATTATATCACTTCTCTACTCGTATATCACCTCCCCCTCACATAGGCACTGTTTAAACTACACTTCTCGCCGGGAGTCTGATATTGGTTCCACTCTAACTGATTTAGAATGGTCCCAAATTTGGTCCTCTACTGGAGGAATATTAAATACCCTTATGCTGGAAACTAATTATAAGGTGTTGCCAGGTGGTACCTGACCCCAGCCAGAGTGGCTAAGGCAGTCGCTAACTACTCTCCAAACCAACGATGGTTACACAGTGCCCATTAGTAATTAAACATCCCTGTTTCTAAGATATGTGCCACTCCAATTTTTATGAAAGACGTTACATGTGAGCAGTCACACACAAATGTTTCTGTATTCAGATAACTGGGGGCCACACAGAATGGCATCATAGATCACACATGACCCTCTGGTCATAGTTTATGCCCCCCGCCCCGACTTATAATACTTATGCAGTAAAAAGCTGATAGAATAAAATCGCTCACAGAAAGATAAATATTGTATATCTAACTGTATTCCACATATATTTCCCTAGAATCTGTAAGCAACTTGAAATGACATTTTCTTTCCATTCTTTCAGCAATAAACATAACACTAATGTGTCCAGTAATGGATCAGTCGCAGCGACTAACTTACCTGCGTGTGGACCAGAATCGCCTGAAAGGACCTGTGAGCACACTAGCTTTCCTGTGTTTCCCTCACATACATAGTATTTATTATGGTGAACAGAAGCGCATTGCTGGCGACAGTCAAGTGCACCGAATCCCTCCGTACCCGCTGCCAGAGGAGGCAAGATATGAGGATGACGACGACGATGATGACTTTCCCCAGTATCACAGAGAGGAGCATGGGCCAACAGTGGAAGAGGACGAAGATGAAGATGACTTTCGTGACTACTATTAAATAGCTAAAGGGTTTGGAAGATTTTTCTTTTTTAATTTTGTTTCACTTTTAAAAGTGAAAAATATATTTCTTAATGCTTTGAAGTGCTAACAAACTGTTTCTTTTGCCTTTGTTCTGTAAAAAAAAAGGTAAACGGAATCTGTCACCAGGTTTTTGCTACCTAATCTGAGAGCAGCATAATGTAGAGGCAGAGACCCGGATTCCAGCGATGTGTCACTTACTGGGCTGCTTGTTGCAGATGTCTTAAATAAAATCCCTGTTATATTGGCAGCAGATTATCATTATAGGACAATTTGGCCTCATGCCAGGTAGTCTGCCCAAGCCCCTACCACTAATTGGCAGCTTTCTGCCTATGCACAGTGCACACAGAAAGTGGCCAATCAGTGTTGTGGGCGGGGTTATGCAGAGCTCAGCATTCAGAGAACTGCAACACAAACAGCATGTAAATATGTTTTTAATCAAAACTGCGGCACCCAATAAAGTAAGTAGCACATCAACAGAATCAGGGTCTTTGCCCCTACATCATGCAGCTATCAGATGGGGGGAGCAAAAACCTGATGACAGACTCCCTTTAAAAATATGTTGCTTTTTATATTTAATGGGTATGAACACCTTTGACATGGACAATTGTATTGTGTTTTTACATATGCTAGTGGTTACCTTGAATTAAAAGTTTCAGGATGTAATCTCGATCTCATTTATTTTCAGACTGCCTGATACCTTGTTCCTTAGATCAGACTTTTCTCCTGTGGGCAAGTCACTCCCAGTAACCCATGCTGCATGTGAGGCCTGTGACTCCAGAAAGCTACCCTCATTTTAGTGCTAAAATGCAAGATTTCCTTCTGTAGTGCTTTCTCCTTCTAGTGGGCGATTTTCCCCTTCCCATGCAAACACCTCAGTGGGTTCTCCACTTGTTTTATATGTACTGTGATACAGTACAGCCTGATCCATCTGCCATCCTTCACAACGTAGATTATTTTCTCCTTCTCCAAATTCTGATCTGCTGTAAAAAAAATAAGTCCCTTCCTACCAGGGTTGCCAACTTGAATTATTTTTTTCCGGACAGCTTATTAGTGATGAGTGAATATACTCGTTACTCGAGACGTCCTCCGAGTATTTTTTAGTGCTCGGAGATTTAGTTTTCATCGCCGCAGCTGAATGATTTACATCTGTTAGCCAGCATAAGTACATGTGGGGGTTGCCTGGTTGCTAGGGAGTCCCCACATGTACTTATGCTGGCTAACAGATGTAAATCATTCAGCTGATGTGAGGAAAACTAAATCTCCGAGCACTAAAAAATACTCGGAGGACCCCCGAGCGTGCTCAGGAAATCTCCAGTAACGAGTATATTCGCTCATCACTACAGCTTATCACAAAAGTCATGGACAGACAATATTTTTTATGGACACTTTGGAAAATCATAATGATAAGTACGGTAATACATTTCTACAAGATATAATTCTGGTACGAAGACATCAGCTGCATTCACTAACAATAATTACAGTCAAAATAAACTGTATACTGAATACACTCGAGTATAAGCCGACCCGAGTATAAGCCGAGGCACTTACTTTTGCCACGGAAAACTAGGTAAGCTTATTGACTCGAGTATAAGGCGGGAATGCGTTGTCCCCCTCATCCCTATCCTGCTATGTGTGGCTCCCTTCGTCCTCTCCTGGTATGTGAGGCTCCCCCTATCCTGGCATGTGGCTCCCCTCGTCCTGTCCTGGTATGTGGCTCCCCCATCCTGGTATGTGGGGCTCCCCTTGTCCTTTCCTGTTATGTGTGGCTCCCCCTGTCCTGTTCTGGTATGTGTGGCTCCCCCTATCCTGTGCTGATATGTGGCTCCCCCTATCCTGTCCTGGTATGTGGCTCCCCCATCCTGGTATGTGGGGCTCCCCTTGTCCTTTCCTGTTATGTGTGGCTCCCCCTGTCCTGTTCTGGTATGTGTGGCTCCCCCTATCCTGTGCTGATATGTGGCTCCCCCTATCCTGTCCTGGTATGTGGCTCCCCCCTGTCCTGGTATGTGTGGCTCCCCTGTCCTGGTATGTGTGGCTCCCCCTATCCTGTCCTGGTATGTGGATCCCCTGTCCTGTCCTGGTATGTGTGGCTCCCCCTGTCCTGTCATGTGGCTCCCCCATCCTGTCCTGGCATGTGGGGCTCCCCCTATCCTGTCCTGATATGTGGCTCCCCCTATCCTGTCCTGATATGCGTCTCCCCCTGTCCTGGTATGTGCCTCCCCTGTCCTGTCCTGGTATGTGTTGCTCCCCCAGTCCTGGTATGTGGCTCCCCTCATCCTGTCCTGTTATGTGTGGCTCCCCCTATCCTGTCCCGGTATGTGGATCCCCCTTCCTGTCCTGGTATGTGTGGCTCCCCCTGTCCTGTCATGTGGCTCCCCCATCCTGCCCTGGTATGTGGGGATCCCCCTATCCTGCCCTGATATGTGGCTCTCCCTATCCTGTCCTGGTATGTGCCTCCCCTGTCCTGTCCTGGTATGTGTTGCTCCCCCAGTCCTGGTATGTGGCTCCCCTCATCCTGTCCTGTTATGTGTGGCTCCCCCTATCCTGTCCCGGTATGTGGATCCCCCTTCCTGTCCTGGTATGTGTGGCTCCCCCTGTCCTGTCATGTGGCTCCCCTGTCCTGTCCTGGTATGTGTGGCTCCCCTGTCCTGTCCTGTTATGTGTGGCTCCCCCTATCCTGTCCTGGTATGTGGATCCCCCGTCCTGTCCTGGTATGTGTGGCTCTCCCTGTCCTGTCATGTGGCTTCCACTGTCCTGGTATGTGGCTCCCCCATCCTGTTCTGGTATGTGGGGCTCCCCCTGTCCTGGTATGTGGCTCCCCCCGTCCTGTTCTGGTATGTGTGGCTTCCCCTGTCCTGTCATGTGGCTTCCCCTGTCCTGGTATGTGGCTCCTCCGTCCTGATCTGGTATGTGGGGCTCCCCCTATCCTGGTATGTGGCTCCCCCGCCCTGTCCTGGTATGTGTTGCTCCCCCTGTCCTGTGGCTCCCCCTGTCCTGGTATGTGGCTTCCCCTGTTGTATTGCATGGCTCCCCCAGTCCCGCATTACTTGGCTCTCCAGGACCCGCATTGCTCAGCTCCCCCGGTCCCGCATTGCTCCACTTCCCCTGTCCGCATGGCTGTCCTCCCATCCCACATGGCTCCACTCCCCCCCCTTCCCCTTGTTGTATGCATGGCTCACATTGCCTCCCCCTCCCCGTCAAACTCACCCTCCTTGCGCCTGCATCTACATCCCTGTATCTCTGTTATCACGGCGCCAGGGGCTATTCTCTCCTCTGCTCAGCAGTCACGTGGTACTGCTCATTAAGGCCTATGGGAGTGGAGACGCGTCCATATTCATTACCTTAATGAGCGGTACCGCGTGACCTCTGAGGAGAGGAGAGGAGAGCTGCCGGCGCCAGGACAACGGAGATGCAGGGACGGAGATGCAGCGACGGAGGGTGAGTGTGTTGTCTTCTGTTAGCCGGTGACTGCTGCTGTCACTGTGCCACAGCTGCCGGCTTCTGCCGCTGCTACACCGCTCCCCCCCCCCACCAGTGTTCTGGACAATTGACTCGTGTATAAGCCGAGGGGGGGGGGTGGGGGGCGGCGATTTCAGCACAAAAAATTGTGCTGAAAATCTCGGCTTGTACACGAGTATATATGATACGTTTCTTCATCTCGCGAGACCACTAAGTAATCTGGGTAATTTCGCAATGCATCCTGGGAACGGAAGATGGCGGCAGCCGTGCGCGTATCGCCGGAGCTTCAGTGGATCCCGCCGGAGGGTGAGTATATAATTATTTTTTATTTTAATTATCATTTTTTTTTTTTAACAGGGATATGGTGCCCACACTGCTGTATACTACGTGAGCTGTGTAATATACCGCGTGGCTCTGTGCTGTATACTACATAGGCAGTGTTATATACAATGTGGGCTGTGCTATATACTCCGTGGGCTGTGCTATATACTGCGTGGGCTGTGCTATATATTACGTGGCCACTGTTATATACTACGTGGCTGGGCAATATACTACGTGGCTCTGTGCTGCATACTACGTGGCTCTGTGCTTTATACTAAGTAGCTGGGCAATATACTACGTGACTGGGCAATACACTACGTGACTGGGCAATACACTACGTGACTGGGCAATATACTACATGTCTGTGCTGTATACTACATGGCTCTGTGCTGTATACTACGTCGCTGTGCAATATACTACGTGACTGGGCAATATACTACGTGGCTGGGCAATATAATACGCAGCTGGGCAATATACTACG
Source organism: Ranitomeya imitator (assembly GCF_032444005.1). Taxonomy (NCBI): domain Eukaryota; kingdom Metazoa; phylum Chordata; class Amphibia; order Anura; family Dendrobatidae; genus Ranitomeya; species Ranitomeya imitator. The sequence goes on along the minus strand of NC_091289.1, from coordinate 52,907,876 downwards.
TCACTGGGCAATATACTACGCGGCTGGGCAATATACTACGTGACTGGGCAATATACTACGCGACTGGGCAATATACTACGCGACTGGGCAATATACTACATAACTGGGCAATATACTACGCGACTGGGCAATATACTACATAACTGGGCAATATACTACGTGGCTGGGCAATATACTACGTGGCTGGGCAATATACTACGTGGCTGGGCAATATACTACGTGGACATGCATATTCTAGACTACCCGATGCGTTAGAATCGGGCCACCATCTAGTATCATATTTGGCCACAAAGTAGTTGGTAAAACAGCAGGACAAAGTTACTTATTCATTGTACATATTATAGTACATATTAATACATTACTTTTATTGTTAAATTTAATGATAAAAAATAAAAAAAAACAAATCTTTTGTTGGATATATGATATCTATTGCATATTTAGCAGGGTCTCACCGACCCTCAGTCAGCTATGAGGAGCAATTGCTAAAACAAAACTATGCACAATCCAAACTTTAAAAAAATCTTAAGGTCTTGCAATGCCCACATATGAAGGAGACATAGTGAATCAGAAAAACTATACTACATTTCTAATTGGATGGATTTGCTAATATTATTATTATTACATCTACTAGATATCGGGATAGGGTCTTGGAGATGGGAATATCTTTAAGTTAAAGAATGATTCCAATCTGCCTGTTTCACTGCTTTCACATTGCCTTGGATGCCTCTTTTCTTTTCTGCACAAAAGCAGTGCTCTTGATTGACAGTTCCGGCTACTATCACTTTGATTACTTTAGCGCTCCCGTGGTTCCATCTACACAACATTGAAAATTAATAGGAAGCACTTTGAAAGCGGGGACACATGAATGGATCGAATGGGTGGCCATAACCAGTAGGCAACACACTTGAGCAGAAAGGATTATCTAGAGACATGGGCACTATTGTCGCAGCAATAAATAAAGCATTAGAATGGATTTTATATTTTGGCCTCCTATCACACGGCAATATGGGAACAACCCTTTACAGCAAGGTTAAGTTACTAAAAAAAGTAAAAAAAACAATAAAAACAAAAAAGTTGTGTAACAACGGCAAGGAATCACTGTTTTTTTCAGTGGCTGGACAACCTCTTGAACTCAATAATCAAAAAAGTTGCAATCTGTAGTGACAATGTAAATATGAAATATGAATAGCAATACTGCTTCTGGATACTATGAAAAAAATGAGATGCTTAGCACATAATTTGGCCAATTCATTACCGGCCGACGAGGAGGTGGTCTCAAATCTGCTGGGTCCCAAGTGTCGAGTGTGAATACCTCTCTAAGACTTAAGTCTAAATTCCTGGGTAGATGTGAACACCTCTCTTCCAAGTCTGATTTTATGGGTAGCTAGGACCCTGTTGCAATTAAAATCCACCACATGCTGAAGAGCGGAGTGCTCGGTCAGAGAGCTAATATACAAATGTCAAGAGACTGGCTGCTGGGCATGCATGAACTGGCCAAATTAAGTTGCGTAAGTTCAGATCCCTGTATAGAGGGTTAAAGGGTGATGGACAGGGTTCCCCCGGGACCTGCTAGATGAAGACACATGCACAAGCCTGTCCGTGGAAGAAATATAAAGAGCTGCCAGACTTCTATGGATAGTGCTCCATTGCAAGATCTTATAATTGAGATGGACAATCCAAAAACATGTTAATATGAGTATCAGTTTCCTATGATTTGGCCCTAGAATTTACACACACAGTGTGTGTAAAAGATATTACAATGTTAGCCCCACACAAAGGACGAAGATGAATGAATAAAGTATTTGTATTGATTTTGCTGAATCGATAAAATCAACCATCAATGTTTGATCTCCAGAAAGTAACCATTAGTGGCTCTTTCTGATGTTTAGACGTGTTTTCTGGAAATGGGTGTTTGAATGTTGATAATTAAGTAGATGTGGATAGTTCTACATGTGAAAGTCCTGTCCACATCGCGTTTGGGTTACACGTTGGAGGTTTACATTCTGAGGAAAGGAGGGAGTGTTTGTTGCCAGGATGGATGGATGGAAGTGTGTCCCTCCTCGCACTCTGTACGCCTGCATGTGTGCTGCATACAGTTATCGGTTCTATACTGACTCTTTTCCTGAAGCTGCACTGGCTTCCCAAACAGTGAGCACCTTCTATCCAGGTCATATCTACCAAGGGCGAGCCTTGACGACTTCACCATGTTCCTGCCCCACAACAGTCCTGGAGATGAATCAATACTCCAAACTCTGGGGTTGTGAGTGCAAGTCATCCAAATAGGCACAAACACTGCTTATTCATCTGATAGATGGATGTCTGGGAGTTAGGCCAGTGCCCGTATGGGTTCAGAGAGGGAAACAGAGCAGCCATGATGCTTATCTGATCACAAAGATCTAGGAGGCATCTGCCAGAGCTTTAAGCGCAGCTCTAGTGTGTGCCTACTGTCTTGGTGAAGAGTCATCATCGTCTGCCCACCACACATAGTTCTCAACTGTGCTACTTTGCTCCCTACCCCCTGTTCTTCAGATGTAAGAGTTGAGAAAAGATCCTGTTATACCCCTTTTGACTGAGGTTTTGCCCCAGTATAAAATGTAAAAACTTAAATCTTAAATCTTGATTTCTTTCTGCATATTGTTTAGTAAGCCAGTCCATATTTTTTGACGTTGTAAAGCTGCAGCAGCTTCGTGCGCAGTGAAGAAGCAGTGACCCACAAATTCAAACACAAAAGTCTCTTTTAATGTGTTTCTTCACAGCATTAAAGTCCACTTCACATAAATGCATATAACTTTGGTGATCAATTTACACCAGTTCAAAGTAATGCATATCACATGGCTTTAGATTTGCGGTCTCCTAAACAGGCCAGACTTTCCTTATCCAGTTTCCCTGGGCGACCGCACGCAATGAGTAACTTCCACCCATTATAATGCCCATTCATGTACAGCCACCTTTTTTTTACTGTAAGTAGGACCTTATTCTAATATAATTCTAAGTAGAAAAAGTCAAATAAAAAAAAAAAAAAAAAAACAGCAGGCAGAAGTAAGCAGCAAGTATGAGCAGACATTCATTATCCAAATCATCTGCATGAAGATGGTTAATTGGTGAAAAGACACTGCAGGATTGCTACTGAATCTTAATACACATGCTTTATGGTTGGTGCCAATGCATGATTAATGCAACTCAGACTAATAAAAAAGTTTTTAAATAGATAAAAAAATACAGTTTATTCACAACCTAACTTCAAATGTGGAAACCGAGATTTATTACAACCTACCCGAAGTCTGGAAAATATATTGTGTTCGTCTGATTGAAAATTTAAAGAGACTGTCCAGAAGTAAGGTAGTGCTGACTTATCCTTAGCATAGTTCATCAATATAAGATGGATGGGGTCTGACACCAGGCATCCTTGTAGATTGTGAGCCTTCGCGGGCAGGGTCCTCATTCCTCCTGTACCAGTTATGACTTGTATTGTTTAAGATTATTGTACTTGTTTTTATTATGTATACCCCTCCTCACATGTAAAGCGCCATGGAATAAATGGCGCTATAACAATAAATAATAATAATAATAATAATCCTCTCCAGGAATCAGCTGTTTGTAGCTCCTATGGTGACCAGGCGTATACAGCGTATGGAGCGGAATTACGGCGATTCTTTAGACTTGTGCATTGCAGCTCTGTTCTTATTCACCTCAGTGGGTGCTGGTCTGCAGCACCTGAGATCGGCCACCATACATTATACAGAACTGTGCTGTTCTGTTTTTGGACACGGTGTGCTTCTGGCCTCCAAGAGAGCTTCAAAGTCCTGACCGGAAGGGGTGCCGGGTGTTGCTCCCTCACTGGTCTAAGACTGATGACCTAACCTTAAGATAGGTCAAGAATTTATAAGCTCTTGACAATCGCTCAATCAAGATTTCATAATAAATAGTATTTGCAGTGTTTACACCAGCAGACATAATAAAACGTTCTAATAATGTCAATGTTTAAGGAAAGTGACAAGTCACCAGCTTTAGGGGAGACAGGGCAGAAACTGAGAACAAGAATGAACTCTCATCCCAATACAATAAGAGAAAAAAGAATGGATCTACCTGTGGCAATACATTTTTGCCTCCCCAATCATAACATTATGGGCATGAAATTACTTGTATTAAAAGTTAACTTCAAATCTTAAAGAGACAGAAGAGTTTGGGAATATAAACTGATGATGACCTTTGACACGCTCAGCGCAGGAATGAATATGTCGCATGGATTTGTCTTTTTACATCAACTAAGGAACTAAGGAGTTTGCCCCTCAGACCATGAGGGGTCATCACAACAGAACCAGACACCAATCAGAGGACAATAAAACATTCCTTATCTAAGAACTGGCCCAAAATTTATGGACATAACTGTTTATCACTCATGGTAATTCTGCTTCATGTCACCTGTCTTATCTAGGTTTTTTTTTCTGTGATGTGTTGTGCATAAATATGTGATTCTCCAGAATTTCTTTCAGTCTATTTCTGATGAAGAGACCTGAGTAGTCTCGAAAGCTTGCAATTTGTTACCATCTTTTCAGTTAGCCCTTAAAAGGTATCAACCACTGAGGACTCTCTATTCTAAATAAGACACCAGCTGGACATTCATTAATCGGAAAGAGCCTGAATGAAACGGAATAATACCGTATCTTGGAATTCTCCACCTGCTCTTACTAATGGATGTTTGCAGGGATATGCAAGGAGTTATTTCAATTTCAAATTCAACTTGTCTGATATCAATACAACAGGAGTGGGATCTGTCATCAAAAACACAATGAGGCACGTTGACACCAATTTGTAACTGCAATGTAACATGCAAAATTTTCAACGATAGCACGAGACGATAACATGTCTTTAGTGTGGCCACTGAACTACTTGAGATACATTACTGCAAGTATCAACAAATAAGTCCTCGGAGCTCCACGAACTATGACTTTAAACAATGTCACTAGATCTAATGACCCACTCTGCTGCTGCTCCTTCTGACTGTGAGATTAGTGCTCCATTCTTCATGTCTAAATATAGCTGCTGAAAAGGTATTAAAAGCGAGGTGGAAAGTCTGAACCATATGTCCCAACTTTCACAGTGCATAACGATGGACAAATCATGCGGTGCGCGTAGCTTTGACCAAACCCCAAGCCAAACCCATTTACTATTTCTTTCTACCCTGGCAGGAAGAGATGTCAGAGGAGCAGTCGCAGTGAGGGACATTCAGCAGACACCGGAGACTTCAGGACGTAGACCCAAATCCAAGGCTGTCCCACTGTATCCGGGATGAGCGGATTGATTTGTGGGATTCCAGTCCAGCCTCCAGATCAAGGGTACCTGGCTTCTAGCTGGGTCTCTTACCTTCTGGTGTTCCCGGCTCACCTTTTGCTTAGCAAGGGCTGGTGTTAGGCATTTCTCAGACTTTCCACCCACTCTCTATTGGATATTTTTTTTTTTTTAAATAGAGCACCTATCTCAGATGGAAGGATAAGCAACAGAGATAAGGCCATTAAGTATGAAGTACATTAGAAATGTATGATCACATGAAAGTTCAACTCTCCTCTGATTTAATTTGTGGTCTTAAATTGGCTGAGAGAAGCTCTGTAAAAGACAGATACATTAGTTAATCATTCCTGATATAATGCGGATGAAAATAGTATTGAACGCGTCACCAATTTTCTAAGTAAATATATTTCCAAAGATGCTATTGACATTAATTTCTCACCAGATGTTGGTAACAACCCATCCAATCCACACAGTCAAAGAAATTAAACCCTAGATCAGTGTTCCCCAACTCTGGTCCTCAAGAGCGACCAACAGGTCATGTTTTCAGGATTTTCTTAGTATTGCACAGGTGATAATTGCACCACCTGGACAGGCAAGCATTCAATCACCTGTGCAAAACTAAGGAAATCCTGAAAACATGACCTGTTGGTCGCTCTTGAGGACTGGAGTTGGGGAACACTGCCCTAGATGTTCATAAATTAAGTTATGTGTAATTATGAGAAATGACACAGGGAAAATGATTGAAAACACTTACTGAATTTTATTTCATACTTCGTACATATGCCTTTGTTGGTGATGACCGTTTAAAAACGCCTCCTGTATGAAGAAACTAGTAGCATGCATTGCACAGATGTGATTTTGGCCCAATCTTCCACACTAATACTCTTCAAATCCTAAAGGAGCCCGTGAGATCTGTGAACTTTGAAAATTTATGGAAGGAAATAAAGCTCATTTTATATTCAAGCAAGATGATTGGCTGGGCCATTCTAGTAGCTTTATTTATTTTTTCTCTGAAATCAATCAAAAATTTCCTATGATGCATGTTTGGGATCATTGTCTTACTGAAATGTCCACCCTTGTTTCAACTTCATCATCGTGATAGATGGCAGCAGATTTTTATCAAGAATGGCTGTGTACACGTGATATGGAGTGCCTTTTGGCCTCCAAACATGGTGGGTATTATGACATCCAAAAAGTTAAGTTTTGGGCTCATCTGACCAGACTATATTCTCTTACTATTTCACAAGCTTGTCTATATGTTGTTGAGGAAACTTTAAATGTGCTTGAACATGCTTTTTGTTAGAGTCTTGCATGGTGAGCGCGGGCCATGGAGGTTGAGTGCATCACTTATAGTTTTGTTGGAAACAATTGTACCTGCTGATTCCAGGTCTTTCTGTAGCTTTACATAGGTAGTCCTTGGCTCGTGGGCAACTCTTCTGATAATTCTTTTCACTCCTCAGTCTGAAATCTTGTGAGAAGCACCTGGTTGTGGTCAATTTATAGTGATATTATTTATTTTTTCCTTTTCTGGATTATGGCCCCAACAGTGCTTACTGGAACCTTAGGTAGTTTAGAAATTCTTAAACAATGCAGTATGTTTTGCAACAATAAGGTTGCGAAGGTCTTGAGACTGCTCACTGGTTATACCCATCAGATGGTTCTTGTGTGGTACCTTGGTAATGAGACACTTTTTTATCAGCCATCAGTTGAACCAGTCGATGTTATCTTTCACTAAATGGCAGGATTGTTTTCTAATTACAAAAAAGATGCAATTTAAAGCAGAAGGACACTATTGAATATAGTGGGTTCTGTCTGTTTTCTATTTTGTACAGATTTTTTAAACAGAATAGTGCTTTTTGTTCTGTTCAAAATGGCTAATCTAGCTATAAACTGGAGTTATGTGTATTGAAATGACAGTGAAAAATTATCTTAAACATTTATGTATTGGTAACAATTTTCATTAGCATGGTCTTTCCCTCTCCTCAGCAGGAAGGAAACACGATCATTCTATTAACAGTACACAAAATGGTTCTTGTCACTATCATCCTTATCTCCTACATATTCTCTAGTAAAGCAGTGGCCAAATCAGGATTTCATAAAGACATCCCCAAGTGTCTTATTTTCCAAAATGACAGACTTCCAGCCAGCTGAACAGCAGATGTTTTATACTTCAAACACAGCGGAAAGAAGAAAATGGCTAATAAAAATAAAGAGATGCAGAACCTGATATAAAATTAACTGTACATGTGTCTCATCTTATTCATAGATAGTTACTCCACAATTAAAGTGAGCATCTTGTGAAGTCTTAATTTTGTTCACATTTTTTCTGGGGGTAGATTAATTTTTGGCCTTTAACGCTGCCATAATGCTGGTCATATGCATTAGATGGTTCTGGATAGATAGCCGTCAGCCGAATCTGTGACCCTTAGCCCCATACACATGTTCCTACTAGGGCATGGAGAGCAAACCTCAGGTGTAGACACTTCTGGTAAAAAATTCTCTCCTTGAGAATTTTAAGGCCAGACTGTTGAAATCCAGCCGATTTGTATCTCCCTGAAGACTGCTGTCTAGGGGAGAGTTGGGTGGCTCCACACATATTAGGTCGCCCAGTCTGGCTAAAATTGGTGCATGATATCACGTTCCATCCACCAATGCCAAGTTGCATGACAGACTGTCCAGGAGTTGACTGTTGCTTTAATCCAGGTCTGGGAGGAGATCCTTTAGGAGACCACCCACCGCTTCATCAGGAGCATGCGCAGGCGTTGTAGGGAGGTCATACAGGTATGTGGAGGCCACACACACACTAATAAGCGTTATTTCCTTGTCTTGATGCATTTCAACTGAAGTTGGATCGGCCTGTAATTTGATTTTCCACTTTGATTTTGAGTATCATTCCAAATCCAGACCTCCATGAGATATTCATTTTAATTTACATTGTTCATTTTTATGTTGTATTGCTCTCAACACATTCTACTAATGAATAAAGATTTTCAAGTGGAAAATTTTATTAACTCATATCTAGAATGTGCGATTTTAGTGTTCTCGTTAATTTTATGAGGAGTGTATGTCCTCAAGAACAGCATCTCTTATCAGTTTACATGCTGCCAGAATGGTGCAATCCTACGGCATTGGTTCCTACACTGAAATCGGTGGCCTAGTAGGCAGAAGGTGTACTGATGCACTGCTGAGCTGACTGTCAGGCTGTAGCGGGGCATGGTTTCAGACACCGCTCACTGTATACTGGAGAACTGTCTTTGTATTGTGGTTAATGGGATCATAATCGCACAAATATTTGCAAACTGAAGACGAAATGGGGCAAACTTCAGACCATAGGCAAGAAGGGAGGTATCACCCTGGGATTAATGCTTTCTTCCACTAAAAATAAGTTACTTGCGCCTACGTCTGTTTCCTATAGCTTTTCTGTGTTTACGGGAAAAGCCGTGTTTACGGCTGAAAATTCCTTAAGTTTCTTTGCAGCCACCCCTCAAGTTAACCTCTGTGAATTTGTAACAATTCCTGGTGGTCGTATACAATTCCAGATAATGTAATAATTCCAGTGGGGGAATTAGTTCCAGTGGGGGAAATAACTATTTGACCCCTTGCTGATTTTGTAAGTTTGTCCACTGACAAAGACATGAACAGTCTATAATTTTAAGGGTAGGTTAATTTAAACATTGAAAGATAGAATATCAAAAATAGAATCCAGAAAATCACATTGTATAAATTATATAAATTGAATTGCATTTTGCAGTGAGAAATAAGTATTTGATCCCCTACCAACCATTAAGAGTTCTGGCTCCTACAGACCAGTTAGACTCTCCTAATCAACTCTTTACCTGCATTAAAGACAGCTGTCTTACATAGTCACCTTTATAAAAGGCTCCTGTCCATAGACTCAATTAATCAGTGAGACTCTAACCTCTACAACATGGGTAAGACCAAAGAGCTTTATAAGGATGTCAGGGACAAGATCATAGACCTGCACAAAGCTGGAATGGGCTACAAAACCACAAGTAAGCTGCTGGGTGAGAAGGAGACAACTGTTGGTGCAATAGTAAGAAAATGGAAGAAATACAAAATCACTGTCAATGGACATCGATCTGGGGCACCATGCAAAATCTCACTTCATGGGGGTATCCATGATCATGAGGAATGTGAGAGATCAGCCTAAAACTATAATGGGTGAAATTGTTAATGATCTCAAGGCAGCTGGGACCACAACCACCAAGAAAACCATAGGTAACACATTACGCCGTAAAAATTTAAAATCCTGCAGTGCCCGCAAGGACCCCCTGCTCAAGCAGGCACGTCTGAAGTTTGCCAGTGGGCACCTGGATGATTCTGTGAGTGATTGGGAGAAGGTGCTGTGGTCAGATGAGACAAAAATTGAAGTTTTTGGCATTAACTCAATTCGCTGTGTTTGGAGGAAGAGAAATGCTGCCTATGACCCAAAGAACACGGTCCACACTGTCAAGCATAGAGGTGGAAACATTAGGTTTTGGGACGTTTCTCTGCTAAGGGCACAGGACTACTTCACCGCATCAGGGAGAATGGATGGAGTCATGTACCATAAAATCCTGAGTGACAACCTCTTTCCCTCTGCCAGGACATTAAAAATGGGTCATGGCAGGGTCTTCCAGCAAGACAATGACGCAAAACATACAGCCAAGGAGTGGCTCAAAAAGAAGCACATTAAGGTCTTGGAGTGGCCTATCCAGTCTCCAGACCTTAATCTCATAGAAAATTTAAGAAGGGAGTTAAAGCTCTGAGTTGCCAAGCAACAGCCTCAAAATCTTAATGATTTAGAGATGATCTGCAAAGAGGAGTGGACCAAAAATCCTCCTGACGTGCGCAAACCTCATCATCAACTACAAAAACATCTGTCTGCTGTGCTTGCCAACAAGGGTTTTTCCACTAAGTATTAAGTCCTGTTTGCCAGAGGGATCAAATAATTATTTCTCACTGCAAAATGCAAATAAATTTATATAATTTATACAATGTGATTTTCTGGATTTTAATTTTGATATTCTATCTCCCAAAGTTAAAATTAACCTACCCTTAACATTACAGACTGTTCATGTCTTTGTCAGTGGGCAAACTTACAAAATCAACAAGGGATCAAATAACTATTTCCGTCAATGTATATTGCTTTGCTTTTGTGTAATACATGGGTCCTAAATGGCATAGAAAATTGAGCAAAATAGTTAAAGTGAACCTGGCATGTAAAATAATGCTATTAACCTGCAGATATGGGGTTACTAGCGCTCTGATTCCGCGTGGCTGCCATGAGGAAATTAACTTTATTCCTCCCAGCAACCTCCGACAATCGGTCACTTAGGTGCGGTCGGCGTGTCTTAGTACACAGTGAGTGGCAGCTGCAACCACGCCAGCGGAACGGTCAGCTGGCTCAGCAGGGCATCAGTACAGAGCAGGCTGTCAATGAGTACTAGGGATAATGTTACAGATAGCGATAGTGATGTATTGAGTAATGAGTGAAAATGTGGCGGTCGCGTCTCTATGACTGAAAGCAGGAGGCTGCAGGGAGGAAAAGAATTAACTTCCTTCTGGTAGTCGGCCTGTCAGTGTGGCAGTCGCACAGTTTCAGAACACTATTAACCTACAAATTTACCCATATTTGCAGTTTAATAGAGTTTTGTTCACATGACAGGTTCCCTTTAAGCAGGCGCACAAATACACTTTACTGTAAGTATTGGCAAGAATCGCTATTGCATGAAATTTTCCAGTTCTAAGTGCCAGAAACACATTACTTAACTACAACGTTATCCCTGCTAAGTATTCCACACTACTAAAACAAAAGAACATCTGTTGAAAGTTTTCTGGGTTTTTTTTGGTGCCTAATAAAGTCAGACATCTCCTACAAAATGAATTGCAAATTAAGGTATTAAGACTCAGACAATTAGAGAAAAAAAAAAGTTTAAATTTTTACGTTTCAACTATATCAAATAGACAAAACCTGCACACAAGACGCTCTGCGTTGGTACAACAAAAATTAGATACATAGATGAGATGAAAAGGAGCTGTTCCCACAATCACTACTTCTTAGAAGTGCCCCTTGACAAGAATTTGATGATAAAGTGCCCCCCGACTAGAACCTCTAGCAATCAGCAGTGATCTGTGGAGAAACTTGGAGTTTTAATTTCCCTGGAGAATAACCGCAAGGAAAACAGAGGAGAAAATAAAAATGTCACTGTCTATAAAGCTATAAAGTACAAAATGGAAGTGTCCTATATCGATCAATCTACACAGAATGTTAAAACCAAAGAACCATTTGGAAGGGATATTGCCATCTTCTAATATTATGGCTTATCACTGTAGCATCACGAGGAAATGATAAACTAATACTGTATTTTAATTTGGGGGGAGATTAACACCTCTGGGTCCACTAATAACTCAAAGAATGAAGAGATAAAGATCCCTCAGCCTTACCCTGCACAGATCCATCATGGGGGGGAACTCAACAGTCGGACCCCACGATCAGTAAGTGATGGCATATTGAAGCCGTTACATCTTGAGATGGCATTACTACTTGTGTCTCCTCAGTTGTTGCAAACAAGGCTGTGGAGTCGGTAAACCAAACCTCCGACTCCTCAATTTCCATGACACCGACTCCACCAAAATGGGCTCCGACTCCACAGCCGAGTCGGTAAGCCAAACCTCTGACTCCGACTCTTCAATTTCCATGACACCGACTCCACCAAAATGGACTCCGACTCCACAGCCCTGGTTACAAACACTTTTTATTTCGGACCAACCTTGACACTTGAGGTGAAACTGAGTATTCAAACACTGGTGATCATAGGGAGCATTATATCAGTGCACTTATATGTGGATGGAGTTGCCACTGTTGAAGAAGTAATTTAGTGACTGTTCATCTGCACTTTTGCGGCAATCATGCTTATTATTAATTTCGCATACAGTGATCACTATTAAGAATATAGCTAAGACACAATAAAAGATGTCAAGTTCAGCTGGTCTACATACATATTTTCAGGTATGTGTCTCCATCTTGAGCCTTACTGTCTTTAAAAAACAAACCCCACAATGTGCCTACATTGTATTACTGTAAGTAAAGATGTATGCCATTTTCTGCATTCAGGAACACACCGCTCCTATGCCTCTCAGCTTCCTGCTTGCCAGGGTGTGGACATCTCCAGTATTTTGTGAGACATGCAATGTGATGGCCCTGAACTCCTCGCTCTTCCCACCATCCTTCTTTTCTTCTACTTGCAGCTGTGATTTCTCTACCTGTAAGAGGCATCTTGAAGGATTTTCATATGTAAAGGCACCCAAGAATGCAGAAGACAATGAACCAATCCATTAGGATCCTCATTTTCTCTCCAGTTGTTGCTGATGGATGCACTGATGGACCTTGTGACAACTAATCTGCTAGGACTGGAATATCTTTTAACTTACGATTTCTCATTTCCGTTTGTCTACAGTGACCCCTAATTTGTCTAATTTCTCATAATGCCTCATGATCAGAGATTAGTTATGTTGGATCGTACCTTTGAGACATTCTTCAGTGGTTTTGTCTGAGTTCATTGTTTTACTTTAGATTTCAATACAAAAACGTTTGAATACGGAATAGAATAAAATATTAGAAGGACCTAAATCTGTCAGAAATAGTGGTGAAAGTGGCCAGGCTTGCATTCGTCGGAATTATTTTTGGATCCAAAAATAATGAATCATTCCAGAGAGCATTAATTTTGGTATGCATTATAAGTAAAATACAATCATGGAAAAAAGCACAAAAGCAGGAACTGTGAATTCTGAAATTATCAGAATGCAACATTTAATCCCAGATGTTAAAGTGGAACAATCAGAAACAACTAGTTTATTTCTCCTAAATGTACCAGAATTAATGTATCTTGTATAAAATTTTAATATCGCGGAAAGCCTCTCGTTTATCTTTAAGCCTTTTTTTTATATATATTGCTTAACACATAATACAAAAGAAAAAAAATAAAGTTGAAAAATATAATTTAAGTCTTTTTACCCCAGAAACCAATGTAGAATTCAGCATCTGTCCTGCAGTGAGTGAGTAAAAGACATGAATACCAATACATAAAACTAAACCCTTAGGGCCTGTGTGGACTGTCAGCTGCCTTGCCCCCCCCCTGCTTCCGGAAGTAAATCTATACCCTTAAGGCTAAAAATTCTGGAACTGCCTCCTTCATTCCATGGCCCATGTCATCCATATACAGCAATGTGTTCCTATGCATCCAAGGAAGATTATTCACATCTGGGCTGTATAGCTCATCTAATGAACTTAATGAAGACAGAAGGGCCGAGGCACTGAGCAATCAGGGGACAGAAGGTAGGACCCTTACTAAACCTTGAAGATCTGATGCGTAAAAAGAAATAAATAGAAATACACAATGCATTTAAAACTAATAGAACTGCGATGAAATGTAATATGTATGTATGAATACACTGATTTTACTATATCAGTGATACACAGCAGCTATTACAGAGGTTTTTCTATTTTCTATAGAACTTGACCAATTCTATATTATACGATGAGTAGGTTAAACCGTGTTACTGTAATACCGCTATTAGCCAACACTAACATCAGTTGTAATTTAACTGTAATTTTACCAATGAGTAACACATGTCAAGGCAGTAAAAAAGGGGCTTAGTACGAGGGTAATTTTTAGGATTCCTTGAATGGCTTTAGAGCCTCACATGAATTTTGCAATCATCCTAAAGGGTTAAGCCTAATCCCCTGAATGGACCGAGCCTTCGCAGTCCCTGCCAACAAGTCATGCAGCCTCTCACTATTGTTATGACATGCTGTTCTCTCCCAGGCACTGAGAAAGGATTTTCCCCAGGAAAACTTTTTTCGAGAGTAAAGTAGAGCTGCATCCTCCGAGAACAGCTTCAAGGACAGCCATGAGGCAGACGATGCATATGTGGTGCTCTGTGATTTTGCTGCTACCCTTCGTACAGTCGGCACCTCCTCTGCGGCAAGAAGCACTTGATGACTATGATGCTGATGAAATATTTGAGGGAATGCTCTTCAAGCAACACTTTGAACAACGCAAGAAGGAAACAGCTTCTGAAGAGGTATCTACCCATACTTCGTTTTTAGACATTTGTAGCAATGCAGCCTGTAATATTTTATAATGTTTATATAACATTAGATTTTTTACGTGCTGAACTCTGACCAAATGACCTAACTTTATGCAGTTTACTAATTTATGCGAACATCTAACTAGTAGGAAGTAAGACCTAGCACATATAAACAAGTTCATAAAACTCATGGCCCAGTTGGGTATTAGTTGAGGCAACCCGGGGAGGTGAGGCCTGAAAACGCAATTCTTCTAAGAGAACATTATTAGTATTCAAAGTAGTTTAACAAATAAAAAGAAAAGAGAAATAAGAAAGAAAGAAAACTGCTTGCACTGCTTTAAAGGAGCACTTCTTTCTTAAGTGAATGGTCCAGTCTCCAGTGCACGGGTCTTACGAGGTTGCGATAGAGCATTGTAAAACAGTTCAAATTGATTCAGAGCGGCAGCCACTTTAATCTTGGTTTTGATTAAGGCCCAAGAGCTCAGACCCCCATTTACCTTAATTTGAGGACACATTCGATTGATATGCCATTACGTTGTGAGAGGAATACCTCTAGATCAGGTGTGGGTGTTTGGGGCAGGCTCAAGAACCGAGCCAGCTCCATATAAGACAGGTCCCGACTGTCACCACCTGCCTCTAAGAGAAATGATCGTAGCTATCTTGAATGCTCTTTAACCACTTATAAGGGTTGTCTGTTCTAAAGCTACAAGTCTGCAGCCATTCTATGTGACTACAGACTTGTGAATCTACGGATAGCGCATACGCAGGGTGCACAATGTGAGGATTCATAAGTCTGCAGACTCAGAAAAACTTTAGTTGCTTTAGTCTGGGCAATCTCTATAATAACTGCTGTCAATCTCTGACAGCAGCATCTAAGTGGTGTGCCTAATGCATCCAACTCCCCATGATGGTCCCAAAGCAGCCAAGCGCCTACTGAAGGCCCCCCATCACGGACATCTGCATACTCCTATGAAGCTGAGCCTATAGCTGGGCTTCATATAAAACTTTTACCTTATAGTAAAAGCAGTCAAACAATGGCATTTAGGAGTCACCTGAACACGGTAAAAACAAATCTCAAAAGGCAATAGTGGAATAGCATTTTTTTCTGGAGACAAAACCTTGGTAGTAAATAAGCTGCTTCCAAAAAGCAGGCATTGCTGCATTTTTCAGGATCCCAGAGTTATTTAGTGGAAAAAGATTTTTATGTCTGGAATGACTATTTGGAACAAAAAAGTTCATGAGTTCATAGAAAGAATATACACAATTACAAATGCAACAGCGAGTGTGTGTGTGGGATGAATTGGAATCGTTTATCTAAGACACTGGCAGAGCATTAAGTTTGTAGGACACTATTTACTTTCACACTTTGGTCAGCCCTCTAGTTGGTCAGGCATTGTTCAATTTCACACCTAAGTCAGCCAATGTTTACTTTGACATTTCACTAATTTAATTAAACTGTACTAATCCTAAAGGTACCGTCACACTAGACGATATCGCTAGCTATCCGTGACGTTGCAGCGTCCTGGCTAGCGATATCGTCCAGTGTGACAGGCAGCAGCGATCAGGCCCCTGCTGTGCTGTCGCTGGTCGGGGAAGAAAGTCCAGAACTTTATTTCGTCGCTGGACTCCCCGCAGACATCGCTGAATCGGCGTGTGTGACACCGATTCAGCGATGTCTTCACTGGTAACCAGGGTAAACATCGGGTAACTAAGCGCAGGGCCGCGCTTAGTAACCCGATGTTTACCCTGGTTACCATCCTAAAAGTAAAAAAAACAAACAGTACATACTTACCTACAGCCGTCTGTCCTCCAGCGCTGTGCTCTGCACTCCTCCTGTACTGGCTGTGAGCGTCGGTCAGCCGGAAAGCAGAGCGGTGACGTCACCGCTCTGCTTTCCGGCCGCTGTGCTCACACAGACAGTAGAGGAGGAGTGCAGAGCACAGCGCTGGAGGACAGACGGCTGTAGGTAAGTATGTACTGTTTGTTTTTTGTACTTTTAGGATGGTAACCAGGGTAAACATCGGGTTACTAAGTGCGGCCCTGCACTTAGTTACCCGATGTTTACCCTGGTTACCGGCATCTTTGGTCGCTGGAGAGCGGTCTGTGTGACAGCTCTCCAGCGACCAAACAGCGACGCTGCAGCGATCCGGATCGTTGTCGGTATCGCTGCAGCGTCGCTAAGTGTGACGGTACCTTAACTGCCATTCTCAGGTTTTCAGACCAAAACAATATGGTTTACATTTGTGAAAATCACAAAAATAAATGGGCTTCACAAAATAAATGGGCTTCACATCCTGCTGTAAATGCTTTAAAAAAATGTTATTAATCTGCAGACATGTGGCAATTTGCAGCTTAACATTCTACAGCTGTACGGCTGCCACACTTACAGCCTGATAGCCGGGAAGAAATTAACTTTATTCCTCCTGGCAGCCTTAGGGTACCGTCACACAGTGGCATTTTGATCGCTACGACGGCACGATTTGTGACGTTCCAGCGATATATCCGTGACGTTCCAGCGATCTCGCTGTGTCTGACACGCTCCTGCGATCAGGGACCTCGCTGAGAATCGTACGTACGTCATAGCAGATCGTTTGAAACTTTCTTTCGTCGTCTAGTGTCCCGCTGTGGCGGCATGATCGCATGGTGTAATAAAGGTGTGCACGATATTGTATACGATGTGCGCATAGTAACCAACGGCTTCTACATCAAACATACGTCATGAAATTATTGCTCCAGCGTCGTACATTGCAAAGTGTGACAGCAGTCTACGACGCTGGAGCGATATTGTTACGATGCTGGAGCGTGACGGATCGTGCCGTCGTAGCGATCAAAATGCCACTGTGTGACGGTACCCTAAGTCACCGCTCAGTGCATTGTGAGTGCTGGCTGTAACCACACCCCAGCACTGACTGACAGCCAGCCTGGCAGTGTATCAGTACAGAGCTGGCTGTCAGTCAGTATCGGGGCGTAGTTTCAGCCACCGCTCACTATGCACTGAGTGGTGACTGAAGTCACAGCGGCTGCACCAATATGACTGAAAGCCCAAGTCTGAGAGAAGTTAATTTCCTCCCGGCAGCGAGGCTCTCAGAACGCTATTAACCTGTAGACTAACCCCATATCTGCAGGTTAATAGTGTGGACAAGGCAGGTTAGAAAGGTATAAACTTAAGAACAGTTTTCTGAGATCAGACAATGGAACTCCTTTATCTTTCAGAAACTGTACTATTCTTGTTCAGGGATCATATTTGGAACTGCATCTGAGTCCTATTCAAATAAAAGAGCCTGAGCTCAAGAATAAGAATGTTACTATCCAGTGAATAGGTGATAACTATTAGATTGATGCGTGTCTCACTGATGGGACCCACCATCATTCACCAGAAAGGGGGACCTGCTTCCACATTCAGACCTATTACATTGAAGACAGCCAAGCACTACGCCCCAATATCTTCGTTAGTGACATATACTTCAATGGAGCGAAAAGACAACAGCATTGTGTTGCTGTTTCTGGTGATCAGTGTGATCCACACTTACAGTGGGGCAAAAAAGTATTTAGTCAGTCAGCAATAGTGCAAGTTCCACCACTTAAAAAGATGAGAGGCGTCTGTAATTTACATCATAGGTAGACCTCAACTATGGGAGACAAACTGAGAAAAAAAAAATCCAGAAAATCACATTGTCTGTTTTTTTTTAACATTTTATTTGCATATTATGGTGGAAAATAAGTATTTGGTCAGAAACAAAATTTCATCTCAATACTTTGTAATATATCCTTTGTTGGCAATGACAGAGGTCAAACTTATTCTGTAAGTCTTCACAAGGTTGCCACACACTGTTGTTGGTATGTTGGCCCATTCCTCCATGCAGATCTCCTCTAGAGCAGTGATGTTTTTGGCTTTTCGCTTGGCAACACGGACTTTCAACTCCCTCCAAAGGTTTTCTATAGGGTTGAGATCTGGAGACTGGCTAGGCCACTCCAGGACCTTGAAATGCTTCTTACGAAGCCACTCCTTCGTTGCCCTGGCGGTGTGCTTTGGATCATTGTCATGTTGAAAGACCCAGCCACATTTCATCTTCAATGCCCTTGCTGATGGAAGGAGGTTTGCACTCAAAATCTCACGATACATGGCTGTTATGAAAGGCAATTCAGAATCACAATGGACATGGAGGTCAGAGCACATACAGTGAACTGACAATAACCCAAAATAATAGAACGAGCTCTGAGACGTGGGAACTCTGCAGACCGCAAACCCTACTCCTATCAAACCACACTAAAGGTAGCCGTGGAGCGCTCCTGACCAGAACCTAGGCGCCTCGTCACAGCCTGAGAAACTAGCTAATCCTGAAGATAGAAAAATAAGCCTACCTTGCCTCAGAGAAATTCCCCAAAGGAAAAGGCAGCCCCCCACATATAATGACTGTGAGTAAGATGAAAACACAAACATAGAGATGAAACAGATTTAGCAAAGTGAGGCCCGACTAGCTGAACAGAACGAGGATAGGGAAGATAACTTTGCGGTCAGCACAAAAACCTATAAATAACCACGCAGAGGGGACAAAAAGACCCTACGCACCGACTAACGGTACGGAGGTGGTCCCTCTGCGTCTCAGAGCTTCCAGCAGGCGAGAAAAACCAATAAAGCAAGCTGGACTGAAAAATAGCAACAAAATAACATAAGCAAAACTTAGCTTTGCAGAGCAGCAGGCCACAGGAATGATCCAGAGAAACACAAGTCCAACACTGGAACATTGACAGGAAGCATGGATCAAAGCATCAGGTGGAGTTAAGTAGAGAAGCAGCTAACGACCTCACCAGATCACCTGAGGGAGGAAACTCAGAAGCTGCAGTACCACTTTCCTCCACAAACGGAAGATCCCAGAGAGAATCAGCCGAAGTACAACTTGTGACCACAGGAGTGAACTCTGCCACAGAATTCACAACACATGGCCCCATTCATTCTTTCATGTACCCGGATCAGTCGTCCTGGCCCCTTTGCAGAGAAACAGCCCCAAAGCATGATGTTTCCACCACCATGCTTTACAGTAGGTATGGTGTTTGATGGATGCAACTCAGTATTCTTTTTTCTCCAAACACGACAAGTTGTGTTTCTACCAAACAGTTCCAGTTTGGTTTCATCAGACCATAGGACATTCTCCCAAAACTCCTCTGCATCATCCAAATGCTCTCTAGCAAACTTCAGACGGGCCCGGACATGTACTGGCTTAAGCAGTGGGACACGTCTGGCACTGCAGGATCTGAGTCCATGGTGGCGTAGTGTGTTACTTATGGTAGGCCTTGTTACATTGGTCCCAGCTCTCTGCAGTTCATTCACTAGGTCCCCCCGCGTGGTTCTGGGATTTTTGCTCACCGTTCTTGTGATCATTCTGACCCCACGGGGTGGGATTTTGCATGGAGCCCCAGATCGAGGGAGATTATCAGTAGTCTTGTATGTCTTCCATTTTCTAATTATTGCTCCCACTGTTGATTTCTTCACTCCAAGCTGGTTGGCTATTGCAGATTCAGTCTTCCCAGCCTGGTGCAGGGCTACAATTTTGTTTCTGGTGTCCTTTGACAGCTCTTTGGTCTTCACCATAGTGGAGTTTGGAGTCAGACTGTTTGAGGGTGTGCACAGGTGTCTTTTTATACTGATAACAGGTTTAAACAGGTGCCATTACTACAGGTAATGAGTGGAGGAAAGAGGAGACTCTTAAAGAAGAAGTTACAGGTCTGTGAGAGCCAGAAATCTTGATTGTTTGTTTCTGACCAAATACTTATTTTCCACCATAATATGCAAATAAAATGTTAAAAAAACAGACAATGTGATTTTCTGGATTTTTTTTTCTCAGTTTGTCTCCCATAGTTGAGGTCTACCTATGATGTAAATTACAGACGCCTCTTATCTTTTTAAGTGGTGGAACTTGCACTATTGCTGACTGACTAAATATTTTTTTGCCCCACTGTATCTAACAGTTATCACATTTCCAGTGGATAGGCGATAATTTGTTTAAATTGGAATACTACTTTAAGGATATCGTAATATTATCTATACAGTTCACAGAAAACAATACACTTTTTTTTTACACTAACAGTCCCCTTTCGGCCATGAACTGTGTCCCATGAGTAGGGCAGAGGTGCAATTCCAGATATAACCTGTGGACAACAATGGCACTTTGGCAAATGCTGAACCCTACAAAAGGACATGTAAAAAATGTATCACCGTGAAAAATAAGTGATACATATTCTGGTTTGCCTCCCTTATTTTCAAAATCTGAAAAATACTATATATATATATATATATATATATATATATATATATATATATATATATATATATATATATATATATATATATATAGACAAGCCACACCTCTAGGGCCTCTTAATCATTGGATTCAAGTTTTGCATTCAGTCCCATTGACACAGGTGTATAAAATTCAGCCCCTCCACACGCAGTCTGTCTTTACAAACAGTTTTGGAAGAATGGCTCATTCTAAAGAGCTCAGGATATGGGTTTCCATGGTGGAGCAGCGGTATACAGCCTTACATCACTAAGCACAATACCAAGCGTTGAATGGAGTGGTGTAAAGCGTCCACCACTGGACTTTGAAGCAGTGGAAACATGCTTTGTGGTGTAACAATGCTTTATTTAACAGGGCAATGTTATCCGCCTGACTGCATTTTTTTTTGGCCTAGGCCCAAGTAGTTCTAGTGAAGGCTAGTCTTATTTCTTCAGAATAGTAAGTTATTTAAGACAATTGTAGCTTACAATTTTGCAAGAACAATTTGGGGTAAGCCGTTTTTTGTTCCCCCATGACTCTGCACAAAGACATCGTTGGGTGAGTTTGGTATGGAAGACCTTGACTGAATGTACACAGCCTTGATCAAGACCCTAATAAACACTTTTAGTGGGGTATTGTGAGCCAGGTCACCTTGTTCAGCACCAGTAACTGATAGTATTACATGGAGGAACCCTCCCACAAGAAGAAAAATCTGAAAATTGTATCAGGGGGGATTCAAAAGGGGTCTAAAAACGACTGGAGGAATGAAGATTGCAGACTGAAACTTTGGAATTTTATTAACTAAAGGTAGTCACTAATATATGTAAAAATACTTGTTCCTCCTGTCAAAACTGCCGCTAGCCGCCAATAAAGGGAATCTGTCAATTGATACAACGCTATTAAGTTGCAGATAGGGCGTTAATCTTCAGGTTAATAATTTCTGAACCTACCTGGCACCTCCACTTAAGAGCCCCACTGCCGGGAGCAAATAACCACGTCCCCCGACACTGAGTGACAGCCAGCTCTAATGCTGAGCCGGCTGTTAGTCAGTGCTGGGGGCGCGGATACAGTCACTGCTCTATATGCACCGAGCGGTGACTGAGCCACACCGGTGCCGCACCTATGACTGGAACCCAAACGCTTTGAGTGGTCTCGAGCGTCGGGCAGGTTCAGAACTCTACTAACTTGTATAACATTGCTGTCTCACATGTGCACTTAACTTATATATACTATGCATGGTATCATTTTGATCTGAACTTATTATGCTTGTTATTCTTTATGGTTTTTTCATTATTCCTTGTTGAATACTGATATTGTATATCTCGAGGTTGTAATTAGTGTAATGGGATCTCTTGTTATATTTAAGAACACGGAGGCTATCATTTCAGAGTGCCTATGCGTATTGATATCCTAGTGTGTCATATGTTAGCTGGGGTGTACTGCAACTCTATTTAGGGTTGTTTGGTCCTTATGACATGGCCTTTGGGCTTTTTAAGTGCTTTTATTTATTTCTTTGCTTCTGTTTTTTGTCCATACATTTTTTTATTACCTTTGAGAGATCCTTGCTTTTGCATATTTTTTTCCTCTTTCTACGGTTATCCTTTCTACATGCATTAGGTTGATCTCGGTATATTCTTTTGGTGGTGCCCACCTTGATTTTACCCATCTTTTGCCTATAATTTGAATATACCACCTAAAAGCACTTGCACAAGTCAAAAAGAAATTAGAAATCAATGCACTTTATTACATAAAAAGATAAAACACATAAAATAGAGGTAAAAGATTCTCTCTAATGATACAGGATTTATGCCCAGGGTCACAAAGACATGTAACATCAATATCCCTGAAATGCATGACACATAAATTCTGCTAAAGTGCATGAATTAGAGATCTCTCTAGTCCAAAGATCAGGTGCCAGCAATTATAAAGTGCAAACATGCAGTATATAGCGACAAAGTGCTCACAGACTACAGGCGGCGGGTGAACCGATGCACATTGTACGTTTCGCAGTTGATCCTTCTGAGGCATAAATGGAAAAAGAGAATTACCCTTTAACTTCCACGAGTAAGATACCACTTTATGGTTTTGGTGGAGCCGAGGGACCTGCCTTCTGTTAAAGTATGGCTGCCCATTTCAGTTAGACATAGACACTCTGTTTAAAGTGTGTCTGTCTATATTGACATGAGTGTTTCTTCTCTAGACAGGCGTGAATCCCGCCCGTCAAAGTTGAGCCATGTACGTACCGATAAGCTTTTGGTCTCCTAGATGTTTAGGTCATGGCACCAATAACACTCAACTGGACTACATATACCATGGCTTGGCAGAACGAATCGAGTGATAGGATCCCTTTAAAGCTTCCTAATATATAGTTGGATACAATAGATACAATACAATTATTTGATTGAAATACCAATCATCTATAATTCGGATGTTAATCAATGCCAAGTGATAGAGTCACCAAATCGGAGATATTCTTTTTATGTCAAAGGAGTTTACCAGATGGACAAAATGGCTCCTAACAGGTAAACATGAAAATCCTATCTGTTCCTTATGATTACAAGTCAGCAATGACGAGTAATTAGTATCTGTAGAAACATATATCTACAACACAAGAATCTGATAATTCTGGAATTTGTTTGCTAATCTCTAATACTAGTATATATGTCGAATTATTTAAACAGCCAAATGGACTTACAGTTTCAAAGAGGAGGGCCAGGAGGGACACCGATCAAAGCGTTACAGACGCTACGGACGCTAAAGGTAACACATTTATTATGTAAGTCAGCCAAGGCCAGTAAGAATATGTATGTGATAAAACATAGTACCACGAGCTGCACATAAATTTGTTTCTTTCCAATAGATCATGTGCTACATATACCAAGTGACACCAAATTCAGATAGTCCCCAGTGACAGATCAGGGGACCCTCTTGGACTACTGATCTTCTGAATTCAATACTGTATTCACTGTATGTCATTGAGGGTACAAACTACCCTGCACGGTTGGTGAAAATACCCATTAACTATTGGGCTGAGTCATACCTACTGCTACTGTTATACTGTACCCTCTATACATCAGTCTTACTGCGGCCCACCAACGTAGATGCACAACTTAGATACATGCGACCTAACATCTAACAACGTTGATTATACACATCTTCTTTGTACTGTATATACTGTAGGTGTGTGCGCACAGTAGTATACACTGATATTTCCTATCTCTTGACAGGCTAGCACACAGAGACCATCTTAATACCAGCAGCTTCACTTTATCGGCACTTTAGTTAGCGCCAGTATGTTTTTCTCCCTTTTTGTTATTTCAGATTTGCCTACATGTCTGGCATGTGTATGTCTTAGCGGATCAGTTTACTGTGAAGAAACAGATATAGAAGAAGTGCCCCCCTTGCCTAAAGAGACTGCATATCTATATGCTCGATTCAACCAAATAAAGAAAATCACAGCCAAAGACTTCTCCGACTTCCGTAAGTTTACAGCAGCTCAGTTCTCGCTTTGGTTCGGTGGGAGCCCTTTGGGTCTCAGCTTCTCTTCATCCGCTGATTTTGCAGCAGATTTTTCATTGAGGCAATATGTGACATAGACAAGCTGTAGATCTGAATTCACAGTCTGCTAAAAAAAACTAAAGACTGACTTGTCATCATCTGGGAATGTGGTTTTGTCAGTCTTGGTCACAGGTGCATCACATTTTTCTTTTTTATAGACTTTCGATTTTATAGACTTTCGAGAATCCACAAAGTCAGCATCAAATGAACCATATAATACGAAATAATACATTCAGCAATTAAAGCAGCACTCTACACAAAAAGTAGAATCACTTTTGTTTAATCATGGAATGGTATCGGTGTCTTAAGAACCTTTATGACAGTACATCTAATGATTGATAGAACACTCAGAGTAGAGTAGATTCGGCGACTGATTCTAAACATTCGCTCAACTCTACTCGGGAGATTTCCTGGAGTCACCATGAAAAGTATCTATAAATACAACCCAAAAGAAGATCTGAATTATTTCTTATACACAGAGCCTATAGAACTCCTAGAATACTAGTTAGAATTGACATTAGGGCAGATGATCGGTGTCCACGGTGTGTGGAGGAAGGGGCAGATTTAGGTATGTTCTGGTCCTAAACTCATCTAGCTAGGCTGTGGGAAGATGCTGGTAAGCGGATCTCAGAGGTTTTTAATACTCCTAGTTCTCCAGCTCCCAAGGTATGTGTGCTGGGTATGTGGGGGGAGATTAAAGGTTCACCTCCTAAACATTTCACAATAGCCAAGATCCTGTATCAACCTAGAAAGTCTATAGGTAGGCATTGGCTGGCAAACAACACTCCTTAAGTAGAAGAGGTAGTGGTGGGAGGTCTAAACAGTACTATTCTAATGGAAAAATGGGTCTATATAAAAAGAGGGGCCACAGTTAAATTTGAGAAACAGTGGGGGGATTGGATTAAATGCTCAAGGGTAGTGTTGGTGATGTTGGCCACAGACATAATATATAATACACTTATTCTTCAATAGCAGCATAATATGCTGGAAAGAGGAGTTATGGATTGCCCTTTCCATGATACTTTCGGTATTCGTACATCAAGGAGGGATGATAGTCTTATGTAAAATCAGATGGGTAATGGAAGAGGGGTTCTTCTTGGGAGGTGTGGGGTTTTGAAACCCTGGGAACGTGATATTTTATTATACGCTATATTTTCTGCATCGAACAGTCTGTAAAATTTGTTTCTATGTTAAATAAAAATGTTTTTTGGTAAAAAAAAAAAAAAGAGACATGATTTACACTATTTGAGAATCTTTATGTATATTCAATCAACATCCTCATGGATGGTTATTGCAGGAGATGGATATATGATGGGAGTGTTATTTTCCTCCTTTTCTTTCTCAGCCACCTTAAAGAGGATTGACCTAACAGGGAATCTTATAGAGGAGATTGAAGAGAAAGCATTCGAGAAGCTAGTTAACCTTGAGCTGCTTTCTCTTGCGGAAAACAAACTGACTAGGATTCCAGCTTTACCTGCAAAACTGACCTCATTTAATGTCAACGAGAATATGATCAAGAGCAAAGCCATCAAAGCCAATGCATTCAAGGTAATAGCAAAGGATAAATATTGTAATGCCCACAATTTATTATAAACCCATCATATGGGATTCTAGAGTGTAAATAAGTCTATCCTTTAAACTTTTTTATCTGGGATAAAGAGGACCAGTTATTGAATAGTAATGTCGAGTTTTATTCAATGAAAATCCTTAGTATTAAATCTAAAACAGGCCCGTCATGTGTAAGAGGCCTGATTGACTGGCTCATTCCAATACCTAAGCCAGCCCCTTTCTGTCATGGCTGATGCAGAGGGAGTTAAGAGAGTTGGCTCAACTGCTGAAATGAGCCAGTCAACCAGCCCCAACATACAGCTCCCCAGCAGAGGGAGGGGACACAAGATCTTCAACATGTCTGAATAAAATGAGAAAAGGAGGTGTCAAGATCTGTGCTGATAACTTGTTATTCAGGAAGCTTTCTTAAAGTGGCTTCTCAGCTTTGTTTAAAAAAAAAATATAAATTTATGTTTACCGAGTCTTCGCTGCATCTCCTGTGGTCTGCTATTATCTGCAGCACTGACGTCACATCAACAGTGAGTGCTACAGCCGATCAGTGAGCTCAATTATTAGTTGTAGTGCTGTCGAAGGGACTTCAGCGTTACAGAATAATAGACACTAGGAGCATCGGTGGAGACTCAGCAATGGATCTGGGGAGGACGAGTAAATAAAACATTTTGGTACTCACAGTAAAATCTCATTCTTGTAGCCTTCATTGGGGGACACAGTAACTATTGGTCAATATGTTACCACATGGAGCCTAACACTAAGAATACATCTTAGAAAAAAAAGCTGATTCCTCCTCATCAGACTACACCTGGGCAGCCGGCGTCAAGTTATTCAGTTAGTACAAAAGCAATAGTAGGAGCAAAACCAAACACCCTCTCTACCAATAAAGGGAGGGTGCTTTGTTCCCACATGAAATGTACAAGAATATTTTATGGTGAGTGCCATGGGACACAGGAACCATGGGATGTCCTAAAGCTGTCCATAGGGTGTGGAAACAAATACCAGTACTGCAGAAGGAAAAATAGCAGTCCGTCGGGTTACTAACCAAGCAATTGTAACTTGTAGCACCTTTTTACTAAGACTTGCATCCCTATATGCAAAGGTAAGAGTGCCACAAAGATGTGGACAAAAGCCTAAGTGGAGGCCCTATGGAATAGAAGATCAGCCGCCTAGAGGCGCAAGACCCAGAAGGCTTCTACCCCGTGGGAGAAGAGAGCCTTGCCCTGGCAGGTGCGTTCCTAGCTTAGCACAAGCTTCCGCATTGGCAGATCAAAACCAGAGAACAATGGTATTCCTGGAGGTGGTCTGACCTCTGCCAGAGCATACCGGGATGACCCATAAGGCAACTGTCCAAAAGGAGCTGTGAAAGGTAAAGCTCCACAACTCTGACCACATCAGACACTCAATTAAGGTGAAAGGTGGAGGAGAATCACACTATGGTGAAATGAGGAAGCGAAATGCTAGACCGCTCTGTCCCAGAGAAAGAGAGACAGGTTAAAGCCCCTTTCGGAGCCTCACCTGATGGAAGAAATCACTAGAGAGGAAAAAATCACCCTGCTGGAAAGCCAAAATGGAGAGATATCTCTGATGTGCATGACAGAAGACATCTAAAAGAGGGGCACAACCGGATTAATATGGCGACTGACCTGAGGACCGAGCTAGCATAAGGGGTGAACTAGCCGTCTGAAAAAGAATGATACACCCCCAAAGGCAGAGAATATGGGGAAAAAAGAAGCCCCCTTACAAGTAGGTCACGCTGTCTAGAGAATACCAGGTGACCTGAATCTAGGGCTCAGGGAGCTTCAATCCCGCTGTATCTGATCAATGAGATACCATGAACAAATGATTCTTACTGGCTTCAGAAACCACCCCATGTCTGCCTCCACATGACACTAAGCTAAACGGAATAACTGGGTGTCGGCTGCCCGCTGTACCCTGGTGGGGAGGAGTCAGCTTTGTTCTACAATGTATTCTTAATGTCAGCCTCTTGGTGGCACCATATTAACTGATGGTTACCGTGTCCCCCAATGAAGCAACTGAGAAACTAAGAACAGTTGGTTTTTGGAGAAAGGGGTTTTCACTTTCTATACTTTTATCTGGCTGAGCAACATCTTTTAAATTATTTTTTTTTCTTTTCATAGAAACTGACCAACTTGGGATACCTCTACTTGGCTAACAATCAACTAGACAGTGTCCCAGCAAACCTACCAGAGAGTCTACGTGTCATTCATCTACAGGTACGTGGAATTTGTTTTTCTACAATCTTCAGGATTGTTCTAGAGTGACCATGCAACAGCTCACCCCCGAGGGAAGGATCCTAGTCACCCCTTGCCCCCATACACATCAAGTTGTTGGATCCGCCAACATTTATGTAATGTCTTTGCCCCATGTCCTGAAAAATGAAAACGCTACGGGTCTTGAAAAATGGTAATATAAGCAAAAATTATTATTTTTTATTTCAACACAAGATTACATGCAGAAATTTCAACTTTTGTAAGTGTTTTTTTTTATCCAAAAGTATTCCCATCCACTGGATAGTTGATAAATGCAAATTGGCGAGTGTCTGCTGAGAACACACATTATCAGAGCAGGTTTCTATGTATTAAAGGGAAACGGTCATGTAAAATAACGCTATTAACCTGCAGATATGAGGTTAATCTGCCAGTTATAGTGTTCTGACATATATAGGTCTATTGTATGTAATAACTATTTTTATGCATTAACCCCTTCTCGACATCCACCACACATGTATGGATAAGTAGAGGTCTCAGAGGTCAGACATGGGAAATGCCATCACTTTATTATCTGGTGAACCCTATTAATGTTTAATTCATGTATTATTACATAGAAAACATGGATTTAATCTATTGTATGTTTTTTATTTTTTTACTTCAGTTCAACAATATAGAGTCCATCACAGATGACACATTTTGCAAAGCAAATGACACCCGCTACCTACGACCCCGACTGGATGAGATCAGAATGGAAGGGAACCCAGTGATCCTCGGAAAATATCCAAACAGCTTCACCTGCCTTAGAGTTTTACCCCATGGATCATATTTTAAAAAATGAGTCTGTAGTCAAGCCCATTGTGGCTCAATGCCTCTATTAGCCATCAACAGAAACAATTAGGTCACAAGTTTAGGAATATTAGGTCACAAGCATTCTGGCCATTACCATAGAGCTACCTCTGTGCCATGGCCACTTACAGCTTCAACTGCTATATGGGAAGCAATCACTCAAGCTTTGAGCATCAGCCTTGTAAATGAAAACTCTTTCGAAAGAGGAGGTCAAAGATAATAGAAAAGCTGCACTACGGGCGGCAACACACGTAAAATAATGATATAATGTCCACTCGCCCCATTACTATGGGCCATTCCAGGCCGTGTCCCCAATGCTTCACGCTCAACCTCTGTTTGCACTGGTTGTACATGCCCCAGTGCGTATTCCCGCCATATTGTTTGCAGCCCATCGATGGCCTCCGCAGTATACGGCCTAAAACCATAAAGACTCGAGATGGGAATACAAGGCACGAAGATGTAACCCGAAGATGAGTGGGAAGCATCAGGGACATGGTTAGGAGTAAATGACGAACCATGTCGTTTTTAATTGTTTTACATGTATTTCTGCTGATGTCCAGCCACTTTACATAATACCTGTAAAAGCAACCACTAACCTCAGAACGTCTCCATTACATAAACCTTTACCGTTAACATCTGACCAAATGTATATTTTAAGGTTTCTAGCTGAATACTATTAGAGGGACTATGTTGGACCCACAATTTAAGCACAATGATGGTCTCACATTTTTGGAAGAAGTAGATTACAGAAGACATATGCAGACAATATAATCCTAGGACATTAGATGACACCTTGAGAATGAGATATCGCCAAGAAAGAGAGAGTTCTATAACTATTAACTAGAGTACTAACATTTATGCAACGTTCTGGTATACTCAGTGTTCGGATTCCTCCCGATTTCTAAAGATCTCCACTAGTTGGTGACTGGAGGAGGCCATTATCCCGTTCTGGTACTCCGTGCAGGTTCACAGCCTGTTTCCATTCATCAACTACCAGCGGACATCTTGAGAATGCATGACCCGTTATTGAGCCGACTCTGATACACATAGCCTAGGTTTACAGTAACATCATATTTCTGTTTTAAGAATAATGGTCGTCTTCCACTTTAATTTGCTTCTTTACTGACAAGTAGAGTATATTGAGTTTAATATCTTTCTTTTTCAAACCCCCCAGGTACAATAGTGTAGCAGGCTACGTTATATTACCCACCTGGTGGAACCTAGGTTATCTCGTGAACCCGAAATATATAAAGACACCAAGAAAACAGAAAATTAACACAACGTTATGGGTCTCTAGATATAGCCAAAAAGATTTCCATTCACCGACAGCACTGGGGGGTTATAGAAATGGTGACGATTTGAGAGAGATGGTAAATTAGAAAGTTGCATGTTTCTATTAATACAATAAGTGTTATTTGCATTCCAGTGAGAATCCCATTTATCCCGTGGTATAAAGACATGCTAGACTATAATAAGTGTCAGTAAGCTGGGACCATCGCTACTTCTTGGAAGGAAAGGGATGACGGTGTTAGGAAAAGCATCCAATCCTTGGTGGCACCAGTCTAACTTTTCCATAATGTATATGTCATAGTTAGACATTTATCTATGACGAGTCAGATATGGATGGAATTTTAATTTTGAAAGAAGTTTGCAGCTTTATCTGAGGATTTGCTGAAAAGTCCATAAACTGCTCATCTGATTCCATATTTTAAATTGAAGACGACCAGGCGCTACCTATGTACTGTATATGCCGCCTAAGCATGGAAGACTAGTGGTGTCAGTCCATATTGTTAAAATAACACTTACAAGATGTACTCAAGTGACTCTTCTGCCCATAATAATAATAATCTTTATTTATATAGCGCCAACCTATTCCGCAGTGCTTTACAGTTTAACAGTTTTGCCCCTGCCTATACCGGCTCCAGGCAGACAAACTACAGCGCATACATAGATAGTACTGTATGTGCTGAGCACTCCTGTGCATCTCACAGACTGTCACATTACATTCTACTGCAGTCACACATAGCTAACCTATGCTCCAGAAATTCACAGGTTATGGACTCTTAGTAAATCTTTCTAATAGCCACACTCTTCAGGAATAAAATGAACCACAAGTGACAGTCTATGGAACAGTTGTGTTTGGTTTGTGGCCTCAAAGAATAGTTAAAAAAAAAAATCACATTCATTTCAGTAAAGTTCATATATTGATTTACTGTGCAGTATATCACACTGGTCATTAAAGGGAATCTGTCAGCAGGTTTGAGTTTGGAATCTAATAGAAAGCCTAGAGAGATGAACTGGAATGTAACGTTGCTGTACAGTAAGTGCATATTCACACTGGCCACTAAACAGTCAAAAACCCAAGATAAAAACATAATACTTGCCAATATCCTGCAGTATATAAATAAACTGCAACAGTGCATGAAAATAACGTAGGGTGCTTAGTTAGCATATTTTTGATTTAAAAAAAAAAGTAAAAAACCATCCCACCACATCAAGGTGATCCTATTCGGGACGGTTCTAATCTCTAATATTAAAACCTTACCATGTGTCAAATAATGTGTGTGTGGACAAGGGCTGAGAAGGGCTGAAACCCGGCTAGTGGACACAGCCATGGGAAACTACTTGAATATAATGTCCAGCTCAAAACAAAGGCAGGTCCCACTTTACATGCCCAGGAGGCAAAAAGACAACCTAGAGAGGTGAACGGTTTATTACATAGTAACATAGTTAGTAAGGCCGAAAAAAGACATTTGTCCATCCAGTTCAGCCTATATTCCATCATAATAAATCCCCAGATCTACGTCCTTCTACAGAACCTAATTGTATGATACAATATTGTTCTGCTCCAGGAAGACATCCAGGCCTCTCTTGAACCCCTCGACTGAGATCGCCATCACCACCTCCTCAGGCAAGCAATTCCAGATTCTCACTGCCCTAACAGTAAAGAATCCTCTTCAATGTTGGTGGAAAAACCTTCTCTCCTCCAGACGCAAAGAATGCCCCCTTGTGCCCGTCACCTTCCTTGGTATAAACAGATCCTCAGCGAGATATTTGTATTGTCCCCTTATATACTTATACATGGTTATTAGATCGCCCCTCAGTCGTCTTTTTTCTAGACTAAATAATCCTAATTTCGCTAATCTATCTGGGTATTGTAGTTCTCCCATCCCCTTTATTAATTTTGTTGCCCTCCTTTGTACTCTCTCTAGTTCCATTATATCCTTCCTGAGCACCGGTGCCCAAAACTGGACACAGTACTCCATGTGCGGTCTAACTAGGGATTTGTACAGAGGCAGTATAATGCTCTCATCATGTGTATCCAGACCTCTTTTAATGCACCCCATGATCCTGTTTGCCTTGGCAGCTGCTGCCTGGCACTGGCTGCTCCAGGTAAGTTTATCATTAACTAGGATCCCCAAGTCCTTCTCCCTGTCAGATTTACCCAGTGGTTTCCCGTTCAGTGTGTAATGGTGATATTGATTCCTTCTTCCCATGTGTATAACCTTACATTTATCATTGTTAAACCTCATCTGCCACCTTTCAGCCCAAGTTTCCAACTTATCCAGATCCATCTGTAGCAGAATACTATCTTCTCTTGTATTAACTGCTTTACATAGTTTTGTATCATCTGCAAATATCGATATTTTACTGTGTAAACCTTCTACCAGATCATTAATGAATATGTTGAAGAGAACAGGTCCCAATACCGACCCCTGCGGTACCCCACTGGTCACAGCGACCCAGTTAGAGACTATACCATTTATAACCACCCTCTGCTTTCTATCACTAAGCCAGTTACTAACCCATTTACACACATTTTCCCCCAGACCAAGCATTCTCATTTTGTGTACCAACCTCTTGTGCGGCACGGTATCAAACGCTTTGGAAAAATCGAGATATACCACGGGATATTTCCTTATCATGGAATCTGATAGCAGCATGGTGGAGGGTCTGAGACTGGACCTTGATGGCAGCATTGTGTCACTTACTAGATTGTAGGTTCTTGTTTCAGTCAAATCAAAGTGTTATCACTATAGGACTAGGTGTAACGTGTAAAGATGAGCGAACCTGAACTTTAAACTTCGGGGATCATACCGAACAGTTAGTGTCTGGTGCTGAATGCCGAACACAGACTTCTCCTGGAAGTCTGTTTTAATGTCCGGAGTTCCGGGGAAGTCCGGGAGAGAAGAGAAAGAATTAAAATTTTCCATCTCCAAAATTTGGATCCCCATACATTTCAATGGGGTATAGGTTCAAGTTCAGGTAAAGTTCTGGTAAACAACTGTGGACTAAAGTTCGTGTCAGGTACCAGAACCCAACTTCCACCGGTCCGCTGATCCCTAGTCACGTGCTATCTAGTCCTCCTGCCCTCACCACCGATTAGCTGCTTTCTGTCAATTTACTGTGTATACAGAAAGTGGCCAATCAGTGCTGTGGGCGGGGTTATACAGAGCTCAGCATTCAGAGCACTGCAGCAGAGAAAACAGGGAGTTTATCAAAATGACAGCAATCAGCCCAGTAAATGATGAATCACTGGAATCATTGGAATCCATGCTGCTCTAAGATTATATAGCAAAAACCTGGCGACAGATTCCCTTTAAGCAATACGACATTAGTAAAGTAATTAGATTAGAAGGGAGAAACTTCTCTAAAACAGGAGTAAAGATATGAGGTCTAGTATTCCCGTCCCCTAGATTTACTTACTATGCTCTGGTAAATCACGATGATAATAGGATTACTGACGGCTCGCATGGTTTGTGCTTCTGTGATAATAAACTGTGTAAGAAAATTACCACTAAGAGAACGAACGGTCTTCGGTTTTGAAGTCCAACCACTATTTATAGGTTGTGCTCTGTAGCAAAAGCTCACGATTTAGATCCTTGGAAACTCTACTAGTGCAGTTTTATTTTTTAGATGTATTAGTTTCACGTCTTTTGCATGGTTATGAGAGTTATTATTGCTAAAAACAAGAAAATATATAAGATGGAAAGAATCTTGGTTGAGCCAAGTCTTAACAATTTATGCCTCTGTTAGTACTTAATAAAATGTATTTACATAGTGATGTTAATTTACAAGTATTAAAGTTATTGTAGTGTCCGCTTCTATCATTTATAAATGGTTTCTGCAAAACATTCACTACATTCCGCATGTGACCCTTCTAGCAAAAGACAAGATAGAAAAAAAATAGAAAAAAAAAGTTTTATACGTTGAAGTGTCCGTGCTTTTAATGACTGAGTGGTGACAACAGTCAGAAGCAAATAACGATTTATAGGGTTATTTTTTGCTTATGAAGAGTAGCTGAATTTTGGAATATTAAGCTGGTCATCTTGAAGTCCTTTTCCTCTCTGAAGAGACAATTTGCATATTCAATTTCCCGCAGTAGTATTGCATGGCCTATAAGTCTCCTTACACTGGCATGTTTCTACTGTAGTGATTAAGGTGTAAGTTCTGCATACAGTATTCACACCGTATTTTACAAGATAAACATATGTATTTCACCTGGTTCATCTGTAAAAACCACATAGCAAAATATCAGCAAATAATATGAAAAAAAGATAGTATTTGGGGGGATGTAGTTTTAATTGTACCTTGACCGTTATGTCTGAAACAACCTTACTAAATTTTTCAGTGATTAGATATTGTAAAAACCCAATGAGACTGCAGCTGTTGCAGGTTAATGATCCCCCGTTACACATCACGCCATTTTCCTTTGTTCAGGGATCTAAATGGCATTTTACAAAAAAAATAATCTGTATGATCTGGATTTTCAAAATCACAACACTTCCTATTAGTCGCAGATTTCACTCAACACAATGCAATAGGCAAAAACAGCCGATTAATCTGCAGGTAACACACTTTGCAAAGTTTTTTTCGTTTTTGGGTAAAATATATGACTGTATAAGAACTTGGCCTAAAGAGTTATAGGGATTTTTCTTTTGGAAGAACAGTTGTACTTTAATAAAATAGCGTACTATGCTAATACACTATAACAACAACAAACAATAACAAAGTGCTAATCATCATATTCATACATGTAAGAAATGTTTTTAATTTATTAAAAATTAATTAATAAATCTGTAGTGGGTTTTTAAAATCTTAAAAAGAAAAAAAAAAAAAAGATTCCGGACAAAAATTTCACATGCCCCCTACGCCACTAGCAGAGGAGTCCAAACACAAAGTCTCGAACATACTTTACAAAATATTTACAGGAAAATGTGTCCTACCTGAAAATGGGAAAACGTACTCTGGCGATATTCACACCAATCTGTAACAGTAGAAAGAGTGCGGAAAAATCCAAGCAGGTTCCGTGATTTGTGGGTTCTGAAAAATATTAGCCAGAAAGTTTTTGGGGTACAAATAAAATGAAAACTATGCGTGCATGCCTGATACATATAAACATTTTTACATGATCTCATTGCCCAGAACAAAGGACACACATTCCAATACATACAACAAGCATCAATGACCCGGGATATCTTCATGACAGGTCCTAATAATTCATTACGATATGCGGAATGATTAATGGTAAAGGCAGAGAGAAGTCTATGAGTGAGCGCACCATTCGCTGCCGGATCACTGGGGACCCCAGCAGATTGACATCTGTGACGAGCCCCATCTGAATGGCCAGGAGGTCGACCATGTGCACCTCTTCTCCATGCATTCTAAATGGGAGCGCTGGAGATATCCGAGAGTAGTGTTCTCAAGAATCTTGATATTAACCTTTTACCCTCTTCCCACCTAAATTATTGAGTTAACGGCACAGTTACTAGTTCCTAAGCATAGTGTCCATATTGAGTGCTGTGATCTTGATTGCTGGAGCCTCCTTTTCTGCACTCGTGTGATTCTTAGAGACGCCTATACTATTAAAGGAAATCTGTGAGCATGTTTGCAATGTAATAATCGGAGAGCCGCATCACATCAGGCAACAGAGCTTGAGTGTAGCGATATATGTAAGCTACTTACCGGTAGCGGTGTTTTTTAGGAGCCCATGACAGCACCACGAGAGAGAGGGGATCCACCCTTCAGTGATAGGAAACCTACAGACATAAAAGGGCGGCACCTCTCTCCCGCATCAGTTGGTTTACAGAGCATGAGAGGACTACCTTGGTTAGTAGCATAAAATCAACTTAATATATGGTACAATTCACCATGTGAGTGAGCTTAGCACTTAAAGGAAAAGAAGGTGTTGACCCATACGAGAAAATAGGGTAGGGAATATAAGGGTGCTATCATGGGCTCCTGAAAAACACAGCTGCCGGTAAGTAGCTTACGTTCAGTTGCCATGACAGCACCACGAGAGACTTTCAGAGAAGTAAAAAGGACTAGGGAGGGACAACTGCTTCAAGCACCCTTCTCCCAAACGTGAGATCAGAGGAGCTACCGAGATCTAGTCTATAGTGTTTAAAGAAAGTAGAAGGAGAAGACCATGTGGCCGCCTTACAAATGTCTTCAATCGACACTTCAGATCTCTCCACCGAAGATGTGGCCACAGCTTGACTGGAATGATCTTTAACACCTTCTGGGATCTCCATGCCACCTGCTGTATAAGCCAGAGATATTGCCTCCCTGATCCATCTAGCTAGTGTGTTTTTAGATACTTTAAGTCCCTTTCTAACTCGCTGGAAGGATATAAATAAGGAATTATCTTTTTTCCAAGCTTTTGTAGCTGAAATATATTTAAGAAGACATCTTTTAACATCCAAAGTATGAAATTTATGTTCCTTATCATTAGTTGGATTAGGACAAAATGAGGGAAGAACAACCTCTTGTAACCTATGAAATTTTGAGGCTACCTTTGGAAAATAAACAGGATCAGGTCTCATAATAACTCTATCTTCCCTAAACTGCATGTACGGAGGCTGTCTGGACAAAGCTTGAATATCACTAATCCTTCTCGTGGATGTAAGCGCAACTAAGAGAGCTGTTTTCAGGGATAGGCATCATCAATAAGTTCAAATGGAGCTTGCGTTAAAGCTGAGAGAACAAGATTTGGGTCCCATGGAACTACTTTTTGTTTAATGATTGGTCTAGATCTCATAACTGCCTTGAAGAATCTGACTATCCAATGATTGCTGGCAAAATTTCTCTTGTATAGTGCATCTAGAGCCGATACTTGAACCCTAAGCGTACTTGTGGCTAGGCCCATATTTAACCCTTTTTGCAAAAATTCTAAAATTTGGTTAATACAGGGTTCCTGATCAATCCGTGTTTCTGAAACTGATAAGAATTTTCTTCAAATCCTAATGTAAATGTTTGTTGTAGAAATTTTCCTACTTTTAAGTAATGTATTTACCAGGTCCCGCGAAAAATCCCTTCCCCTTAGTAACGACCTTTCAAATTCCACGCCGCTAGATGTAAATTGGCCACTCGTGGATGGAGGATTGGGCCCTGGGAGAGGAGATTTGGTATTTCTGGAAGAATCCATGGCTGGGAAATGGACATCTTCCTCAGCCAAGGAAACCATGACCTTCTGGGCCAAAACAGGGCTAACAGGATTATTCGGGCTCCGTCTTCCTGAATTTTCCTCAGAACTATTGGGATTAAGTTCAGAGTGGGGAAACGCATAGGCGAGATTGAAGTGCCATGGGATTAGAAGAGCGTCTACTGCATACGGATTGTCTCTGGGGTTTAAGGAGCAGAATCGATGTAGCTTTCTGTTTCCTCAGTTGGCAAAGAGATCTATGTCTGGACAACCCCACAATTGTATGATCTGATTGAAGATGGATGAGTTTAGTGTCCAATCTCCCTGTCTGAGTTGGTTGCGGCTTAGATAGTCAGCCATGATATTGTACTTCCCTTTTATGTGAAGAGCCGTAAGTGATAGTAGATGATTTTTGGCCATCTGAAAAATACGATCCGCGACCTCCATTAATGAACCGGACCGAGTACCTCCTTGATGGTTAATGTAGGCTACGGTTACCTGGTTGTTGGAAAAAAGTCTGACGTGCCGACCCTGTAGGGGTATAAGAAAACTACTTAAAGCGCATTCTACCGCTAATAACTCCTTTAGATTGGATGACAAACTCTGTTCGGACTGAGACCACAGCCCCTGGACCCAACTACTTTCCAAGTGTGCCCCCAATCCCCTGCTAGCATCTGTAGTTATTATCCGAGCTATATGATTTGTCCAGGGAACCCCCTACGTAAATTTGGTACGTGTGTCCACCAATGTAGTGATTGAATAGATTCAACGGACAATGAAAATTTACTGTCAAGATGAGCTTTTAGGTGACGGGAATTTTGTAAAAGGTCCCACTGTAGTGTTCTGGTATGATATTGAGCCCAGAGAACCGCCGGAATACACAATGTGAGTGAACCCAATAGTGATATTGCCCCTCTTACAAAGACTGATGGATTATTAATCATTCTGGTTGCTAGTCGCTGGATACCATCCAGTTTTGAATCCGGCAGACGACACTCCTGCCGACTGGAGTCTATGGTAAGACCCAGAAACTCCTGAACTTTTAAAGGTTGTAGACAAGATTTTTTTAAATTAATAATCCATCCCAATTTGTGTAACACGGATGTCACCTTCTCCAATTGGTTTTTGCAATGTGACTCTGAATGTCCCACAATCAATAAGTCATCTAGGTAGGGAACTATTAATATGTCCTGTTCGTGAAGGTGTGCCAGAACTTCTACCATGACTTTAGTAAAAACCTGGGGTGCAACCGCGACTCCGAAGGGTAGTGCACGATATTGTAAGTGCTGTACTGAGCCGTTTAGTGAAACCGCCATCCTAAGGAACTGTTGGTGATCTACGTGTATCGGGACGTGATAATAGGCGTCTTTTAGATCTAGGACAACCATAAAGCAATTGCTAAAGAGAAGTTTTATTGCAGTCTTTACAGATTCCATTTTAAAAGACGGGACCAGCAAAAATGTATTCAGGCCTTTCAAATTAATGATGGTACGAAAAGATCCGTCAGGTTTTTTGACAAGAAAGAGAGGGGAGTAGAACCCTTTAACTCTTTGTACCGCGGGCACTTTGATCAGAACCCCTTTTTTCTGAAGTTCCTGAACTTCCGACTCTAGTGCCATTTGTTCTGCAGAAGAAGAACGGATGGGTGTTAAAGTAAATTTATCATGAGGAATCCTTTGGAACTCAAACTTTAGGCCAGTTTCAATAACGCTGAGAATCCATGGACTGTTGGAAATTTGTAACCAGGCAGGATAGAAGGCTGAAACCTTGTCCGGCAGTCATTGAGGTTTTTTACAGTCCCGAGAGGTATTAAACATATATCCTCTACCTTTCCTTCTATTATTATCTCATCTGGGTCTCTCTCTATTCGACCTTCTGCGGCTAAACCATGCTTTATTGTAATCCCGTCTATAAGAGGGTCTTCCTAGGTAAGGGAACCGTTTCTTATTATCGCCCGACTTTTCTAATAGTTCATCAAGAAACGGTCCAAATAAATGTGCCCCTCCACATGGAATGCTACACAGTTTTGATCTGGCTTGCAAATCTCCTGGCCAACATTTAATCCATAGAGCTCTACGGACTGCGTTAGAAACGGCTGAAGATCTGGCAGCTAATTTAACAATCTGCTGACGCGTCTGACAGAAAAGCTGCTGCCGCCTGAATTATAGGTAGGGAGGATAGGCTCTCATTCCTGGGAGCCTTATTCTTGAGTTGATCCTCTAAGCGGTCAAGCCACACCATCAATGACCGTGCTGTGCAAGTGGCTGCAATAACTGGTGTTGGGGATCCTGCTGATGTTTCCCAAGCCCCTTTTAGGAAAACATCAGCTTTCCTATCTAGTGGATCTCTTAGATTTCCTAGATCTTCAAACAGAAGAGAGGTCCTTTTACACGCCTTGGCCACTGCTGAGTCCAGTTTTGGAGCCTTGTCCCATGAGGATGAAGCTTCCTCCTTGAATGGATATCTCCTCTTAAATGCCGGTGGAAGTGAGCCTTTCCTTTCGGGTTTTTTCCACTCCTTTGTAATCAATGTATTTATCTTATCCACCACCGGAAAAGACCTTCGGGATTTTAGATCTAGGCCTTTAAACATAATGTCCTGCATGGAGCATTCTGTCTGGGTCTCCACAATCCCCATTGTGTTGTTTACCGCTTTATCAAGATGGTTAACTCTGTCTAGCGGCAAGCAGGAGTGACCAGACTCGGTCTCTATAAATGAAGAGGATGACGGAAAGGAATCAGAGCTCAGTTCACCCGAGTCCGACCCCATATCCGAAATTGGGGACCTAATATGTTTGCTTCTCCTGACATCCGTTTTCTGGGACATGGATTTAATAGAACCTTTAACTTCCTGTCTAACTATATCCCTTAAGGTACCGTCACATTTAGCGACGCTGCAGCGATCTAGACAACGATCCCGATCGCTGCAGCGTTGCTGTGTGGTCGCTGGAGAGCTGTCACACAGACAGCTCTCCAGCGACCAACTATGCGAAGTCCCCTGGTAACCAGGGTAAACATCGGGTTACTAAGCGCAGGGCCGCGCTTAGTAACCCGATGTTTACCCTGGTTACCAGTGCTAATGTAAAAAAACAAACAAACACTACATACTTACATTCCGGTGTCTGTCCCCCGTCGCTGTGCTTTCCTGCACTGACTGAGTGCCGGCTGGCCGTAAAGCACAGCGGTGACGTCACCGCTGTAATCTGCTTTACGGCTGGCCGGCGCTGACAGTGCAGGGAAGCAGAACGCAGAGGGACGCGATAGACACCGGAATGTAAGTATGAAGTTTTTTTTTTTTTTTACATTTACACTGGTAATCAGGGTAAACATCGGGTTACTAAGTGCGGCCCTGCGCTTAGTAACCCGATGTTTACCCTGGTTACCAGTGAAGACATCGCTGAATCGGCGTCACACACGCCGATTCAGCGATGTCTGCGGGAGATCCAGCGACGAAATAAAGTTCTGGACTTTCTGCTCCGACCAACAATGTCACAGCAGGATCCAGAT
This sequence comes from Ranitomeya imitator, assembly GCF_032444005.1. NCBI lineage: Eukaryota > Metazoa > Chordata > Amphibia > Anura > Dendrobatidae > Ranitomeya > Ranitomeya imitator. Next base: position 52,867,090 of record NC_091289.1, on the reverse strand, counting down.
CGCTGCTGCGTGTCAAACACAACGATATCGCTATCCAGGACGCTGCAACGTCACGGATCGCTAGCGATATCGTTGTGAAGTTGGTCAGTGTGAAGGAACCTTTAGAGTGGAAGTAAGGTCAGGGGCTTCTTCCTTAATTAAGCGTTGTATGCAGGGTTTACATAGCTTTCTGTCATGGCCATCTGGGAGCGATTCCCCACATTCGGCGCACTCCCTATGTTTGGCTTTGGCGGAACATTTTCTCCCCTAACAAGGAGAGAGGGAACATAAGGAGGAACAGGAAATCACTAAGTGAACTTTCACGTAGATCACTTACCCAAAAGTGCATAGGCAGCATCAATAGTAAAAAGAGAGAGAGCGAGAGAGAATTTCTTGACTGGAAATTCTTCCGCGCATGCTCAGTTTCAAAAGACGGCACCCATCGCTGGATTCCTGCTTTTGACAGTCAGCGACGGATCCTGCGTCCATAGGCTTCCATTATAGCCAACAACAGACAGCGCAGGATCCGTCGCTGAGCGATTTTCCGACATACAGGGAAAAAAAACACTTTCCTTTGTGCGTTGTCTCCGCTTGATGGACAGCAATTTTACGATGGATCCAGTGCACGACGGATGAAACATCACAATCCGTCGCTAATACAAGTCAATGAGAAAAAAAACGATCCAGCAGAAACATTTGCTGGATCCGTTTTTTTTTTAACAAAACGATGCATTGTGAAGGAAAAAGAAAGATGGAAGTGTGAAAGAGGCCTAAGATATAACTATATAAAGTGCTTTTTTGCCAAGGATTACAGTGGCGATTTTAATGAAAATAAAAGTGTTATTGATGCACAATGCATCACTAACAACACACGGTGGACACTATTGATGCTACAAATGATATGACAGGTTCCTTTTAAGTATTTGGTGCAAACATTTCTGCATCTCTTGGTAGGAAAAACGCAGTGTAAAATACACGCTTTTTTTGCCACAAATTCACATGTGTTTTTGTTTCAGCTGTTTCCACACTGATTAGAATAGGAGAAATCTGAAGCAAAAACTCTAAAAGAATTGACATGCTGCAGTTTTAAATCTGCAAGTTAAAAATAAGTAACGTGTGCATGAGACTTCAGGATTCTCATTCACTTTCCTGGCATCATCAGGTTTTGTGACAAAACTGCGGAGAACAAATAGCGAAATAACTAACTCCCTAGGCTCTATCATGTTCATGACCACGGAAATATCAGAAAACACTCAGTTTGTCCTCTCTCCCCGTTATTCTATTGAGTCCCGGAACCTTCCTGTCTGCGCGCATGTGTGTCTCTTCCTACCTCTAACACTTTCGATGACACTCAGGTTTCGTGACAAAACCATATATAAACAAAAACACATATGTACAAAGTCTAAGAATACACTTCTAAGTGAAGATCAAAAGCGTATACAAATAACTGCATATAACTAAACCTTACCGAGATATCAGATTCAGTAAATCGGAATTCTCTTCGCAGTCCATATGGATGCTGAGCTGAGTAACCTCGCATCTTTTAGTCTCCTAAAAACACAACAATTTCAGCAGTTTAATATACTGAAGTTATAAATTCCTGACATTTCGATGCAACCACATGACATTATTATAGTAAAACTGTCTAATATTTCTTTTCAATGAATTTTTATTGTTTTTTTTTTTTAAATTAACACATTTGTAACAAAGACACAATCAATAATCAATAGTTGCCAATCATAATTCTGCTAATATTCCTTAACTCCTTCATGACATATGATGTATATTTACGTCATATGTCAAGTCTCTGACTTTGCTGCGGGCTCGCTCCCTGAGCCTGCATCTTTCCCAGCAGATGATGGCCGATTTAATCAGCCATCATGTGCGTTTATCAGTCTCTGGTGGAGGTGATGTCAGCCCACGGCTGTTAACCTGTTTAATGCCACTGTCAATCTCTGACAGCAGCATTTAAAATGCGCCAGCAAGGGGGCAGAAGTCTGCTGAAGACCTCCATGCTTGTCATAACTGTTCTCCTGTGAAAGCCAGTCTGTAGTTGTTACTCATAGGAGTTTGCAATTTTCACTATTCATAGCAGTGAATCAGCAATGCTCAAGGGATCAGTTACTCACAGCTTCAAGTCCCTAAGGGGGACTATTAAATAAAAATGAAATTAATTTTTTTTTTTAATATGGATAATACTAAAAAACCCCACAAAATTTCAAATCACAACCGGTTTACCCCATTAAAAATAAAACAGTAAAAAAAATAAAAATACACATACCGTATATACTCGAGTATAAGCCGAGAATTTCAGCCCATTTTTTTAAGCTGAAATTGGCCCTCTTGGCTTATACTCGAGTCATTCCCAGGAATCGTCAGGGGAGGGGGAACGGCAGCTGTCTAATCATACTCACCTGCTCCTGGTGCGGTCACATGGTACCGCTCATTACAGTAATGAATATGGACCCGACTCCACTCCCATAGGGGTGGAGCCGCATATTTATTACTGTAATGAGCGGTACCATGTGACCGCTCAGCGCTGGAAGAAGTTGTCAGCGCCCGGAGAACCAAGGACGTGCAGGGACCACGCCAGAAGCAGGTGAGTAGGACGGGGGCAGTGCGCAATATTCACCTGTCCCCCGTTTCACTGTTGGCACCGCTCCGTCTTTCGCGTCCTCTGCAGTGACGCTCAGGTCAGAGGGCGCGATGACGTGATTAGTGTGAGCGCCGCCCCCTGCCTGAACAGTCAGTGCAGAGGACGGGGAAGACACAGCTGCACCCGGCGGTGGAACGGGGGACAGGTTACTATAGCAAGTGCCGGGGGCCTGAGCGACGAGAGGTGAGTATGTGATTTTTTTTTTTTTTTTAATCGCAGCAACAGCATATGGGGCATAATAGTCTATGGAGCATCTTATGGGGCCATAATCAGCATTTGTGAAGCATTAAACAGGGCAAAAATTTCTATGGAGCATCTTATGGGGCCATGTGCAACATTATATGGGGCAAATATCTCTATGGAGCATCTTATGGGGCCATAATCAGCATTTGTGCAGCACTATATGGGGCAAATATTAATATGGAGCATCTTATGGAGCCCATCATGAACTGTATGGAGCATTATATGGGGCTGCTGATTCAATATGGATATTCAAAAACACAACCTACTGATGTCTCAATTAATTTTACTTTTATTGGTATCTATTTTTATTTTTGACATTTACCGGTAGCTGCTGCATTTTCCACCCTAGGCTTATACTCGAGTCATTAAGTTTTCCAAGTTTTTTGTGTCAAAATTAGGGGGTCTTGGCTTATACACGAGTACATACGGTATTTGGTATCGCTGCATTCGTAAAAGTCTGATCTATCAAATTATAATGTAACACTGGAATGAAAGCCAATCAAAACATCGTATCCACCCCAAAAGGGTATCAGTAAATAAGCCATCACAATAGCACTATATCCCAAAAATTGAAAGCGTTATGGATTGCAGAAAATGGTGACACAAGCAAAGAATCATATTGCCAGGTCAGTTTTACCATAAAGTGACCATGGTAAGTAAACGTGATCAAAAAGGCAAGAGCAAATAAGAACGGTATCAATGAAACCAATCTACCATACAGCTTCATGAGCGAAAAAATAAAGATCTAGATCTCAGAATAAAGCGATGCAAAAATAAATTATTTTTTCTATAAAACATTTTTTACTGTGTGAAAGTGACAAAACGTAAAAAACAATATAAATGAGGTACCGCTGTAATCGTACTGACCCGAAGAATAAACTGCTTTATCAATTTTACCACACGCGGAACGGCATGAAAAAAAAATAATTCCGGAATTGCTGTTTTTTTTGTTCATTCTGACTCCCAAAAATCGGAAAATAAAGCGATCAAAAAACCTTATGATGGAAGCACTAAGGCTCTGGAAAAACGCTTTGGTTATCGCCTCACAAAAGAAATTAAGCAAATTCTGTGCTCCTAAATCCAAATGCCCCCTCCCTTCTGAGCCCCACAGTGTGCCTAAACCACATTTAATGTCCAAATATTTGGCATTTCCATAGCGATGAGAGCCTGCCTAATCTACAGGTTTGTGTCTCCAGAGGTACGAGCTGGACATAACAGTAGTAGATTTGCAATATCCACTGCTGCTTGTAGCTGGAAAACACCCATTGAGTCAAAATCATCAATACGCCTATAGATAATATCCCAAAGTAGTATAATTTACAAAACGGGGTCACTTGAAGAGGGATTCTGCTCTTCTAGCACTTGGGGTCTCTGTATATGGAGTCCACAAACTATTCTAGGAAAATCTGCGTACAATGAGGCAAATAATGCTCTGTCCCGCCAAAGTCTCGGTGTGTTGCTAAGCAGTACTGTACAGCCACATACAGTGGGGAAAATAAGTATTTGATACACTGTCCATTTTGCAAGTTTTCCCAACTACAAAGAATAAAATACCTAAAAATATGATACAACCAAATGAAAGAATAGAGAGATCTGTCATTTTTATTGTTGATACACTCCAACAGTGAAAGACAGAATCTTAAAAAAAAAAATCCAGAAAATAACACACACAATAAACAAAACTTAAAATTTGGTACAGAAACCTTTGTTTGCAATTAGAGATCAGGCTTTTCCTGTAGTTCTTGACCATATTTGCACACAATGACGCAGGGATTTTGGTCCACTCCTCCATACATATATGCTCCAGATCTTTCAGGTTTTGAGGTTGTCACTGAGCAATATTGAGATTCAGCTCCCTCCAAAGATTTTCTATTGATTTCAGGTCTGGAGACTGGCAAGGCCACTCCAGGACCTTGAAATGCTTCTTACGGAGCCACTCTTTAGTTGCCCTGTGTGTTTCGGGCCATTGTCATGCTGGAAGATCCAGCAACAAACTATCTTCAATGCTCTTACTGAGGGAAAGAGGTTGTTGGGTCAAAATCTTGCGATACAAAACCCCCATCTATCCTCCCTTCAATACGGTGCAGTTGTCCTGTCCCCTTTGCAGAAAAGCACCAAAATGTTTCCCCCACCATGCTTCATGGTTGGGACGGTGTTCTTGGGGTTGTATTCATCCTTCTTCTTCCTCCAAACATGGCAAGTGGAATTGATACAAAAAAGTTTTATTTTTGTATCATCTGACCACAGGACCTTCTACCAGGCCTCCTCTGGATCATCCAGATGGTCACTGGAGAGTTTCAATCGGGCCTGGACATCAGATGCAGTGAGCAGAGGGACCTTGCGTGCCCTGCAGGTTTTTAATCCATGACGATGTAGTGTGCTACTTACATAATGTTTGAGACACGATGAGAGATCTTGCATGAAGCCCTAGACTTAGGAAGATTGACAGTCATTTTGTGTTTCTTCCACTTTCTAATAATTGTACCAACAGTTGTTGCTTTCTCATCAAGCTGCTTGTCGATTGTCCTGTAGCCCCTGCCAGCCTTGTGCAGGTCTACAATTTTGTCCCTGGTGTCCTTAGATAGCTCTTTGGTCTTGGCCATAGAGGAGAGATTGATTTGTAATTGGTTGAGTGTGTGGACAGGTGTCTTTATACAGGTAATGAATTCAAACAGGTGCAATTAATACAGGTAATGAGTGCAAAGTAGTTAAACTTCTTAACCCTTTCCCGACATTTGCAGTGTGTATATCATGGTCGGGATTTCTGAACAGCCAATCACAGCTTTTCTCAGTGTTTCAGGCAATCCCATTGCCTGAAACACTGATGTCAGCCTACAATTGGTGCTGTAAGAGCCCAGACCATAGGTTGGAGCATAGCAATGCAGGGTTCACCAGGGCCAGCTCTGATTGGTGCGATCAACGATGACATTGATCGCACCAATCAGAGCGCACAGACATTCTTATTATTTATTATTATACATTTTTATAGCGCCATTTATTCCATGGCGCTTTACATGTGAAAAGGGGGCAAAGATAGACAAATACAATTAAACATGAGCAGAAAAACAAGGCATACAGGTACATAAGGAGGGAGGACCCTTCCCGCAAGGGCTCACAGTCTGCAGGGGATGGGTGAGGATACACTAGGAGAGGGTAGAGCTGGTTGTGTGGCGGTTCAGTAGGTTGGGGATCACTGCAGGCTGTAGGCTTGTCGGAAGAGGTGAGTCTTCAGGTTCTTTTTGAAGGTTTCTATGGTAGGCGAGAGTCTGATATATTGTGGTAGAGAGTTCCAAAGTATGGGGGAAGCACGGGAGACGTTTTGGATGAGGTTGTGGGAAGAAGAGAAGAGAGGGGAGTAGAGGAGGAGATCTTGAGAGGATCGGAGGTTGCGTGCAGGTAAGTACCGGGAGACCATGTCCCAGAAGACCATGTCCCAGATGTATGGGGGAGACAGGTTGTGGATGGCTTTGTATGTCATTGTAAGGGTTTTGAACTGGAGTCTCTGGGCGATAGGAAGCCAGTGAAGGGCTTGGTATAGGGGAGAGGCCGGGGAATAGCGGGAAGACAGGTAGATTAGTCAGGCAGCAAAGTGTAGGATGGATTGGAGTGGTGCCAGAGTGCTAGTGGGGAGGCCAGAGAGTAGGAGGTTGCAGTAGTCAAGGCGGGAGATGATAAGGGAATGCACTAGTGTTTTTGTGGTGTCGCGGTCAAGGAATGCGCAGATCCGGGAGATATTTTTGAGTTTGAGATGGCAGGAGGAGGCAAGGGCTTGGATATGTGGCTTTGAAGAGAGGGCAGAGTCGAGGATCACCCCGAGGCACCCGGCCTGTGGGATTGGGGAAAGTGAGCAGCCATTAACATTGATAGATAGGGAAAGATTCTGTTTTGTCCATGTTCAGTTTTAGAAAGCGAGCAGAAAAGAAAGTCGAAATAGCAGGCAGACAGTGTGGGATTTTGGTGAGTAAGGAGGTGAGGTCCGGTCTGGATAGGTAGATCTGCGTGTCCTCAGTGTAGAGATGACACTGCCTACCGTGGGATTCTATGAGCTGTCCCAGGCCGAAGGTGTAGATGGAGAAGAGTAGGGGTCCTAGAACAGAGCCTTGAGGAACACCGACAGACAAGGGGTGGGGTGAGGAGGTGGTGTGGGGGAGGGAGACACTGTATGCTCGGTCTGTCAGATATGATGAGATCCAGGATAGGGCCAAGTCTGTGATGCCGAGAGATGAGAGGATCTGCAGCAGAAGGGAGTAGTCAACAGTGTCAAAGGCTTCAAGCAAAGAGGATACCCCAAGCGAGTGATATCATCGGCCTTCCAGAGGGCACGACGGGAGGACCAAGCATCACTATTGACCTCCAGACCACGTAATCCTGACCACACCACCAGATTCATCACGGACTACAACAACAGTTGGCACCAGGTAAAGACTATCATCACTAGACATTGGTCCATTCTCAGGACTGATGCCCAGATGGCAGAGGTTACTAGTGAAAGACCACTCCTTGTGACAAGACGGGCCCCAAATTTGTGGGATCTCCTTACGTCTAGTCATTTTTCTAGGCCTACAGTCAGACTAAACAGGGGGGTTACGCTTAAAGGGTCATTTCCCTGTGGTGGGTGCAACGTATGTCCTTTCATGACACCTACCAAGAATACCTTTTTTAACCCGGTAGATTCAACCATCCACTCTCTTAAGCACTACATTAACTGCAAGACAAGGGATGTCATTTATGTCATCATCTGCCCGTGCGGCAAACCGTATGTGGGACAAACCTCTCAGGAATTGAGAATATAGAAACATATGTCAACCATTCATCTGGCGGCTACGGATCAACGCAAGGGTAAGCCCCTCACCCCGGTAGCTGCACATTATTTGGCAGCCCATGGGTGCTCCACCTCTAAAATCAGCATCATGGGTTTACAGAAGGTCCCATATGGTGGGAGGGGTGGCAATCCATGCAAACGACTCCTTCAGATTGAATCTATGTGGATTTTTAACCTTGGGTCAATGGCGCCACAGGGCCTCAATGAAGAGCTTTAATTTACGGGGTTCTTAGGTTGAATTGGGAGTTCCATATTTTCGTTTTCTTTGGCGTTGACAAGTATATGTTGTCATCTTGGAAACTAGCATCTAATCTTTATGTCCTGGTGTCTATTTTTCAAGGGTCATTCTCCATACGTCGTGCACTTAGGTGCCACTTACCTTGATTACAGTTGGACCTCATTACCTTGATGCTTCTATTGGCTATCATCAACATTCAAGCTCAGTCAAGTCCTACAACATCTTCCCTGGATCCTGGCGGAATATGGACTTCGTTAATGATTGACTGCCAACATATATGTAGGATTCGCTATGGCCTCTATCTTTCAAGGGGTACTTTCCATTCTTTGTGCACTTAGGTACCACTCTGATTTTTGCCGGACCTTATTATTATTATCTCAGTGCTTGCACTGGTTATTGACAATATTCAATTTTATGGATCCTTTTGTCTACAACAATTTCTCTGGACCTTGGCTGAATATGTACTTTGTCAATGATTGACCATCAATATATTTCTTGTTAGGATGTATGACTCCTTTTCAGTTCACACTGGCCAGTCCAGCTTTAGACCAGTATTGCCAATTTACTGTGGTACCATACATGTGACCAATTTTTGGTATTTCGCATATATTTCTGAGGGTTGTTGTGTTGAATATTATATATTCTTGGAATTATCACAAACCCCTCTTTGTGCTGGTATGTCCAATAAAAATGGTTTAGTTTGGACCTAGTGGTCAGCAATTGACTTAGCTACCTGGGCCAATGCCCGCTACTTATATGTGGTCCATGTTCATGAGACTGATGTTGTTCTTGTTTTCCCAAGCTTACATTTGCTTTTTCTGTGCCCTTTTGTGCAGAATAGGGATCCCTTCATATTGGCCGTTTGAAAAGTTTTTTGCCACAAGGTGCGGTTATTTGCATGCTCATTATCCATATGCACTGGGCATGTCCTTTAATGGTATGGGTCCCATGCTATAGTGTAGGTGTGCTGATTAGTATTTACCCTCATTTATCTTGGACTCATGACAATATCAGTTTATTATTCCTTTTTCCCAAGTTTACATTTGCTTTTTTTGTGCCCTCCTTTGCAAGACAGGGATCCCTCCATATTAGCTGTCTGCAAATTTTTTGCCACAAGGTGCGGTTATTTGCATGCTCATTATTCATACGCACTGGGCATGTCCCTTAATGATATGGGCCCCATGCTATAGTGTATGTGTGCTCATTATTATTTATCCTCATTTATCGTGGACTCATGACAATATCAGCTCATTATTTCTTTCTTCTTTTTTCCCCCACCTCCCCCTCTTTTGGGGTTGGTGCCATTTATATTACGCTTTTTCCAATGGGCTTCGTTCATTATGCTTATGTACACTGTGTCACTTTTGCCAGGTATTAAGTGCCGCTGGGCTTCTGTCTAGGCGGACCGATGCCATTGTGATATTGTGGGTTCCTGTCCAGAATTATGCCACCTCACTGCTATGGTCCTTGCCGTGGATACACTTTGCCATTGCTCCCGGCCAATACTGAATAGGATCCTTAGGCTTACATTATATTATACCCTTTTATTATCCTGGTTGGTATTTCTCTGCCTCAACTTGTAATTGCCCTGCTAACTGTGCATTATTGTTATTCTTTTATTTGCCTCGCTCTGGCTTGCATATATGCCGCACTATGGTTGCCCTTTACTCTTTTCTGTGTGCGGCACATACTTATTGCTCTGTCCTGCGCCTATGATCGGTGCTTCTATCGGCTCGTGCGCGCTTTGCTCCCCCTAGTGTAGCCGTTGCGCATGTGCATGGGCACCATGACAACGACATACATTTCCGGCTATAGCCACTTCCTGAAGCGCTCCATGCGGCGGCTGCGACTGGCGCGCCAACCCGTCTCTGCTCACCGGCTCGTATTCACCTTATGATTGTTTACATGTATATATACCTCTGAAACGACTGACGACCTCACTTCCCCTGACGAAGCTGCGGGTGCAGCGATACGCGTGGGGCTTTTGCCTCACCCCTTACTTGGTCCCATACTTTTCTCTGACCATCTTAAACTGACTTGATTTTTCAGCACCGGTGCTGCCCTCTTTACTTATTTTTTGGGCACCATTTGTCACATCTTGACTGATTCTATGGGTTTATCGCCTCATATCCATACTGGTACTATGCTTCACTCCTAGTTATTAATTTAATCTGGGGGTGCTCTATTATTCTGCTTAGGTTAGGGGGCATGCCCATAGTTTGCCTATGCATATATTACGATGGGCGATTCATGGTTAGCATCGCTATGGTATTACTTATATGTGTACATTATTGCAATCTATTGGATTCAACTTAATATCTTGACTATGACTATAGTACACTGTGTACCATCACTTTGTTTCTAACTATTCCACCTGTCAAATTGGATTTCTTGTAACTTATTTGTCAGTATTTCTGCTGTACTAAATTTATGTACAAGGGACATCATATATTGGCATTAACATAGCCTGGCACATTATTCATATTGTTGGATTTTTGTATTATTATGCTTCGCTAATGTTATACTATGCATTATTTGTTTAGGTGTGGGGGTCATTGGTCCTATATCTAGGCCGGTTTTAAATGGTTTTATTCTGTGTTTGTTGTTTTTTGAGGTGTAATTAAAGTATATTTTTTGACTTTTGCATTTTCTGGGTGTGCATACCATTTTTTGGACTAGTCTTTTCTTTTTTGTGCTTTGTTCAAAGGCAGAAGACAGGTCCAGGAGAAGGAGGACAGAGTAGTGTCGCTTGCTCTTGGAAGTTAGTAGGTCATTGGTGACTTTAGTTATGGCAGTTTCAGTTGAGTGATGGGGTCGGAAGTCAGATTGTAACTGGTCAAAGAGGGACCAGGAGGAGAGGTGGGAGGACAGTTCAAGATGGACATGTTGTTCCAGTAATTTTGAGGCATAAGAGAGAAGAGATATCGGGCGATAGCTAGACACAGAGGATGGGTCGAGGGAGGGCTTTTTGAGGATGGGTGTGATTTTGGCATGTTTGAAGAGGAAGACACCTGTTGTGAGTGAGAGGTTGATGAGGTGTGTTAGGGTTGGGATGAAGACTGTGGTGAGGTTAGGCATGAGGTGGGACGGGAGCGGGTCAAGCATACAAGTCGTGAGGTGTGATCTTGACAGGAGGATGGAGAGCTGATCTTCTGCCATGGTGGAGAAAGCTGGTTTTGGAGGAACGGGGTTGAGCAGCTAAGAGGGGCATTGGGCGCTGTGGGCCAAAGCTTTCTGTGATTGCCTCCTTCTTTAAACAGAAGATCGATACAAAGTCTTCAGCAAAAATGAGGGGAGGGAGTGCGGGGGGGGGAAAGGAGTAGAGAATTGAAAGTGTTGAAAAGCTGTTTAGGGTTGTGAGACAGGGAGGATATGAGAGAAGAGAAGTAAGTTTGTTTTGCAGCAGTGAGCGTGGTCTTGAAGCTGGCGAGGGACTGCTTGTATGCAGTGAAGTGGTCTGCAGAGCGGGATCGCTTCCATCTCAGGTCAGCGATCCTGGAAGCCCGTCTCAGTTCTTTGGTCAGGCTGATCAGCCAGGGCTGCCTGTTAAGTGTACCAGTTTTGCTATGCTTGAACCAAGTGTAGCTGTTATTGTGATGTTATAAAAAGTGGCAGCAGTATCTGTGTCATGAAGGGAGGCTATGTCTGTAAGAGGGAGAAGAGACTCAGAGAGTGATTGTAAATTGAGGTGACATGATGTGACCTGGCAGTGACCGCCTTGTACTTCCTTTCTAGCTGCAGGTTTGTACAGCGCAGTCACTGTGTTGCTTTGTGCACCATTGCTGGGCCTTGTGGTGCCACAGAAGCCTGTGCATCGCGACTCCTGTTGAAGAAGAAAAGAAGAGTTCCTGATCACTCCCTGATGTTTCCTAATCCACCCCAATCCTCCTCTCTTCTCTTTCCCCCTCTCCCTACCCCCCTCTTCTGCCGCCGAGTTCTGAACAGTAGTTAATCGATCGATTTTTGGCATTTTCTTTTTTGTATGTACAGTAGTCACCCAGAGATGATCAGTGACGCAAATGACTCATTAATGTCCGTGCTCACGGTTTTCGTGTGGGAGTCCTTCAGCCAGCAAGCAGCAGATCAGATGAACACCACTGATTAGCACCCATGCTCGTTTTTTGGCAAGGACTTTTTTTCTGGTCAATTTTTTTTTTTAATCCCCTTTTTTGCACCACATCATGCGTGCGTCCTACAGCCGTTGAGCGCTAGTCGGTGACGAACATCACTGACAGGCCTCCGGTTGTTTGGGGTTTTGGGTGAAAAAAAGAATCGTATAAAAAATCATTTAGATTAGGGACAGTAAAATATAGTAATTATCGTCTACTAGAGTATTTTTTACTAAATTGAATTAGTGTTAGCATGCAAAAAAAAGAATCATGCGTGCGTCCTACACGCGTCGAGCGCTGATCGCTAACGCATATCAGTGAACAGCCTCCGGTTGGAATATATAAAAATAAATTGTAGCAATCAGCGACTACTACAGTATTTTTTACTGAACGGAGTCAGGTTTAGTGTCAGTTGCATGCGTTTAGTAATTTTTTTTTTTTCACTGATGTCCGATTAGTAAGTTTGTTTTTTATTTCACCAAGTTTTTCTATTCTTTTCTCTTCTAAATAAAAAATAAGTTTACATCAAGCACTCAAACACATACCTGAATAAAATTTGGTACACACACAAACAAACAACACATTTGTGAAAAATTGTTGTGCCGCTTGTCCCAAATCCAGTATTCAGCGGAGGAGGCATACGCTTTCCTTGCCTCTGACACTGACAGTGAGGGAGAGAATCCAACCTTCCTTTAATTTTTCCTCCTCATGTGATACCGAACTGCTATGTAGATGCCCCAGGACCGAAACTGAACCAGCGCCCACCGTTAATGACCTCACCTCACAAAAATTATGAACCACAGATTCCTCCCTTTGTGGCGCAATCAGGAATCCAAATTGATACCACCGATCTGACAGAAAATGACTTTTTCAAAGTCTTTTTCTTTGAGGATTTTGTAAATCTCATGGTGTCACAGACACATTTGTATGCACAGCAATTTTTATTCCAAAATTTGACCATCATTTGCCAACTGGAACCCTGTAGATACAGTAAAAATGATGACGTTTTGGGGCCTGGTTCTTCACAGTGGGTTAGTGAAGAAGCCAGAAATTTGGCAATATTTTAGTGTTGACATTTTGTATAACACTCCAATGTCCCGAATTGCTATGACTTGGACACGCTTTGAGGCCATCTTCAAATTCTTGCACAACATTGATAATGCACGGTGTCCCCCCCGAGATGACCCCAACTTTGACCAACTTTTCAAAGTTTGGTATGATCATTGAGAACTTCAGCAACAAGATTGTTAAGGTGTACAACCCACAAAGAGACATTTGCGTGGATGAGTCCATAATACATCTCAAGGGGAGGCTCAAATTTTCAAATTCCGACAATACCTGCCCAGTAAAGCTATGCGCACACGCTGCGTTTTTTTCGCGTTTTTCGCTATAAAACCGCATTAAAAACGCATACATGATGTATCCCATCATTTAGACTGCATTTCGCAATTTTTGTGCACATGATGTGTTTTTTTCCGCGAAAAAACCGCATTGAAGTAAAAAATGCAACATGTTCATTAATTTTGCGGTTTTTTTGCGTTTTTCCTGCTATTTAATGCATTGGGAAGCTCCGGAAAAAAATGCGGCAAAAACGCACAAAAAAACCGCATGCGGATTTCTGGCAGAAAATGTCCGATTTTGCTCAGGAAATTTCTTCAAGAAATCCTGAACGTGTGCACATAGCCTAAGAGGGACAGGTACGGAATTAAACTCTGTAGCTGTGTGAGTACCTCAGAGTACACCCACAGGTTAAGGCTGTGTGCACACATTGCAGATTTTTTGCGTTTTTTCGCTATAAAAACGCGCATACATTATGCATCTCATCATTTAGAATGCATTCCGCAAATCCTGAACGTGTGCACATAGCCTTAGGCCGGGTTCACACTGCGTTAGCAGCAGCCCGTTCAGCACATACGATAACGGGCTGCTGTAACGCAAGTGCCGACGTTTGCATCGCGCTAGCGCAGATAGAGCATCTTCTAGCTCTATCTGCGCTAGCAGTGACAGACCCGGAAACGCTGCAGACTGCGTCTCAGGGTCGTGCGCTAGCGATGCGTCCGACATTGCTTTCAATGGCGGCGTTAACGGACTACGTTACACCGCGTTATGCAGCCATGTAACGTAGTCCGTTTAACGGACCACCATAACGCAATGTGAACCCGGCCTTAGACTTTATGAAAGAAAGGACACCTGGACTAAACCCCCTGATTGCCCCCCTCTGTCCTGGGAATGAGTGGGATTTGATGCACTCACTGCTGGATCAAGGTTATCATCTCTATGGAGATACTTTTATACCAGCTTTCCTCTCTTCAATTCCCTCTTTGCATGAGCTACCGCAGTCTGTGGTACTGTCCGCAAATTTCAGAGAGGCCACCCTAGGACGCCATTTGGGCAGCTGCTCAGGAAGGGTGAGTGCAAAGGCCAATGTAGCAACAACATGCTGGTGGTCAAGTACAAGGACAAGAGGTATGTCCTTTCCTTGTCCACAATACATGGTAATGGCAGCACCTCCAGCACTGTATGAGGTACCTCTACACACGTCCAAAAACCACATGTGTACTGGGGTACAACAAGAACATGGGAGTAGTTCATCGCTCTGATCAAGTCCTCAAGCCATACAGTGCCACGAGAAAAGCCAAGCTGTGGTACAAGAAGCAGGCCGTGCACATCGTACAGATGGCAAAGTACAACGCTTTTGTGCTATCACGATGTGCAGGCCAGACCGGAACCTTCTTTCAGTTCCAGTGAAGTAGTGATTAAGGCCCCAATATTTGGCAGTCAGAAAAGAGCAGGCCCCAGTACTTCTGGAACTGAAAGTGCCCGTGTTGTACCAGGGCAGTAATTCCCCGGTGAGGTCCCTCAAACTGGAAAGAGGAATGTTGCAAAAAAGGTGCAAAGTGTGTTCCAGAAGTCGGATACGAAAGTAAACCATTTATCAGTGTGATATCTACGCTGACAAATCTTGTTGGCAAGCACAGCAGTCAGATGTTTTTTGTAGATGATGAGGTTTGCGCACATGTCATGAGGAATTTTGGTCCACTCCTCTTTGCAGATCATCTCTAAATCATTAAGATTTTGAGGCTGTCGCTTGGCAACTCAGAGCTTCAACTTCCTCCATATATTTTCTATGGGATTAAGGTCTGGAGACTGGCTAGGCCACTCCATGATCTTAATGTGCTTCTTTATGAGCCACTCCTTTGTTGCCTTGGCTGTATGTTTTGGGTCATTGTCTTGCAGGAAGACCCAGCCACAACCCATTTTTAATGTCCTTGCGGAGGGAAGAAGGTTGTTACTCAGCATTTTATGGTACATGGCTCCATCCATTCTCCCATTGATGTGGTGAAGTAGTCTTGAGCCCTTAGCAGAGAAACACCTGCAAAACATAATGTGTCCACCTCCATGCTTGACAGTGGGGACGGTGTTCTTTGGGTCATAGGTAGCATCTCTCTTCCTCCAAACATGGCGAGTTGAATTAATGCCAAAGAGCTCAATTTTTGTCTCATCTGACCACAGCACCTTCTCCCAATCACTCACAGACTCATCCGGGTGTTCATTGGCAAACTTCAGATGGGCCTGTACATGTGCCTTCTTGAGCCGGGTGACCTTGCTGGCACTGCAAGATTTTAAACCTTTACGGCGCAATGTGTTACCAATGGTTTTCTTGGTGACTGTGGCTCCAGTTGCCTTTGCCTTGAGATCATTAACAAGTTCCCCCTGTGTAGTTTAAGGCTGACATCTTACCTTCCTCGTGATGAAGGATACCCCCGAGTGAGATTTTGCATAGTGCCCAAGATCGGTGTCGATTAACAGTCATTTTGTATTTCTTCCATTTTCTTACTATTACACCAACAGTTGTCTCTTTCTCACCCAGCGTTTTACTTGTGGTTTTGTAGCCCATTCCAGCTTTGTGCAGGTCTATGATCTTGTCCCTGACATCCTTATAAAGCTCTTTGGTCTTGCCCATGTTGTAGAGGTTAGAGTCTGACTAATTAATTGAATCTGTGGATAGGAGTCTTTTATAAAGATCAATAGTAGAGAAAACACACATCCGCACTGCTCAAAGGTCCAACTCAGTGACCGTATTATAATATCGGTCTAGCACCACAGAAAGTGATACTGGCTGTATGAATCCTTTACACCTGAATCAACGGGGTGCTGCTGCCAGGAAAAATGTGTGCAGAATCCAAATGGCAAAAAAGAAAAAGTAGGCGCGCACTTACCCTGTTGCGGTGAATATCACTTTATTAGGACATATAAACAAACGGATAGCAGGGAGGGATAGGGTCAGCCACGGACAACGATCGTTTCGTGCTCTACGGCACTTCAACGGGTCCTACCCGTTGGACCCGTTGAAGTGCCGTAGAGCACGAAACGATCGTTGTCCGTGGCTGACCCTATCCCTCCCTGCTATCCGTTTGTTTATATGTCCTAATAAAGTGATATTCACCGCAACAGGGTAAGTGCGCGCCTACTTTTTCTTTTTCTTTTTTGTCTTTTATAAAGATGACTATGTAATCTAGGAGCATCTAACTGGTCTGTAGGAGCCAGAACTCTGAGGGATCAAATACTTATTTCTCACGGCAAAATGCAAATACATTTATATAATTAATACAATGTGATTTTCTGGATTTTATTTTTGATATTCTCTCAATGTTAAAATTAACCTACCCTTAAAATTATAGACTGTTCATGTCTTTGTCAGTGGACAAACTTACAAAATCAGCAAGGGATCAAATACTTAGTTTCCCCACTGTACCTGAGACACATACCCATTATAACCTATGGGGTTGCGTACATGTCCATGTCACAGTGTGACAGTGTGTCTATGCGACCCACATGTAGACATGTCCATGGAGACAGGGACAATGGAAGTCTATGGGTCCGTGTAAACACGTACAGCAAACGGATGGAATCCGTGTGACACGTCCTGGAATGCGTGTGACATGTCTTGGAATAAAATGGATTCAAGATTTTTTTTTTAATGTGTTAAAGAAATGCAAAGATAACATAGATACATTAATAGATAAATTGATTTCCTTCACATATATAATTTGTGCCATGCATGTGTACCTGGATTAACCTAATAAAATACATGAAAAAAAACAATAACTGGTAACCAGCAAAGGTAAAGCAGACAGATGAGAGCTTATAATATCAGGCTGGGAAGGTCCGTGGTTATTGGGCCCTTCCCAGCCTAAAAGTAGCAGCCTGCAGCCACCCCAAAAGTGGAGCATCACATGAGGTGTGCCAGTTCTGGTGCTTCGCCTTGGCTCTTCCCAATGCCCTGGTGCAATGGCAATCGGGGTAACGATGTTTTGGGTTGATGTCAGCTGTGAAGTGTCCAAAAACACAGCTGGCATCAAGCCCTCGTGTAGTAATGGAGAAGTGTCTATTAGACATCCTCATTACTAACCCAGGAAAAAAGTATAACCCAATGTACCGAATGCCATGTAGTCCATCGAATGGAAACCTGAAAAGAACTTATACACATATACACAAAACACAGAAAAGTAAACCAAAGACTTTTCCTCGTTCACCACTTTATTAAAAACATTACGCACATTACATTGTAACCTTATTGTTGCTGGGCCTTTTAGTCTGACACAAGGCATCCTTTTAATTGCATTTTTTTTTACTAACGTATTAATAAAATTTTGATATTGTTACACACACTCCTTGTTCCCTGGTTTTCTGATAAACGTGTTGTGGTACGGAGTGTGGACTACGTCTGACCTGCGTGGGAAGTTTTTTTTTTTAAATAACTTGGCGACCGACATAAAGTGTCTGTTTTATGTCTCTGTGTTTTGTGTGTATGTTCTTTTTAGGTTTCCATTTGCTGGACTACGTTAGATTCAGTGGACTACGTCGGACCTACATCGCATTTTTTTTATTATTAAAGTGGTGAACCAGGTAAAATGTCAGTGAGGGTTTATTTAAATAAAAAAAATTGTTTTGTTAGTTATTCTTTTCCTGGGCTAGTAATGGGGATGTCTGATAGAAACCACCAGGACTTGATGCCAGCTGTGTTTTGGGACTCTTTACTGCTGACATCAACCCCAAGCACCATTGCCCAGATTGCCAATGCACCAGGACATCAGGAAGAGCCGAGGTGAAGCATCAGAAATGGAGCATTTAATATGATGCGCCATTTCTGGGGCGGCTGCAGGCTGGAAATTTTAGGCTGGAAAGGGCCCAATAACCATGGACCGTCCCTGCCTGATAATATCCGCTCTCAGGTGTCGGCTTTACCTTTGCTGGCTATCAAAAATATCATTTATTTATTAGGTTAATACATGTATGGTAACTACACATGTGAGTCACTAATTTTATATGTGATGGCTCTGTAGCCATTATCTATTTATCTGTTATCTTTGAACATCTTTAACACATAAAAATCAGTCATTTATATTATGCACTCTATACCGGTACGTGGCGCAGTTCCACCTTGATCAATTACCGTGCTGCGTATTTCCCTGTAACTTAGCTGCCCAGAGTTAGCACTGTTAATTGAATTCCCGTCCACACTGACACTGCAGGAGCCAAACCGGTGCACACACAGCGTGCAGTCTCATCCTCCTCTCCTGTCTGCAGCGGCTGCTCGCTACGACATGAGCTTGTGTGAAGCGCGCGGCCGCTGCAGACTGGAAAGAGGGATGACAGCGCGCCTCCACTGATATTGTGTCAGAGAGGACAAAACCTAACATAAAAACAAAATGAACATACGCTCTGCTGTAAGTAAATCCGTAAAAGCAATAGTACATATAAATAACATTGGGTTCTTAGTAAACACCGTTTTTGATAAAGAAAAAAAAAAAAAAATGTAAAAACCATCAGAATCAAGGTGTACCCAAATCGGGATGGTCCTAACCTCTAGTATTACGACCTTACCATGTGTCAATAGTGACGTCAGTGTGAATATGGGCCGAATATGGACACCCAGCAATGGGAAGCTATAGAAATGTAATGTCAGCTCAAAGAAAGGGAGGACATACCCTTACCTGCAGAAACCTGAAACTTAACGGACAAAAATGAACTGGAGTACAAGCTGGTAAGCATGAATAGGAGCTTGTTCACACTGGCCATTAAACAGACAAAACCTGTTTACAGGGTGCAGCCGGATCCATCAATTGGGAGCTTGTAAACTAGGGGCTTGTACTTGTGTGATGCACGGAGAGTGCCCGCCTAATCGAATATTAGGGTCAAGTAATAGGCTGTTGGCTGGGCACATGTGTGTGATTGGTGCCCCATTGCATGCTTTATCTGTGTGCAGTGCTAATAGTAGGCAATCACCCGCTCCATGGATTGGAGTGGTTGTTTCATCAGTATTTTGCACCCGTGTTACCTCCTTTAGTAAGGGGGTGTGCTGCATCCTCTTTGTGCATTTTCCAATATGACCTTTGGCTGGTAAATACCATTGCTTTTTCTTGCTATGTTTATAATTTAAATTATTTTTGAAATTTTCTAAGTTCCCTTTATTTCTCTGTGCTTTTATTAATAGTTTAAAAAAAAATCACTTTTTTTACTTTTTGAAAATGTCATTTTTTTAAATTGATAAACTCAAACCATATCGTCCTAAGTTTCCTAACAACATAAAAGTACAATATGCCACAAAAAAATTACTGAAAATGCCTTAAAAAGTGAAAGCATTCCAAAGTTACTGCCATGCAAATTGACCCATATGCTTGGAAAAAAGGGGCCACAACCTATAGTAGCAAACAGGCAACAGCACTGATGAAGAATTATGATCAATGAGTAATATCCCTTTATTTGTCTTTATATGTGTAATGTTGAAACATCGTCATGTAGGTCAATTATAGAAATAATAGTTTCTTGAAATCTTTAAAGTGGCGGAGCTTTAATTTGAGTGCCTTTGCAAGAAAGATAAAAATGCCCAATAATGAAAAGCAACTTTTAGAAGAGCAATCATAATAACATACTGCCATCTAGTGGTGATTCTGCTATAATACACTAGTGAGCAACTACCAGGAACCATTAAGGCCCCCAAAATGAAGCATGTTTAATAACTCATTTAATTGTAGCATTTTATGGCTAAAGATTCAGATGGTATAAAAAAAAAAGTTATGTGAATTCTGGCTAATATTAGATTAGTTACATTCACTGTAATTTTTATGCTGCTCACCAAGCTGTAGCAACACAAAAAAAGCACAAAAAATCATTACTTCTAGGACAAATGTGCTTTTGCATTACTACATTCCCAGAGCCATAACTGTTTCACTAAGCTGCATGAGGCTGGGAGTCTGTAGGATGAGTTATAGTTTTCAATGTCGCATTCTGGGGTACATGTACCTTGTTAATTAACTGTTTTTACTTCTTTTTGTAGATGTGTGATGTAAAAATAAACAACAACTCAGCAATGTTTTTCTTGGATTTCTTTTATAACATTGTTAAAGCACCACTCCGGTGGTGGAGTGGTGCTTCTAATGTAAGGCCCCTGCACTTAGTCTTATACTTACCCGCCGCCACTCCCCTCGGTCTCCTGCCTGATCGCTCCAGTGTTTCATAGTAGTTACTTTTCAATGCAAATGTTTCTGGCCTCATAGACTTACATTGAGAGCTTGTCACATAACTTCTGGCTTCCAGTTGCACAGTAAAACCGTTTTGTACGTTTGATTTCTTTTTTTATTTTTGCACAATTTGTTCTCATTACACTCAAACTTTTACTTACAATTATCGGAATGCACCTATAATATATCACAATTAGGCTACAATGCAATACATTATTGCAGTACCTGCATAACTCACAGGTAACCTCGATGACCCTAGGAGGCATGGCAAGTCTGCCTCTTAGGCTATGTGCACACGGTGCGGATTTTGCTGCGGATCCGCAGCGTTTCTGCAGCTGCGGATCCGCAGCAGTTTCCCATGAGTGTACAGTCAATTGTAAACCTATGGGAAACCGAAAACGCTGTGCACATGCTGCAGAGAAAAAACGCACGGGAACGCATCGGTTTACAATCCTCAGCATGTCACTTCTTTTGTGCAGAATCGCGGGGATTCCGCACACATAGGAATGCGTTGATTTGCTTACTTCCTGCATGGGACTATGCCCACCATGCGGGAAGTAAGCGGATCATGTGCGGATGGTACCTGGGGTGGAGGAGAGGAGACTCTCCTCCAGGCCCTGGGAACCATATTTGTGTTAAAAAAAAAGAATTAAAATAAAAAATAATGATATACTCACCTCTCAGCGCTGCACGCGGCCGTCCGGTCTCAGGGTTGTATGCGAGTAGGGCCTGCGATGACATCGCGGTCACATGACGAAGGTCCTTCTCGCACAGCATCTTTGGAACCAGACCGCCGCGTGCAGCCCCGAGGAGATCTGGACGTCGGGGGGTGAGTATAACCATTTTTTAAAATTATTTTTAACATTACTATTGATGCTGCATATACAGCATCAATAGTAAAACAAGTGCAGGAGTAAAACCCGCAGCGGAAACCGCAAGACAAACCGTCATAAATCTGCAGGGAGAACCGCAGCGGTTTTGCCCTGCAGATTTATCAAATCCGCTGCGGGAAAACCCGCAGGGACCCGAACTGCTGGGAGATCGTTGGTCGCTGGGAATGATCAG
The DNA here is from genome assembly GCF_032444005.1 of Ranitomeya imitator. Lineage (NCBI taxonomy): Eukaryota > Metazoa > Chordata > Amphibia > Anura > Dendrobatidae > Ranitomeya > Ranitomeya imitator. The sequence continues at coordinate 52,845,453 of NC_091289.1, read as the reverse complement.
GACCTTTTTTTGGTCGCTGATCACCCGCTGTCATTGCTGGATCGGCGTGTGTGATGCCGATCCAGCGATGTGTTCACTGGTAACCAGGGTAAATATCGGGTTACTAAGCGCAGGGCCGCGCTTAGTAACCCGATATTTACCCTGGTTACCATTGTAAAAGTAAAAAAAAAAAACAACAAAAAAAAAACACAGTACATACTCACATTCCGATGTCTGTCACGTCCCTCGCCTTCAGCTTCCCTGCACTGACTGTGAGCGCCGGCCGTAAAGCACAGCGGTGACGTCACCGCTGTGCTCTGCTTTATGGCCGGCTGGCGCTAACACAGTGAGTAGCTGACGCCGGAGGACGTGACAGACACCGGAATGTGAGTATGTACTGTTTTTTTTTTTTACATTTACAATGGTAACCAGGGTAAGCATCGGGTTACTAAGCGTGGCCCTGCGCTTAGTAACCCGATGTTTACCCTGGTTACCCGGGGACTTCGGCATCGTTGGTCGCTGGAGAGCTGTCTGTGTGACAGCTCTCCAGCGACCACACAACGACTTACCAACAATCACGGCCAGGTCGTATCGCTGGTGATCGTTGGTAAATCGTTAAGTGTAACGGTACCTTTAACCAAGACCATGAGATATTTCTGACACTGGCTGTTACTGTGAGAAATCTGTAGTGAAAATGTGCAGAACTGCGCAAGTTAAAAGGTGTGTGCAAGTTTGGGGCTGAAGTCTGCAGTCATTCTATGTGATCGCAGACTTGTGAATCCTAACAGAGTGCACAGTGCTCACTGTCAGGATTCTTCGGTGGAGGCACCGGGAGCAGGTGGTCATGTGACAGCAAGTATGCGATTTGCTTATTCCGACTAGACGTGTATGGCCTCGTTCAATTCACTTGTATGAAGCGAGGCCATGTTCGTCTTGTCGGCATGAAACCGCATGTATGCTAATCACATATTTGGGGTCCGGCGCCAAAAACTCCCGGAGAAAACAAAGCTTGGACACCCGCTTTAAGGGTTCCAAAATCCTCAATATGTGGCAAGATCCACAACATAGGAGCAAGCTACATGTGAGTGAGATGTTGCCTTGTTCTTTACTCTGTTGGATATTTTAGTTGCACAATCCACACTGAATACCAGCAGCAGCACAGCCACTATCTATAAGAAAATCACCATAAAATACAATGATAAACAAACAGTAGTTTACATTTCAGCTCCGTACCTGTGAATCCAACGTTTTAAACTCCATCTCAAATGGTAGAAAAGTGCAATGACCCTCCAGTTTATGGTTATAGATGGTTCCATTCTCAGCTGCAAGAACAACGTAAGTGGGATGAACAGAACAGCCAGAAGTTTGTGTGCAGAGGTCTTCAAAACGTAGCAACATAAATGTATTTACAGGCGATAATTAGGGCTGTGATATAACAACGCTTTACATTGTAAAGGGCTTCCCCAAAAAAGATCCAGATGATCCAAGTACATCTTGCAGGAAAAATCCATCATTCTGATAACTTCTAAGGGGTTATTGGCACAGAGGGGAACGAGGGAACTAGCTGGTACCTTTGAGTGTATTTTTTTTCTGCCACTGCTCCATGGATAGTAATAGTATCTAGTATCTAACTAGAAAAATTATATTATGCGGTGTTGTTGCCTCATTCGTATGTAAACCTACAAGTGGTAAATTCCTGTTCAGATGTCAGCAACATGTTAGTGCTAAAAATGTAATTCTTCATTCCTATCATTCCACTTTGCATTAATTCCTGAAAAGCAACTGAAGGGTTAATACACAACCTGACAGCAGTTTTGAGCATGTTGAGGTCTCACTTTTGGGGTTTACTTCAAAACTGTATAGTTCCCTAAAAAAAATACTTTTTTTTTTTTCAAGGAAATTTAGAAAACGTCAGAATTGCTGCTAAAGTTTTACACCTTCTAATTTCCTAACATATTACAATGACATTTGACACATGCTGTTGATGTAAGGTAGACGTAGGGGATGCGATATTTATTAACTATTTTGTGTGCTACAATTATCTGGATTAATGGTATAAAATTGGTTTGAAAATTCCTGACACTGTAAATAAAATATCATAAGTAAATGTAAAACTCGTCAGCCTAAATTTACCACTATCATAAAGTATAATGTGTCAAGGTAAAAAAAAACAGTCGCACAATCACTGGGATATGTTGAAAGAGTCAAGAGCTATTGCCACAAAGTTACCGTACACTGGTCGGATTTGAAAAAAATTGATTTGGCCACTAAGGGGTATCGCTCCTAGAAAACTTTTGTCTTTTTTTGGCATAAAAGTAATTACATAAAGTGTGACAAAGAAGGTCACTGCCCAAACAATGGAGCAAACACTGTGGCCTGTAACCTCTTTGTCAACACAGGTCTGATTTTGGAGCACAGGTTTATCTTCCAAAAACAGCGAATGAACCATTACACTACTGGAACCATTACACCCCATGGCCGGTAAGTCCAATTACTCCTGTTTGGTACTCCCCAGAGAGAAACATTCCCCCCTTAGACCACCAGTCAGAGGCCTCTCAACCAGTCAAATCAATACTCTTGATTTGCACTGAAAAGGGGCAAACACCCTGAAACACGTGTCTGGTTTGGCTTTTTATCCCAAGTCATGTTACAAGGCTCGTTAAAGGGTCGATTTTGACTTTTAGGATTGTGAATCCCAATAGGAGGCACTAGAGGTCCTGTCCTCTTCGTCTCTGAACAAGATATTTTATACCATGCCACAAGTCGCTACTTACTTTTATTCTCGGTTTTCTTGAAGTATCTTGTGATCTTAATCCCAATGACTTTTTCAAAGAATTCAATTTCATGTGTACAATTCGCAAATTTTGCCTGGATATTTTTCAAGTCAGTCCCATCTCCATTGCTGCTTTTTACGTGAAATGCATCTCTGAAAAAAATAACAAAAAAGGATTTAAAAACGGAAATATTATCTGTGATAAGTAGAGCACTCTGGGGGGTATGTCCGTCACTGAATATATGTACAAGTGCTATGGGAGGGAAAAAGCAGGACTCACACTACACGAATGCTCAAAATTGGCTGATTAGAGACCAATAGCTCAGGCACTAACCCTGCTTAGTTGTGCTGGAGGCTCAACTTTCCTAAATATATGTACAATCCTGGTGCAGCAGAAGACCCAGTATTTTCAACCCAGCAGACAAGACATGCGATTAGTGATGATAAACAATAATTTATTAAAATCTCAAGTTTTATGTATCATACCCCATGTTTATCAATACGTCAAAAGAAAAGGTAGAACTTCTTAAAGAAAAACACATTTTACATTTAACTCAATTAAGGTTTGCCATTATCAGGCTTTTAGCGCTTATATTTGGACAGGCAAAGCACATTCAGCGACTGGTTTTATTAATTTTTTTATTGAATCGCATCCTTGAACATAGTAAGAAAAGTTCACACCACTTTCTTGCACCTTGTTAGAGTGGGCCCGATTCATCAAAGCTGTCACACCAGAATTCCGGAGTAAAAGATTTAATAAATCACAAAGTTTAAAGCGCAACTTTGACTTTTATCGTTTTCACAGTAGTTTCTCCCAGCTGTGCCAAAATGGGCAGACCTTGGGCATGACAGGGGACGTGACAGCTCATCTAATTTATGACAACCTACAGTGTTCATTACCCCCAAAATCTCACTCCAGTCCCTGAGTGGAGTAAGATTTCTGGTGTAGGGTATGGAGGCGCACACAGATAGGTTGAATTTATCAACACTTTTACGACAAATTTATGTTGTAATTTGCACAAAATTTGGATTCTCTTTCCATTTCTATGCAGGCCCCTCAAACTTTTCTGTAAACTGGGTGTGACTTATCAAAAAGGGACGGAGCAAATCACAGTCTAATAGATTTACTATAACTTTACACTAATAAGTGACAAATTGTAGAAAAGTCTACTGCAGTTGATAGATGGCTTAGATTTACAAATTTGGCCCGGTCAGGTCGAAAATGCACCAAATTCATTACGAGCTGTGCACCTCCTAATCTATTGACTGCAACTTACATCAGATTTCTTCAAGGCTGGCGTAAAAAAAGGAGAGTCTTGATAATCAGACCATTGTACTGTAATTGTATAGCAGTTTTCATGCAAATGTTAGATGCAATCACATTAGTTGGTATAATGAGAGAAGTATCACTCATTCATTACACTTTACCACGTTACCTCCTTTTTCATTAAAGGGAATCTGTCTGAAGGATCAGCCCTCCTCAGCCGTCTATATGGGCATTCAGGCCACCGGAAGCTGAATAAAATACCTTGATATCTGAGGCCAAAAAGCCTACTATGACTTAGTCATACAAGACACTAAAGGATGTAATGACTGTCGGGGCACAACGGGTCCATCGCTGGGCCTATCACCGTGACAAGCCTCACAAATGTTTGATCTGCTGCACCTGGTCCAATGATTGCAGCTGGAGTCCTCTACCCCCGTGCAAATGGTAGAGTGGGTGGTGATGGACCGGTTTGTGCACTCCCTTCTGAGGCTAATACACACTTGGGTTGCCGTGGGTGATCCCCAGAATGCAGATGACCTGGTCAGACTGGTCGAAAGGTATCAGGGGGTTGAGGATTCCTTGGGGAGGCAACCCACTCTATAACTGGGGTCCCAACAGGTGGGCAGTGGCCCAAAAAGGCATGGGGTGTCCAAGGTACAAAGTGGCAGGGAACGTAATGCCAAAAGGTCCCAGTTGACGATTTTATATGCTGGAAATGTCACTGTCAAGGCTATATAGTCGCCCGTGTCCCCTGACTTCGGAGCAGATGGACTGTAGCCTGAGATGATGCTGTTCATGCTATGCATATTCGGCCTACACTGTGAACGGTTCACCCAGCGAGGGGCCACAAGCTTGTCCCGTAAAAGTGAATGGTCTAAAAGTGACTAGACTGCTAGACTCAGGGAGTTTGGTGACCCTTGTGAGGGCCACACTTCCTCTCCAGCTGATTAGTGACTAGAAGGTTGGCATCTACTGACGTCCGCAGGGATTCCTTGATATAGTGAAGGAAACCTGGGAAGCTGAAGTCACGCCCCACTGGAGCGTCATTGAGCACGATATCCATTGTAAAAGGACATCTCCTTCAGGCACAAGAGGTTCAAGCTAGGGTCTACAATCAGTCAGCCAGGGTGAGGCAGTTCAGCCCCGGCGACCGAGTCCTCATACATATTCCCACAATGGAGAGTAAGATCTTGGCCAAATGGCAAGGCCCCTATGAGGTGCTGGAGAAGTTTGGTGAAGTGAACTACAAGGTTCATAAACCAGGAAGACGTAAACCGTACTAAGTGTACCACGTCCATCACATCAAGCCATGGCAAGAAAGGGAGTCCGTGGAAACTACATGTTAGCTGGTCAAGCCAGAAGCAGATACTGAAGGCCTCACAATAGCAGAGATGCTGTCCAAGGTCCAAAAACAGCAATGTTGGGAATTGCTGCAGTAGAACCAGAACCTCGGAATTGTTATAACGATAGGGGAACACTGTACGGTAAGATTATTACTACATTGTTATACTGTTAGTACTACCAGCCCTGTGGTGGTGCCACTTTACATCTATTTGGCTCAACTACAAGCATTTTTGGCTACCCTTTTAACTATAATGTATGTTTTTAAGTACAAATAAAGATTGTCATAGTGATTGTTCAAAATACGCTGTTTTCTATATGATTATATGTATCTAGCGTAGAACAAGTGTTCCTATTTACCCGATTTGGATGCAATAGTTTTCTGAATATTTCCTTCAGCTTACACAGTGTGTTAATTGTGTGTCCTTTAGCTGGGGGTAACAATCTGATGCTCAAAGTAGCAGTGTATGCAAGATAATCCAGGAATCTCACAGAACTGGAGGAATTTGCCAAGGAAGAATGGATGAAAATCCCTCAAACAAGAACTGAAAGACTCCTGTCTGGCAACAAAAAGCGTTTACAAGCTGTGATAATTTCAAAAGGTGGTGCTACTAGGTACTAACCATGCAGGGTGCCCAAACGTTTGCATCCGCAAATTTTACTTTTTGTAATTTTTAAAATGTAAAAGATGAAGATATATACTGGTATATATATATATATTTTTCTAAAATACAGGGTGGGCCATGTATATGGATACACCTAAATAAAATGGGAATGGTTGGTGATATCAACTTCCTGTTTGTGGCAGATTAGTATATGGGGGGGGGGACTTTTCAAGATGGGTGGTGACCATGGCGGCCATTTTGAAGTCAGCCATTTTGGATCCATAGAAACAAGAAAGAAAACAGACTAGGCCAATAACGGTATGTACAGCCATAAATTATATAAACATATCAAACAATTTTAATTTTAATTACACCTCAAAACAGGACATGTACAAAATAAAACCAATTAAAAAGGTCTGGATACAGGACCATATACCGTCACCCCTAAACATATGTGGCATAGATAGGTCTAACATATAGAAGGAATGTTCCTACATAAATACAAAATATAAATATATATACATACACAATGTCTCTTGTCCACAGGATATTCTATCAGATCACAGAAAAAATACGGGAACATAATATAACATATACTCAGAAAATAAAGTGAGCCAAACCCAGCATACCAAATGGCAAATAATTATAGTAATTTTCTCCTATGTAATAATGTGGTCATATGTCAGGATAAGTATGCTCATATATGGCGGTGATAATGCCATAAACAAATATGTCCCTCACGACCCTGATAGGACTCAGAATACTCCAAGCCACAACCAGGTGTGTGGCAAATATCCCACAAAAGTGCAAGAAAACAGGCAAAATATGCTATCCCCAGATTTTCAATATGGGCACACAGTGAGACCATAGTATAACGTCCCAGCGGTATACCTGTGGCACCAATAGTCAGCAAAAGTGTGGCATGAATAGCGATACCTGAAGAGGACAAGAGACAAATGAAGGGGTGAGGCAGCCCTCACATAGGAGAAAATTACTATAATTATTTGCCATTTGGTATGCTGGGTTTGGCTCACTTTATTTTCTGAGTATATGTTATATTATGTTCCCGTATTTTTTCTGTGATCTGATAGAATATCCTGTGGACAAGAGACATTGTGTATGTATATATATTTATATTTTGTATTTATGTAGTAACATTCCTTCTATATGTTAGACCTATCTATGCCACATATGTTTAGGGGTGACGGTATATGGTCCTGTATCCAGACCTTTTTAATTGGTTTTATTTTGTACATGTCCTGTTTTGAGGTGTAATTAAAATTAAAATTGTTTGATATGTTTATATAATTTATGGCTGTACATACCGTTATTGGCCTAGTCTGTTTTCTTTCTTGTTTCTATTGTTCATTTACTGGCCAGGTTTTGCACCCTTTCCTTTTCTGATTAGTGCAGGGGTGCACCACTTACATATACTACTATAGCCATTTTGGATCCAACTTTATTTTTTCCAATGGGAAGAGGATCATGTGACACATCAAACTTATTGAGAATTTCACAAGAAAAACAATGTAAGTATGTACTGTTTGTTTTTTTTCCACTATTTATCTCCCTGACTTCACACCAGGCTTCTGATGATATTGGTAGCTCAGCAGAAATAGTGCGCATCTGCAGGTCACTAATTCACTCTGGGCATGTGCACATTGACTGACAGCTAGCTCTGCACACACACACTGCAGGCAGGCTGCCAATCAAAGAGCCGGGGAGTGAGTGCGTTAACGGTGTAGTGACTGTAGCCGTCCCCTGCACCTCCTTGATGACTGGAAGCAAGCGGCTGCAGGGAAAACATAGATTACCTTCATTTTCTCCCTCTAGCTGCTGCTCCAGTAAGTCAGAAAATCAAGATTTTATTTACCTGCAGATTACAGTATATCTTCTTTTAAATACTGTCTTGTAGAGGGGACAGGTTCCATTTAAAGGACTGAAAGCAAAAAAAAACGACGCTTAATACTAACAATGCTTTCCTGATGTTGGCACTGGACAGGAATATGATCTCTCTCCGATTTTCTTCATATTGTCCCTTCAGTTCTTGAATTTCTTGCTTGAGTGAAGAAATAGCATCATCACACCTCTCAATTATATTTTTCTGCATCTTTAGTATGCTGCCGAAAGAGAGATAAAAGAAAGATTAATGTGCTAAAAGTAAAAAAAAAACTGAAATAAAATATAGGATTAAATAATACTGAGAATGAAGGTGAAGTGTTGTGCCTTCAGGAACCGTATCTGCTCTATTAGGGCATATGGACATCACAGTGGAAGCGGCCCACTCAGAACCCTTTCTATGAGCCAGGATAGAGATCCACACACAAGGAGATGTCCCCTCTGTGGTGTAAAGAAGCTACAAGTCTTATATGGACAGCAGTGCTGCAAGGCTGTAGTGCTAACCACTGAGCCACCGTGCTGCTCAGATATAGAGGACTATGGGATACATTATACTATATGGAGGACTATGATTGTACATTATACTATATAGAGGACCATGGGCTATGCATTATACCAGAGGTCCCCAACCTTTCTGACCTTGAGAGTCACATCCAGCCTTGAGAGAGGGTCACGAGCCACATCCAGCCTTGAGAAAGGGTCACGAGCCACATGCAGCTCCTGCCCCCTCACAATAGTGACAACCAAAGCCTCCATTACAGACATAATGGTAAATAAAACTTTTCCACAAAGATCACTCCAAAGCAGTATACTAAGATCCAGGGGTTCCTACAGTACCCCCATTCAGTATTCTCCTATAAAGCACCCCCAAGACACTGTCACATCAAGCTTCAAGCACCTCCTCAGACAGGTGGTGTTATCTTGTCTCCAGCGTACCATACTTATATCATCTCAAAACCCCTAAGTTCACTATATGTGCATCCAGATCTGCTCTTCTGTGCAGTGCTGCTCACAAAATTCACCATTTTCAGATGTGCTCTTCATACCGGTCTGCTAGAACTCAAGCTAATGCAACAAGCTGGCAGACAGCTGCTAGTCACAACTCATGGGACCGCGAGCCACATGTGGCTCCCGAGCTACAGGTTGGGGACCGCTGCACTATACTATATGGAGGACCATGGTGCTGCATTATACTATATGTATGACCATGGGGCGTTTTATACTTTATGGAGACCTATAGGTTGCATTATACTATATGGAGCATTATGGGGTGCATTATACTATATGGAGGACTAAGGGGGTGCACTATACTATGTGGAGCACTATGGTGTCTATTATACTATGTGGGGGACTATGGGAGTGCATTATGCTATGTGGAGGACTATGGGGTGCACTATACTATATGGAGGGCTAAGGGGGTGAACTGTACTATATGGAGGACTAAGTGGGTGCACTATACTATGTGGAGCAATACACTATATGCAGCACTATGGGGTGCATTATACTATGTGGAGGACTATGAGGGTGCACTATACTATACAGAGGCCTATGGGGTGTACTATACTATGTGGAGGGCTATGGGGGTGTATTATACTATATAGAGGCCTATGTGGTGCATTATACTATGGGAAGTGAATTGTACTACATGGATGACTATGGAGTGTATTATACTATATGGAGGACTATGGGAAGTGTATAATACTATATGAAGGACTATGCAGTGTGCATTTTACAATATGGAGGACTGTGGTGCACATTATAATATATGAGGACTATGGGGTGTATTATACTATATGGAGCAGTATGAGGAGTGTATTATACTATATGGAGGACTATGGAAAGTGTATAATACTATATGGAGGACTATGGGGTGTGCATTTTACAATATGGAGGACTGTGGTACACATTATAATATATGGAGGACTATGGGGTGTATTATACTGAAAGAGCCAAATGCTGCATATTCATTGAGTGATTGGATTGTTTATGTGGGAACAGAAATCCTTGTTCTCAGCAGCACATCGCCGATGTAAACTGCAGATATCATGAGACTGTATGGGGAAACAAAAGCCAGACTTCAGTATTGTCGATCGCACTCATTGAACGCGCTGTGTCAGCGCATGTAAATACAACCAGAATGTTTCTGTGACGGTGCGATATGTGTGCATTCGGGGCCCCACTTTTTGTAAAACCGGCCCTGCTCCTGAGTGACGGCGTTTGTGAGCTGCGCACAACCAGGGCTGACATGGCTGCTGGCCAATATCACATTACAGCTTGTGCCCCCCTTCATGTGGCGGACATTGGGGCGCACACTGCAGAAGTGACTCCTCCCAGTAATATATCCGCACTCAGCCCCCCAATTCCCGCCAGAGCTTTGCACACAAGCTCCGCCCACCACGGCCCTCAGGCCCCGCCTCCGCGCTCCGCCATTATCACCGGCGCTACCAATACCTCCCGCTTGTCCACTAGGCAGCACTCACCTCACTCTCCTTTACTCTTCAAACTAAGCGCGCCTTACTTTGTCCTCGCAGCTGCGCAGTAATAGTCAATGCAACAAAAAAAAAAAAATCAAGTCCCTAATAACTGCGAGAACAGGAGCTGGGAACGTGACCTTTCTAGAGAAGGCAAAAAATGAGGCGGGAAAAGCCCGTAACGTGTCCAGCTGCTGCGCTACTACTGAGAATTCACGAAAAAACTAAACTTGTCGCCCGCCACAAACTCGGAAAAAATGGTTTGCTCCGTGTACGTCGCCTTTCAGCTTCCTTTCCGGTTTGGTAAGCGCCGAGGTTGCGCTGCTTCCGAGATTCTTATCACAAACGCTGTGATGTAGAGGATGAGGCGTTACATGTACGTCCTCCCGTCACTCCGAGCGATACCGGCGCTGTAAACGGTGACGTATAGGAGCAGCGGAACAGCTGGGGGGGGGGACGGCTTGCCAAGCGGAACGTTGTAGACAAGCACTTGTTTCCTGTGGGAATGCATTTCCCGGGACACAGGAGTGCAATGTGAGTTTCCCAGTGTTGCTGTGGCAGTGGTGTGGCGGTGCCCGGCCGGTGAGGTGAGCGTCCGCTGCTCGTGTCTGTCCTCCATACATGCTGCACTCACACCCGGCTCCGCTACCTGCAGGGAGAAATGGAGTCCTGTAAACGCTACTGATTATGTAGGTGATTGTTAGGGCCGGCACCTGGTGTATTGGGCCCCTGGGAGCCCCTGTGACTCTTCTTCGCTTTCAAATCTTTTCCCTCCCCTTCAAAGATCTATAACTTTCTATGTGGGCTGATAAAGTGGTGTCTGGGCAGTAGTGGTCGGTCAGGAGAGACCCCCACCCTCTGCAGTCTGATAAGTCATCATTCTGCACAATGCCACCTGCTATGGAGGCGGTGGTGGCCCCTGCCGGCTGCACTGGTTGCATCAATATGTCCACCCATGAATTTGCAGTTAGAGCTGTAATTTTTTAATGGCACCATTTTGGGTTCCCTGTGAATTATTTTTTGGGAGGTGGTCACAGTGATTTCAAACAAAAGCAAAAGTTATTCTGCCATTTTGATATCACCCAACCCCCTTTTTGGACATTCTCCATATGAGATAAACAATATATATATATATTTTTTTTGTTGAGAAAATTTGCACGGTAGTTAATGGCGTTATGATGCTGCCCAGCGCCTGCACGCAGCCAAATGCAGCAGGAAGAAAATGATCTTCATTCTCTCCGCCAGCATCTGTTAGGCTACTTTCACACTAGCGTCGGACTCGGCCTGTCGCAGTGCGTCGGGCCGAGGTTCCGATGCTAGCAGTGAAACGGAGGCAGCGGATGCATTTTTCCTGCGCATCCGCTGCCCCATTGTGAGGTGCAGGGAGGTGGGGGCGGAGTGCTAGCTGCGCATGCGCGGTCGGAAAAAGCGGTCCGTCGGTAGCAAAAAAACGTTACATGTAAAGTTTTTTGCTCCCGGCGGTCTGCCACAACACGGCGCAACCGTCGCACGACGGTTGCAACGTGTGTCAAAGCGTCGCAATGCGTCGCTAATGTTAACCTATGGGGCAAAAAGGCATCCTGCAAACAACTTTGCAGGATGCGTTTTTTTCCCCTAAACGACGCATTGCGACGTATTGCAAAAAACACCAGTGTGAAAGTAGCCTTAGGGTATGTTTCCACGGGAAGAAACCTGGAGCAGTTTGTACGGCTTTTGAACGCAGGTGATTCCGCATGTATTCATTGAACCGCATCCTATACATTGTACTGGTGATATTTCTTTCGGAGACTGAGCGTCTCTGCAAGATAGATAGACATGCTGCGGTCTGTAAAGACGCGCCACATGTCTGTCTCCGCAGGGAAGCTGGAGGCATCTGTGCACGCATAGTGGAGATGGGATTTCTTCAGATCCCATCCACTGTGCTGTACCATTTGGACACTGCAGATGTACGCAGCGTTTACTGACTGTGGAAACATTCCCTAACCCGTAATCCGAATTCTGAAGCAATTAGGTTATGTTGCGGAAGACATCAAGCAATTAAAGGAACTAACTTGCCCAATCTTCAGGCGGCTATCACTCTGAAGACTCTGCAATTCCCACAGAGTTTTTTTTTTTTGAGGCAGAAACTAACCAGTTAAAGTTTGTGGCTCTTGGAGAGTTTCTGCTACAAAACCAAAACTGAACAAAAAAAGCTCCTTGTGAACACTGCCTTACGATTTTTGTTCTTAGACCGTTTTCCTTTTCTAATCTTAGAAATTTCCATGAGATTCATATCTGTCTGAAAAATGGAGGCAACATTAAGACGCTTGTATGTCGGAGGTCTTGGTCCTTCTGTCACTGATGCCGAACTCTCAGAAAGGTTTGGAAGGTTCGGAAAAGTGGGTGAAGTGGACATTATTTACCGCAAAGATGATCAAGGTATGTAAAAGACAATCTGCATAGACTTCTTTAAGCCATAGCTGAATTATGACTTTTTTTTATGTGTTTTGTGGCAGTCCCAACAGTATGATGTGCCCCACTTTGCTTACCATGTATTTAATTTTTATATTTGAAAAGTCTTTTTTGTGTGTGTGTGTGAACTGCATTTGCACTGCAAGATAACTGCAATGTAACCGCCAGTTTCATGATTATCTTGAGGTGTAAACAGACTGCCAATCACCTGATGCACAAGCAAAATGAAAAAAGATCTTCATTCCCAGTGGAACATCATCCTGTGTAAACAGGAATCTTGACTAGTGACAACCATGGCAGCCTATATGCACTGAGCGATTTATTACAGATCGCTCCATGCACATCGTTTACTTTTGTCTGCCTCTGTAATAAGATATTTAAACAACCTCTGATCAGTAAATGTGTACTGATCAGAGGTTGTATTGCGCCATCTGTGAGTCTTGTAAACTATGGGTGCACAATGTTTTTTGGTCCAAGGGCCTTATTGTCATACTAAACCAATTCAGGTGCTGCACTAAACATTAACGGGTATTATCTTCTCTGAAATTTATGGCAAATTTCGAATTATTATAAATATCAAAATTATATACCATGAATGTCAGATAGGTACAAATTCTACGTGCAAGACTCTTGCCTCCAAAAATCAGCACTCTAAGGCTAGGTGCAGACAAGCGTATTTTCTCTCATCCTAGAGAATTGTTACGATTATGCAAATCACACTCGGATCAAATTCTGCTCAAACTTTGATCATAGTGCAATCCAATTCTCTCACAAGGAAAAGAAAGAAAAAAAAATCCATCTTCTCCATTCTTTCAGTTTGCAGAAATCACACTGCACTCATATGTCATTCGAGAGCAGTCCGATGTGTTCCTTGCATTCATTGACTTACATGGCCGAGTGCAATCCAGATATGTGCTCAAGCTTGTGCATGCAGCAATTATTTTTATTTTATTTTTTTGGTATATGTGGCTGCCCACATATAACCTGTCAGTCAAGCATCTTTCTGTCCATATGGTTGGGGACTGTACAGAATGACATCACAGGCTGCATGTGACCTCCGTGCTGCAGGTTGTGCATCTCTGGTCTAAACGAACCATTAATGAAGGAAGCTTGCTACTCCTGAGAAACCCTGCCTTAGTAAGTAATTTAACCTCAGGGTTATCAAGGTTTCATAACCATGTCTTACCATTGTTCTCCACCTTTTTGCTCTCTGTGGCCTCTTTTGCATCACTGAATTAAATGTGGTGTATTAGCTGGGATTATCTTCATGAGACCACCATCCCTTTGAACGCTCACTTTTAAATGGGATTTTCCCCAGAAAGAACTTTTTGCTGCGTTTTCACCCTGTGAAGCAGTTAAGAGTAACAAGACTGAACATGTGCACAGCAGTGTAGTGTTTTTTATATTACTGTGCATTATGTTCACATTTTTTTGTGGCGTGTCTTCTGCGCTTTTTTTTTTCTTTTGTTGGGTGTATTCCAGGTGTGTGCACATCTATATAATTGTCTAAGGGTCACTTCCGTCTTTCTGTCTTTCCTTCTTTCTGTCACGGATATTCATTGATTGCGGCCTCTGTCTGTCATGGAAATCCAAGTCGTTGATTGGTCGTGGCTGTTTTGCCGCGATCAATCAGCGATGGGCACAGTCCGGAAGAAAATGGCCGCTCCGTCCTCCCCGCAGTCAGTGCCCGGCGCCCGCATACTCCCCTTCAGTCACCGCTCACACAGGGTTAATGCCGGCGGTAACGGACCGCGTTATGCCGTTTTTAACGAACTCCGTAACCGCTGCTATTAACCCTGTGTGACCAACTTTTTTTACTATTGATGCCACATAGGCAGCATCAATAGTAAAAAAAAAAAAATGTAATGTTAAAAATAGTAAAAAAACAAAAAACCTGCTATTCTCACCCTCCGTAGTCCGCCGAGCCGCACGCGCCTGCCGCCATCTTCCGTTCCCCGCGCTGCATTGTGAAATTACCCAGAAGACTTAGCGGTCTCGCGAGACCGCTAAGTCTTCTGGGTAATTTCGCAATGCATCCTGGCAACGGAAAATGGCGACAGCCGCGCGTCTATCGCCGGAGTTTCGCTGGATCCCAGGGGGTGAGTATATAACTATTTATTTTAATTATTTTTTTTTTAACAGGGATATGGTGCCCACACTGCTGTATACTACGTGGGCTGTGTTAGATACCGCGTGGCTGCTATATACTACATAGGCCGTGTTATATACTATGTGGGCTGTGTGACATACTCCGTGGGCTGTACTATATATTACGTGGCCACTGTTATATACTGCGTGGGTAGTGTTATATACTATGTGGCTGCTATATACTGCGTGGGCAGTGTTATATACTACGTGGCTGCTATATACTGCGTGGGCAGTGTTATATACTACGTGGCTGCTATATACTGCGTGGGCAGTGTTATATACTACGTGGCTGCTATATACTGCGTGGGCAGTGTTATATACTACGTGGCTGCTATATACTGCGTGGGCAGTGTTATATACTACGTGGCTGCTATATACTGCGTGGGCAGTGTTATATACTACGTGGCTGCTATATACTGCGTGGGCAGTGTTATATACTACGTGGCTGCTATATACTGCGTGGGCAGTGTTATATACTACGTGGCTGCTATATACTGCGTGGGCAGTGTTATATACTACGTGGCTGCTATATACTGCGTGGGCAGTGTTATATACTACGTGGCTGCTATATACTGCGTGGCCTGTATTAACGCATCGGGTATTCTACAATATGTATGTATATAGCAGCCACATAGTATATAGCACAGGCCACGTAGTATTTGTCTATTATATACTCATGGATCCTATATACTACGTGGCCTGTGCTATATAATATGTGGCTGCTATATACATACATATTGTAGAATACCCGATGCGTTAGAATCGGGCCACCATCTAATACCCTTATATTTATAATTACATTTATTTATTTATAATTTAAATTTATTAAAAAAACAACAACCCACAATGAAACAGTGCTCTTAATTTTTGTCCTCCGGGTTCAGTGCTCCAACTGCTGCCCCCATTTTGTGATGTTTGGCTGCAGTGGTGACGTCACATTGACAGCACTGCAGTCCATCACTGAGTTCAGATTCTCATGCTATCTATATTGGCGGTTTTCTGAAAATGTACAATTCCTTTAAGTCATGTGTGCCTAATTTTTATTTTTATTTTTTTTAATGATTGTGCATTTTATTAAGTCTCTAAAAATTAAGACTGCGTAGACCTGAACCAGGCAAGCAAAAATGGCGTACATCTGTCTCGGTGGCACACGGTGATAGATTAGATGCATCTTACAAGAAATTTGAGACTTTTCCTTATGGTAGCTTGTCGTTGGCTTACATTTTGCTATTTTTTTTTCCACCAAAATATTAAAGGGAACCTGTCACCCCGTTTTTTGAGATTGAGCTATAAATACTGTTAAATAGGGCCTGCGCTGTGTGTTACTATAGTGTATGTAGTGTACCCTGATTCCCCATGTATGCTGAGAAATACATTACCAAAGTCGCCGTTTTCGCCTGTCAATCAGGCTGGTCTGGTCAGGTGGGCGTGTTCACAGCGCTCTTTTCTTCCCCAGCTTTCCGTTGGTGGCGTAGTGGTGTGCGCATGTCCAGAGTTCCGACTTCCCTGCGCCCACGTGAAGACACAGCGCGCGATCTGCGCTGTAATCCCTTGCATCGGTGGGGGCGGCCATCTTCCTGTGGCCGCGCGTGCGCAGATGGAGTACTCTGCTGCACGGGGCTTCAGGAAAATGGCCGCGGGCAGCCACGCGTGCGCATTAGAGATCGCGGCGGCCATTTTCCCAAAGCCGAGTTTGCATCTCGGCTTTGGGAAAATGGCTGCCGCGATCTCTAATGCGCACGCGCGGCTGCCCGCGGCCATTTTCCTGAAGCCCCGTGCAGCAGAGCATTCCATCTGCGCACGCGCGGCCCCAGGAAGATGGCCGCCCCCACCGATGCAAGGGATTACAGCGCAGATCGCGCGCTGTGTCTTCACGTGGGCGCAGGGAAGTCGGAACTCTGGACATGCGCACACCACTACGCCACCAACGGAAAGCTGGGGAAGAAAAGAGCGCTGTGAACACGCCCACCTGACCAGACCAGCCTGATTGACAGGCGAAAACGCCGACTTTGGTAATGTATTTCTCAGCATACATGGGGAATCAGGGTACACTACATACACTATAGTAACACACAGCGCAGGCCCTATTTAACAGTATTTATAGCTCAATCTCAAAAAACGGGGTGACAGGTTCCCTTTAACACATGCCTTTCATAAATCTGGCACATGTTATGTCTCCTATTGGCCATATTGGTCTGTAAATCTCCCTCAATTTTTGTCATCTAAAATGATGACTTCTATAAACCTCGCATTCCTCTTTTGAGGACTATAACAATGTTCTAATCGTCTTTGTTGCAGGAAACCCTGTAAGGACGTTTGCCTACATGAACATTAATATCTCGGACACAGACCTAAAAAAATGTGAGTTTCTCTGCAGTGTATAAACCAATGTATATGTGGACATCCCTGTTTATGGGCAGCTAGAAATTGCGGCCAAATGTGACTTCTAAATAGAAATGTATTCCATATGGGTGGTTTCACACACAGTTAACTTTTTTTTAAGCTTTTTTACATTTTTTGTTTCATAGGTCTCTCTCTTCTGAATAAGACAAAATGGAAGGGTGGATTATTGCAAATAGAAATTGCCAAGGAAAGTTTCTTGCATAAGTAAGTACTGTTCACTCCCTATTTATTTTCTTTAAGGAGTTGTCTGGTCACAACGTATTGATGATCTATCCAAAGGACAAGTCATCAATATCAGGATGGGGGGTCCTACAGCTGGCACCTCAACCGATCAGCTGTTATTTTCTGAAATACTTTGAATGGAGCTGCAAAGCGCATCTTTATTCAATATATACCGGCTGCCTCTATTCAGAAGAATTAGAGCCATTCAACAGTACCCGGAAGCCTGAATGGAGCAAATAACAGCTAATCGCTATTGGTTCTGGGTGCCTGACCCACGTTGATTTATCACCTAACAAGAGGAAGATAAAAAATATGATGTGACAGGACAACCCCTTTCAATTTGTGGTTCATCAATGCAGAGATTTGAAAACTTCTGGAAAGCGACGGGGAATTAGAAATTCCCAGAGCACAGACTTTTCCTGGCATTAAATCTATCAAATTGCATTGAGTATGAGAAGCCACCCGGGGCGGTGCCAGACTACTTTCGTGTCTCCCTATAGTCCATGGCCCTGGTCGTTAAAATGTATCTTCTAACGCCTCACTGTTTTAGTGAAAAAAAAAAATGCCTGATTGCAATTGAGTAGCAATGCTGGGATTTACCGTATGTTACCGGTGTTTTGGGCTATATGAACTTACTGACAGGATTTGCAGCATTGCCTAGTAGATTGGAATTAGTATTTTTCCCTCACCAATGACAGCACCTGGGAGAGAGTGGGATCTGTTCCTATCACAGACAGAAAGCCAAGAACACAAAATAAAAAAGGCAACTCCCACTTCCTCCTTCAATGTGTGTTCCTGTGCTCTGGATATAGGAGCCTTTAGCAGAATGATGGAGCAGCCGTGAATCATAGAACACCATGGTGTGTTCTATAGCAACGTCTAGTAAGAAAGGCAGGGAGTACAGGTGCCAAGTTGGGCTGTGGAATTTTAACATCAGTTTTGGAGAACCTACATTTAATGCTTCAGTACCTACCTATGGTTCATGTTGTGCTTGGGTTCTTGTGTTCAGTAGTCCTGCGGCCTTGGGCCTGGCATTTCTCGTTTAGGTGCTGTGGTTTAGTTGGTTAATGCGCCTGTCTTGTCAACAGATCCTGTATTCTAATCTTAGTAATTTCTGGCCTTGTGTGTTGTGCCGGCCGCCTCGTGTATTGGGTGTTGGGCTGGCCGCCTCATGTCTGACCTCGTGTGTTGTGCCGGCCGCCTCATGTCTTGGGTGTTGGGCCGTCCGCCTCGTGTCTTGTGTGTTGTGCCGGCCGCCTTGTGTCTGACCTCATGTGTTGTGCCGGCCGCCTAGTGTCTGACCTCGTGTGTTGTGCCGGCCGCCTCGTGTCTTGGGTGTTGGGCCGTCCGCCTCGTGTCTTGTGTGTTGTGCCGGCCGCCTTGTGTCTGACCTCGTGTGTTGTGCCGGCCGCCTCGTGTCTTGGGTGTTGGGCCGTCCGCCTCGTGTCTTGTGTGTTGTGCCGGCCGCCTTGTGTCTGACCTCGTGTGTTGTGCCGGCCGCCTCGTGTCTTGGGTGTTGGGCCATCCGCCTCGTGTCTGACCTCGTGTGTTGTGCCGGCCGCCTCATGTCTGACCTCGTGTGTTGTGCCGGCCGCCTCGTGTCTTGGGTGTTGGGCCATCCGCCTCGTGTCTGACCTCGTGTGTTGTGCCGGCCGCCTAGTGTCTGACCTCGTGTGTTGTGCCGGCCGCCTCGTGTCTTGGGTGTTGGGCCGTCCGCCTCGTGTCTTGTGTGTTGTGCCGGCAGCCTAGTGTCTGACCTCGTGTGTTGTGCCGGCCGCCTCGTGTCTTGGGTGTTGGGCCGTCCGCCTCGTGTCTTGTGTGTTGTGCCGGCCGCCTCGTGTCTGACCTCGTGTGTTGTGCCGGCCGCCTCGTGTCTTGGGTGTTGGGCCATCCGCCTCATTTCTGACTTCGTGTGTTGGGCTGGCCGCCTCGTGTCTTGGGTGTTGGGCCGGCCGCCTCGTGTCTGACCTTGGGTGTTGGGCCGGCCGCCTCGTGTCTTGGGTGTTGGGCCATCCGCCTCGTGTCTGACCTCGCGTGTTGGGCCGGCCGCCTCGTGTCTTGGGTGTTGGGCCGGCCGCCTCGTGTCTGACCTTGGGTGTTGGGCCGGCTGCTTTGTCTGGTTTTGTGTGTTGGGTTGTCCGCTTCGGGTATGGCCTCATGTTTGCCATGCCAGCACATGTCTGGTGTTTGGCCTGCCACGTCAAGTCTGGCCTTATGTCTCGTGTACACCTATCTGAAGTTTTTCTGGCCACTTTTTAGTTGTTGAATAGCCTGCCACCTCAGATCTAGAGTTTCTTCAGCTACATCTGCCTCACGACGTGACTTGATGGGGCCTTCGGTGTAGTATGACTTTAAATGGTATGTACAACTTTGGGGGCCGTGGCTTTTGCCTGGTTAGCCAGTCGACTTGGTGCTCATAGGTCTGTTTTCACTATTGTCGCAAAGCTTCATTACCCTTTACTAGCAATACTGCGGATATTAGTAAGGATGGCTTCCGGATGATACTGTTGTACTGTGGTGATTTTATTAAATAACAATGAGTGGGCTCAATAAAATACAGTCCTGATATCATGATAGCTGATGAGTCCAACAGATTTTCTGTCACTCTTACTTGGATTGCATATTGAACTGGTCCACACTTAACATCTTTGTCCCAGTTTGTCCTCTAGGTAGGAGGTGTAAATGGTTGTGCTATTCAGAATGAAACAATCGTAAGTCCAGTGTGGAGAGTCTCAAAATGGACTGGCTGACTTTTAGCTTGACAAAATCTCTGCCCCAGTCATTCTTCTAGTTGGAGTAGGTCATGGTTATGATAAGCCAAATTAAATTCTGGTAAGTGCAGTTAACCTTTGGGGTCTGGAGTCATAATTTGGACTGGTTGATTAATCATTTAGGTTCCAGGTTATCCTAGTGGGATTTGATTTGTTGCTTAGGCATGGCTAAGCTGAACAAAACCAGTGTAAGTCCAGTTGATTGTCCCTGTCTGATGTCATAAGATTGACTTGACTGACTGACTGATTGCTAAACATTTACATTTCACTCTACCTACCTAGTTGGAGGTGCGAGATAAAGATGGCTGCATCAAGCTGAATAAAACCACCGTAGGTCCAATTGAGGCTCCTAGTTGGGAGTCACAAAATGGTCTGTTGGACGCTAAGTGATTAAACGCTCAATACCCCAATCTACCCTCCCGGTACAGAGTTATAAGATGAACTTTACGGTGTCAAGTCAGGCGGCACTATACCGGTCTGTACCCCTAATGGAGATGCGAGTTGGACTCGTCGGTATGGGACTGACAAACCATCAATATCTTACTTTATCCTCCTAATTGAAGTTGCAGAATAGATATAGTTATATCGGATCTGGTGAAAATATTCTAAGACCAGTGTATCCTCCTTGTTGAAGTCAGAAAATAGACTCATTGGAAACTAAGTCGGTGGAGCCATTATACACAATAATTATTTCTGGATTGAAGGAATAAAACTGGTAGATTAAACAAAGTGATGAGTTGGTTAAATATCCAGTCAATGTGATTTTGAAGTGCTAAAACTGCAATAATAAGAGGAGGAATGGATGGGTTAGTTAAAATGTCCCCTTAGGCTTCTTTCACATTTCTGTCGGTAGTCGGCTGTCACAAAGCGTCGGCGCGACGTACCGACGGACGTTTGGGAACTAGTGGATAACATGTGCAGCGGATGCAGTGTTTCAACGGGTCCGCTGTCCGGAAAAGTAAAGTGTAAAATCCCGGGGAGGAGAGAGAGATTTCCTGCCAGGCATGCTCAGTAGGAAACACAGGATCCAACATACAGAAAAACGTTCCCTTGAACGTTTTCTGCAGACGACAGTCTGCCAAAATGCACAGGATCCAGTGCACGAAGGGCATAACGTGTGCCCATACGTCGCTAATACAAGTCAATGGGAAAAAACAGGATCCTGCATACAAATTTGCAGGATCCTGCTTTTTCACAAACCGACGTATTTCGACGTGTGGAGAAAGACTGAATTGTGAAAGAGGCCTTAGGCTACTTTCACACTTCCATTTTTTTATTTATCCGTCACAATGTGTCGTTTTGGGAAAAAAACGCATCCTGCAAATTTGCCCGCAGGATGCGTTTTTTCCCATAGACTTGTATTGCCGACGGATCGCGACGTATGGCCACATGTTGCGTCCGTCGTGCACTGGATGCGTCGGGTTTTGGCGGCCCGTCGTCTCGGAAAAACATTTAAAGGGGACGTTTTTCTGTACGTCGCATCCAGTTTTCCAGTCTGCGCATACCCGGCAGGAAATGTCTCTCTCTGACTCTTTCCTGCCCGGCAACGCAGACGGAAATGTGAAAGCAAACACTTCCGTCGGTACGTCGCGCCGACGCTTCATGATGGCCCCGTACAGACGGAAATGTGAAAGAAGCCTTACCTGTCAGACCGCTGTGGCAAAGGAGGAACATCTTTGCTAATCAAGACGAATGGTTGTGCACTGGCCTAAGACCGTTTTATTACTCAAGAACAGGATGATGCGTCCATAAGGTACGGAGTTCTAATGCCTTGTTTTAAAGAGGTTGTCAGTCCAAATGAATAAATTTGCACTCACTCTGTGTGACGGCAGACTTATGAATCTCCCCAGTGCATGCATGTGCACTTCAAGGATTCCTAGTTTCTGAGCCGGGATCAGAGGGTATATATACGTTCTACATACTCCTGTATGGAGCGAGACCGTGTCCTCTAGTCGGCCATGTCACTAGTCGAGGCGTGTCCTCACTCAATACAAGTGTATGGAGCAAGGCTGCGCCCATTGGACGGGCTCTGCCCGTGAGTTTGTACAGCGCAGACATATCCTATGGTCCCGACTAAGAAACTGGCAAATCCTCAGCGCATGTGCTGGGGAATTCATTAGTCTGCAGTGACACAGAGTGACTGCAGACTGTCACTGCAGACTTAACTATTTGGACTGGACATCCCCTGTAAAACCATCTGGCCCTTGACTGATACCATATGAGATGTATATTTCTTTCTGATTGAATCGCCTCCTCATGGGGTTAAAGAAACAGTGGTTCATCAGAGGTGATAGTTATCTCAGTCTCTTTGCTCGAAAACTAATCTACTTTTGCATTTAACTGTTTTCTTCTAACAATCTTCATAGTTGGATTTGTATTTTAAATCACTTGACGTCTGCTTCCATTAACATGCTAAGTCTTAGCACCAGTTCCTATATACTAGTGATGGTGAACCTTTTACAGACCAAGTTCCCAAACTGCAATCCAAAACCCACTTATTTATCGCAAAGTGCCAACACAGCAATTTACCTGAATACTGAGACTTTGATTAGAAAAACAACTCGTACATTAACGCGCTATAGAGTTTATAGCAAAGATCTTGTAAGTGCTGCCCTCCAAGCTTAAGATACCAGCCACCGATTGCAGTGGAGATCTGTTCTTGAGAATGGAGAGGATTTTCAATTAAATGTAAAATTGCAAAGTTGTTTGTTTTTACAACCTCTTTGTAATTCTAACCTTTTATCATGATGAGAATAACCCTTTAAATACAGATAGGACCAAAGATAAAAGCTTTGATAGTCATCCTTGATATTTGTAAAAAAAAAAAAAAGTCTGCAGCTGAAGGTTTTTTTTTAATAAAAAGAAACTTTTGGAATTATAGTGGAATAATGTAATGTTATGGTGGAATAATGTAATGTTATGGAAGAGCAGTACAAAGCATATGGCCTAATTAAAATATGTAATAACAATGGATAAAAATCTTGAATAAAACAGATAAAGTAAGATACAAACAAGTGCTCCCACACACTATGATACTCCCACATTGAATTCTTCCAGACACACTGTATGATGATCCTACTGTATCCCCCTCCTTCAATTCCACCTACAAAGTAAAAGTATGATTCTCCATCTGTAATCCCCACACAACGCTTCATACAGTATAATGGGTAAAAAAGATCCTCCATACAGTACAATGGATCCACATAGTCCTCCATACAGTACAATGAGCCCCACATATTCCTGCAGAAAGTGTAATGGGCCCTACATAGTGCTCCATACAGTATCACAGAGCTCTGTATTGACTTCCATACAGTAATGGTCCCACATAGTCCTCCATGCAGTAGAATGGCCCCCCACATAGTCCTCCATGCAGTAGAATGGCCCCCCACATAGTCCTCCATGCAGTAGAATGGCCCCCCACATAGTCCTCCATGCAGTAGAATGGCCCCCCACATTGTGCTCCATCTAGTATAATGGCCCCCACATCGTGCTCCATACTGTATAATGGCCACACATGGTGCTGCGTACTGTACAATAGCGGCTAGCCCCACACATGATGCTCCATACTGTATAATGGCCCCACATGATGCTTCATACTGTATAATGGCCCATATGTAGTGCTTCATACTGTATAATGAGCCCACATAGTGTTCCACTACTCACCTCTGCCCATCCCAACGCTGATCTGGTTTCTTCATATATTAGTCGTACCTGTGGGCATGTGCGCCATATCCTCAGCCCATGCACCATCCCCCTCATTACTAGCGCTGCCACCCTCACCCTCCTCATCACGCATGCTTCCTGATGGGAGGGCACTCATGCAGAGGTGAGTAGCTACAGCTCTAGTAATGAGGGAGATGGAGAGCGGACTGAGGAGAATGGTGGTGGCACTAATGCTGATGAGATGGGGCGCGTGCCCATCTGGAGGGCTCTACGTGCCCCATCTGGCGTGCTACTGTATATACCGTACTTCAGTTGTGGGTTAAGTGATGTATAAAGTACAGAGTATCTAATTAAACCCGAGAAGATGGCCAACCATACACATAAGTGAAGCCTATAAATATAGACTCTTACAGGGGTGCTCCCTCCTTATTAGAGGATTCCTTGGTCAAAGTTTTAGCTGCTGCCATTGGTGAGGGGAAATATAATTACTTATCGGTAATTTGATTTTCCTGAAACCCATGACGGCACCCTAATTTTCCCACCCTCTGGCTTATGTTTGGTGGTTCTCAATCTTCTCTTCTCAAAATAAAGAATGAGCTTGAGTGAGTGTATCTACTATATATTTGTCTAAGGGTCACTTCCGTCTGTCTGTCCTTCTGTCACGGTTATTCATTCGCTGATTGGTCTCGCCAGCTGCCTGTCATGGCTGCCGCGACCAATCAGCGACGGGCACAGTCCGAAAGAAAATGGCCGCTCCTTACTCCCCGCAGTCAGTCCCTGCCGCCTGCATACTCCCCTCCGGTCACCGCTAACACAGGGTTAATGCCGGTGGTAACGGACCGCGTTCTGCCGCAGGTAACGCACTCCGTTACCGCCGCTATTAACCCTGTGTGTCCCCAACTTTTTACTATTGACGCTGCCTATGTGGCATCAATAGTAAAAAATGTAATGTTAAAAATGATAAAAAAAAAAAAAAAACCTGCTATACTCACCCTCCGTAGTCGCTCGCGCCGGCCGCCATCTTCCGTTGCAGGTTTCGGTGGCAAAGATGGTATGGCAGAAGGACCTGCCATGACGTCACGGTCATGTGACCGCGACGTCATCACAGGTCCTGCGCTCATACCAACCCTGGGACCGGAAGCTGCCGTGGACTACAAGGGGCCTTCGGAAGGGTGAGTATATGTTTATTTTTTAACCTGTGACAAACCTGGCTGGGCAATATACTACGTAGCTGGGCAATATACTACGTAGCTGGGCAATATACTACGTGGGCTGGGCAATATACTACGTCACTGGGCAATATGCTACGTAGCTGGGCATTATACTACGTAGCTGGGCAATATACTACGTGGGCTGGGCAATATACTACGTGGGCTGGGCAATATACTACGTCACTAGGCAATATGCTACGTAGCTGGGCAATATACTACGTGGGCTGGGCAATATACTACGTGGGCTGGGCAATATACTACTTGAACATGCATATTCTAGAATACCTGATGCGTTAGAATCGGGCCACCATCTAGTAAATAATAAGAATAATGATTATAATTTGAGTGACTCCTACTTGTCTTCTTGGAAACCATATTGAAGGCGGAATTGTGAGCTGCCTTTTTATTCTTTGCTCTTGGCTTCCTGTCCAGTAATAGGAGCGGATCCCACATTTAGGGGAAAATCAAATTACCAGTAAGTAATTCTCATTTTCTGTTCTGTGCAGACTGGAACAAGAGAGACAAGCAGCCAAAGAAAAGAAGAAACCTAAGGAACAAAGTCGCCCACAAAATGACCTCTTGAAGTCTCTAGAAAAAGCTGGCGTCACTGACTTTCAGATGAAAGCAGCCGTACCGGGCACTGAAGTTCCCAATCATAAGGCAGGTCATCTGTGAAATGCTAATACTCTTATTTCTTTCTTCCATGTTCATACTGATGTGATAATACTTTGTGTAATGGCATTTTGCTGATTTCTGTCAGGTTAATTAGGCATTTATTAAAGTAAAAAATAATTAGTTTGACAGCATTTCTAATAAGCTTTCTTTTCTAACGTGTCAGAGGCATAGCTTGAGATTTGGTTTCGGGGGGTAAAACTTCTGAGTAGGCCCTAACTGATTACAAATATAGTGGCGTACCTGAATAGTGAATATAGGAAAACCTCAGCAGATGACAGAGCTGTTACTAAAAAAAAAAATCTATACGAAGACCATCAGTGATATAACCGCCATATAGTGGTAGACACCAGCCCTGCAGAACATGTAAGAGATTACAGTACAGTTATTGATGATGACTTACAGATGATGATCTTTCTGGTGGAGTCTTTACCATCTGGCCCAGACCGACATGATAACTTCTCCAGCCAGAACTGCAGAGTTTACAACAAAGACACATCTGACTTCTCACATTTCAGGTATTGTCCCCATACATTCTCAACCTACACAAACTCCTTATCCTGCTGATACCCCAATACTGAGCCGCTGCTGCTGTATGTGTCCCTATTGCTGCACCTACTGTGTGTCCTCTATATTTTCCTCTTACTGGAGCCCTAAATTCCCCTTTTCTCTATCGCTTCATTTTCCCCTTTTATTGCACTCGTAAAGTATGTTGTCGACAAAGGTGCCCCATAAACACTGTAAGATGCCCCCACAGTGAATTCCTCCACAGTACCCTACATGTTCACAGTATGATCCCCCACACAGCCCTCCATACAGTATATTGGCCCAACACAAACCTTCACACTGTAGAATTGCTTGCGTACAGTATCATGCACCCCATTGTCCATACAGTGTAATGCACGCCCCATCCATAGTCGTCCGTATAGCATAATGCACCCCATAGTCATCCATACAGTATAATACATTCTCCACACTCCATACCGTATGATGCAGTGTAACTCCGGGTGGTTCGCTTTAAACCCACCTGCATTTTTAGATTTGGGATCCAGTTAGGATATTACATTATTATACTTTTGTTGATTGACAAACTAGACAAATCACATTCAATTGTAGTTAATCTAAGGTACAGGTCTGTAGTAAGAACTGGCTATGCCTGTTGATAGAAAAAAAATCTCCTTAAAACTATGAGCAATAGCTGAGAGTTAAAACCTTACAAATTTTGCTGCAGCCCCTCTTGTACGGTTTGATAATCTTACAGGGGTATTCTCAAGTTGTCTCCTGAGCAGCTCAGAGCAATGCAGTCTCCTCACTTCCTAGTCTCCAGCAGGGCTGACTCTCCTTCTTGAGTGACAGCTCTGGTGAAACTGCTCTAACACATTCAACTATCAGTGGCTTGTTCTGGAATAGTCCCTGTTATCACTGTATCTACACAATACATAACAAGACATTTGAACAAGCACACAACTCAAGATGAGCAGAGAGCTGTGACTAGGAGGCCTGCTGTGAAAGCTGGAGGAGATCAAGGAACTCAGCAGCTAACTTGAGAAATCTATGGGCTAGAGAGTGACTGGAATGTTGCTCTCCTGCAGTGTCCATCTCAAACTTGGCAGAGTATACGGGCTGCACATAGAAAAAATGTGAATTTGAAGGACTGCATTCCGTGCAGGATGACATGACCTTTTTAGTGATACTATATATTTTTTTTTTTTTCTATACTCCTTTTTTGGTGTTTTTTTTTTTTCCAATTACAAAGAATCACGAACGACAGCCCCCAGGCCTGAGCCACGATCATTACGACTTCTCCTTTGCCTGCAGGCCACATAAGGCTAAGTTCACATTTTCGTTCGGGGGCTTTGCGGAGGGCTGAGTACATCCTCCGCTACGGCTAGGTTTACATTGCGTTAGGGCAATCCGTTTAGCGCATAGGCTAACGGACTGCACTAACGCAATGTCCCAAAAGGGATCGTGTTTGCCGATCCCGCTAGTGCAGATGCCCGATCTGCGTTAGCGAGGAACGGACCTTGAACGCTGCAAGCAGCATTCGAGGTCCGTCACTCAAATGACGGCACATCGCTAGCGCACGCCCATTGTGGGCGTGCGCTAGCGATGCGTTCGCCATTGCAAGCAATGGCGGCGTTAACTGACTACGTTACACCGTGTTATGCCGCGGTGTAACATAGTCCGTTTAACGGGTTCACACAACGCAGTGTGAACCTAGCCTAAGCCCTGCAAATTTCTGCATGCATCCTGTGTACCTGTGTTTAACATTAGGTACTCAGGACATGCGGATGTATGCGGATGCGTTGTTTTGGCACGAGCCGCATTAAACGCAACTTGTCAAAACAACGCATCCATCCGCATGTCATGCATACCCAATGTTAAAGATGGGTATATGGAAGTAGGCGGGGCTTAGCGGAGGACGTACGCAGCCCTCCGCAAAGCCCCTGAACGCGAATGTGAACCCGGCCAAAAATAAATGCCGAATGCGGTCCTCAGGCCGCATGTTCGACATCCTTGGTCTATGGAAAATTAATAATTGCAAACTTATTTTCATGCTGTCTAACTAAAGAAATGTACAACCTTGAGAACACCCCTTTAAAGTGATCACCCCAGTTGTGAGCTTGATGGCCAACAGTGGCTGCAGCTTCAAGCAGGAGCCCGGCACTTTTAGTACATCCTATAGATGCCCAATGACATGGTCGGTTCGGTGAAATATCCTCAGATGAACCCCATTAGAGAAACATGTGCTCTGACAAGCTTCCTGTGGGATCCACTGTCCAGAGCCAGGTCCTATCTGTGTCTGGCAGCTGGGGCAAGAAAGGTAGGAAAACCTATAGGGAAACCACGCTCTTGGACTCTACCAGCACTTTTATTTTGTGATATTGACATTTCTGGATCTCCATTAGCTTTCAGATATCTATTGTTCTCGTCCAAGAACCCCGTCCCTTTTGCTAATCAATTGTATGACTGCACTTAAACTAATGCTAAGTGAGCCGTGGAGGCAGATATGAGTTTTTAGGGAGTTTGACAGATTTCACAATGGCTGATTTGGGATCTTCAGGTTTTTGCAGCACGGTTTCTCTTTTAGGTTTACAAGATCTTAATTAAACTGCAGAACACACAAGTCATTAACAGGAGTTATAACAAACAGCATTTATCACCCCGATGGCAGTATTTACATCGAGTAAAGCAGCAAAATTGCTCTTTGTATCTCACTGCTTCAGTTGTTTTTGCATCTGTTCTCTCTTCACTAAAGACTGATTTGTTTGGAAGTCTTGAAGATGTCTGAAGCAGCTTGATTTTGTACCGCGGTGCTTGGGGAGCTTAATACAAATTAATGAAACTATCTGAAGATTACATGTCAGAGTTTGGTTTAATAGATTTTTTTTTTTTTTTGTGTTCCTTTTAGAACTGGGTGGTGAGCAAATACGGGAGAGTCCTGCCTGTGCTTCATTTAAAGGGGAACAAAGAAAGCAAGATATCCTTTTTTAATTTAGCAATTTATTTTTTAAGCTTCTCAGGTAAGCAAATTAACTGTGACTTTTAGGAAACCACTGGGCTGTAATTGGGGTATGTGCACATGTTCAAGATTTGCTGTGTTTTTGTCCTGTTTTTTTTTTCCCCCCCCCCCCCCCCCACAAAAAAAAACTAAAGGATTCCCACCACCAGCAAAGTGAATGAGATTTCCCCCCCCCCCCTTATTTTTGACAACCAGCCAAGCTTAAGTAAGCAGCTGCTGGCTGTTATTTCTCAGACTGGAAAGGGACCATGAATAATAATAATAATAATTTTATTTATATAGCGCCAACATATTCCGCAGCGCTTTACAAATTATAGAGGGGACTTGTACATACAATAGACATTACAGCATAACAGAAATACAGTTCAAAACAGATACCAAGAGGAGTGAGGGCCCTGCTCGTAAGCTTACAAACTATGAGGAAAAGGGGAGACACGAGAGGTGGATGGTAACAATTGCTATAGTTATTCGGACCAGCCATAGTGTAAGGCTTGGGTGTTCATGTAAAGCTGCATGAACCAGTTAATTAATTTTTTTTTTTTTTTTTTTAGTATAGGCCACACAGGGATCGTTAGGTTAATGCATTGAGGCGGTAGGCCAGTCTGAACAAATGAGTTTTTAGGGCACGCTTAAAACTGTGGGGATTGAGGATTAATCGTATTATCCTAGGTAGTGCATTCCAAAGAATCGGCGCAGCACGTGTAAAGTCTTGGAGACGGGAGTGGGAGGTTCTGATTATTGAGGATGCTAACCTGAGGTCATCAGCGGAGCGGAGGGCACGGGTAGGGTGGTAGACTGAGACCAGAGAGGAGATGTAGGGTGGTGCTGAGCCATGGAGTGCTTTGTGGATGAGGGTAGTAGTTTTGTACTGGATTCTGGAGTGGATGGGTAGCCAGTGTAATGACTGGCACAGGGTAGAGGCATCGGTGTAACGGTTGGTGAGGAATATGATCCTGGCAGCAGCATTCAGGACAGATTGGAGCGGGGAGAGTTTGGTAAGAGGAAGGCCGATTAGTAGAGAGTTACAATAGTCCAGACGAGAATGAATAAGTGAAACAGTAAGAGTTTTTGCAGAGTCGAAAGTAAGAAAAGGGCGAATTCTAGAAATGTTTTTGAGATGCAGGTAAGAAGAGCGAGCCAGTGATCGGATGTGGGGGGTGAATGAAAGGTCAGAATCAAGGATGACCCCAAGGCAGCGGGCATGTTGCTTTGGAGTAATGGTGGAACCGCAAACGGAGATGGCAATGTCAGGCAAAGGTAGGTTAGTAGAGGGAGAGAACACGAGGAGTTCAGTTTTTGACAGGTTTAGTTTCAGATAGAGGGAGGACATGATGCTAGAGACAGCGGTAAGACAATCACTGGTGTTTTCTAATAAGGCAGGCGTGAGATCAGGAGAAGAAGTGTATAGTTGGGTGTCGTCAGCATAGAGATGGTACTGGAAGCCAAATCTACTGATTGTTTGTCCAATAGGGGCAGTATACAAAGAGAAGAGGAGGGGGCCTAGGACTGATCCTTGAGGAACCCCAACAGTAAGGGGAAGGTGAGAGGAGGAGGAACCAGCGAAACATACAGTGAAGGATCGGTCAGAGAGATAGGAGGAGAACCAGGAGAGAACGGTGTCCTTGAGGCCGATGGAGCGGAGCATAGTGAGGAGGAGCTGATGATCCACAGTATCAAATGCTGCAGAGAGATCCAAGAGAATTAGCATGGAGTAGTGACCATTAGATTTAGCTGTTAGTAGGTCATTAGAGACTTTAGTGAGGGCAGTTTCAGTAGAGTGTAAAGAGCGGAAGCCAGATTGAAGAGGGTCGAGAAGAGAGTTATCTGAGAGATAGCGGGTAAGACGGGAGTGGACCAGGCGTTCGAGGAGTTTAGAGATGAAGGGAAGATTAGAGACAGGTCTATAATTAGCGGCACAGTTTTGATCGAGGGATGGTTTTTTAAGTAATGGATGTATGATGGCATGCTTAAATGAGGAGGGAAAAATACCGGAAGTGAGGGAAAGGTTGAATATTTTTGTTAGGTGAGAGGTGACAGCCGGGGAAAGGGACTGGAGGAGATGTGATGGAATGGGGTCACTGGTGCAAGTGGTCGGGCGAGAAGATGCAAGGAGCCTGCTTACTTCTTCTTCTGTAACTGGTTCAAAGTCAGAGAGTGAACTAGATGCAGTGGGGGAGGGAGGACAGTGCATGGTATGAAGAGATTGGGAGATGATTTCCTGTCGAATATGGTCAATTTTTTCTTTGAAGTAATTGGCCAGATTGTCAGCACGGAGATCCGTGGTTGGGGCCTGCGCTCTTGGGTTGAGTAGGGACTGGAACGTGTCAAAGAGACGTTTAGGGTTATTGGACAGGGAGGTGATGAGGGTGTTGAAGTAGGTTTGTTTGGAGAGGTGAAGGGCAGAATTGTATGTCTTTAGCATGAACTTATAATGGATGAAATCTTCGGGTAGATTAGATTTTCTCCACAGACGTTCTGCGCACCTGGAGCACCGCTGCAGGAAACGTGTTTGCAGCGTGTGCCACGGTTGTTGCCGTCTGTGCCGAGTTGTTTTATGTATAGGAGGAGCAGCTTCATCCAGGGCACTTTGCAGGGTTTCATTGTAATGCTTCAGAGCAGAATCAGGACATGAGATGGAGGAGATTGGGGCCAATGAGGACTGCAAGTTCTTCATAAGTTCCTGGGTGTTAATGGCCTGTATGTTTCTATAAGTGTGGAAAGTGGGGGTGACCTGAGCGGGATGGCAGTTCTTGATAGAGAATGAAAGAAGGTTGTGGTCAGAGAGTGGGAGAGGGGAGTTTGTGAAATCATCCACTGAGCAAAGCCGGGAGAAGACCAAGTCAAGGGAGTTTCCATCTTCATGTGTTGGCGAGTTAGTATGCTGCGAGAGGCCGAAAGAGGAGGTTAGAGCCAAAAGGTGAGAAGCAGATGGGGAGAGGGGAGAGGCAATAGGGATGTTGAAATCACCCATGATAAGGGTGGGGGTGTCACAGGAAAGAAAGTGTGGAAGCCAGGTGGCAAAGTGATCCAGGAACTGATGAGAGGGGCCGGGAGGACGATACACCACCACCACTCGCATGGAGAAGGGGACGTAGAGTCTGACCACATGGACCTCAAAGGAAGGGAAGACAAGTGAGGGTACTTGGGGGATAACTTGGAAAGTACATTTTGGTGAAAGGAGCAGACCAACGCCTCCACCTGCTCTGTTGTCCGATCTTGGGGTATGAGAAAAGTGTAGTCCACCATATGAAAGAGCAGCAGCAGCGGTGGTGTCTGACTGCTGGATCCAGGTTTCAGTAAGAGCCAGGAGATTAAGAGAATTAGAAAGGAAGAAGTCATGGATGAAGGAGAGTTTATTACACACAGAGCGAGAATTCCAAAGGGCACAATTCAAAGAGACAGAAGGCATGCAGGGAATATTAATAAGGTTAGAGGGGTTTCTGGGTGTAGCAATTGGGAGGTTTGACTGGCTATAACATGGGGGGCCGGGGTTTGGAGAGATGTCTCCAGCAACTAGGAGGAGGAGGATCAAAAGAGTGAGCAGATGGTTAAGTGATTTGTGAGAGCGTCTCTTGTGTTGGATGGTGGGACTGAATGGATCTGCGCTGCTAAGCAATGTGAACAGAGCATGAGTGCTATACATAGGAGAGGCAAGGACAGAGGGGCCGATATGGATGGAGTGTAGAGAGTTAATGCAAGGGCGGTGAATGTGAGTGAATGCAGCAGCCAGGATATAGAATATGCAAATAAATATGGTGAGTATTTGTGTTGTTTCAAGTGAATAGGGAATAGATTTAGTTTTTCTTACCTGTCTCCTGCCCTGTCTAACTGCCATGTTATAACTGCCGAGTACTTAGAAAAAAAAGTACTTTGAATAAAAATACACGAATACAAGTGCACGAATGCACCCCTGCATGAATGCTTCCCCAAGCTAAGTCTACATTTATAGAAGGCTAGCCCTTAGATCTTCCTATTTTTTTTTTTTTTGTGTTAAAGCTCGTTAGCAATCAATCAAACTCAGTTGAGACAACAGGACACAATAAATGTAGTGATCAGATAAACAAATGTCCAGGTCTACATGGATCATAGACCACTTTGAAACAGTTATGTGATCTCGCTGAGTAAGGACATGCAAAGTCAGATTAAATATCTATAAACACAAAAAATGCATAATAGGATGACTAACATATATAGATATATGCAGGATTCAATGCCGAAGATGGAATGACTCAGATACCATTCAAGCTGCTTGCTGTCAGGGACTGGAGCAATAGACATGCAGGATATTTCAGCTCAGAGAATGAATGATCTGTTTACCATTCAAGCTGCTTGCTGTCAGGGACTGGAGCAATAGACATGCAGGATATTTCAGCTCAGAGAATGAATGATCTGTTTACCATTCAAGCTGCTTGCTGTCAGGGACTGGAGCAATAGACATGCAGGATATTTCAGCTCAGAGAATGAATGATCTGTTTACCATTCAAGCTGCTTGCTGTCAGGGACTGGAGCAATAGACATGCAGGATATTTCAGCTCAGAGAATGAATGATCTGTTTACCTGTATGAAGAGAGAAGAGATGCTTGATTATATTCTGCCATGTTATAACTGCCGAGTACTTAGAAAAAAAAGTACTTTGAATAAAAATACACGAATACAAGTGCACGAATGCACCCCTGCATGAATGCTTCCCCAAGCTAAGTCTACATTTATAGAAGGCTAGCCCTTAGATCTTCCTATTTTTTTTTTTTTTGTGTTAAAGCTCGTTAGCAATCAATCAAACTCAGTTGAGACAACAGGACACAATAAATGTAGTGATCAGATAAACAAATGTCCAGGTCTACATGGATCATAGACCACTTTGAAACAGTTATGTGATCTCGCTGAGTAAGGACATGCAAAGTCAGATTAAATATCTATAAACACAAAAAATGCATAATAGGATGACTAACATATATAGATATATGCAGGATTCAATGCCGAAGATGGAATGACTCAGATACCATTCAAGCTGCTTGCTGTCAGGGACTGGAGCAATAGACATGCAGGATATTTCAGCTCAGAGAATGAATGATCTGTTTACCATTCAAGCTGCTTGCTGTCAGGGACTGGAGCAATAGACATGCAGGATATTTCAGCTCAGAGAATGAATGATCTGTTTACCATTCAAGCTGCTTGCTGTCAGGGACTGGAGCAATAGACATGCAGGATATTTCAGCTCAGAGAATGAATGATCTGTTTACCATTCAAGCTGCTTGCTGTCAGGGACTGGAGCAATAGACATGCAGGATATTTCAGCTCAGAGAATGAATGATCTGTTTACCTGTATGAAGAGAGAAGAGATGCTTGATTATATTCTGCCATGTTATAACTGCCGAGTACTTAGAAAAAAAAGTACTTTGAATAAAAATACACGAATACAAGTGCACGAATGCACCCCTGCATGAATGCTTCCCCAAGCTAAGTCTACATTTATAGAAGGCTAGCCCTTAGATCTTCCTATTTTTTTTTTTTTTGTGTTAAAGCTCGTTAGCAATCAATCAAACTCAGTTGAGACAACAGGACACAATAAATGTAGTGATCAGATAAACAAATGTCCAGGTCTACATGGATCATAGACCACTTTGAAACAGTTATGTGATCTCGCTGAGTAAGGACATGCAAAGTCAGATTAAATATCTATAAACACAAAAAATGCATAATAGGATGACTAACATATATAGATATATGCAGGATTCAATGCCGAAGATGGAATGACTCAGATACCATTCAAGCTGCTTGCTGTCAGGGACTGGAGCAATAGACATGCAGGATATTTCAGCTCAGAGAATGAATGATCTGTTTACCATTCAAGCTGCTTGCTGTCAGGGACTGGAGCAATAGACATGCAGGATATTTCAGCTCAGAGAATGAATGATCTGTTTACCATTCAAGCTGCTTGCTGTCAGGGACTGGAGCAATAGACATGCAGGATATTTCAGCTCAGAGAATGAATGATCTGTTTACCTGTATGAAGAGAGAAGAGATGCTTGATTATATTCTGCCATGTTATAACTGCCGAGTACTTAGAAAAAAAAGTACTTTGAATAAAAATACACGAATACAAGTGCACGAATGCACCCCTGCATGAATGCTTCCCCAAGCTAAGTCTACATTTATAGAAGGCTAGCCCTTAGATCTTCCTATTTTTTTTTTTTTTGTGTTAAAGCTCGTTAGCAATCAATCAAACTCAGTTGAGACAACAGGACACAATAAATGTAGTGATCAGATAAACAAATGTCCAGGTCTACATGGATCATAGACCACTTTGAAACAGTTATGTGATCTCGCTGAGTAAGGACATGCAAAGTCAGATTAAATATCTATAAACACAAAAAATGCATAATAGGATGACTAACATATATAGATATATGCAGGATTCAATGCCGAAGATGGAATGACTCAGATACCATTCAAGCTGCTTGCTGTCAGGGACTGGAGCAATAGACATGCAGGATATTTCAGCTCAGAGAATGAATGATCTGTTTACCATTCAAGCTGCTTGCTGTCAGGGACTGGAGCAATAGACATGCAGGATATTTCAGCTCAGAGAATGAATGATCTGTTTACCATTCAAGCTGCTTGCTGTCAGGGACTGGAGCAATAGACATGCAGGATATTTCAGCTCAGAGAATGAATGATCTGTTTACCTGTATGAAGAGAGAAGAGATGCTTGATTATATTCTGCCATGTTATAACTGCCGAGTACTTAGAAAAAAAAGTACTTTGAATAAAAATACACGAATACAAGTGCACGAATGCACCCCTGCATGAATGCTTCCCCAAGCTAAGTCTACATTTATAGAAGGCTAGCCCTTAGATCTTCCTATTTTTTTTTTTTTTGTGTTAAAGCTCGTTAGCAATCAATCAAACTCAGTTGAGACAACAGGACACAATAAATGTAGTGATCAGATAAACAAATGTCCAGGTCTACATGGATCATAGACCACTTTGAAACAGTTATGTGATCTCGCTGAGTAAGGACATGCAAAGTCAGATTAAATATCTATAAACACAAAAAATGCATAATAGGATGACTAACATATATAGATATATGCAGGATTCAATGCCGAAGATGGAATGACTCAGATACCATTCAAGCTGCTTGCTGTCAGGGACTGGAGCAATAGACATGCAGGATATTTCAGCTCAGAGAATGAATGATCTGTTTACCATTCAAGCTGCTTGCTG
Organism: Ranitomeya imitator; assembly: GCF_032444005.1. Classification (NCBI taxonomy): domain Eukaryota; kingdom Metazoa; phylum Chordata; class Amphibia; order Anura; family Dendrobatidae; genus Ranitomeya; species Ranitomeya imitator. The sequence goes on along the minus strand of NC_091289.1, from coordinate 52,808,827 downwards.
TCAGGGACTGGAGCAATAGACATGCAGGATATTTCAGCTCAGAGAATGAATGATCTGTTTACCTGTATGAAGAGAGAAGAGATGCTTGATTATATTCTGCCATGTTATAACTGCCGAGTACTTAGAAAAAAAAGTACTTTGAATAAAAATACACGAATACAAGTGCACGAATGCACCCCTGCATGAATGCTTCCCCAAGCTAAGTCTACATTTATAGAAGGCTAGCCCTTAGATCTTCCTATTTTTTTTTTTTTTGTGTTAAAGCTCGTTAGCAATCAATCAAACTCAGTTGAGACAACAGGACACAATAAATGTAGTGATCAGATAAACAAATGTCCAGGTCTACATGGATCATAGACCACTTTGAAACAGTTATGTGATCTCGCTGAGTAAGGACATGCAAAGTCAGATTAAATATCTATAAACACAAAAAATGCATAATAGGATGACTAACATATATAGATATATGCAGGATTCAATGCCGAAGATGGAATGACTCAGATACCATTCAAGCTGCTTGCTGTCAGGGACTGGAGCAATAGACATGCAGGATATTTCAGCTCAGAGAATGAATGATCTGTTTACCATTCAAGCTGCTTGCTGTCAGGGACTGGAGCAATAGACATGCAGGATATTTCAGCTCAGAGAATGAATGATCTGTTTACCTGTATGAAGAGAGAAGAGATGCTTGATTATATTCTGCCATGTTATAACTGCCGAGTACTTAGAAAAAAAAGTACTTTGAATAAAAATACACGAATACAAGTGCACGAATGCACCCCTGCATGAATGCTTCCCCAAGCTAAGTCTACATTTATAGAAGGCTAGCCCTTAGATCTTCCTATTTTTTTTTTTTTTGTGTTAAAGCTCGTTAGCAATCAATCAAACTCAGTTGAGACAACAGGACACAATAAATGTAGTGATCAGATAAACAAATGTCCAGGTCTACATGGATCATAGACCACTTTGAAACAGTTATGTGATCTCGCTGAGTAAGGACATGCAAAGTCAGATTAAATATCTATAAACACAAAAAATGCATAATAGGATGACTAACATATATAGATATATGCAGGATTCAATGCCGAAGATGGAATGACTCAGATACCATTCAAGCTGCTTGCTGTCAGGGACTGGAGCAATAGACATGCAGGATATTTCAGCTCAGAGAATGAATGATCTGTTTACCATTCAAGCTGCTTGCTGTCAGGGACTGGAGCAATAGACATGCAGGATATTTCAGCTCAGAGAATGAATGATCTGTTTACCTGTATGAAGAGAGAAGAGATGCTTGATTATATTCTGCCATGTTATAACTGCCGAGTACTTAGAAAAAAAAGTACTTTGAATAAAAATACACGAATACAAGTGCACGAATGCACCCCTGCATGAATGCTTCCCCAAGCTAAGTCTACATTTATAGAAGGCTAGCCCTTAGATCTTCCTATTTTTTTTTTTTTTGTGTTAAAGCTCGTTAGCAATCAATCAAACTCAGTTGAGACAACAGGACACAATAAATGTAGTGATCAGATAAACAAATGTCCAGGTCTACATGGATCATAGACCACTTTGAAACAGTTATGTGATCTCGCTGAGTAAGGACATGCAAAGTCAGATTAAATATCTATAAACACAAAAAATGCATAATAGGATGACTAACATATATAGATATATGCAGGATTCAATGCCGAAGATGGAATGACTCAGATACCATTCAAGCTGCTTGCTGTCAGGGACTGGAGCAATAGACATGCAGGATATTTCAGCTCAGAGAATGAATGATCTGTTTACCATTCAAGCTGCTTGCTGTCAGGGACTGGAGCAATAGACATGCAGGATATTTCAGCTCAGAGAATGAATGATCTGTTTACCTGTATGAAGAGAGAAGAGATGCTTGATTATATTCTGCCATGTTATAACTGCCGAGTACTTAGAAAAAAAAGTACTTTGAATAAAAATACACGAATACAAGTGCACGAATGCACCCCTGCATGAATGCTTCCCCAAGCTAAGTCTACATTTATAGAAGGCTAGCCCTTAGATCTTCCTATTTTTTTTTTTTTTGTGTTAAAGCTCGTTAGCAATCAATCAAACTCAGTTGAGACAACAGGACACAATAAATGTAGTGATCAGATAAACAAATGTCCAGGTCTACATGGATCATAGACCACTTTGAAACAGTTATGTGATCTCGCTGAGTAAGGACATGCAAAGTCAGATTAAATATCTATAAACACAAAAAATGCATAATAGGATGACTAACATATATAGATATATGCAGGATTCAATGCCGAAGATGGAATGACTCAGATACCATTCAAGCTGCTTGCTGTCAGGGACTGGAGCAATAGACATGCAGGATATTTCAGCTCAGAGAATGAATGATCTGTTTACCATTCAAGCTGCTTGCTGTCAGGGACTGGAGCAATAGACATGCAGGATATTTCAGCTCAGAGAATGAATGATCTGTTTACCATTCAAGCTGCTTGCTGTCAGGGACTGGAGCAATAGACATGCAGGATATTTCAGCTCAGAGAATGAATGATCTGTTTACCTGTATGAAGAGAGAAGAGATGCTTGATTATATTCTGCCATGTTATAACTGCCGAGTACTTAGAAAAAAAAGTACTTTGAATAAAAATACACGAATACAAGTGCACGAATGCACCCCTGCATGAATGCTTCCCCAAGCTAAGTCTACATTTATAGAAGGCTAGCCCTTAGATCTTCCTATTTTTTTTTTTTTTGTGTTAAAGCTCGTTAGCAATCAATCAAACTCAGTTGAGACAACAGGACACAATAAATGTAGTGATCAGATAAACAAATGTCCAGGTCTACATGGATCATAGACCACTTTGAAACAGTTATGTGATCTCGCTGAGTAAGGACATGCAAAGTCAGATTAAATATCTATAAACACAAAAAATGCATAATAGGATGACTAACATATATAGATATATGCAGGATTCAATGCCGAAGATGGAATGACTCAGATACCATTCAAGCTGCTTGCTGTCAGGGACTGGAGCAATAGACATGCAGGATATTTCAGCTCAGAGAATGAATGATCTGTTTACCATTCAAGCTGCTTGCTGTCAGGGACTGGAGCAATAGACATGCAGGATATTTCAGCTCAGAGAATGAATGATCTGTTTACCTGTATGAAGAGAGAAGAGATGCTTGATTATATTCTGCCATGTTATAACTGCCGAGTACTTAGAAAAAAAAGTACTTTGAATAAAAATACACGAATACAAGTGCACGAATGCACCCCTGCATGAATGCTTCCCCAAGCTAAGTCTACATTTATAGAAGGCTAGCCCTTAGATCTTCCTATTTTTTTTTTTTTTGTGTTAAAGCTCGTTAGCAATCAATCAAACTCAGTTGAGACAACAGGACACAATAAATGTAGTGATCAGATAAACAAATGTCCAGGTCTACATGGATCATAGACCACTTTGAAACAGTTATGTGATCTCGCTGAGTAAGGACATGCAAAGTCAGATTAAATATCTATAAACACAAAAAATGCATAATAGGATGACTAACATATATAGATATATGCAGGATTCAATGCCGAAGATGGAATGACTCAGATACCATTCAAGCTGCTTGCTGTCAGGGACTGGAGCAATAGACATGCAGGATATTTCAGCTCAGAGAATGAATGATCTGTTTACCATTCAAGCTGCTTGCTGTCAGGGACTGGAGCAATAGACATGCAGGATATTTCAGCTCAGAGAATGAATGATCTGTTTACCATTCAAGCTGCTTGCTGTCAGGGACTGGAGCAATAGACATGCAGGATATTTCAGCTCAGAGAATGAATGATCTGTTTACCTGTATGAAGAGAGAAGAGATGCTTGATTATATTCTGCCATGTTATAACTGCCGAGTACTTAGAAAAAAAAGTACTTTGAATAAAAATACACGAATACAAGTGCACGAATGCACCCCTGCATGAATGCTTCCCCAAGCTAAGTCTACATTTATAGAAGGCTAGCCCTTAGATCTTCCTATTTTTTTTTTTTTTGTGTTAAAGCTCGTTAGCAATCAATCAAACTCAGTTGAGACAACAGGACACAATAAATGTAGTGATCAGATAAACAAATGTCCAGGTCTACATGGATCATAGACCACTTTGAAACAGTTATGTGATCTCGCTGAGTAAGGACATGCAAAGTCAGATTAAATATCTATAAACACAAAAAATGCATAATAGGATGACTAACATATATAGATATATGCAGGATTCAATGCCGAAGATGGAATGACTCAGATACCATTCAAGCTGCTTGCTGTCAGGGACTGGAGCAATAGACATGCAGGATATTTCAGCTCAGAGAATGAATGATCTGTTTACCATTCAAGCTGCTTGCTGTCAGGGACTGGAGCAATAGACATGCAGGATATTTCAGCTCAGAGAATGAATGATCTGTTTACCATTCAAGCTGCTTGCTGTCAGGGACTGGAGCAATAGACATGCAGGATATTTCAGCTCAGAGAATGAATGATCTGTTTACCTGTATGAAGAGAGAAGAGATGCTTGATTATATTCTGCCATGTTATAACTGCCGAGTACTTAGAAAAAAAAGTACTTTGAATAAAAATACACGAATACAAGTGCACGAATGCACCCCTGCATGAATGCTTCCCCAAGCTAAGTCTACATTTATAGAAGGCTAGCCCTTAGATCTTCCTATTTTTTTTTTTTTTGTGTTAAAGCTCGTTAGCAATCAATCAAACTCAGTTGAGACAACAGGACACAATAAATGTAGTGATCAGATAAACAAATGTCCAGGTCTACATGGATCATAGACCACTTTGAAACAGTTATGTGATCTCGCTGAGTAAGGACATGCAAAGTCAGATTAAATATCTATAAACACAAAAAATGCATAATAGGATGACTAACATATATAGATATATGCAGGATTCAATGCCGAAGATGGAATGACTCAGATACCATTCAAGCTGCTTGCTGTCAGGGACTGGAGCAATAGACATGCAGGATATTTCAGCTCAGAGAATGAATGATCTGTTTACCATTCAAGCTGCTTGCTGTCAGGGACTGGAGCAATAGACATGCAGGATATTTCAGCTCAGAGAATGAATGATCTGTTTACCATTCAAGCTGCTTGCTGTCAGGGACTGGAGCAATAGACATGCAGGATATTTCAGCTCAGAGAATGAATGATCTGTTTACCATTCAAGCTGCTTGCTGTCAGGGACTGGAGCAATAGACATGCAGGATATTTCAGCTCAGAGAATGAATGATCTGTTTACCATTCAAGCTGCTTGCTGTCAGGGACTGGAGCAATAGACATGCAGGATATTTCAGCTCAGAGAATGAATGATCTGTTTACCTGTATGAAGAGAGAAGAGATGCTTGATTATATTCTGCCATGTTATAACTGCCGAGTACTTAGAAAAAAAAGTACTTTGAATAAAAATACACGAATACAAGTGCACGAATGCACCCCTGCATGAATGCTTCCCCAAGCTAAGTCTACATTTATAGAAGGCTAGCCCTTAGATCTTCCTATTTTTTTTTTTTTTGTGTTAAAGCTCGTTAGCAATCAATCAAACTCAGTTGAGACAACAGGACACAATAAATGTAGTGATCAGATAAACAAATGTCCAGGTCTACATGGATCATAGACCACTTTGAAACAGTTATGTGATCTCGCTGAGTAAGGACATGCAAAGTCAGATTAAATATCTATAAACACAAAAAATGCATAATAGGATGACTAACATATATAGATATATGCAGGATTCAATGCCGAAGATGGAATGACTCAGATACCATTCAAGCTGCTTGCTGTCAGGGACTGGAGCAATAGACATGCAGGATATTTCAGCTCAGAGAATGAATGATCTGTTTACCATTCAAGCTGCTTGCTGTCAGGGACTGGAGCAATAGACATGCAGGATATTTCAGCTCAGAGAATGAATGATCTGTTTACCATTCAAGCTGCTTGCTGTCAGGGACTGGAGCAATAGACATGCAGGATATTTCAGCTCAGAGAATGAATGATCTGTTTACCTGTATGAAGAGAGAAGAGATGCTTGATTATATTCTGCCATGTTATAACTGCCGAGTACTTAGAAAAAAAAGTACTTTGAATAAAAATACACGAATACAAGTGCACGAATGCACCCCTGCATGAATGCTTCCCCAAGCTAAGTCTACATTTATAGAAGGCTAGCCCTTAGATCTTCCTATTTTTTTTTTTTTTGTGTTAAAGCTCGTTAGCAATCAATCAAACTCAGTTGAGACAACAGGACACAATAAATGTAGTGATCAGATAAACAAATGTCCAGGTCTACATGGATCATAGACCACTTTGAAACAGTTATGTGATCTCGCTGAGTAAGGACATGCAAAGTCAGATTAAATATCTATAAACACAAAAAATGCATAATAGGATGACTAACATATATAGATATATGCAGGATTCAATGCCGAAGATGGAATGACTCAGATACCATTCAAGCTGCTTGCTGTCAGGGACTGGAGCAATAGACATGCAGGATATTTCAGCTCAGAGAATGAATGATCTGTTTACCATTCAAGCTGCTTGCTGTCAGGGACTGGAGCAATAGACATGCAGGATATTTCAGCTCAGAGAATGAATGATCTGTTTACCTGTATGAAGAGAGAAGAGATGCTTGATTATATTCTGCCATGTTATAACTGCCGAGTACTTAGAAAAAAAAGTACTTTGAATAAAAATACACGAATACAAGTGCACGAATGCACCCCTGCATGAATGCTTCCCCAAGCTAAGTCTACATTTATAGAAGGCTAGCCCTTAGATCTTCCTATTTTTTTTTTTTTTGTGTTAAAGCTCGTTAGCAATCAATCAAACTCAGTTGAGACAACAGGACACAATAAATGTAGTGATCAGATAAACAAATGTCCAGGTCTACATGGATCATAGACCACTTTGAAACAGTTATGTGATCTCGCTGAGTAAGGACATGCAAAGTCAGATTAAATATCTATAAACACAAAAAATGCATAATAGGATGACTAACATATATAGATATATGCAGGATTCAATGCCGAAGATGGAATGACTCAGATACCATTCAAGCTGCTTGCTGTCAGGGACTGGAGCAATAGACATGCAGGATATTTCAGCTCAGAGAATGAATGATCTGTTTACCATTCAAGCTGCTTGCTGTCAGGGACTGGAGCAATAGACATGCAGGATATTTCAGCTCAGAGAATGAATGATCTGTTTACCTGTATGAAGAGAGAAGAGATGCTTGATTATATTCTGCCATGTTATAACTGCCGAGTACTTAGAAAAAAAAGTACTTTGAATAAAAATACACGAATACAAGTGCACGAATGCACCCCTGCATGAATGCTTCCCCAAGCTAAGTCTACATTTATAGAAGGCTAGCCCTTAGATCTTCCTATTTTTTTTTTTTTTGTGTTAAAGCTCGTTAGCAATCAATCAAACTCAGTTGAGACAACAGGACACAATAAATGTAGTGATCAGATAAACAAATGTCCAGGTCTACATGGATCATAGACCACTTTGAAACAGTTATGTGATCTCGCTGAGTAAGGACATGCAAAGTCAGATTAAATATCTATAAACACAAAAAATGCATAATAGGATGACTAACATATATAGATATATGCAGGATTCAATGCCGAAGATGGAATGACTCAGATACCATTCAAGCTGCTTGCTGTCAGGGACTGGAGCAATAGACATGCAGGATATTTCAGCTCAGAGAATGAATGATCTGTTTACCATTCAAGCTGCTTGCTGTCAGGGACTGGAGCAATAGACATGCAGGATATTTCAGCTCAGAGAATGAATGATCTGTTTACCATTCAAGCTGCTTGCTGTCAGGGACTGGAGCAATAGACATGCAGGATATTTCAGCTCAGAGAATGAATGATCTGTTTACCATTCAAGCTGCTTGCTGTCAGGGACTGGAGCAATAGACATGCAGGATATTTCAGCTCAGAGAATGAATGATCTGTTTACATATATAGATATATGCAGGATTCAATGCCGAAGATGGAATGACTCAGATACCATTCAAGCTGCTTGCTGTCAGGGACTGGAGCAATAGACATGCAGGATATTTCAGCTCAGAGAATGAATGATCTGTTTACCATTCAAGCTGCTTGCTGTCAGGGACTGGAGCAATAGACATGCAGGATATTTCAGCTCAGAGAATGAATGATCTGTTTACCATTCAAGCTGCTTGCTGTCAGGGACTGGAGCAATAGACATGCAGGATATTTCAGCTCAGAGAATGAATGATCTGTTTACCATTCAAGCTGCTTGCTGTCAGGGACTGGAGCAATAGACATGCAGGATATTTCAGCTCAGAGAATGAATGATCTGTTTACCATTCAAGCTGCTTGCTGTCAGGGACTGGAGCAATAGACATGCAGGATATTTCAGCTCAGAGAATGAATGATCTGTTTACCATTCAAGCTGCTTGCTGTCAGGGACTGGAGCAATAGACATGCAGGATATTTCAGCTCAGAGAATGAATGATCTGTTTACCTGTATGAAGAGAGAAGAGATGCTTGATTATATTCTGCCATGTTATAACTGCCGAGTACTTAGAAAAAAAAGTACTTTGAATAAAAATACACGAATACAAGTGCACGAATGCACCCCTGCATGAATGTTTTTTTATTTCCACAATGCTTTTGAATTCTGGAATAGCATCTTTTTCAAGTGGGGAAAAAATTATTTTTGACTTGAAAAACACGCTAGTTCAGCTTTGAAATGCGTTGTAGATATTATCGTCCAAACTCTATAGTTGAGTTATGTTGTACCACAAGGTGGTTGTGGCAAAAATCAATATCTACAGTATCTGATGGACATGATTACACTCCGATTTTTTTTTATTTATTTTTTTTATCATGTAATAATTAACTATAATTGTCGAAGGAAAAGTAAAGAGTTGAGCCCACGGCTAAAGTTTGTTTGAAAAAATCAAACAATCCCCCTGTTTTTTTTTTTTTTTTTTTTTTTTGCTACCCCTTCCCAGGTCCAGAAGAGTCTCTGCTATTCCTGGAGTCTGTTATCGTCTGCACCACTGATGTGATTTCCACGGCGCTGCAGCCAGTCGGTGATCTGAGCGGCTCGTGCTGTCCTCTTGGGTAGACCTGCTGTGCTCACTCATTGGCTGCAGCGCTGTCTGTGGCATCAGCGCTGCAGGCAATAATATACATCAGGAGCAGCAGCATTGTCTACAGCCTGGGGATAAGGGCTTTTCGGAACTGGGAATACCCCTTTAACTTAGTTTTTTGCAGCATGTAATCTGCAGTCATGACTTGTCCCAATTCATTGAATGTGGTTTTCCATGTAGTACGGTTTTCCTTAACTCTAGTGAACATCACAAAATATGACCCCTCAAAGTATTGCCATAATGTTAAAAAACTGGACAACACTTCACTTGTGTCGACTCCTGTCGCTCAGCTGACGTGGCACCTGGATGGTGGCAATGATGATATAAGCAAGAAACGCAGAGGAGAATTCCCAGAATTTAAGAGTCCAGTAAAGAAGAGCAGAGTCAATTCTTGTGATAAGACTGAAGAAAAAGAGAGCAATATCCGAACCCCTCAGGCCACTCTCCAAAAAGCTGTGAACGCCGTAGAGTCTCAACACAAAGGAAAGAGTTGTGGTTATGTGGGGAATAAAAGCATTAACAGTATGTCTGACGATGAGTATGACTCTGAAGAAGAACTTAAAACTATTATTGAAAGGGAGAAAATGGTGGCAGTAGGTGAAGGACACTCTGAAGACGCGGATATAGAAGTTGTGGATGACTCTTTCGCACCCAAGTACACAACTCATTGGGCTGAGGAAATCGGAAATCACAGGAGATCCAATAGTCACTCTGAAGATGACCATGAGTACGACTCTGCCGATACAGATGAAATCATCACCGTTGCAAGGACCAACCAAAACTGCAGAAAAGGTAAAAGTGAAAAGTCCCAAAAAAGTAATGTGGTCTCCACAGAATTCAGTAACTCAAAATGCCATGTGAATCAAGAAAATGGTAGGACAGAAGATGATGAGAGTGACGCAGAAGACAGCAGTGGCTCCTGTTCAGATGAAGAATATAAGTCCATGATGCAAAACTGCTACCGACTGGATCTGACAATAGAAGACCTTGAGGCACTCGCTAATCAGGCTGATGAGTCTGATGTTGACGAAGCAGATGACCAGAACGATTCGGACCAGGAATACGACTCTGCAGATACGGATATTGTTATAGCTGGTGCAAAGTGTGTGCAGCGTGGTATTGTAGGTGCACAGAAGGGATCAGATGGCAAAGAAACTACAAGGGACAAATCTAAAGATCTAGGAGCAGGTGACTGTAATATAGAAAGCAAATCTGTGAAGCAAGATCCATCAGTCAGAACATTAAACTCTCCAGGGAAAAAAAGCTCAAAATCCACTGCAAATGAGGAGGAGAATTCAGATGTCACCAGAGAAGGTGAAGAAGCAGAGACTCGAACATGGAAATCAACGAAGAACAAATCTGGTAATGGAAATGTAAAGAGAAAGAAAGGTATCGAGCCAGAGGATATTGTGGCTTCTATTTTAGAAGAGGATGATAGCTCAAATGATGACTCCAAACGGAAAAAGAAGAAAAAGAAAAATCCTCTGCCCCGGCCTCCAGCATTTAAGGGGCTGGGCTCACTGATGTCGTCATTGTCCGTCTCTGTATCTTGTACAAAGTCATATGATCATCCGGAGGCTGTCGGCTGTGAGACAAATGGAAATGCTACGTTTACTGAAGGTAAAGGACATCAGGAATCCGAAATCAAAGGTGAAAGACCACCTAAAACAGACCAGAATGTCTCAACCGATGCCCACTGGAAAAGTGAAGGCCCTAGTAGTAGTAGCAGCAGCAGCGATGAGTCCAGCAGTGAGGAGGAGGCCAGTTCTGCCTCATCCCCAGTTACTAAGGCAAAGGTGTCTCAGAAGAGCAGCTCCGAGGGGCAACCTAATGCAAGAACTAAGCGGCTTCAGGATAATCAGAAGAGGCTGGCGGCAATGGAAGAAAGAAGAAAAGAACGGGAGCAGCAGAAGCAAGTCATTCAAGGAGCTCTGGTTAAACTGGTGAGCAATTTTCTTGGAAATGTTGTCAGGCTTGGTTATAGAAATAATGCTCTACGCACTACGTTGACGGTTTTCTGTGGGCAACAACTGCAACAGTTAAGGGGTTTCCTGGGATAAGTCTAAATTTCTATCTCGTTGCAGATTGAAGAATACTGACAGTGTTCAGTATGCTCCGTGTCAGAATTTCACACGACTAGCGGTCATGTATCGACTAACTGCTCATTCGCTTCTCTCAATACAACATCGAGAGGAGCAGGGGAAAAAGCAACCGAGGGCAATCCTGACAGTGAGCATACTACGCACTGACAAGATTTGACAATCTACAGTGCGATATAGGCACTGAAGAAATTTAAGTTCAGGCCCCCCCCCCCAATCCTCTTTAAAATTACTATTGTCATAAAATGTCTTGTGCTTCTGTTGATGGGATGCAGATCTGTGCTTCTGCATAAATGACTTGTTAGGTTTCTGCCTCCTGTCAACATAATGCAGAGGTGATAATAGTTGTCAGAAAATATTCTAAATCCTCACTTCTGTCGCTACATTGGATGACACAGGACACCATGGATGTATGCCGCTGCTTAGGCTGACACTAAGAATTGCAAACTTCCACATGTGTCCTAAGGGCCGCATAATTCTGTGTTGGCTCGACTGCCTTTTAATATATAGGCGTCAAATCAACTGGGTACATTGCAGCAGTGTCTAACCTGCTGGGATTTGTCTTCTGTAGCCTCCAGCCATTGCAGGCGCTAAGTAGCAACTGTGCTCTTAAAGTGCTGCGCCACTTCGCCTCCACCCACTAATTGGGCCATTAGAAGATATTTCTAGACTTCAGGTTATAATGATCAGACACACCCCAGCTCTATATCTGTAACGGGCCACACATAAATGGCTTATGAACTGCTGCTATTTTACCCTGCTTTCCAGGATTCACAAACTGCAAAGAAGAGCCAACACATTGTGTTTGACTCTGAATCCGAGGAGGAAAGTGAAAAGCAAGACTCAAGTGCAAGCAACGGACATAACAAGAAGGTATGTTCTGTATGTGAGGTCAACCATGAGTAATATCATATGGGGAAGTCATTTGCATGACTATTGTCCAGTGAAGTGTTCAAAATTAAATTAAAATACCTGTACCTGATTACGCCAGTGATGGTTCTGGAATTTTATCGACTACTTGGATTTGCTGCCATTTCTCCCTGATTCTGGAGCTTCCATGCATCGTATTGACAAGGGCTCTCTATGAAAACCAGGACATGTTAATTGTTGTAAAATACATTCTATATCTTAAAATATGCATTCTGGGAGAGCTTTCTTACACTTCATTTTATTTTTTTATATACACAGATGATAAAGCCTATCAAAGCTAAGTTGTTTGACAGCAGTGGGGAAGATTCAGATGACGAAGAAGAGAAAGATGACGAGAGATTTGAAATAAAGACTCAATATGAAGGGCGATCTGGGGAGAAGGTCAGTTGCATCTCCTCATCTGATCTTGATCGGGGATACACAAGACGTTTAGTCATGTTATGTTTCTTTGCATCACGATTAATCATGCTTTGTTTCTCTGCATGCAGCTCATGGCATTGCAGTCTCGCTTTGGAACTGACGAGCGGTTCAAAATGGACGCACGATTTTTAGAAGACAATAGCGAGGAAGAAACTGACACTGGTAAGAACAGCTTAGGAATCATCTTACAGGGGTTGTTCTTCTTTGGTGACATTACACATGGTGCAATAATGGAGGTCACTGACCCTAGTGTTATACTTGCCAGCCGCCATCTTCATCTGTGATCGGCGATGCTACGGTCAGTCTTTTGCAGGTTATGACCTACCGGATCACTCCAGTGTTTGACGGTCAATCTGCAAGTCGCTGAGAGCCAGAATGAGGCCAGAACGAGGCTCTCGTAGACTTGCAATAAGCGCTTGTGATCTTTACTTCTGACTTTCCGGTCAGTCAGAAGTTGCGGTCACAAGATGGCAGCGTGGGACCGGAGTGACGCTGGGAACAGATGAATACTGGGGCTGTTAAATTAGTTGCACCACTCCAGTGCTGAAATTTAAAAAATGGTGCGTTCATTAAATGGTACTAAAAATAATTTTTGCAACTGGGTTTCATTAAAAATGTTTCACTGTTTGCCTCCTGTCTCCTCTGTGTGGCTCGGTCGATTGCTGGCCGCAGAATGAGTTAACGGGGTTGGCCATGTTATCTTTACTTTATCAGATGTATTGGGGACATGATTTTGTGCGATTTTCTATTAGATATGACAGGTTCTCCTCCTGCTCTTATTACTGCAGCTTTCCTCAGACCGCACAGATCTCCAGACTATACAGTGGCTGCTGGTGGAGGAGCAGTGACCAGACCTGTCCATCAGCCTTGTCCAATTGTAAAACGCTTCACGTGGGCAAAGCTGCTTTTCTGTTGGAGGAGATTGATGGACAGGTCTGGTCAATCCTACTCCACCAGCAGCCAGTGTATGGGGGAAAACTGCACTAACAAGTCATACCAGTATAATACACAAAATCATGTCCTCAACACCTCTAATAAAACTGAAGTGGCTAGCCCCTTTAAGATATGCAGCTATGTTCGATCTGTATCGGAAGGACATTAACGTTGTTAAAGGGAACCTGTTGGCGACAAGTCTGTAGAGTCGTTCATAGAGCAGGAGCGGCAATGATAAATGATGTTGCTTTTGGTAGAAAGACCTGGAGGTGTAATTTTATTGCTGCTTAAATGGCAGAAGCGGGCATCGTTAGAGGTAAATATTCACTTTGCCCCACAATATATATGTTTTACATTGTGGTCTCCTATGACTTCTGAGGTTATTTTAGAAGTGTGTTCTCCTTTAAAGGGGTTGTCTGACCTTAAGTTTGCAGTCAATATGTGAATCCTCGAGCGTACACGGCACACTGTAAGGATTCTCCGGCACCAGGAGCATGCAATATTGTGACTGCGAGTATGTGATTGGCATACTCCCTGTCACATTCCCACTAAACGTGTACAGATGTATTGAGCGAGGGCGTGCAAGTCTAGTCGGAACATGACTTGTGTATGCAAATCACATACTTAAGATCACACACCCACCGCTACTGACATTGGAGAATCCTCACAGTGCGCTTTCTAGTGAGGCTTCACAAATCTGCAATCACATAGATCGACTGCAGTCTTGTACCCCAAAGCCAGAAAACTCCTATAAGGCTGAGCATACATGTTGGTGGCAATAAGACGATGCAATAAAAATTGCATGTAACATTGTGATTAAGGCATAGAGATTTTTGATTTTCTTGTAATTTTAGTTGAATTTTATGGCTGCTGCGTCTGGGAAGAAGACCCATAGCTTTCATCTAAAGTTGATGTTTTACTTTCATACGCATGAAGCATTTTGACAGCCTCTTTGTTTCTGTGTTATGATACATTGCCTCTTACAGAAAAACCACAGACATCGCAGGCAGATGATGATGGTCTGTCGGCTGAAAAGAAGAAGAACTTGGACATCTTGCAAAGTGTTCTAAACATCAATGTGGAGCCACAGCCAACAAGCAAAAAGGCGGCTAAAGCAAAGGCTTTCAAGTAAGAAAATGTGTTGTCTTCCCTTATTACTATAGTGTAGTTTTACTACTGTCAGTCCTACCAATGTCCCAATCCCCTGGTGACTCCACAGGAATGGTGAAACATGGCGGCGTGGACAGATATCTGTAGTGTCAGTGGCTACAGGTATAGACCGTATTCTGGATCTGGCTACAAAATCTAGAATCTGGGCACATGATCAGTTAAAAAAATACTGATCATCTTGGCATACAGAGCATTATTTTTTCCAAAAAAAACTTTATTGGGATTTTGTATTTTAACCTGGAGGAGGGGGAGGGGAATGGAGGGAGGGGAGGAAAGGAGAGGGAAGGATAGGAGTGAAGGGAAGAAGGGGAGGGTAAATACAACATACTATGCGTAGAAATAATTCAACATAGAGTGAAGCAAGGGACGCAACCCTTAAAGGCAAATAGGCAGGAATCGAGTCATCAACCATTTATCTAAACAATGCAAGGAGGTGGTCCTTGTGAAAAAACTTGTTAATATCAAGCAATTACGGCTACAAACCGACATTTAACATGAGAGGGGAAAGAGAGAAAGTTTTGTGAACATTTTCAACTTATATTGAGACGTAAACCAAGTTGATTATGTTGGTTGTTCAAGGAGGATAATGCTGCTCCCATATATGCCACTTTTGGTAAAATTTGCCAAATTCGTTACTAAGCAGGGCAAATTTGAGTTCAAATTCTCTATGTTGCATCATGAGTTTGACAACAAAGGCTGCATTGGGCAGTGTGGGTTTTTTCCAGTGGAAGGCAATGGATTTCTTAGCTACTAAACAGAGATGTAGGATTATGCGCAATAAGGATCTGTCGATAGAATTAGTGTCCAAGGAGAGAAGTGCTAATTGTGGGGAGAGGGTAGAAGGGGACCCTGACAATTTAGAGATGATTGAGGAAATTTCCAGCCAAAAGAGGGCCACGGTGGGGCAGCTCCAAAAGATATGCAATAAGTCGCCTTTATGGCCACAGTTCCTCCAACATAGGGGGGAGTTGGATGTGCTGATGTGAGACAGTCTTGCTGGAGTGTAATACCACCTGGAGCACACCTTAAAGTGTGTCTCCAGAAGGGACATTGAAATTGACGATTGGTATGATGCCGAAAAGGCCTCCTCCCAATCGTCTGTAGAGGCCTGGAGACCTAGGGATTTCTCCCATGTTATGAGAGCTGCGTTTTTAACCAGTGATGAGTCTTTATTGAAGCTATTGTAGATGAACTTGTGACTCCAGAAGATTGGGTGATTTGGATTGGATAATATTTTTGAGGAAGGCTCCGAGAATTTCAATTTGAGGTTAAGAAATAGACTTAGGTTTTCCCTCAGAATCATGTAGTGAAGGAAAAGAGACGAGGGGGCTTTGAATTTGTTTTTTAGTGAACTGAAGTCAATGAATTTAGACCCAGTGTAAATGTCGCCCAGGGTTTGAATTTTTAAGTCAGCCCATATAGGGGGTAGGACAAGATTCAGAATTGAGTAGATAAATAGCAGGGATAGTTTGAGTTGAACAGGATTGTTTTTAACCCCATCTCCCTTTTTTAGAAATGAAGACCATGCGAGAGAAATCGCCTGAAAAATTGGGTGGCTGTGGGTTTTGTTGGGGGAATTAGATATAGCTTTGAGAATGATGGATTTAAGGGGTTTTCTTCCGTTAATCTCTACCTCTAAGTCGAGCCATGCAGGTTCATTCTGGTCTGACCACCAGGGTGAGCTTTGTTTTAGTAGAAGTGTATTATAGTGGGCCGTAATATTTGGGAGATCCATTCCTCCGTGGATTTTTGTTTTGTAAAGGGATCTGGTATTTGTTCTAGGCTTTTTATCATTCCAAATGTATTTATTTAGCCTTGATTGGATCTTATGCAGAAAAGATGCGGGGATGGGAAGGGGAATACATCTAAGGATATATAAGATTTTTGGTAGGGTAAACATCTTAACTGTTAGGTTTCTCCCCCACCAGGATAGACTTTTGTCATTAAAAGTGTTGCAATCTTTTTTAAGTATTTCATCTATCTTCCCCAAGTTTGAGGAGATAGTTTTATCAAGGTTTTTGTTAATTGTGATTCCTAAGTATGGGAATTCTTCATTACACCACTTGAATGATATTACCTTTTTCAAGGAATTGATTTCTTTTTTGCAGAGATGGATGGGTAGGATGTTAGATTTTGAGCCGTTGATTTTGAATTTGGAAAGAGATGCAAAGTTTTCAAGTTCTTTGATAGTTTCTAGAGTGGAGACAGTTGGGTTGGTAAGGGTTAGGATAATGTCGTCTGCAAATAAGCTAAGTTTGTGATGACGTTTGTTGGTGGATATGCCTGTAATGAGAGAATTCTGTCTGATACGTTCCGCCAGGGGTTCAAGTGCCAAATTGAAAAGTAGAGGTGATAAGGGGCAACCTTGTCTAGTGCCATTGTTAATAAGGAAGGGGTCTGAGATATGATTATTGCAAGTGACTTTAGCTGTAGGACCTTGATATAGTGTCATAAATGAAGAGATAAGTTTGTCATTAAAACCAAATTTTTGAAGGGTCTGTTTGAGGAAGCTCCAATCTATACGATCAAAGGCCTTCTCGGCATCTAAAGAGACAAAAACTGTGGGGGTTTTGGATTTATTAGTGAGTTTGATTTGATTCAATATCCTTCTGGTGGCGTCAGCAGGTTGCCTATTTTTGATAAACCCCATTTGATCATTGACTATCAATCTAGGGAGGATGACGCTAAGTCTATTGGCCAAAATTTTTGAGTATAACTTGATGTCTGAGTTCAGGAGGGATATGGGCCTATAGCTACTAGTTTCCATAGGGTTAGCTGTTTGCTTTGGGATAAGGACGATTGAGGCCTCCAACATTTCTGGAGGAAAGGAGCCTGAATCAGAAACATAATTGAATAGTTTAACCAGGTGGGGTGTTAAGTTTTTTCCAAAAGCTTTGTAATATGAATTACAAAAGCCATCTGGCCCTGGGGATTTTTGCGATTTGAGGTGATTGATGGCCTCTTCAACTTCTAAGGAGGAGAAAGGGGCTGATAGGGATTCAATTTCTTCCTTTGTAAGGGAAGGAAGGTTGATATTGGCAAGATAGGATTTAATGTCCGATTCTTTTGGTGGGGGGGATGTTGGGTCTAGGTTAAGGTTATATAATTTAGAATAATATTTGGAAAATTCGTTAACTATATCTTGGGGGTGGGATAAAGTGGTGTTGTCAGAAAGGGAAGAAATTCTATTAATTTTGTTATGGATTCTAAGTTTTTTTATTCTATTTGCCATGTACTTGGTTGGCTTGTTCAGGGAGGAATATACCTTAAAATTGGAAGAATTGAGGGCAGCTTCGTAAGGTAAGAAGAGGAGGGATCTTAAGTCTTGCCTAAGGGAGTTTAAGTCTGTTTGGAGTTTAGATGGGGAAGAAGGGAGGCTAATTAAGGACTTTTCCAGGTCACGAATGCCTTTTTGAAGTTTTTTAATTTTTGCCCTTTTTTCCTTTTTTATTTTAGAAGATATGTTTATTAGGGTACCTCTAATGACAGCTTTATGAGCGCACCAATTGATTGCGGGGTTGGTGATTTCTGGAGGGTTTTCGTTGAAAAAATGGGAAATATTATTTTGGATCGTGTTCGCATGAATGGAATCGTGAATGATAAATGAGCTGCATTTCCATGTTTTATAGTTTTTTAGGGAGGGGCCAAGGATAACTTCTCCAGTGACAGGGGCATGGTCAGACAGAGTCCTATCCCCGATGTCCAATTTCTTGAATTTTTCCAGAGAGAAAATGTCTGACAATATTAGATCAATCCTGGATGCCGAATGATGGACCGAAGAAAAATGAGTATACTCTCTAGATGTGGAGTTAAGACATCTGAAGGTGTCATAGAGCTCATTTTTGTCCAGCCACCAATTCAGGTCCTCTGAGGCTGGTCTCAGGCCAGAAGAAGAGTCAAGTGTTTTGTCAGGGGTGACATTAAAGTCGCCTAGGAAGATGAGGTTACCCTTCTTAACCTTGTTGATTTTCTTCAGGAGCTTAGACAGAAAGCTAATCTGATTTTTGTTTGGAGCATATGTGTTGATTAGAGTACAATCTTGGCCGTTAATATTGCATATCAGGATGTGATATCTGCCTTTTGGATCAGCATATTCCTCAATGAACTCAAAAGGAACACTATTCCTGTTCAGGGTGGTCACCCCCGCTTTTTTGCTGGAGTTACAGGCCTCAAAAATATGAGGAAAGCTACGGTGATTAAAGTAGGGGTGATTCCCTGCCAGGAATTTTGTCTC
Source organism: Ranitomeya imitator (assembly GCF_032444005.1). NCBI lineage: Eukaryota > Metazoa > Chordata > Amphibia > Anura > Dendrobatidae > Ranitomeya > Ranitomeya imitator. Next base: position 52,789,858 of record NC_091289.1, on the reverse strand, counting down.
TTGTATACATGCAATATCTGTCTGAAGACTGATCAACTCTCTCCACAAAGCATGTCTTTTTTGTGGGCTATTCAGCCCTCTAACATTATAGGAGAGTATCTTGAATGACATATTTACAAAATAGAACCAAGAAGGGCTGATGTAACCTAGGAGGAGACAAGCATAAAGTCACAGCAGGAATAGAAGGACCTAAATATAGCTTTTCCCTAGTCTATCCACAGATCAACCAAAACTTAGTGGGTACCTAGGGAGAAGAAAATTCAGAACAAAACTGGTAGGTTGCAGAGCTACCTAGAAAGAAGATAAAGGGGGTTAGTACACGTGGACGAGAATAAGGGGCCTGTCCCAAAATAAGATGAGAAGAGGAAAAGAAGACCCCTTAAAATGGAAGTTAACCATTTATAAAGAACGTATTTGATCAACGGCCCAATGATCTGACGAAGTCCATTCCTTCATCGACCGAATAGATCGGGATGATTTTTTCCCTGAAGGAGATTAGAAGTTTGAGCGGGAAACCCCATCTATATTTAATGCCTCTGTCGCGGAGGGCTGACGTGACTGGCCTGAACTCTCTGCGGCCTTCCAGGGTGTCTTTGGAAAAATCGGGAAAAACCTTCAGATTTTTGTAGGGGTCTGGGAAGGATTTTTTATCCCTCAAGTAAGAGAGAATGGCCTCCTTAGTCTTGAAGAAATGAACTTTGAGAATAGTATCTCTTGGTAGATCAGCGGGGACCTTAGGAGGTTTTGGCAGTCGGTGGGCCCTGTCAATTGTTAGGTCTAGGTCTGATAGATCGGGCAAGGCTGATTTAAATATGTTTTTTATATGTTGAGATAGCTGATCTTGAGGCACATCTTCAGGGATACCTCTGATTTTTAAGTTGTTTCTTCTACGTCTGTCCTCCAAGTCGGCCATCTTGGAGCGTAAGTTCTTCAACTCAATGTTAACTCGGTCAAGTTCGTCAAATGAAATTGATGACCTGTGCTCGAGCCTGTTGATCCTTTCCTCATGTTTGGATAGTTGTCTGTCTATGTTATCTATTTTATCGTCTAATTTGTCACAGTATTTTTGGAAGTTAATATCCATTTCCGTCTTTATTGTTTTGACGGCGATATTTAATCTTTCGTCCATTTTAGATGCTAGTTTATTAAGTTAATCTTCGTAATCTGGTGGATTGGAGCTTACGAAGGGGCCTGGGATATCATGTTTAATTTTGCTCTTCATGGGAGTTGGATTTGGAGAGGTGTCACTAGAGTCAATCTCGTCTTCTACTCCAGAGTAATTTTCCGTGGATGTGTATTTCTCACTTATTGCGCCTGGGTTTGATCTTTTTAGGCTATATGATGAGTCCATTTTTATTGGGGAAGGTTTACTGGTTGGAGATTTGCTAAAGGATTCGTATTCTAGAAGGTTAGGAGGGTCTCTCCTGGGAGACCTGGATCTGGGCCTGGGAGAGGAGAAGGAGTTGTGTCTAGTTTTTTCCTGGTCTCTGCGACTCAGGGTTTTTTCTTGTTTCTGGCTATATTGGGATCTTAGTGGCGCGGTTGGGACGGTTTTTCCTTTGGGTTTAGTGCCGCTCATATTGGCAGATAGAAGGCCTAGAAGCCGTTGGTACCTTAGCTGAATTTATTCTGGTGTAATTGAGTTGAATGCAATGGCACTGAGTTTTAGCCTTTTCCCCTTGGTTATCTGTTAATGTAGGAAATAATGCACCTTGTTATAAGAAGTCAGATGAAAAAATACTGTAAGATTCACTAAGCAGGTTGATTTTTGTAGTTTTGGTGCAGAACTTAGAGTTTAGAGCTGTTGTTCTCTGTTATCAGTTCTGGTGAGCGAACAACAGAGTGGCCCCTGTGTATGGATTCCTAAATGTTTTTGCCGGGACTTCTTCCCTTAGGCAGCTAATTTGAGATCTTAAGTCTTTTGGTTTACTGGTTGTTTATTTGTTTGTTTATTTATTATGAGACCGAGATTAGGGGGGGGGGGGGGTTATTGATGCCCTTAGTTTATGTGCTTATATGGGGGCTTGGAATGTAGGCAGGAGAGGTGGAGGGGGATCGATCCAGTGCCCTCCCAGTACTGCGTTATAAGAATGTGCCCCAAGGATTGCCCGACAGGTCCGGGATTACTGGGGAGGGTGAGAGACAGGGCCCGCTGTGAGGGTCAGGAGCTGGGGCTGTTACCTTCTTTAGCCCCGCTGCAGCTCCGTCTCCTCCTGCTCAGATCTCCGTCACCGGAGATATCTTCGGTGGCGCCGGCGGAGACACGGGCTCAGGATGAGGGGGCGGAGCTTCGGGTCTCCGTACGAGACCGGAGCTCCGGTACTTGCCGCGTTGGTGGATGCGGTCCGGGACTTTTACTCCGGGAGTGACGGCTGGGGGATCCTCTGACGGCGGCTGCAGGTATGGACTTCGCCGCTGCTGTGGCTCTGTGTTGTTTGTCGGCGCCTGACAGGCGCTGGTGGTGGAGACCTGGCGGCGTTGTAACTGGCGTGGCAGGAGACTTCCTTCCTCTTCTGTCGCCTGTGCTCCGGAGCCGGTCTTCTGGGGATGCTCTCTGTGTCTTCTGCCGGAGCAGTCGGCCGGCTATCTGTGTCCAGGTTGTAGGCGCCGCTGCAGCTCTGCTCTCTCTGCCTGCGGGTATCAGCTGCTATGGTAGGGTCCCCCGGCGGCGCTGCAGGCTTGGGACTATTTTGGCTGCAGACTCTGGCTGGTGCAGGGGTCTCAGATGATCCGTCTGTTTTCTCTTATGTCCGGTGGTCGGTTTTGGGGACCCTGGAAGGAGGAGATGAGTCCGTTGTGGCAGGTTATTCCTGTAAACAGGAGGCAGAAATTCCTCTTAAGGGCGGCGCAGATGGATCCGCTGGGCGGCAGGCCTGAGGCCTAGACGCGCTGGTGCAGCTTGTGCAGCTTTGGGGCTTTGGAGCCCTAAATGCGGGGAAAATGTTCCGGAACTTGGTTGGAGGGGTTCTCTGGTGTGTCAGCTGGTGTTGTAAGGGGTCTTTGTGGCGTGGGGGTCTCCTTGGTGCGGTGGAAGTAGATTATTTGGGACAAAACCCCAGGAGCTCTCTCTTCACAGGTGCTTCTCCATTAGCACCGAAGCCACGCCCCTACAGAGCATTATTTTAACCAGTTATATAGATTTTTAATAAAGACTAATAAAGTTGATTTTTTTTTTTAACTTTTATTTTTTTGTTCTTGTTGCTCCACTAATTTTGCTTTATGATCTTCCAGTCTTTTAATTTCCCTCTTCAAATCAATTCCTTCCTCTCCAGTATGTGTTTTTATGAAATTTTACTTTGCTAATTTATATTAAGAAATTTAGTACAGAACATTAAAAAAAAATTATCAATACCAGTTTGAAATTAATTCACATAGTGGAAGAAAAGTGGGCCCGCCGGAGACCTTGTAAGGGTGCGTCTGGCTATACATAGAGATCAAATCAATGCAATGAAGTACACAGATACATTCTTCTCTATGTGTAAATGCTTAAAGATAATCCTGGAATTAGGAGAGATTTGCAACACAGAAATATACGCGGAAACCTGTCGTGCCAAAGCGTTATACCAGAGCTGCGGACACTGGACACCTCGACATTGCTTCTCAGTTTGCATCATATATATCAAGTCTTTCAATCTGACCCTTTTCTGTGTAGAATACCTCTATTAAATGCCAAAATGCACCTTATCTATCTACTAAACCTTTAACTGTAAGAGGGATATTTAGAAATAATTTTTTGCATTTTTGCCAACTGTCCTTAAACAATGCGGCCTTTTTTTAACGTCCTTTTCATTTGTTCTATAGAATCACTTACTATAAATACTTTTTAATGGATCTCGGTCTTTATTAGGTCTGGGGATTTTGTTTCTATTATTGAAGTGCCAAAAGCAATACTTGCGTATGAAAGTTTGTGTAAAAACGAGACCCCTCCAAAATCGAGATGGTGATAGGCAAAAAAAAAAATCACATAGTAGTATCAGACTGGATGCCCACCATACCTGATGTGTGTCAATTTAAAACGTTTTCCGATAACCTGGGCATACAGTATTATTGTGCTGAATGGAATATTTCTGACCACAGAAGTAAGATACGGGGGTACAACATAGGCCCCCGACTCCTCAATACCCAGCAGCGGTTTGCTCGGCTGAGCGTTCCTGTGTTCTCGGAGAGAGTTGCTGCCCGACACGACTTGCCTCTCGGAGGACGAAAGAATCATTCGGAAATGCGATGTGCTGGATCTTTATCTTCCATGATCTCATCTGTCTGGGGGAGGGTTGACTAACGTCTGATCCTGTCGATCTTGGCAGATTTATTTGACACGTGTCTGTTGTGTTTAAGGGGCCCTGTATATTGCACCACCGCAGGCCCTTCTTTCTAGCAATCACCAAAGGTTACATATTGCCACCGACAAGATCTTTTAAAATGTCAATTACCCTAAATAAATTCCTATGGCTGCTTACCCAATAAATATGAACCAAATCTTATTGTTTCAGGTTAGTCTTATGAAAATGAAGTGTATTGAGGCCGTACTCAGCTGTGCGCTCGGCTCATGCAGAATCTGACCCCTTTGATCTAAAGCAATTCTGAATGACTCTTGTGATTTGAAATAGGATAACTTTTTTTTTTTTGTACTCTATGTTCACATGCAGTTTTTGTTTTTAGTGGATTCATTACAATGTCCACTTCCAAAATGCTTGAAAAATTCCTCCTATTCATTGTTCTGTGAAAACCACTTTACTTTTCATATGAGGAGTTATTTGAACATTTTTCTTTTCCTGCAGAGGTTTTGAAAACCGACTGGTGGAAAAGTTTGCCTGTCACTTTTTTGAAGCGGATCCTAATGGAAGCTGCTTCAAACTAGGCACGATCCAATCAGAAGGCTGCAAAAAAACACTTGTGGTGTTACCAAGACCTTTTTTTTTTTTTTTTCCCAGAGATCTGAATGCCCTTCAGTATGATCCCACCAAGGAGGACCATGCAGTGTTTGAAAGAAAAGCAGAGGAAGAGAAAAAAGAAAGGTAATTGTCATAAGCCGAAATGCATTATTATCTTGCAAGACACAACATGATCTGTGATCCAGTTTTACAGGTTCAGCCCAACTTCATAAATCTGTGAAACCGGACAGTGCTCTGACTGGAGAACTCGGCCGTACCGCTGGGTCTCCTGACCTGAGCTAAAAGCCTCATATATGCTTGTGAGGCAGGTAGCTCAGGTCAGACGACCTGGTGGTCACACCTGGATTTCCGTTCCAAGCATGGTCCATGTTTTGCGGATGTGTGAACGGGAGCAGAGCACAAGTGCAATTTTTTTTTTTTTTGTCGTGCAAAGATTCTTGAACTATTCATTCACCATCACAGAAACACCTCTATTACTTTATAACATTTTTCTAAATGACCTGACCTTATTATAATACAATGCATGAGTCAATCATTTTTGAACACGTGTAATAGATGCTGCAGTATAACACGAGCAGCCACCATAATACACTTTCAAATAAACACACCAAAATTTGTTTACAGGGCCATCTTGTCCCTCTGGACCAGGGGTGGGCAATTAATTTAGCCATGGGGCCGCATGAGAAATTGGGATGGTTTTAGAGGGCCGGACTAATATAATTAACTAATTTTCACCCAATACTGTAGCATACTGTAGTGGCCCCATATAGTGCTGCACAAACATTATGGCCCCCATATAATGCTGCACAAACATTATGGCCCCCACATAGTGCTGCACAAATGTTATGTCCCGGCTTGAGTACTTTGGACTGTGCATGTCCAGGAACTGATTGAGGCACGCCCTCCTGGAAATACCGTACATATGCGCATAAACCACGCAAATGCATGCAAAAACGCATACAAATGCATATACATGCAGCATTTTTTTTGCCGTCATGCGTAAGCTGATGCGGATAAAAAGCGATGTGTAAACATTAGGGATGAGCGAGTGTACTTGTTGCTCGGGTTTTCCAGATTTAGTTTTCATCGCGGCAGCTGAATGACTTACAGCTACTAGACAGCTTGATTACATGTGGGGATTTCCTAGCAACCAGGCAACCCCCACATGTACTCAGGCTGGGTAGTAGCTGTAAATCATTCAGCTGCCAGGATGAAAACTAAATCTTTGAGCACTAAAAAATACTCTGAAACCACCCGAGCATGCTCAGGAAAACCTGAGCAACGAGTATACTCGCTCGTCACTAGTAAACATGCGTTTGCGCATGGAGATGATACGCTGTACACATATACGAAAATGTGAACTGAGCCTAAGACAGACCTTTGCAAAGTAGTTGTCCCAGTGTCATTGTATCTACAAAAAGACTGCTCTTAAGGAGAACCTGCCATCTTTTTCATGCTACTTGAACCTTGGGCAGCTTAAAATAACTCGGGTTACCTTGTACTACTTAGAGAACCCCTTTAATTGCTGTAGTACCCAGTGTAAAAAAAAAAAAAGTATACTCTCCTTCTGAATCGGGGACGTTCCAGTGATGTCTGTGCTGGATCTCCTGGCGCTTGCTTGACATTGGTCATATCTTCGTGTTGCATATCAATCATTCACCACTGAGATTGGCTGTAACTAGTGATGAGCGAATATACTCGTTACTCAAGATTTCCCGAGCACGCTCGAGTGGTCTCTGAGTATTTTTTAGTGCTCGGAGATTGTTTTCCTCACCTCAGCTGAATAATTTACATCTCTTAGCCAGCTTGATTACATGTGGGGATTCCCTAGAAACCAGGCAACCCCCACATGTACTTATGCTGGCTAACAGATGTAAATCATTCAGCTGCGGTGAAGAAAACTAAATCTCTGAGCACTAAAAATACTCTGAGGACCCCTGAGCGTGCTCGGGAAATCTTGAGTAACGAGTATATTCGCTCATCACTAGTGCTACTCATACTTCCATTGGATGTTCAAGTTTCACTCAAGAAGTGTGAATGAAGCATCCCATCAGCGGCTGCCGCTTGAATGCAGTTGGGCTGCTGCTCTTAGGCTATGTGCACACGTTGCGGAATTTGATGCGTTTTCGCAGCGTTTTTGGATGCATGAAATTCCATCAAATCTGCAGTGTAGTACAGTAACAATGTTAGTCAATGTGAATTTGAGAATTGCTGCGCACATGCTGCAGAAAAATCCATGCGGATTCGCTGCGTCTTTTTCCCCACAGCATGTCAATTCTTTGAGCACAAACGCAGCGCTTCTGCATGCATTGACTATACACTGAGTAAGGCAGATCCGCACATCAAAAAACACATGACAATCCACAACAAATCCGCATTAAATCCCAAGCATTTTGACCTGCATTTTCTGCCAAGAGATGCAGATTCTGTGTGGATAATTCTGCAGCCCAATCCTCAACGTGTGCACATACCCTTACACTTCCGTCGGATGTTTGTGTTGCTCTAGGGAAGTCTGAGCGCTGCAGCCAATCAGTGGCGCTGATTGGCTGCTGCGCTCACTTGACATAATGTCACATGACTGTACAACTCCTTTAACACAAAGTTATGCTTTACTCTTGACTTTTGCAGCGTTTCAGAGAAAGTTTTTTATAAAGACGAGCCCAGGACGATATGTCTGGTTTGTCCCCTCCCTGCTTGGCTTAATTGTCAGCTCTCTCTTTTTCTGCACTTTGACCTCATTTGCACATCTGTGATATATTTTTTTTTTTTTTTTTTTGTAAAAATAAAAAAATTAAATTGCAAAAGTTTTTCTACTTATTGCAATGTTAAAAACAGGCCGACTTTAAGTCCCTTATCACAGTTATCGTCCTCCAGATTCTATTTAGACCCCAAATTCTACCTACTTAATATTTCACAATATAAGCTCCGTTGTAAACTGCTTTTATTGCCCATGACAAGAGCTGCAAGATGTTTGAAGGCTTGTAAATGGAGGTCTCCGCCATCTCAATCAAGCAGTGAGTTACTCAGGAATACTGGATGCTCGCAGTATGGAATATGTCACCGCTCTAGTAAATAACACTATTGAACGTTTTGCAGGAATCTGGACTTTGTGGGACACGTATTGGGTTCAAAGAGATTGTTGGTGATTTATAGCTATTAAAAAATCATTTACGTAGTACAGGCAGATTCAGTAACGTTCTTCCCTCCCTCTCATATATCTTGTCAGTTTATTCATTGGGTTTTTATAGTATACGAAATATTAGTCTTCTTGAGTTATCAGTTTTTAAAATTTTGTTATATTTTTAATGATCATGCAGTCTCTGTTAACAAGGAAAGGTATGTTACTTTTTAAGTCAGGTGCTATTTTTATTATTTTTTTTCCAAAACTTTTTTTTTTTTTTAACTCAATAAAATTTCAGTTAAAAAAGAAACAAAAACAAAACGGACTGACTGCACACCGATGAACATGTGTGCCGCCTGTAATTTTCATGGACACACAAACTTACATGGGTAATTTTGATTTGTGATGTGGATTAAAAAGTGGACATGTCTATTTCTGTATCGCTTCATTGGGGGACACGGGAACCATGGGTGTATGCTGCTGCCACTAGGAGGCTGACACTATGCAAATAAAAAAAAACGTTAGCTCCTCCTCTGCAGTGTACACCCCACCGACAAGAAGTAGGATATTCAGTTTAGCTTAGTGTTAGTAGGAGGTGGACACGGGTCTTTCATTAGACCCTTATCTACCTCAATGTGCGTCGTTTCTTTTCAGGTACCACAGAGGGATACAGTGTGAACGGTCACTACTGTACTCCCACACAGAGACTGAGTACGGCGTGTACTGCCACCCCGTATTCTCATATGTCTACTCGGCAGGACCCCAGCCCTAACACAGAAGAGTGTTCAGGTGATCCGGACTCTGTCCTGCCTCCGTCTCCCACCCAGTCGCCCACCAAAGCCTGTCGGTCTGAGTAGACGCGGACCTCTCATATCGCACTCTCCTGGACGGGGAGGTATGTTCTCTTTTTTCCCTCCAAGTTCTGGCGAAGTCAGAAGAAGATAAGATTAGAAGAAAAGAAGTTCAGGAAAATCCTTTATTTCTTTCATACCTTTGCGGGCCCTGTAATTTTTAGGCTGTGTGCACACGTTGCTGTTTTTTCGTGGTTTTTCCCGATAAAAACGCTATAAAACCGCAAAAAAAAACCCGCATACAATAAGCATCCCATCATTTGGAATGAATTCCATATGTTTTGTGCACATGATGCGTTTTTTTCCCCACGAAAAAAACGCATCGCGGTAAAAATTGCAGCATGTTCATTAATTTTGCGGTTTTTTTTGCGGATTTCCCACTACAAAATGCATTGGGAAATGTCCGGAAAAAAACGCATGCAGATTTCTTGCGGATTTCTTGTAGAAAATGTCCGGTTTTTCTCAGGAATTTTCTGCGAGAAATCCTGAACGTGTGCACATAGCCTTATAGAGATTTTTAGCTTGGGGAGCCTTTCCTGTCACTTGGAAGTGGGGGCACTGGACATTTCACCGCTACGTTTTGAGGCCTCCGGGCCCCCCCCCCCCCCCCCCCCATGTTCTGGCGGTCACTTGCTGTAAATCTAGGTCCCGGCTTCTCTCGGGCCTAGTTACAGCGTTGACTCCGCCCCCATCCTGTCAACTTCCGGGCGGGCTTTTCTCCCGGCCGTCATTCTCTCTCTACCTCTTCCTGCACAAGGCGTCAGCTCTGCCCACTACTCCCAGCCTCTCCTGTCGCTCTGGGATCGCCGCCATCTTGCTCCTCCGGACCTGGTGACTAACCCCGCCCCCCCAACCCCCTCCGACTTCTGAGAGCGGGTCCTTTTCACCAGCGCACGCTTTCACCGGCTGGGTTCTCTGCATCCTCCCTAAGGTCGCTGTCTCCCTGCTGGTGCCCTGGACCTGTGCCCTGATGCCGGTCGCAGCTACAGCCCGTGAGCAGACTACATGACACTACATCTGCTGTGAGTAGCCCTGCTTAGCAATCTGTCACTCCCCTCTGCATCCTGGTCCCCTAACCTTCTGGCATTATTTATTAGTCTGCTTACCAGGCCTAATCCTTCATCTAATCTTGTCAGCTGCAGCAACTCCACTGTACCCACTGTCCAGGAGTCCCAGTTGAGACCGAGACCCCTATCCCTGGGTGGGCTTTTCTTCTGTCTGTCTGTGACGGACCTCACCAGGATGTCACACACCCTGGTGTCCGTGCTTGTCAGATTGTCCCTTCCAGCCCCCGCAGTGGCCAGTGGGTCACAGGATTCTCCGTCCGGTCCCTTCAACATAGGCCACAAGAGATCCAGACAGGAGCTCCATTCTAGGTCCTTTCCCACTCCATCTCGCCCTCTGGTCAGGCACGGCGAGATCCCTCTTCCAGATGCTCCTCTCCCGAGTCAGACAGGGCGTCCTCGGTCACGCCTTCGGGGTATGATTCAGACTTGGATTCACTACAGGCCTCTAGCATGAGAATAGGGTACAGAGCCTTATTGTTGCGGTCAACCAGACCTGAGGCATCATGAATACCTCTACGGAACCCGCAGAATAGGCGGTTTCGTTTAGACGGTCAAAACCAACTTCCAAGGTCTTTGCCCCACACACTGAATTTGTGGTTGTACTTGCCATGGGAAGGGTGAACCCTACCAGATGCTTTCAGACAGGGAAGCATCTCGGCATCCTATATCCCTTCTCCCCTGAGCTCACCGCTAACTGGACTGCTTCCCCGACAGTAAACCCATCAGTCCCCAGACTGTCCACCAGCATGGTCCTTCCACTTTCTAATGCAGCCCTCATGGATTCCAGTGATAGAATTATAGAATCACTGGCAAGTTCAGCCTTTGAAGCGACTGCTTCTGCTTTGTGCCCCTCCTTGCCTCTACCTGGGGCTCAAGGACCATAGCTAAATGGACCAAACAGCTTTGTAAGGGCATCCTGGCCAGAGCTCCTCCGGGGGAACTAGCTCACTTGACGGACCAGATTTCCTATGCAGGGAAATATTTCGTATCGGCCTCCCTAGATGCCGCGTCTTGCAGCTCAGGCGTCCAGCAATATGGTGGCCATCCGGCGGAATATTTGACTCAAGACATGGCAGGTGGACTTGTCTGCAAAGAAGTCCCTTACCAGCCTCCCCTTCCAGGGGGCCCGTCTCTGGATCATGCTGGATCAAATTAAGGGCGCCACGGGAGGCACAAGTTCCCTCCAAGCCTCGCAGTCCTCCCCTGAAATGGCAGTTCACTTCATTTTTGTCCTTTCACTGCTTTGCGACGACGGAAGATCCCTCTGGCTAACACAGACCCTGGTATCGCCTGGTTAGGGAAAAGGCTTCCTTGAAGCCACCCCTTCCTGGCATTTCCCGAAACTCCCATGGTAGGTCCACCAGGCCCAGACCCGGCAGATCTTTCTCGGCATAACTCGTGTTAAGGGCCCAGCGTTCCTCCCAGATTGGGTGGGCGTCTCCTGTTTTTCAGGGACGTTTGGCTTGCCTCGGTGGAGGACGCTTGGGTCAGGGAGGTGGTATCCTCTGGATACGAGATAGGGTTCGCTTCGCGGCCCCGGTATCGCTTCATCGAATCCCGCCCTCCAAAAGATCCTTCTCTGATCCCAGGTTTCCTTGCGTCCATTGCCTCTCTTCTTTGTTCGGAGGTTATTGTTTCCATCCCAGAGCAGGAATGCTTCACAGGTTTCTATTCAAACCTGCTTGTAGTGCCGAAGAAGGGCGGCGCAGTTCGACCCATCCTGGATCTGATGTTAGTGAACTGAAGGTTCCGCCTGTGGCATTTCAGGATGGAGTCCCTCCGTTCAGTATTCGCTTCCATGGACCCGCAGGAATTCTTGTGCTCCATAGATATCCAAAATGCCTATCTCTATGTCCTGTTTTTCCCAGCACACCTGAGTTTCCTGCGTTTCGCAGTGCAGAAGATTCATTTCCAGTTTATCTCTCTGCTGTTCGGTCTTGTGACCGCTCCTGGTGTTTTCATAAAGATCATGGCGACATTGATGGCCATTTTGAGGATCAGGGGCCTAGTGCTCATTCCTTACCTCGAAGACATCCTCATCAAGGCTCCGCCCCACTCTCATGCCCAGGAGAGTCTGACCATCGCGCTCGACTCCCTGTCCCGTTTCGGGTGGCTGCTCAACAGAACGAAGTCTTGTCTTGTTCCGAATCAGCGCCATGTCTTCTTAGGCATGCTGTTCGTCACCCGTCCGTTGATGATTTTTCTTCCCGAGGAGAAGCGGGCAATTCTCCAGGACGGAGTTTGCTTTCTGCAAGGCCTTTGGCTACCTTCCTTCTGTTCAGCAATGAAGGTCCTGTGACGAATGGTGGCAGCATCGGAAGCGTCCCTTTTGCGCTGTTCCGCTTGAGGCCACTTCGGCAGGCCATCCTTTCTCAGTGGGACAGGTCTGTGCTGTCTCTGGATCGTCCGATTCGGCTTTCCGTCCGATTCTAACGGTCTCTGCTGGTGGCTGTCATCCCCTCTCATTCCCCAGGGCCGATCCTTCCTTTCTGCCCATTGGCAGGTGGTGACTACTGTCACCAGCCTTCCCGGCTGGGGCATGGTTTCTCGCCATCTGTCAGGGAAAAGGGCGTTGGTCAGAGCTAGAGTCCTCTATGCCGATCAACTTCCTTGAGACAAGGGGCATCCTTCTGTCCGAGTCACGGGGAAAGGCTTCTCAGGGGTCTGCCAGTCAGAATCCAGACGTCCAATGCCACGGCTGTGGCATATGTCAATCACCTGGGAGGGACTTAGAGTCTCTTGGCAATGGCGGAGGTATCAAAGATTCTCCTCTGGGCAGAGGCGACTGTTCCGGCAATTTCCGCAGTGCATATTCCCGACGTGGACAACTAGGGTGCCATTTTTTTTTCTCAGCCTCGAGGGTCTTGCGGCAGGAGTGGTCCCTGCATCAGGCGGTCTTCCATCAGATTTGCCTTTGATGGGGAACTCCGGACGCGAATCTCTTGGCATCCCGACTGATTAGGAAGTTTCCACGGTTCGTTTCCAGGTCCCGCGATCCTCTCGTGGTGGATACTGATGCTTTGGCCATTCCTGGGTCGTAACTCGTACTTCCCTATCTGTTTCCTCCCCTTCCCCTTCTTCCCAGGCTGTTGAAGATGATCAGTGCGGAGGGGTTGCTGGTCATTTTGATCACACCAGATTGGCCCAGAAGGTTCTGGTTCGCTGAGATCGTCAATCTCCTCGCAGACTCGCCCTGGAGGCCCCCAGACAGGCTAGATCTTCTGTTCCAAGGACCGATCTGCCACCAGAGTTCTCGGTCGTGCAATTTAACAGCTTTGCTGTTGAAATCTGTCATTTTGGCTTTTTCTCCAGGCGGGACTTGATGCTGGCCTTGTCCTTTGTTCTCTAAAGGGTCAGGTAGCAACCCTTTCCATTCTTTTTCAGAAGTTCCTTTCAGAAGTCCTTATCTTCCCGTTTTCAGGTCAGATATTTAGATTTGAGAGTGCTTAGTGGTTGATGCCTCTTAAAGGCTAACTGAAAAGATGGTAGCAAATTGCAAACCTTCGAGAATTCTATATATTTGTCTTTCTACTGGCTATCTCGGTACAAAGATTTATATCTTTCACGTTCTCAGGACAGAACTTTTCTTCAAGGAGTGGCGCATGCGGCTCTCCCGTTCCAGACTCCCCTGGATCCCTGGGACCTCAATCTTGTTCTGGAGGCTCAGTGGGGTTCCCCCTTGAACCTCTCCATGAGACCTCACTGTCTGTTCTGTCCTGCAAGGTGGCATTTCTGGGGGCCATCACCTCCATAAGGCGCGTCTCGGAGTTGGCGGCTCTCTCATGTCGCCCCCATTTCGTGGATTTTCACTAGGATAAGGTAGTTTTACGGCTTCCGCCTTCTTTTCTACCCAGGGTGGTGTTCTTTAACTTGAATGAGGAGATCGTCCTTCCCACCTTTTTGTCCTGTTCCGACTTATTCTCTGAGTGTTCGCTGAGCAGGCTAGACCTGGTCAGGGCAGTGAGGATCTATTTATCTAGGACCACATCCTTTAGGAAGACGGACCATCTATTTGTCATTCTAGATGGTGCACCAAGAGGCCTTCTGGCCTCAAGGTTTCGATCGCTCGCTTGATCAGAACCGCTATTCTGGAGGCTTACCGGGCCAAGAACAGAGTGACTCCTTCTGGGATTAAGATTCACTCTACCCCGGACAGTGGGCGCCTCCTGGGCGGTACACCATGGGGCATCCGCCCTACAACTTAGCAAGTGGCAACCTGGTCTTCTATTCACTCATTTGCCAAATTTTATGAGGTCCATACCTACGCTTCGGCAGATGCCAGCTTAGGCAGAAGGATCTTGCAGGCGACAGTGGTGAGTCCTCCGACCTGAATGTCGTTTTCTGCTGTTCCCTCCCCAGGGACTGCTTTGGGACATCCTATGGTTCCTGTGTCCCCCAATGAAGCGATAGAGAAAACAGGATTTTTGGTTTATTACCATAAAATCTGTTTCTCGGAGCCTTCATTGGGGGACACAGCACCCTCCCAAGTTGAACAGCTCTGTTGTATTATACTGTTACAGTTTGTTTCTTTGTAATTTTTCTAAAATGTATTGCTTCTCCTACTGCTTTCTCACTAACTGAATATCCTACTTCCTGTCGGTGGGGTGTACACTGCAGAGGAGGAGCTAACTTTTTTATTTGCACAGTGTCAGCCTCCTAGTGGAGCAGCATACACCCATGGTTCCTGTGTCTCCCAATGAAGGCTCCGAGAAACAGATTTTACGGTAAGCAACCAAAAATCCTGTTTTCCCGTACCCCCACACACACCGCATGCCAGGACTTTTCTTTGTCTGACTTGTTTTATAAAACTGTTTTTTTTTTTTTCTTTGGACCTCTGGTTCTTGAGGAAATAAAATCAAATTTCTTTGCCAAAATTTTCAACCAACTTTCAGAGTCTCTCTTTTTTCCTCTTTCCCAATAACCGTACACCCATGGCAAGTAGGAAGCTGAAACACATAATATGGTGCAAGGCATGTATTCAGTTTTCAGGTGCAAGTTAGGCCAAAACTTTGGAGTCTTTAGCTTTGTAAATCCCTCACTTTTGTATTTTAAATGCAATTGGTTGTTTTTTTTTCTTCAGCAAAGCGGCAAGAAAAAAGAAACGACAGGAAGCAGAAAAACTACCTGAGGTCTCCAAAGAAATTTTCCATGAGGTAATATTAGACTTCAAAGAAGTTTTTGGAGCCCCAAAACCTCAAGCCACGGAGGAGCCGGAAACAACATGGGACAAAGTGGAGGAACCTCAAAAGATGGAAGTTGAAACCTCAATGTCAAATATGGAACTCGGTCTTCAGAAGACGGAGGAGCCTGCGGGATTCACGTTCTCTTTCTTTGGAACAAGCGCAGAGGAACGCGTGTCTCCATATGGTAAGATGGTTGGCGTGTAAGGGTCTTTTACTATATGACAACCAACTTAATATAGTGAAATACAGGCTAATTCGGGGGGCGGAGGGTACGTTTTATGGCATTCATTGTGCGGTAAAAATGACTTGAAATCATGATTCTCCAAGTCAGTACGATTATGAGAATACCAAACGTCCACATTTTATTTAGTTTTTTTTTCCTCTTCCTATTCAAATGCAGATTAACTGTTGTTCTTGGGGACAGGTACGATTTTGGTCTTTTGATTTCATTACAGAACCCTATAAGATTGAAACCATCAAAGCCGCTAAAGTGGCCTGGCAGGAAGACCCTAGATTCCAGGACAGCAGCTCTGAAGGAGAGGAGGAAGCGGAGGAGGACACCACTGATACAGCGGCCAATACAAGGTGATGTCCCTAGCTGAAGGGCTTAGTTATTGTGCAGATGCTCTTTTCTTAATTCCCCATCCACTTGAATCTTCACCTGTCACAATGGAGGGGCCGAAGCTCCCTGACATGGTAAACTGTTTTGGAACATCACCACTTAACAACAAAGCTAAAAACTTCTGGGGTGATGGCACAGGGAGTGAAACTGAGTAATCAATAACTCTTTCAAAATTAAAATATTAGTAAGTTTTATTATTTTACATTTGAATACCACTGATCATTTTTTTTTTTCTTCGGACAACCCCATTAAATGATGTGGAAGAAATGTACCATAAAGAGTAGTAATGTGAACATTTCGTTATCTCTTCCTCTTGTAGCTCACACTTAGAGAGGAGCAGCAGCAGCATCAGGTTTTTCTTTTTTGTGAAAAATGACACACGGTTAAAAGGTAAATAAGCTAATAATTATCAATAGGATATATAACCAGTCACTTGCTGTATATATATTTTATTTTAGGCTATAACATTTTTCTGCTTGTTAGATTCTGTTCATTTCTAAGCATAGTTCAGCTAATTGGTAATTGTTCTCTACGCCCTGTGTATATACAGAGGGTCCAAAGATGTTCATCCGATCATCAAAATCTGAGCAAAAGGCAAAAGACTGGGATCATATGAGAGACAGCATTATGGAGGTAAGACCTGAATCCCTGGTTAATCATTTGCTGTTGTGTTGTTTTTTTTTTTTTTGTTTTTTTTTTTGTTTTTTTTACTTTTGGTATTTGTTTTATGGGCCAAATTCATCTAAATGATTCATGAATTTGGCGCAATATCTAAAAATGGGCTTTTTTTTTTTCCTGCCTTGAGCTGTTTTTGTAAATTTTGGCGCTAAAGTCTCAAAAATGGTGCCAATATTTGCATACAATGAGATACAGGTGTCAAAATTTGCTTCTTTTTAAAAAACGTTATTGATGAATCTGGCAAATCATCTGTAATTGCTAGACTACGCTCACAGAGGGGGGAATAAAAAGCCTGGAGCACATATATAAAGTAGACTTACTGTTTCAGTGCCCCCTCTGCTGACTGTGTACAGGGGTACAGGGGTGACTTATCGTCTACAAAACATGACTGCTGCTCTCAATCAATGGTCATGCGGAGATGGGCAGCCTGAAACAACGGAGACCAGTGATTGGTTGCAGCTGTCACATATTTTAGAAAGTTATTACTTTCCTATTAAAGTCTTCTTTGTTATTTAAAGCATTACATTCCTTTTCCACAAACACTGGTTTATCTGATCTCCTTTTTATGCAGACATATAAAATCAATTGCTGGTAGCACATCCCTTGTTACATGAGACGATGTGCTGCCAAGAATACATACTGGAATAGGATTAACGATCACAATGGCTTTTCGTAACTATACTGTTTGCATTGAGGCAATAATTGCTTCATGTAACTATAAAGATGTAACTGTAAAGATTGACTTGCATTTTTGGTAGAAAATCTGCTCTTGTAAAATGACCCTTAGACTGATATTGGACAGACCTAATGTCTGTACATGTAAAAAGCACCTTTAGGAGGCTGTAAATATGTTGTAAAACCAGATTTCCTTGATATATTCTATTCAGGCATAAGAACATGAAAATTCTAACAAATGCAGGATTTTCTGTATATAACCATAGTTCATAGTCAGTTTACATCGCACAACCTTATAGTTTGAGGTGGTGATGGCCAAAGATTCCAGAAAGGGGGAATTGTATCAAGATAACCTCTGAGGACCAACTTGGCAGCATTTCAGCACATCGTTTCTGTTAATAACAACGTATTGGATTTATTATTTTAAGTAAGAAGAAATATCTATTAATGTGCATTGCTTATATAGCGCTGTCGTATTCCGCAGCGCTTTACGTATATTATCATCACTGTCCCCATTGGGGCTCACAATCTACACTCCCTATCAGTATGTCTTTGGAATGTGGGAGGAAACCGGAAAACCCGGAGGAAACCCACGCAAACACGGAGAGAACATACAAACTCCTCGCATGTTGTCCTTGGTGGGATTTGAACCCAGGACCCCAGCGCTGCAAGGCTGCAGTACTAACCATGTGCTGCCCTGATGTATCTTGCTGTCATGCAGTCTACTGCGGTTAGTTCTCATTTATTAATATTTGTTCTTTTTTGCTGTAGCAATGCAGGAAAAGGCACAAAGATGCGAAGAAGAGACTGAAAACCAAGCAGTAACCCGACCCTAGCACAACAATCCTGTCTCCTGCCTGTAAATAGGAGACGCTAATGCATAACATCACAAAATAACGACCTGTTACCTGTATAACAATAAAACTGCTTCCTGTGGAAGAAATCACACAGACATCAATATTATAAAGCCTTTATTCTTTTATTTAAATGGACTGCAAGCATGTAACATAAAGAAAATGTTGCAGGCTAAAACTCTGTTCGTAAATGGTATTTTGATATATCAAGAATTTATATTGAGTCCTTTATTGGTGAATAAAAATTCTAAACTAAATAGCATTTTGTTGTTTATGCGTGTTTTTAGCTTCTGTGTATTTGGTTAATTGCAATTTGACACTTGGAGCAGCTATCGTTTGTTATAAGGATCAGTGGGAGTAATTGCAGACCGCATTGTAGCACGGAGGGACTAAACGATTCCCCTTTATATAGCTTGAAACAACACCTTTCAATTTTAAAAGCAAGAGAAGAAGGCGGCTTAGTGTTATAAGACCATAACTGCTCTAGAAACTCTTAAGATTTAAGAAAATCCTGAAAGAAACTTGCTTAAGTCCATCTTAAAACCAATATTGGTAAAGCCTTATCATTTTTTTTTTTTTTTATTCAAATAAATTTTTATTAAGAATAACAAGGCAATTAACATGGTACATTTACATTTTCAATATAGAGTATTTCCCCCCCCCTCCCCCTTCAAACAGCCCCCTTCGATCCCAAAGCCCCCCACCCCCACCCCACAAAGCAGCTCATCTTGTTAATTACTACCATCATTAAAACAATAGAGTATCTAATCCCTCAACCATTCGTATAAGCCACACTTCACATTACTATCCCATAGCAATCCATGGAGACCACATTTTATTGAACGTTTCAGTTTTCCCTTTCTTCTTATAAATCCCCTTTTCCAGTGTCAGGCCCTGTTTCACATACTGGAGGAACTCTCCTCTTGACGGCGGCTCTTCCCTAATCCAGTTTCTAGCTATTACCTTTCTAGCCATGTATAATAATCTGGCAATAGCTATCTTTAGGTGTTTATCCACTCCAATCTCATCCACGCATCCCAACAAACAGACAACTGGATCCCTTGGCACCGTGCATCCATACGCACCTTCCATACGACTCAAAACTACCACCCAGAAGGCAGCCAACCTCGGACATGTCCACATCATATGGAAAATGTCTGCATCCGTAGACTTACACCTCGGACATTCAGAGTCATTACGCAATCCTGCCTTATATAGCACCATCGGAGACCTGTAAACTCTGTGTATCACATAGAGCTGTGACAGTCTATACGGTTCACTCAGCGACAGTCTTGGGATCCATTCCAACACCGACTCCCAAGTCTCGTTATCTATTGGGCCCAAATCCCTTTCCTATTTAGCTCTTGCCATTATTGGAAACCCCAATAGAAAAGTGTGCAACAGATCCCTGTACAGAGTGGATATGACTCCTCCAGTTGTCCCATCATTACACACATACTCCAGTACTATATCCCTTTGAATCCTAATACCTCCGTTCCTACTCTGAGCTCCAAAGGCATGCCTCATCCGCAAATATTGATACTCCCCTGCAGACCCAAGACCAAATTCCGCCTGCAATTGGGAAAATGATTTCAGTTCACCTTGTTCAATTATTTGATACACATACTGAATCCCTTTGCCCAACCACTCTATCAGTACCCCCAATGCCTCAAATTCTTTCAGATTGTTATTATGCCATAGCGGCGAGTATCTAGTCAAGTCCGTGATCCCACGTATGTGCCTCAATCTACTCCACAGCTTGCGTATCAACAGCAAAGTCGGATATAGCTTCCCCAAACTCTCCAAGGATCCATCCTCCAAACATTGCACCACTGGCCTTCTTTTTGTCACCACCTCCATCAACCGCTGTACTGCCCCAGATGACCCCCCATGCGCCCAGCCCCTTAAATGCTGACTCTGGGCTGCAAGAAAGTACAACTCGGGGTTAGGCAATGCCAGACCCCCATCATCCTTGGGTCGCTGAAGTGTCTCCAGTTTGATACGCGGATGCTGCCTCCCCCAAATCAGATTCATAAACAGAGAGTTGATCTGTCTAAATTTCCCACGTGGTATCCAAACCGGCGCATTGTGAAGAATATACAATATTTTCGGCATCAGAATCATTTTGATAAGATTCACCCTGCCTACCACAGACAAATGTAGCTTAAGCCATGCATCCGCTTTTGCCTTGAGGGCACCCAAGATTGGAGTCAGATTCTCATGTATATAGTCAGTGACCGGCATAGATACCCATATTCCCAGGTAGTTAAATTTACTCGTCACCTCCAGTCGCCCGTCCTCCAATGGCTCCCCATCCACATCGTCCACCTTAAACAAGATAGACTTACTCCAATTTATCCAAGTCCCGACACTGATCCGAATCGTTCAATAATCCCAATGGCTCCCTCCAAGGATGCAACCGGGTCAGCCAGAAACAACAAAATATCATCCGCATACAACGCCACCCTTTCTTCAATCATCCCATATTTAAACCCCGTCATCTCATCAGACTGTCGAAGCGTAGCGGCCAGTGGTTCCACCGCCACAGCAAACAAAAGGGGGGAAAGCGGACACCCCTGTCTCGTCCCTCTAGCCAATTGTATGGTCCGTGACAACTCCCCGTTTACCCTAACCCTGGCCATCGGCATCGAGTACATTAATTGAATCCATGATATGAACTGCGGTCCAAACCCCATTCTTCGCAACACCTGCCAGAGATACCCCCACTCCACACTATCGAACGCCTTGTGAGCGTCTAAAGATGCAATAACTCTCTGGCCACAGTCATCGGCTTTGAGTTGCAAGTTCATATACAGCCTTCGTAGATTAATCGCAGTTGACCTATCAGGCATAAAGCCAGACTGGTCTGAGTGTATCAGGCCAGAAATAACACTTGTCAACCTCATCGCCAACACCTTAGCCAGGAGTTTAACGTCGATAGTAAGCAAAGAAATTGGCCGATATGAATCCGGCTGTGTCGGGTCTTTCCCCTCCTTTGGAATCACCACTATTGTGGCCTCCCGCATAGATGCCGGTAGCCTTCCACCATTCGTAGCCTCTTCCAAGACCGCCTTCAATTTAGGGATCAACACTTCCCCCAAGCTTTTATAAATTTCGGCAGGAAATCCGTCTACGCCAGGCGCCTTCCCATTAGCCATCGACTGCAATGCCCGTCCCAGTTCCTCCTCCGTAATGGGAGCCTCCAAATCCTCCCTAGCTGTGTCACTCGGCCTCGGGAGCTCCAACTCCTCAAGGAACGCCACCGTGTCCTCCATTGACCCATCTACCCGAGAGGAGTATAAGTCTGCGTAAAAATCTGCAAAAGTCTCCAAAATCTCTGAAGTCTCAGAAACAGCAACACCACTCCCAGTCACCAAAGAGTGAACAAAGGAAGTATTTCTCTGGGCAGATGCCACCAGCGACAGCAAATGACCCACTGATTCACCCTCCTGGTAATAGGCCAAATTCATGAATTCCCTCTTCCTTTCAGCCTTACTCCGCAAGACCGCCTCTAGCTGGCTTTGAGCTGCCTTTAACCTCCTCCCAGCCTCCAAAGTACCCATTATTACCATCTCATCTTCAGCCACCCTCAGCCCATCTATCGCCAGCCTCTCTGCCTCTCTCGATTTCCGCTTACACCTGCTAATATCCCTAAACAACAGCCCTCTCAAGTACGCTTTCATGGTTTCCCACACAGTAAGCACATCTACGCTACCCTCATTTATCTCAAAAAATTCCACCAATTCCTTCTTAATCTTCTCCAAGTCTATACTGTGTAGCCAATTAGGGTGAATTTTCCACTCCCTTCTGCTCCCGTTCCGTGTCCCCACTGATCGAAATTCCACTTCAACTGGACTATGGTCTGAGAGAGCCCTAGGTAAATATCTCACGTCCCTTACCATCGTATCTAGTAATCGGTTACCCAGTGCCAGATCAATCCTAGACAGCGTACCATGAGCTGGTGAGTAGCATGAATACGCCCTTTCCCCGATATGCCTAACTCTCCATAAATCAACCATGCCCACTTCCCCGACATAAGTCCCAAACGTAGTGGTATGTCCCGCCGTCCTATTCTGGGGGTTTTTGTTCTTATCCCAAAAGTCATCACATATATTATTAAGGTCGCCGATAATTAGTAATGGTAACGGTCCCCAGCGCTCTACCCTCTCCAGCACCTCTCTTATCTTCTTACTTGAGTATGGGGGCGGAATATACATTGCCGCTATACACATCAATACTCCATTCATTTTACATTTCACCACCACATACTGACCATCGACATCCTCTTTTACCATTACCTCCTCATACTGCACCCCCGCAGGTATTAACACAGACACACCCCTAGAATACGTCGAGAAAGTAGAATGATACGCCCTCTGTATCCAGCGCCTATTCAATATGTTCACCCTCTCCCGCACTAAATGTGTCTCTAACAAACATATCATTGAGACTTTCTGTTCTCGGACATACTGCAGACTTGCCGCCCGCCGTGTTTTAACCGCCAGACCTCTCACATTCCAACTCAATATTTTAATACAATCTCCCATCATGTGGCTCATCATTTCTTAAAGTATCCAATTTCCCAAGTATGAGCTGCCCCAACCCTCCCACCCCCCCTGCCCCCTCCCTACTTACCCCCCTAACCCCCCCAATATAACGCATTCTTCCTCTCAGCAAGAGTGGGGCTCCACTGCCCACTGCGAACACTCTCCCTTACTTAACCCTCTCCATTCGCGTCCCGCTGCCATAGCAATCACAATTTCCCCCCCAACTTTCACTTTATTGTATCTTAACATTTCAACTTATATTAACATATAGAAAAAGTACCAAACCAGTTCACAGTACCCAACATAACCCTCCTCCCCCGTACTTAGTAGTTGGTACTGTCCCCTCCGGCCATTCCTTCAATATGGCCCAGCAAAACCCCCAACAGTTGCTCAACTCTTTAACCATTGCTAACGAGCGCAGAACTCTCCTCCATCGACAGAGAAAACAAATCCCAACTGGATCTCGCCGAAATGTCAGTCGCCCATTCCCTTAAGTTTTTTCTCATGAGTATCAAGCCACTGGGTAGCGTCCTCCGGTGTCAGGAAGAAATGTGTCTTATTAAAAGCCACCAGTCTCAGCTTGGTGGGAAACATCACTGAGTACTGCACTCCCAGCTCCCTCAGTCGCCGCTTGACTCCAGTAAACTTCATCCGCTGCTTCTGAACCGCAGCTGAATAATCCGGATAAATGGCGATTTTCTGACCTCCAGCCGTCAGATCCTCCATCTCTCTAGCCTTTCTAAGGATAATGTCTCTGTCCCTGTAGTTCAGTATTTTAGCAAGCATGGTACGGGGATTTGCTCCTGGGGCAGGGGGCTGCGGCGGGACCCTATGAGCCCGTTCAACAGCAAAGACTTTTGTCAACACTGTGTTCCCAATCTTCTCCAGCAGCCAGTTCTCCACAAACTCAGTGGGATTTCTCCCCTCAGTCTTTTCAGGCAGCCCCACTATACGTATATTATTTCTTCTGGATCTATTTTCCAGATCCTCATTTTTGGCAGCGAGCTCGGCTATTGCTTGGGCGAACTTCTTTTCAGCTTTTTGTAGCTTAACTATGTGATCTTCTGCCGTGCTCACCCTCTCCTCCACCACTCCTATACGTTTGTCCATTTTCTGCAGAGCCGCATTAATCTGTGCCGTGTCCCCTTTAACTTCCTGCATCTGCTGGGCCAAGGAGTTCAGGGATTGCTGACATGAAGAGATCAGTGTGATAACATCTCTAAGAGTCGGCTCCTCTCCCTGTGATATGCCTCCAGGTCCCCCACTAGCCCCAGCCATGCTGCCTCTCTCCTTCCCCCTCTGTACCTCATGCTGCTCGGCTGTGCTTGCTTCCTCCTCCTCCTGGTCAGCTCCAGCTCCAAATCCTGGTTCTGCCTCCTCAGCAGCCTCCACTCTGGCATACTGCTGCAGCTTTGCGGCCACCTCCATGCACCGCTGACATGCGGCGTTCTCCTTCTCGGCGTCCTCCCTAGCATCGGAGCCATCTTGGCTGGCTCCTGCATCGCTGGTGCCAGCGTCTTTCTGCCGCCTCCTGGTCATCGCTGCCGACTCCGGACCTGCTGCTCCGCACCACTGCACTCTCCGGACCTTCAGCCAGCCGGATTTAGGTGAGTTTACCCGAAAATCGGGGTTAAAGCAGGATTTTTGTCCTTATGGCAGCAGGAGCACTCTTCCCTGCTTCCACTCACATGGCCAGCTAGGACACGCCCCAAAGCCTTATCTTTCAGTAAGGCAACAATCCCAGTCATTTAAGGGATTATCCAGAACTTATTTTAACTTTTTTTTTCTTTCCTTATATTGCTAATGGTGATGAGTGAAAATGCTCGGATAACGTGTTACTCGAGCATTCTTGTGTGCTAACTTGAGTTTCTTCGTTGTGTTTGAATACTATGTTTGAATCCCTTCGCCTCCATGTCTGTCTGTTCAACAGCCACAACACATGTAGGAATTGACTAACAAACAGGCAATCCCTGCATGTGTTGTGGCTGTCGAACAGCCGTGAGACCATTCTTAACTACCTGTCCTGCCCTGCTCCGATCTCTTCTAGCTCAGAATGGTTGCAGGCTGCTCATGCTAGCAATTCTTATGCTTCCTGGGATGCAACGGGGTGTTACTGCTGATGACATGTTGATTGACAGGCAGCGCTTCAGTGTGTTTGGCAATGCCAGCTCTCAATCAACATGACATCGGCAGTGACAACCTGTCGAAACAGAAGGTAGGAAAATCACCGCCAAGAGTAGTTTAACTGCTCTGAGCTGTAAGAAATCTGCATAGGGCAGCATAATCAGGTAGTTACCAACTTTTCGATAAGTGATGAGGAAATATCCCCAAAGCACATGATAATCATTAGGTAAGAGACTAGAGCAGTGTTTCTCAACTCCAGTCCTTAAGACCCACCAACAGGCCAAGTTTTCAGGATTTCCATAGGTGATGGAGTTAATGCTGAAGCAGGTGATGAAATTATCACCTGTGAAATACTAAGAGATCCTGAAAACTTGACCTGTTGGTGGGTCTTGAGGACCGGAGTTGAGAAACACTGGACTAGAGTCTAATGTCCCCCATGAGATAGTAATATCGCAACATCAAACGGTGGAGTACTCTGAATGTCATGCACATGACAAAGGAAAATTGAAGTAACCATAAACCACCAATACAATTAAAACGAGTATTTGTTAACTATTTTTAATGATTTTTTTTCTAGTAAACAGTAGAACAATGTCAGAATAAGGATTACCAGACAGAGATCCACCAAAACAATCCAGATTATAAAGCAATGTATATACTAAACCTATACAACCAGTCATCATGTGTAGTAAAGAGCCCAATAGGCATAGAATAAAACAAGAGACTAGTTTCCAGGCTGTAATGCTTACCCATGCGTTTCACATACAGATTTCTCAAGGTAAAGTGTCAGCTAGTTATGTCCTATATAATATCTACTTATCTATCTATTAGGACATAACCATCCGACACCCCCCTTGAGAAAGAGAGATTAATATATATGTATATGTGTATGTATATATATATATATACCGACCTCCCTCCCCCCCCCCCCCCTAATTTTGCCACAAAAAACTTAATGACTCGAGTATAAGCCTAGGGTGGAAAATGCAGAAGCTACCAGTAAATTTCAAAAATAAAAATAGATACCAATAAAGGTAAAATTGAGACATCAGTAGGTTAAGTGATTTTGAATATCCATATTGAATCAGGAGCCACATATAATACTCCATACATTTCATGATGGGGTCCATAAGATGCTCCATATTAAAATATGCCCCATATAATGCTGCACAAATGCTGATTATGGCCCCATAAGATGCTCCATACAGATATTTGCCCCATATAATGCTGCACAAGGACACATAAGATGCTCCATACAGATATTTGCCCCGTTTTATGCTCCACAAATGTGGATTATGGCCCCATAAGATTCCCATACAGATATTTGCCCCCATATCATGCTGCACATGGCCCCATATAATGCTGCACATGGCCCCATACAGATGCCCCATACAGATATTTGTCCCATATAATGCTGCACATGGCCCCATAAGATGCCCATACAGATATTTGCCCCCATATAATGCTGCACATGGCCCCATACAGATGCCCCATACAGATATTTGTCCCATATAATGCTGCACATGGCCCCATAAGATGCCCATACAGATATTTGCCCCCATATCATGCTGCACATGGCCCCATACAGATGCCCCATACAGATTTGTCCCATATAATACTGCACATGGCCCCATACAGATGCCCCATACAGATAACTGCCCCATATAATGCTGCAGATGGCCCCATACAGATATTTGCCCCCATATCATGCTGCACATGGCCCCATACAGATGCCCCATACAGATTTGTCCCATATAATACTGCACATGGCCCCATACAGATGCCCCATACAGATAACTGCCCCATATAATGCTGCACATGGCCCCATACAGATATTTGCCCCCATATCATGCTGCACATGGCCCCATACAGATGCCCCATATAGATATTTGCCCCATATCATCCTGCACAAGGCCACATAAGGCTAGTTTACTCGGACTCCCATGACAGCACGACGAGAGAGGGGATCCGCCCATTAGGAACAGGAAACCTACAGATACAAAAGGTCGGTACCTCTCCCTTGCCTCAGTTGGTTTCCTGTTCCTGAGGGGACGGGTGCCTACAGACAGAATCCTTCAAAATGGAAACAATTCAGCAATAAAGATATTGTTTAATCACTGTTTCATGGTAGTTATAGATCTTACAGATGCATACTATCATGTTCCAATACATGAAGATTTCCAGAAGTTCCTGAGAGTAGCGGTGTCAATGGAGGGTAGCATTCGCCATTTCCAGTTCAGAGCTCTCCCCTTTGGCTTATCAGCGGCTCCTAGGGTGTTCACAAAACTAGTGGCCGATGTCATGGCGCACTTACGAGAGTCCGACATCCTGATCATTCCCTACTTGGATGACTTCCTTATAGTAGGGAGCTCAGCAGACCATTGCCTGTCCCAGCTAGAAACAGCCACATCCAGACTGGAGCGTCTGGGGTGGATCATAAATTATGAGAAATCTCGTTTACAGCCTCAAAAAATACAAAGATTCTTAGGACTGTTATTAAACTCAGAATCCCAACAGTGTTGTCTTCCACCCGACAAATCATTACATATCCAGCAACAGGTGTCTAAGGCAATTGACAAACCATCCATGACCCTTAGACAGGCTATGTCACTATTGGGTTCCTTAACCTCTTGCATTCCCGCTGTCTGTTGGGCCCAATTCCACACCAGAACATTACAATCTGAGGTGCTGGTTAATGACAAAATCTTACAGGGGTCCCTGCAGAGTCAGGTTACTTTAGGTCCAAAAGCACTCACATCTCTTAAGTGGTGGCTAGTCAGTGAAAATTTATCGGCAGGGGTTCCCTGGGTGTCTCAGGTAACACGTGTGGTAACAACTGATGCTAGCC
Source organism: Ranitomeya imitator (assembly GCF_032444005.1). Taxonomy (NCBI): domain Eukaryota; kingdom Metazoa; phylum Chordata; class Amphibia; order Anura; family Dendrobatidae; genus Ranitomeya; species Ranitomeya imitator. The sequence goes on along the minus strand of NC_091289.1, from coordinate 52,762,396 downwards.
CTGCGGGTTGGGGAGCACACATGGATGACATGATGGTTCAGGGTCTATGGCCCCCTCCCCTAATATCAGCCTCCTCCAACCAGAAAGAGTTAATGGCAGTAGAGCTTTCAGTGAAAAAATTCTTCTCATATCTGCCGGGTCATCATGTCAAGATCCTATCGGACAACCGGGTGACGGTCGCGTACATAAATCATCAGGGTGGAACTCATTCCGAGTCACTGATGAGAGTGGCGGATCGTCTGTTCCAGACAGCAGAGAATCACTTTTTATCCCTATCCGCTCTACACATAAGAGGAAAGGAAAACGTCAAAGCGGACTTTCTAAGCCGCAACACCTTGAGGCAAGGGGAGTGGTCCCTAAACAATTACGTGTTCGATCAGATTGTCCACAAATGGGGACATCCAGATGTAGATCTATTTGCTACCAGGGACAACCGGAAGACAACAAAATTCTGTTCCCTAAATCCCAGGGAGAATCCTCTAGCCGTAGACGCTTTTCTGATCAATTGGGATTTTCAGCTGGCATATGCATTTCCTCCACTAGGCCTATTACCCTTAGTAGTCAGGAAGATAAGAGAAGATCGAGCCAGGGTTATATTAATTGCCCCATTCTGGCCCAGAAGGGCCTGGTTCACTTGGCTCAGGATCATGTCAGTGGAGGATCCCTGGGTGCTTCCGGAGATTCCGGATTTGCTCTACCAGGGTCCGATCAGTCATCCGCAAGTAAAGAACCTTCATTTAACGGCATGGATTTTGAAAGGGCGTTACTGAAAAACAAAGGGTTCTCCCCGAGTTTGATTGAAACCCTTATGAAAAGTAGGAAACAAATAACCACAACGATCTACGCCAGGACCTGGCGAAAGTTTCTGGCCTCTTCTGATTTCAAATTAGAAGAAGGAATACCTGTAAAACAAATTTTAGAATTCCTGCAAAAAGGCTTAGAGCTAGGTCTATCCACTAGTACTCTAAAGGTACAGGTCTCGGCCCTAGGGGCTCTATTCTCCTGTAACATCGCCAATAATTACTGGATCTCAAGGTTCATTAAGGCATCCAGTAGATCTAGACCCATTCAGAAAGATAGATCTATGCCTTGGGATCTCAACTTAGTCCTATCAGCATTGACTAAAGAGCCATTTGAACCTTTACAATCAGCTTCAATTAAGGCCCTATCCCTTAAGACAGCTTTTCTGGTAGCAATTACATCTGCCCGTAGAATAGGAGACATACAAGCTCTCTCCAGGGTATCCCCTTATACAGAGTTTCTACCAGACAGAGTAATCCTCAGACCGGACCCAGCCTATTTACCAAAAGTGTCATCACGGTTTCACAGGTCACAAGAGATAATTTTACCATCCTTCCTCCCTAATCCTGCTAACCCTAAGGAAGAACTACTCCATACATTAGACGTTAGGAGATGCCTGCTAGAATACATCTGTTACCGACACATGGAAGAAAGATGATGCATTATTTTTATCTTTCCAAAATCCTAGAAAGGGACTCAGGGTATCAAAATACACACTAGCAAAGTGGATTAGGGAGGCTATCTGTTTGGCTTATACTGCAGGTGGGGGTCCGGCTCCGCAGAATCTGAGGGCGCATTCCACCAGGGCCATGGCTACATCCTGGGCGGAAAAATCTGGAGTATCAATCGACCAGATATGTAAGGCGGCCACATGGTCATCCCCGTCCACCTTCTTTAAGCACTATAGGTTGGATTTGGGGGCTTCCTCTGATCTCACATTCGGGTTAAGGGTGCTACAAGCCATAGTCCCTCCCTAAGGTAGTTTTACATCTCTGTAATTCTCTCGTCGTGCTGTCATGGGAGTCCGAGTAAAGCATTAAGCTACTTACTGGTAGCGGCATTTCTCGGAGGCCCATGACAGCACCCTTAGTTCCCTCCCTATTCACGTGGGGGTTGCACTTCCTATAGATGTATATATCTCACACATGATACCAGTTCCAAATATATAGCTGGAGATTTGTATATAATCTGTATATAATTTGTATATAGTGTATATTTTTTGTGCCACTAACCGCGGTAGTCCTCTCAAGACTCTGAAATACAACTGAGGCAAGGGAGAGGTACCGCCCTTTTGTATCTGTAGGTTTCCTGTTCCTAATGGGCGGATCCCCTCTCTCGTCGTGCTGTCATGGGCCTCCGAGAAATGCCGCTACCAGTAAGTAGCTTAATGCTTTCACACTAGCGTTTACCTGATCTGCGACGGCCTTCGGACTTCCTCCGTGAAGCCCCACCCTCCGCCGCACCTCCGCTGCTAGCTCCGCCTACATCTGCATGCGGCCTGCGTATCTATATTTAACATTAGGTACACAGGTCGTGCGGCTGTATGCGGATTGTGCCGCATGCGTCTTTTGACGATGCAGAAAAAAAAAATGCTACAGGCTGCGTCCTATGCTGGTCGCCGCATCGTCAAAATGACGCATGCGGCACCATCTATACACAGCCGCACGATTTGCGTACCTAATGTTAAATATAGATAAAGATCACAGCAGCACATGTACATGAATCGGCCATGTGAAAACACAGACAAATATACATTTCTCAAAAGTATTTTTTCATAAAATTTTTTTTTTTTTAAATACAGTACGCAGGCCGCATGCAGATATAGGCGGAGCTAGCAGCGGAGGTGCGGCGGAGGGCGGGGCTTCACGGAGGAAGTCCGCAGCCCGCCGCAGATCAGGTAAACGCTAGTGTGAAACTAGCCTAAGATGCTCAATACAGATATTTGCCCCATATAATGCTGCACATGGCCCCATACAGATATTTGCCCCATATAATGCTGCACATGGCCCCATACAGATATTTGCCCCATATAATGCTGCTCATGGCCCCATACAGATATTTGCCCCCATATCATGCTGCACATGGCCCCATACAGATGCCCCATATAGATATTTGCCCCCATATCATGCTGTACATGGCCCCATACAGATGCCCCATACAGATATTTGCCCCCATATCGTGCTGTACATGGCCCCACACAGACACTCCATACAGATATTTGCCCCATATGCTGTTGCTGCGTAGAAGCGCCGGTGTTGGCGTGAAACGGCCGTCGTCCTCTCCCCGCTCACCACCTCCTTCTTTTTACTCCCCCGTGCCGTGAAGATGTGTTCACATATACTTCAATAAAAGCAAGCCTTGATCACAGTTTCCGGTGAGTGTTGCCGCGGTTTTTCTACTATTGTTACATGGTTTCTTCCTTATTTTCAACGCGAGCACCTCCCGAGATTGTCGGGTTTCCAGTATTGAGGACTGAGTGTGCACCTGATCTCGCTTTTAGGCTGTGCTGCTTTACTTTTTCTCTTCTTTGTGGGTTCTCACAAAATTAGAATATCATCAAAAAGTTAATTTATTTCAGTTCTTCAATACAAAAAGTGAAACTCGTATATTATATAGTCACTACAAACAGAGTGATCTATTTCAAGTGTGTATTTCTGTTAATGTTGATGATTATGGCTTACAGCCAATGAAATCCTGAAAGTCATTATTTCAGTTAATTTGAATAATCAACAAAAACACCTGCAAAGGCTTCCTAAGTGTTTACAAAGTCCCTGAGTCTGTTTCAGTAGGCTTCACAATCATGGGGAAGACTGCTGACTTGACAGATGTCCAGAAGGCAGTCATTGATACAAGCCGTCTACCAGGAAATTTTAGAGCACTTCATGCTTCCCTCTGCCGAAAAGCTTTTTGGAGATGGAAATTTCATTCTCCAGCAGGACTTGGCACCTATCCACACTACCAATACCTGGTTTACAAACAACAGTATCATTGTGCTTGATTGGCCAGCAAACTCGTCGGACCTTAACCCCATAGAGAATCTGTGGGGTATTGTCAAAAGGAAGATGAGACACCAGACCCAACAATGCAGAAGAGCTGAAGGCTGCTATCAAAGCAACCTGGGCTTCCGTAACACCTCAGTAGTGCTAAAGGCTGATCGCCTCCATGCCACAGCGTATTGATGCAGTAACTGATGCAAAAGGAGCCCCGACCAAGTATTGAGGGCATTTACTGAACATACATTTCAGTAGGCCAACATTTTGGATTTTAAAATCATTTTTCAAGCTTGTGTTATAAAGTATTCTAATTTACTGAGAAAGGACTTCGGTTTTCGTTGGCTGTAAGCCATAATCATCAACATTAATAGAAATAAACACTTGAAATAGATCACTCTGTTTGTAATGACTCTATATGAGTTTCACTTTTTGTATAGAAGAACTGAAATGAACTTTTAGATATTGTAGTTTTGTGAGAAGCACGTGTGTATGTATATAGAATTATATTCTAGATCAACCACATGTGCCAAATTAAGAATTCTGCATGAGCGCTGTTGCTTCCGCCATTAGAGTTCTACCGCCCACTGTCATCATAGCAGCGCATGTGTGTTAAAACAAAAAGTCCAGTGACGTCAAATACAAGCGTGCATCGCTTACTGGATGACTGGACGGAGCAAGGAGACGATAAAACGCATGCGCACATTGGCAGACATTTTAAATGAGTCCAAAAGTAGTGGCCATGTGTGTGGCTATATCTAAATCAGTTGGAAGGAGATTTCCAAGGGGAGCAGGGGGGAAATATGGGGGATGACGGAGAGTGCAACAATACCTGATTGTACAGGTCAGTGCTATATCACATAATAAAGTGGCAAGTGCATATGAACGATGAAAAGGAAAGACTGCGTGTAACTGAACATCCATCGCATATACTAGCAGTGAATAAAATGGGTATAGTTGTGCGCCAAGAAATTCAATTCGTGATTTATGCCACTTGTATGTAAATTTGAGGTTGAAATTGTTAGAATTAAGGTTCATCATGAATTTAGTGAGATCAGCTACCGAACCCTGCCATATGACAAAGACATCGTCAATATATCGATGCCAGCACTGCACATGTTCAGCGGCTTGGGTCCTGTCAGCATGGAAAATCTGCCTTGCCCAAAAGGCAAGAAACAGATTTGCATATGACGAAGCACACGCCATGCCCATGGCAGTGCCACGTTTCTGTAGATAGAACCTGTCTTTGAATACAAAGTAATTATGTGTAAGCACAAATGCCAATAATTTCAGTAGGAACTCCCACTAGTGGCCATCTCGGCTGGTTATCTCAACATAAACACGGACGGTGTGGAGGCCGTCTGTATGCCTAATGGATGTATACAAAGATTCTGTGTCAGTGGCCACAAGGACCATGTTATCCTCCAGGTATACTCTATTGATTTTAACTAAATCTTTCGTGTCCCTGACATAGGAGGGCAAGGTCTCGACAATTGGCTTTAAGTAAAAGTAAAAAAAAATTACCATACCGCACAGCCCCCCTATGCCAGAGACCATGGGGTGACCTGGAGGATTGACAGGGTCCTTGTAGACCTTGGGCAACAGGTAGAACATTGGTACCCTAGGGTTATTAGCAGTTAGATTTATTGTTTCTCCATTTTTGCTCTTTCATATCAAAATACTGAAAGTGTTCATATAACCTACCTTTGACTGTACTTCACCTTGAATATTTTGGTGCAGGGAGAGATTAAATAAAAAAAAAACAACCACTGTCAAACAAGAAAGGTTCCAGCTGCCATAACTAATGGAAGCTTGTGTTCTACTCAAAGCCAAGTGGTTGGATAAATAGCTCCCCTAGTGGTAAAACCTTGCAACCCTGTAATAACGTCACCATTGTGGTAGATATGAACCATTTTATTGTTACACTCTACAGCTGTGTGTTTCATCTATCCACGGAGTTTCTGTTTAAACCTCGGCACTCAAGACGGGATGGTGTACTAGCCCATTTTTAATGTAAATCCAAAAACTAAGCACTAGTGATGAGCGAATATACTAGTTACTCGAGATTTCTCGAGCACGCTCGGGGGTCCTCCTAGTATTTTTTAGTGCTCGGAGATTGTTTTTCCTGCCACTGCTGAATGATTTACATCTGTTAGCCAACATAAGTACTTGTGGCGGTTGCCTGGTTGCCAGGGAAATCTTGAGTAACGAATATATTCGCTCATCACTACTAAGCACTCTTATAGATATGAAATATATTTGTAACACAAAAGCATACACTCGCCTCTAGATTACAAATAAATGTTATACTATTTTCCCAGAGAGCGTATTTGGCTACTTGATAAACATCTACTTCTTAAAGGGGTTGTCCAGTCTAAAATGAGAAGTCTGCAGTCACTCTGTGTGACTGCAGACTTATGAGTCCCCCCCAGCGCAAACACTGTGCTCTGCAAGGGTTCGCTGGTTTCTGAGCCCGTCTAGTGGGTGCACCTCCTCTCCACACAATTGTATTGAGCGAGGCTGTGCCCTAGACTGCCGCTTCTCTAGCCTCATTCAATACAAGTGTATAGAGAAGGGCCGAGCCCACGAGACACGTTCTGCCCAGGAGTATGTATAACGCATACATCAATGCCGTTCCCAGCTCCAAAACCGGCGAACCCTTGCAGAGCACAGTCCGTGCGCTGAGGGGATTCATAAGTCTGCAGTCACACAGAGTGACTGCAGACTTCTCGTTTTACACAGGGCAACCCCTTTTAGTATTGAGTTTATCCATTATATCGAGCTCATTAGGTTTTCATGAATATATAAAAAAAATTGACTTATGCATATCTGAAAGTATCATCTGATTTATGAAAAGGTTTATTTAATTAGTGCATGTTTCTATATAAAGATCACATACAGAATTGTACATTAATAACACCAGCAAGCATCAAAAGATGCTCTTCTATCTGTGTAATCTGTATTAACTTGGGGTTGAAACGCAGTTTTTTTTTTGTTTTATTTTTTAAATCCAGCATAGCTAAAAAGAGATTGTATCTGATAAGTTGCAAAGTATTAAAGGGAACCGGTCACCAAAAACAAAAAAAAAAACCTCTATAAACCTGTAGATATGGGCCTAATTTGCAGGTTTAATAACATTATTAATCTTCCCGCACTTGGACGAATAATATGGTAAGAAAATGATCTTTATTCCCCTGGACGCCTTTGGGTTTAAGTCACGGGGGCGACGCTGGTGCAGGTTCAGTCACCAATCTGAGTATAATAAAGGAGGTGGGAATAAAGTTAATTTTCGCCCCACACCAGAGAGGTTAGTAAAGCCATTAGCCTGCAGATTAACCCCACATCTGCAGGTTATTAGTGTTTTTATCTAGTGACATATTCTCTTTAATATAAAACTTTGCACTGATCCTCTATTTTGCAGTTTTTTGTTCCCTCCCCTAGGACTGGTTTCCTTTGTGCAAGTATGATCCGGGTTAATGTAGTAACCCTGCAACCACCTTTGACATCATTTAAGACCAACTCAGACACCTATGGTGCCATGTGAGTATTCGGTAAACATAGGATTCAGTTACAACATGTTCTTCAGTAGTTTGCCTCTGTACCCACTTCACACCACTGTTTACTCATCTCTAGAGCAAACTCCTGCTTGTTTATCTAGTACTGCAATTACTTCCTACCTGTGTATCCTGATTCTGTTCACACAACTGTGCTCCAACAGTGTGTAATGTCTGCAAGCAAGTATTCAGTTTGCCTATTCATCACTTCTGTCCTGTGGTTAACTATTTGCTGTAAACATAACTCTTCTCTGCTAAATAGTGGTACTGTTGACATTTACAACCCCGTTTCAACAATGTCTAATCTTCTCTGCAAGTAAGTATGCACTTTGCCTGTTCATGATGATTGTCCTGCGGCTAACCTTTTGATGGTTAATAGCAGAGAAGTAGACAATTAGCAATCTGTCTTCTGATGGCATACAACTCTGCCATTAGCCATTTGAGTGCTGCAAGTCATTGTTCACTATTGATCTACAGTTCCTGTGTATATCTACACTACTGGCTCTGACTTCTAGCGTTTCTTGATGATCCACTTGGCTGTCTGCTATCTTGCATACCACACTGTACTTGTCCTCACTGAGGCCGGCATCACACTAAACGTATGGAAAATTGGTCCTAGTCTCCCTGTCGAGAGTCGCACAAGTGTTCTCTGTATGGTCATCCGTGTGTAATGCATTTGCAATGCGATGATGCGATTTTCTCCCACCCATGTATCTGTATGACATCTGTTTGGCTTTACATTTATCACTGACTTTCCCCATTGAATGTAATTACTCAATGGGCTAAAATGAGGAAATGTGTGCCTATTTGTCACTAGCTAGACGGATGGTCCGTGTGGTGTCGAGTTTTTCTCGCACCCATAGGCTTTCATAGGCGAGTCTTGGACGATATACGTGTGCAATCACAGCATTCTGTGATTTTACACACATGTTGAATATGCCTGAGAAAAAAATACGGTGATGTGAGCTGCCCCATAGATTAACACTGGTCTGAGTACTATGTGATGTTTTCTCGAATAGCACTCGCCCGTATTCTACGGCAGTGTGACTCCAGCCTGACCCATATGCTTTCCAGCAAGTCATGCTCTGCAACACCATCTCCATCGGTCCGTGTTGCTCATGCTGACCTCAGCATACCGCTGCCTTATAGAATTGCATAAGAACTAAGTCAATATAGGTATCTAAATCACCCGGTTAGTCCTTTTCCTCACCACAATATTAAGGCTCCATAATAAGATGCCTAAAGATATCTATGGACCCTTACTCTAAATCCATATATCTTAAATTTTATATGGAGCCCTTGAGAGAATAAACTAAAAAAGGGGGCGTATGGGGTTAAATACTTTTTGTGACTATTTCTCCTGACTAATCCGTAGATTGCAGATGGCATTACATGTAGACAACATGATAGTTGAAGAGAAGAGTGAGGTGGATGGAATGGTTGTTTTACATTGCTGGAGCGGCTCTGTGTTCCTGTGCCCTCTGTGAGAACAGTCCACCAGTAGTAGTGTGTCTGTGAATCACAAGAATGTATGCATTTACTATGCATAGTTGCTAAATTAAATCCCATTGACACCAGTGACCGGAGGTGAATTTTATACCTCCGATCACAGCTGCTGGCTCACCTGGTCTTTTGACAGCGTGGGCACCGCGGCTGTCTGACCGGCGGAGATGATTTTACCACCAATCAGAAGTGGTGTTTGCCACACTGTCACACACATGATAGCATGGCAAACACTGATTTGTCGGCCCCCCCCATTCAAGTTAATGGAGTCCGGGTCCATGCTCAGTGTCTCTGCTGGATGACAGGCTGTATGGTCACATCATGCAACCATGCAGCCTGCCATCTAGATGTAGCAGAGCTGACTGTGAGGTCACATCCTGCTGTCCTTGATTTTTATATAGCAAATATGCTGCAAAAAAGTCAATCTGTGTTTTTGCAGCATTTTTACTCCACCCATTCAAGTCAATGGGTGAAAAAAGCTGCAAAAATGCTGAAAGAAGTGACATGCTCTATGTCAAAAAAACACAGAAAAGCACAGAATCCTGATGACAACAAAGTGTGTGCATGAGATTTCTGAAATCTCATAGTCTTTGCTGAGACAGTGAAAAGCAGCTGAAAATTAGCATAAAATAGGAAGCAAAAAACGCAATGCGTGAACATAGCCTAAGGCTGCCGTCACACTAGCAGTATTTGGTCAGTATTTCACATCAGTATTTGTAGCCAAAACCAGGAGTGGGTGATAAATGCAGAAGTGGTGCATATGTTTCTTTTATACTTTTCCTCTAATTGTTCCATTCCTGGTTTTGGCTACAAATACTGATATAAAATACTGACCGAATACTGCTCGTGTGACGGCAGCCTAAGGCTGATTTCACACATTTGACATTTATGGTCCTGAGAACAGACCTCAATGTCCAGACTGGATGTGGTCTTCTGATCTAAAAACAGCCTCACGCGCATATATGAGGCTGCTGAAATTGGGGTAGGAGAATCTTGACTAGTCTGGAAAGCGTTGTCCGTACGTGGACAGCGAATGTGTATTATCCGATTTCTAGTCTAATAGACGCACAGCACACTGGGGGCTGTTCATAGGAAAGATTTATTTCTCGGTCCTACTGTCCATAGGAAAAAAATTACAGTATGCATTACTGTCACACATTTAAGTGGGTGCGTAAAAAAAAAAAAATTCTGATAACAAATGGACCATTAGAATGTCGTCTGATTTCTATGGATACATTTTTATAAGGCTAGGACTTTGATCGTGTATATGTTTTAAGTGTCTGTACTGTTACATACTTAGGCAGTTAACTGGTTCATGCAGCTTTACATGAACACCCGAGCCTTACACTATGGCCGGTCCGAATAACTAAAGCAATTGTTACCATCCACCTCTCGTGTCTCCCCTTTTCCCCATAGTTTGTAAGCTTGCGAGCAGGGCCCTCATTCCTCCTGGTATCTGTTTTGAACTGTATTTCTGTTATGCTGTAATGTCTATTGTCTGTACAAGTCCCCTCTATAATTTGTAAAGCGCTGCGGAATATGTTGGCGCTATATAAATAAAAATTATTATTATAAAACAGATCACACACGGATGTAACACGTATGTCAAAAATAGATGGCAAATGGATGAGAATCTGATGAAAATTTAGAAAAAAATGTTTTGAGTTTTCTGGATGAAGCTCAAAAGATTTTTCACATGCTCATCTGCAGGCGGCCTTAGACAGAAGAATCAATGCAAAGATCACTTGTGCCATTGTGTTCTTCACAGCACCTCTGCTGTCTCCATTTCCAAAATACTGGACCCGGCTTTGTGCTAATGGCACCAGGGCAGCAACTAATTCCCGACTGTCGCTCCCCTCTATTACATAAACTTTTACCTTTTGGAAAGAAGGAGATCCAGGTTTTTGTAGCTTTTTATTTAGGAAGTACAGTTCATTGTGCAAGAAAAATAAAAAAAATTGCAATGCTTTTCTTCCCGGGGACCAGGGATGTGTCTCTACAGCTGCCTTGACTGCAGTGATTGTCACATTGACAACACTGCAGTCAATCACTGAGCTAAACGGCTCATGCCTTCTACACGGGTAGAACATCTGAGCTCAGTGATTGGATGCAATGATATCGACATGATGTTATTGCTGCAGCCACGTAATGGAGACCAGGGTAGCGGCGGAGACTCAGCACTGGACTCACAGAATAAAAGGACTGTTAGTTTTTTTCTCTTACAACAAACTGATCTTATTAGGAAAGGATACCCCTTTAATTTACTGTGACAATGTTCAAGATTATGCAAAATGATGCAGATCATGAGTTCTCTTCCAGTATGAATTGCCGGCTTTCTCTGTCCCTTTGACATCTTTTTACTTTGATGTTAGGTGCCAAAAATATGGTCATCCTATTCTCAGACAATCCAAGTCTCATGCACTTGGTGTCATGATATGTAGCGATCCAACAGGGGGTCGGTTAACGGACGGCTCAACACACACAATGGGATGGAAATGAGGGAAAGAAGGCCCTACCGATAGGGAATGAGAGATGGACACCTCCCGAGCTCAAAACTGAGCCTGTCCCTGCAATCCCCTAATGCCCTAAGTGGGTCCTTCCCCCCACCACCATCGGGAACCTCATCCCTCACTGTCATCTAGCACTGCCCTGGCTAGTGCACTGGCCAGCAAGGGCACTAGCCTCACCACTGCAGATGGAACAACACAGGGGACAGTGACAAACATGAGACAGATGATGAAAAAACACCAAACTTAGCTTAATAGCCTTCTCTGCTGCAAAGCACCGCACAGCAGAAGAAAGGCACCCAGACCTCGAACTCCACGAAAACAGCTGATTCACCACCGCAGCCAGCGAGCTCCTTACTCCAGGCTTGGTCAACATACATTGTTCTCTCTCGACAGTCAGCTGATGCATCAGGTGACTATTTAAAAGGATGGTGGGAGTGGTCACCACCACATCAGCTGACCGAGCCACTCTGAAATTGCAGCAGGATGTCAGCAAGGAAAACTGACATTATCCCCCGCTGGACTGGAAGGAGAAAAGCTACATTCAAAACATAGTGGAATCAGAGCTGCCATGCATCCAAAAACGGATCGTGACACTTGGAGTTACCTTTCGACTTTATTTAGGTATAAAAAAACCTCTCTCACAGGACTTCTACATCTCAAGCACTAGTTCATTGTTGATCCTTTTCTATCAGACCATATAACCTTGGGTGTAAGACCAGCATCATCCCAAATGCAAGCAGCAAGAGACTCCTGTTTGGCACAAGGGTCCTCATTACTGGCGACACCACCATGGGTGAATACATAAAAAAATGCAGACAGGTTAGGAGCATGCAAGGATACAAAATGCCCTAGCTTTTATTCTCAAGTTGACCTATAAACATGCAAAAAGCAACCATAAATCTAACATTTTCTGCATTGAAATGCCAACAAAAAAACAAAATACTATGCACATTCTTCCCCAGAGAAGCGGGTGATGCTTTGATATTAAGCATGGCTAGAAGTAGCATTGCAGTGTGGATCCATATGCATACTTTGCCTTTTCAATGACTTTGCCGATGCTGCAGGAACGAGTGAGTACTCGGCTAATAAACACGTGGGCATTCTCACTGGTGACCACTTGGGGGCACCAAAGTCACAGATGTACATGAAAAGTTATAAAGAACTTCAATAGGTGATAATAGTCAATGTCAGGATTCACTGATTCAATTTATCTCCAAATGTCACACATCTGTCAGTCTCTCCAACCAACCCTTCAGTGACACAAATCCAGCTGTATCTCCTGTGTTACTGTTAGTCCTTTGATTAAGGTTCTTCTAGGATTTCTGTCTTGTTCTCTGATTACAGACTTTTAACCTTTAGCGTGAAGACCTAAAACGTTATCGCGGGTAGATTTTTTTTCCCTTTCTTGCTATAGCTGAGACAGGAATATGTTATCCTAGGTGTCAGTAGGAGAGTTTGTCTGATCCATGTCACAGGGTACACCATAAGTAAAAGTCATGAATCCTATCCCCATTGTAAATGATCTCTATAGTCACAAGGGTGGTCCACAGTACCAGACTCATTGTGAGGATGTGGTCCAAGACCAGGAGCAAGAACATGCTTTATACAATGTCAATGTGTTTATCCATTATATACCTTTATATGCTGAGCCAAAGTAATAACCCAATAAAATCTCACAGCGTGAAATATCGGAGATTCATGAAGTGCAAAGACCACAGGCAAAAAAAGCCTAATATTGCTCTGCCATGCTTGTGAAAGATGTGAATATTTCTCGACATCACTTGGAAAACATTTGTACATTTGACAGTGCAAGTAGCTGAGCCCGAGGCTTCTTCTTGATATGCCGGATCAGATCCACATCCCCCAAACATCTGAAGGAGCAGTTTCATAGATTAGGTTCTACCCTAGTAGAACCCAATGATATGGATAAGAGCAATGTTTTCATAGATTTCTTATGAGTACTCTGACTTTCTCGCAACACTCCAAAACAACACATACAGGTCCTTCTCAAAAAATTAGCATATAGTGTTAAATTTCATTATTTACCATAATGTAATGATTACAATTAAACTTTCATATATTATAGATTCATTATCCACCAACTGAAATTTGTCAGGTCTTTTATTGTTTTAATACTGATGATTTTGGCATACAACTCCTGATAACCCAAAAAACCTGTCTCAATAAATTAGCATATTTCACCCATCCAATCAAATAAGTGTTTTTTAATAACAAACAAAAAAACCATCAAATAATAATGTTCAGTTATGCACTCAATACTTGGTCGGGAATCCTTTGGCAGAAATGACTGCTTCAATGCGGCGTGGCATGGAGGCAATCAGCCTGTGACACTGCTGAGATGTTATGGAGGCCCAGGATGCTTCAATAGCGGCCTTAAGCTCATCCAGAGTGTTGGGTCTTGCGTCTCTCAACTTTCTCTTCACAATATCCCACAGATTCTCTATGGGGTTCAGGTCAGGAGAGTTGGCAGGCCAATTGAGCACAGTAATACCATGGTCAGTAAACCATTTACCATTGGTTTTGGCACTGTGAGCAGGTGCCAGGTCGTGCTGAAAAATGAAATCTTCATCTCCATAAAGCATTTCAGCCGATGGAAGCATGAAGTGCTCCAAAATCTCCTGATAGCTAGCTGCATTGACCCTGCCCTTGATGAAACACAGTGGACCAACACCAGCAGCTGACATGGCACCCCACACCATCACTGACTGTGGGTACTTGACACTGGACTTCAGGCATTTTGGCATTTCCTTCTCCCCAGTCTTCCTCCAGACTCTGGCACCTTGATTTCCGAATGACATGCAAAATTTGCTTTCATCAGAAAAAAGTACTTGGGACCACTTAGCAACAGTCCAGTGCTGCTTCTCTGTAGCCCAGGTCAGGCGCCTCTGCCGCTGTTTATGGTTCAAAAGTGGCTTTACCTGGGGAATGCGGCACCTGTAGCCCATTTCCTGCACACGCCTGTGCACGGTGGCTCTGGATGTTTCCACACCAGACTCAGTCCACTGCTTCCTCAGGTTCCCCAAGGTCTGGAATCGGTCCTTCTCCACAATCTTCCTCAGGGTCCGGTCTCCTCTTCTCGTTGTACAGCGTTTTCTGCCACATTGTTTCCTTCCAACAGACTTACCATTGAGGTGCCTTGATACAGCACTCTGGGAACAGCCTATTTGTTGAGAAATTTCTTTCTGGGTCTTACCCTCTTGCTTGAGGGTGTCAATGATGGCCTTCTTGACATCTGTCAGGTCGCTAGTCTTACCCATGATGGGGGTTTTGAGTAATGAACCAGGCAGGGAGTTTATAAAAGCCTCAGGTATCTTTTGCATGTGTTTAGAGTTAATTAGTTGATTCAGAAGATTAGGGTAATAGGTCGTTTAGAGAACCTTTTCTTGATATGCTAATTTATTGAGACAGGTTTTTTGGGTTATCAGGAGTTGTATGCCAAAATCATCAGTATTAAAACAATAAAAGACCTGACAAATTTCAGTTGGTGGATAATGAATCTATAATATATGAAAGTTTAATTGTAATCATTACATTATGGTAAATAATGAAATTTAACACTATATGCTAATTTTTTGAGAAGGACCTGTACTATCGTCAGATTACTCATACGAGATGTGGAAAAACATTGCTCAGATTCATACAATTGGGTGTTGCTAGTAATTGAGGAGACCTTGCAGCAGAATGTCCATCTTCCCCTTACTCCTCCTCCAGCCCTTCCCTTCTGCATACACTTTTAAGAGCAGCAAATGTCATCTCATATCTTGGTAATGTGAAAATCAGTTTTCACTGAAGACAGATTTTACCCATGAAAGGTATCTGTACTTACAAATAACTTTTCAGAACAAACTGTCATGTGTGTACACACTATTGTTGGCCATTATGTGACTTGCTTCCTGCATTTTTGCTAGTTTTCCCTTCTGCAGGCTTTATCTCTCTTTTTTTTTTGTTTGCAGTTGACTCTGAACTGATAGGAGGAAACTAGCTGCTCTGATGTCTCCCATAACCAGCACACAGAGAGGGATGCCTGCTCTTCATTCTGTATTAAGTACACAGATTAGATGTAGTAACAGCATTGATTACAATATACAGTAGTGGTGAGTTGTGTAGATGTGAATCCAGCTCTGGGGTGACGTGAAAGTCTTGTTAGAAATTTCAGCACACTATAACTTTTTTTTCCCTCTGCTTGTTTCCTCAGTCTGCTCCTTACCCCTCTCCTCTTCATAGGGTATAATAGTCTGTGCAATCTGACACCTCACTGTGTTATCCGTTTGCTTTAGTTGAGCTGTTTGAAAGTGGATGACATGTTCAGGAGGAAGGGAAAGCGATAGAAGCAGATCTCTCTGATATATTACAATGTTTCTCTCATTTACATGTACTATTGATTTATGCAGAGTTTGTTGAAATTACACTTGCCTTTTAAAGGGGTGGTCCAATGCTATTTTTTTTATTCTATGGGCCTAAAAACTTACAGGCAGGTAGTGTCTAACAGAGGAAACTTCCTGCTTGTTCTACCTGGCGCCAGCTCAGAGTAGTCACCGACCGCTGCTGCCAGTGATTCAGATCATTCACATCATCTCTCCTTGTTGTAAGCTGTTGATGGGACGTGACTGCTGATGTCATGCTGCTTGACAGCTGGCTCCCTGCAGTTAGGCAGCAGGGAGCTGGCTGTCAGTTGGCATGATGTCAGCAGTAACTCTCTTCACAAACCTGACCTGCACATCCAAACATAGACTGAGTGTGAACAGGTGCTGAACCCAGAGTTGCCGACTCGTATATAGTTAAGTAAAAAGGGCAGCACACTGCAGCGCCAAAACATGCAAACTTGAAAACACGAAATTTGAACTGCATTACTGCACTAGAAATATGAAAAATGAGAGCTTTTAGCGCATAAAAATGGCCATATTTATGTGTACCTCGTAGCCACTTTACGGCATCTCTCTTATACGAGGTCCTACGCTTGACCTACCTCACCGAGAATAAACGTCTCCATCTGAATGGGTACATGTGAAACCTCTTCTTGGACTCAAATTCTCTCTTTCTGTGGAGGGGTATTGGACCTACTATAATTAAAACACCTGTGGCTAGGAGGCGGGGAGTGCACGATCAGAAGGCTAAAGAATACATTTCAAAAACCTGACCTGCACATCCAAACATAGACTGAGTGTGAACAGGTGCTGAACCCAGAGTTGCCAACTCGTATATAGTTAAGTAAAAAGGGCAGCACACTGCAGCGCCAAAACATGCAAACTTGAAAACACGAAATTTGAACTGCATTACTGCACTAGAAATATGAAAAATGAGAGCTTTTAGCGCATAAAAATGGCCATATTTATGTGTACCTCGTAGCCACTTTACGGCATCTCTCTTATACGAGGTCCTACGCTTGACCTACCTCACCGAGAATAAACGTCTCCATCTGAATGGGTACATGTGAAACCTCTTCTTGGACTCAAATTCTCTCTTTCTGTGGAGGGGTATTGGACCTACTATAATTAAAACACCTGTGGCTAGGAGGCGGGGAGTGCACGATCAGAAGGCTAAAGAATACATTTCAAAAACCTGACCTGCACATCCAAACATAGACTGAGTGTGAACAGGTGCTGAACCCAGAGTCGCCAACTCGTATATAGTTAAGTAAAAAGGGCAGCACACTGCAGCGCCAAAACATGCAAACTTGAAAACACGAAATTTGAACTGCATTACTGCACTAGAAATATGAAAAATGAGAGCTTTTAGCGCATAAAAATGGCCATATTTATGTGTACCTCGTAGCCACTTTACGGCATCTCTCTTATACGAGGTCCTACGCTTGACCTACCTCACCGAGAATAAACGTCTCCATCTGAATGGGTACATGTGAAACCTCTTCTTGGACTCAAATTCTCTCTTTCTGTGGAGGGGTATTGGACCTACTATAATTAAAACACCTGTGGCTAGGAGGCGGGGAGTGCACGATCAGAAGGCTAAAGAATACATTTCAAAAACCTGACCTGCACATCCAAACATAGACTGAGTGTGAACAGGTGCTGAACCCAGAGTCGCCAACTCGTATATAGTTAAGTAAAAAGGGCAGCACACTGCAGCGCCAAAACATGCAAACTTGAAAACACGAAATTTGAACTGCATTACTGCACTAGAAATATGAAAAATGAGAGCTTTTAGCGCATAAAAATGGCCATATTTATGTGTACCTCGTAGCCACTTTACGGCATCTCTCTTATACGAGGTCCTACGCTTGACCTACCTCACCGAGAATAAACGTCTCCATCTGAATGGGTACATGTGAAACCTCTTCTTGGACTCAAATTCTCTCTTTCTGTGGAGGGGTATTGGACCTACTATAATTAAAACACCTGTGGCTAGGAGGCGGGGAGTGCACGATCAGAAGGCTAAAGAATACATTTCAAAAACCTGACCTGCACATCCAAACATAGACTGAGTGTGAACAGGTGCTGAACCCAGAGTCGCCAACTCGTATATAGTTAAGTAAAAAGGGCAGCACACTGCAGCGCCAAAACATGCAAACTTGAAAACACGAAATTTGAACTGCATTACTGCTCTAGAAATATGAAAAATGAGAGCTTTTAGCGCATAAAAATGGCCATATTTATGTGTACCTCGTAGCCACTTTACGGCATCTCTCTTATACGAGGTCCTACGCTTGACCTACCTCACCGAGAATAAACGTCTCCATCTGAATGGGTACATGTGAAACCTCTTCTTGGACTCAAATTCTCTCTTTCTGTGGAGGGGTATTGGACCTACTATAATTAAAACACCTGTGGCTAGGAGGCGGGGAGTGCACGATCAGAAGGCTAAAGAATACATTTCAAAAACCTGACCTGCACATCCAAACATAGACTGAGTGTGAACAGGTGCTGAACCCAGAGTCGCCAACTCGTATATAGTTAAGTAAAAAGGGCAGCACACTGCAGCGCCAAAACATGCAAACTTGAAAACACGAAATTTGAACTGCATTACTGCACTAGAAATATGAAAAATGAGAGCTTTTAGCGCATAAAAATGGCCATATTTATGTTGAAATGTATTATTTAGCCTTCTGATCGTGCACTCCCCGCCTCCTAGCCACAGGTGTTTTAATTATAGTAGGTCCAATACCCCTCCACAGAAAGAGAGAATTTGAGTCCAAGAAGAGGTTTCACGTGTACCCATTCAGATGGAGACGTTTATTCTCGGTGAGGTAGGTCAAGCGTAGGACCTCGTATAAGAGAGATGCCGTAAAGTGGCTACGAGGTACACATAAATATGGCCATTTTTATGCGCTAAAAGCTCTCATTTTTCATATTTCTAGTGCAGTAATGCAGTTCAAATTTCGTGTTTTCAAGTTTGCATGTTTTGGCGCTGCAGTGTGCTGCCCTTTTTACTTAGCAGTAACACTCTGTCTACAGAGCACAGTGGAATTGAAGACCATGCTCTGTCGATGTGATGTCAGTGGACGCTGCTAAGTTACCGACAGGCGCAATCTGTGACCACTCTGTACCAGCAGAGATCGGCGCTGGGCACAAAAGGCAGGTAGTTAACCTGTTAGATCTTAGGCCTATAGTAAAAAAATAAATAGTCCTGGATAACCCCTTTAAGAGTGAATAATCAGTCCAGGAGAAGCAAGAAGCAGTTTTCTCTGATATTCCATCAGGATCTTCTCCCTGCTGTTGTCTTCGGTCAAAAACGACCGACCTTGAACTTCAATATTCTTTAAAATATTCAAGATGAGGCTCTGAAACCCGTGGCCGACCGACCCATCCTCATTTAAGTCAATCAACCACAAGTTTCAGAACCGCATCTTGAACACCCCAAAACATACCAAAGTTCAAAATCGGTCTCCCCAGACAACAGCAGGGTTACAGAGGCAACATGTAAATTTTTTTTCCCATCAGGCGTTTTTCAAAAACTCTTCAGGAAACAAAATAATGAAAAACTCTTCACATGAACCACAAAGTGAATTTCCTATTGAAATGAATAGGAAGAGTTTTCCAAGCATTCTCAAAGCATATGATTGTAAATAATTCAATAGAGTACCATAATAGAGGCATGTAGTATCCACATAGTGCCATACTTTCCTCAGATTCATACTTCACCATCATTTTAATAGTGTACACCCAGAGACATAGCTAGTTAGTATACAGATGTTATGCTTTGCCTAGTTCATTGCTGCATACGCAGACCGTTTGCTGCTTATACAGCTCCACCAGTGCCTACATAGTGCCCACAGTTCCCAGTGAGCCCATACACACGAAAATCATTGTCCTCGTCACAAATCCAATAGCAACTTCTTACCTACCCATTTGATATAATTGAATCTTTTGAGAGTTGAGTTTGCAAGGTTCCGAAAATCTTTCCAAAAGTACTTCAATGGTCCAGAAACAATGTGTGTAACACTCTGAAGTCTCCTAGCACTCCATCCAACCCTTTTCAATATTTGTAACACAAACACAACCTTAGTAATGTTAAAGTGACCTCACCGTAGAAACTGATGGTGACCTGATAGTAACAATGCCCTCAACTGAGGAAGCCATTAGGCGAAACAACACTGTTGGGGTTTAGCTGAGGTGTGCTCAGGGCCAGGAAAGGCATTAATGTAAGTAACTCAGTCCTGTACTTATGTGTTAGGTTTTTGCTGGTATGCACTTATGCATCTTATGATCTTATTCATCTGTGGCGCCCCAGGGTCCTGGTCATCACAGTGGCATTGCTTTCCTCCAGGGGAGAGTGATGCTATGTTCGGAGGCAAGGAAGGATAACTGCATCCAGGTACCACAAACATGCAGCACATTCATACTCCAGGCCACCAGCGGGAGCTTTTGATCCTATTTACTAGGTGACTCCCTATATATATACTCGTATATACAGTGGGGCAAAAAAGTATTTAGTCAGTCAGCAATAGTGCAAGTTCTACCACTTAAAAAGATGAGAGGCGTCTGTAATTTACATCATAGGTAGACCTCAACTATGGGAGACAAACTGAGAAAAAAAATCCAGAAAATCACATTGTCTGTTTTTTTTACATTTTATTTGCATATTATGGTGGAAAATAAGTATTTGGTCAGAAACAAAATTTAATCTCAATACTTTGTAATATATCCTTTGTTGGCAATGACAGAGGTCAAACGTTTTCTGTAAGTCTTCACAAGGTTGCCACACACTGTTGTTGGTATGTTGGCCCATTCCTCCATGCAGATCTCCTCTAGAGCAGTGATGTTTTTGGCTTTTTGCTTGGCAACACGGACTTTCAACTCCCTCCAAAGGTTTTCTATAGGGTTGAGATCTGGAGACTGGCTAGGCCACTCCAGGACCTTAAAATGCTTCTTACGAAGCCACTCCTTCGTTGCCCTGGCAGTGTGCTTTGGATCATTGTCATGTTGAAAGACCCAGCCACGTTTCATCTTCAATGCCCTTGCTGATGGAAGGAGGTTTGCACTCAAAATCTCACGATACATGGCCCCATTCATTCTTCCATGTACCCAGATCAGTCGTCCTGGCCCCTTTGCAGAGAAACAGCCCCAAAGCATGATGTTTCCACCACCATGCTTTACAGTAGGTATGGTGTTTGATGGATGCAACTCAGTATTCTTTTTCCTCCAAACACGACAAGTTGTGTTTCTACCAAACAGTTCCAGTTTGGTTTCATCAGACCATAGGACATTCCCCAAAACTCCTCTGGATCATCCAAATGCTCTCTAGCAAACTTCAGACGGGCCCGGACATGTACTGGCTTAAGCAGTGGGACACGTCTGGCACTGCAGGATCTGAGTCCATGGTGGCGTAGTGTGTTACTTATGGTAGACCTTGTTACATTGGTCCCAGCTCTCTGCAGTTCATTCACTAGGTCCCCCGCGTGGTTCTGGGATTTTTGCTCACCGTTCTTGTGATCATTCTGACCCCACGGGGTGGGATTTTGCGTGGAGCCCCAGATCGAGGGAGATTATCAGTGGTCTTGTATGTCTTCCATTTTCTAATTATTGCTCCCACTGTTGATTTTTTCACTCCAAGCTGGTTGGCTATTGCAGATTCAGTCTTCCCAGCCTGGTGCAGGGCTACAATTTTGTTTCTGGTGTCCTTTGACAGCTCTTTGGTCTTCACCATAGTGGAGTTTGGAGTCAGACTGTTTGAGGGTGTGCACAGGTGTCTTTTTATACTGATAACAAGTTTAAACAGGTGCCATTACTACAGGTAATGAGTGGAGGAAAGAGGAGACTCTTAAAGAAGAAGTTACAGGTCTGTGAGAGCCTGAAATCTTGATTGTTTGTTTCTGACCAAATACTTATTTTCCACCATAATATGCAAATAAAATGTTGAAAAAACAGACAATGTGATTTTCTGGAATTTTTTTTCTCAGTTTGTCTCCCATAGTTGAGGTCTACCTATGATGTAAATTACAGACGCCTCTCATCTTTTTAAGTGGTGGAACTTGCACTATTGCTGACTGACTAAATACTTTTTTGCCCCACTGTATATATATAACTGGTAGTCTGTAGGGAGAGTTAGTTAGTTCCAGACAGCCGTCTGAGGAGGATAGAGGGTCAACGGAGCTGTGCATGCCCTAAGAGCTGCAGCACCCAGAAAGAAATATTTTGAAGGCAGAATTGATTGCAGCGAGCGTGAAGGAAAGCAAAGCACGGGAGAGGATACCAGAAGGGGACCTCCTTCTGAGGCGCAGAATGCCGGTAGCCAGAACACCGAGGTAGTAAGAACCTCTACACCTTACTTCAGAGACCAGCAGGACAGCTAATTTCATGTTACCTGTCCGCACCCACACCCAGGAGGCATGGTGACACCCCACAGAGCCGGGTCATCTAAGAGACCCTATAGACAGGCTCAAGTTACCAGTCATACGGGTTTTGTCCTATCCTATACGGGGGACAGAGAGAGAGAGAAACATCACATCTGTGAGTACCTTACGAGAGGCTTAGCAGTAAGGGACTACACCACTACAGCGCAAGGGAAGGCTATTGATTTCCACCTGGACAAGGGGACTCTGGACTTGCCTCCAAACCGGCCGGACTCTACTTGCCCTGTGATCTGGTGCCCGGACTGTGGCTGCTGAAACCAACAGTAAACAAGGTAAAGGGACTGCAATCCTGTGTCCTCGTTCTTCGCTGCACCATTCACCATTCTACCATCTACACACTGGGAAGCCCTGGGGACACACTTCACCTGTGGGAAGCTATACCATCTAGCTGCCATAACATCACCCCAACGGACCTCTTAAAGCAGCGTTGGTGACCCTAACCGAATACCACAGGTGGCGTCACCAACATAAACACTATCCCTTTAAAGACCTTTCCCTTTTACATGGGCGCCCAGGGCCACAGACCTGGTCGCAGCCACGGTGACATTCCCCTATGAACTGCCGGACCCGGTACCGAGTACCCCTAGCCGTTGGGGCGACTCACATCCACTTACACTTTGCCAGAATTATAATTATATTTCCGTATGTGACAGTGTTTTGCAATATATTTGCACTATGCACTTTATTTATTTATGTACGGTACCAAGTTAAAGAGTGGGATATTTACACCTTTTCTGACTATATATATATATTTTTTTTCTTGCATGTGGTTTAAAGGGCTATAATTTTTTTTACTTGTTCGTATATTAAAATTTTGTTGTATTTTTTTTCAAACTCCATTTTATGTTACTTTCATCCTCTCCTTTTTTTGTGAAGATATTGGGTGATAGTGGTGGCAAAATAACGGAAATAAGTTTCAGGTTTTTACACTATTTTTTATTTTTTCATGACCAATAAGTAATCACTAAAATACACTTAAAAATGTGTTTGCCTTTCTTTAACAATTACATGTAACGATTCCACCTTTCTGTGTGTCTGGATGCAGTGAATTACTGGCTGTCATCCAATCTAGAGCTGGGGCATGCTGAGCTGTCAGTATTTGATGCACTATTGCAAAAAAAATATGGAGACAGAAAAGCGCAATAGGGTTTTATCCACGTAACAAAGGAGAGAATATATTATGAAGTTTGCTCACCTGGTTAGGATGAGATGAAGGCATATAGGTTGACGGCTGCTGCAGATCCACAGGTCATCCACGACCAAAAGAATCATATATTGAAAGGGAATTTGTAGTTATACTCCGCACTGCCGCAAGGATAAATTCAGGAAAAATATCAAGGATTCTCAGGGGTTTATTCTACGCGTTTTGGGGGTTTCATGCCCCCTTCATCAGGAAATACCACCTGGGCCCTGGAACAAGCGGCGGACACCGCGATCCCGTCTGGCAGGCGACACCGCTATCCACCACCGACAGTGACAATACCACCAGAGTAATACATGAGGTTAATATAGGGTCCCATCATTTCATAGGCACATGAAGCCAATTTGACTTCCACAAATTGATTTGGACTTCAATGCTCACATTCTATAGAGGATCAAGACTGGACCATTACATTGAGTTACCCCTGACCAATACTAAGCTATAGGATCCATTTTAGGACCCTCTTCAATCCATGGTGTGAGCCACATACTCTCGGCCTTATTTTCTCATGTACTGCAGTGAGTGTACTGAGGAAGGTCAGCTGTATTGACCGAAACGTTTACCAGTGAGTGCCAATAAACCTCATTCATTCTACAAGTTGAGTGCCAATATTTATTATCAGAAAAGAAAGTATGGCACTCACCCCTGGAGATGCTGTGATGAAGTCCTTTATTTGCTACGAACAGCAATCAGGTACATATGGAGAGGCGGCAGGACGTGAACAGGAGAGGGTGCGGGGAACCGGTAAGGACTACGGCCATTTCGCGCAAGGCGCTTCAACGGGTCCAGGGCACCCGCACCCTCTCCTGTTCACGTCCTGCCGCCTCTCCATATGTACCTGATTGCTGTTCGTAGCAAATAAAGGACTTCATCACAGCATCTCCAGGGGTGAGTGCCATACTTTCTTTTCTGATATACCGTCAGTGAAGCCTTGGGTCCTCTGTGGATTTTTCTGTGAGCACCACCCCGAGCTGTTTTTTCTGGACAGTGTTGCAGCCGCCGCTGCCGCCGCTTTTCCACACACCTGTGAAGAGTTGTGGTTCTAGTGCCGCACGGCTACCATTCTTTGGTTTGGTTCTGGTTGCCAATATTTATTAAATCATTATTCTGGTGTGGGAACCTTCTTTTGAGCACCACTACAGCTGTGCCACGATATACATTTATATACAGGAGGAAGTGTAACACCCCAGGGTCCTGGTTGTTACAGTGGCATTACTTTCCTTACAGGGAGAATGATGTCATGCTTGGAAGCAAAGGAAGATCATCTTTATCAGGTAAACACAAATATACAACATGTTCACACTCCAGGCCAGAAGGGGGAGCTCTGATCCAGCTTATGGATGGCTCCCCTATATATATATTCTGGTCTGGAGGGAAAGTTAGTCAGTTCCTGTCAGACAGACAGAGAGTGCCAGACAGCAGACTGGAGCAGTCTGAGGCAGAGCGGAAAGTGAGGGGCCGTGCAGCCACGAGGGTGCTGCAGCTCCTGGACAGAGATAATACAGAAGAACACATTGTAGAGAGCATGCAGGAGAGTGGAGCACAGGAGAGTGAGACCTGGGGAGAATAGCTGCAACTGAGCTACCTCCCTGTAGAACGCAGATACCGGTAGCCAGAAGACCGAGGTTGTGAGGGACTCCAAGACTCACAGCAGGACAGCTGGACTACACGTCACCTGTCCACCCTAACACCTGGAGATACGGGCACATAGAGCCCGGGTCGTGATAGAGTCCTTGTAAAAAGGCTCGAGCCACCCACCATACAGGTTTGTGTCCCACCTTTAAGGAGGACAGATAGAACAGTGAGGACCTTGACAGAAGCCACAGGCAGCAAGGGACTACACCACAGCGCTGGTAGGAAGGCTTCTAACTCCACCTGGTAAAGGGGACTCTGAACTCGCTTCCAAGTTCCAAGCCAGCCGGACCCTGCCTGTACCTGTGATCTGGTGCCCTGGACTGTGGCTGCCTGAAGTCTTCAGTAAACCAGGTAAAGAGACTGCAAACCAGTGTCCTCCGTTTCTTTCTACACTACCCACCATCTCCATCTACACATCGGGAGCCCTGGGGACCCAACTTCACCTGTGGGAAGTTATACCATCTTAGCTGCCATAACATCACCCCAGAGGACCCCTTTAAGCAGCGTCGGTCCCCACTGACCAAACACCACAGGTGGCGTCACGAACACAAACTTTATTCAAATTCCTTTTACATGGGCGCTCAGGGCCACATACCAGGTTGTCGCCGCCGTGACACATCCCCTTAAGTACCGGACCTGGTACCGAGTACCCCACGGCCCTGGCGGATGTTCCATATACAGCGATCGGGAAGGCAGATACAATAACAACCCATCTCTGCCTTTCCTATGAGTAGCTAGGCTGTGTCTGACAGCTGACTCCACACTCCTGCAGCTGCACTATGGTGTGCAGCTACTCTACTACACAGTGTCTTTTCAGAACTCAGACTGCTCAAACTGTTAGGCTATATTCACACCTAGGAAGGGGGCTGCGGGTTCTCCCGTGGGTTTTCCCGCAGCGGATTTGATAAATCTGCAGGGCAAACCCGCTGCGGTTATCCCTGCAGATTTATCGCGGTTTGTGTTGCGGGTTCCGCTGTGGGTTTAATCCTGCACTTGTTTTACTATTGATGCTGCATATGCAGCATCAATAGTAATGTTAAAAATAATAAAAATGGTTATACTCCCCCTCTGACGTCCCGATCTCCTCGGCGCTGCACGCGGCGGTCCGGTTCCAAAGATGCTATGCGAGAAGGACCTTCGTGACATCACGGTCATGTGACCGCGATGTCACCGCAGGCCCTGCTCGCATAGCAACCATGAGACCGGATGGCCGCGTGCAGCGCTGAGACTTCAGAGGGTGAGTACATCATGATTTTTAATTTTAATTCTTTTTTTACACAAATATGGTTCCCGGGGCCTGGAGGAGAGTCTCCTCTCCTCCACCCCGGGTACCATCTGCACATGATCCGCTTACTTCCCCCATGGGGGGCACAGCCCCATGTGGGAAGTAAGCAGATCAATGCATTCCTATGGGTGCAGAATCGCCGCGATTCTGCACAAAGTGACATGCTGCGGATTGTAAACCGCTGCGTTCCCGCGCGGTTTTTTTCCCGCAGCATGTGCACAATGGTTTGCAGTTTCCATAGGGTTTACATGTTACTGTAAACGCAATGGAAACTGCAGCGGACCCGCAGTGGCAAAATCGCCGCGGTTCTGCGGTAAAAACCGCAAAGTGTGAGCATGGCCTTATTTATGGGGGGTCTGGAATAAGTTAAAGGGGTCGTTTACTCTATGGACTTGTTCACATGGAATACATTTGCAGGAAATGCTATCAGAGGGCAAATCCCGTGCTTTTTATAATTAAGGCATAGCTGGTGAGATTGTTAGTTCATGCTGCAGGTCACAGTAATGCAAAAGGAGAGGTGAGCAGTATACCTTCAGTAGTCAGTATAAACCGCAGAGTTAGGCTAGGGTCACATTGCGTTAGTGCAACCCGTTTAGCGCTAGCGGGTTGCGCTAACGCAATGTTTTTAATGGGGCCGCGTCCTGGGGTCGCGGTAACGTCCCCGCTCTCGCAGATCCCCGATCTGCGAGAGCGGGGAACGGACCGCGGCGCGCCAGGAAACTCCGGCGCGTCGCTAGCGCGTGCCGAACATGGCATGCGCTAGTGCTGCGCATTCCCATTGCCGTGAATGGGCGCGCTAACGGACGCGTTGCACGGCGTTAATTTCGCCGTGCAACGCTGTCCGTTAAGCGCGTTCCCATAACGCAATGGGAACCCAGCCTTAGGCTGCCGTCACACGCTCAGTATTTGGTCAGTATTTTACCTCAGTATTTGTAAGCCAAAACCAGGAGTGGGTGATAAATACAGAAGTGGTGCATATGTTTCTATTATACTTTTCCTCTAATTGTTCCACTCCTGGTTTTGGCTACCAATACTGAGGTTAAAAAAACCTAACCAAATACTGAGCGTGTGAACGTGGCCTTAATGCCATTTGATTCCTATGTGACTCTTAGGGCACGTTGAGTATTTGGTCAGTATTTTACCTCAGTATTTGTAAGTCAAAACCAGGAGTGGGTGATAAATACAGAAGTGGTGCATATGTTTCTATTATACTTTTCCTCTGATTGTTCCTCTCCTGGTTTTGGCTTACAAATACTGATGTAAAATACTGACCAAATACTTCTAGTGTGACGGCAGCCTAATCCATACTGTTTAGGGTGGATTTTGCTGCTGTAAATTTGCTGCAGAAATTCAATTGAAACAAATCCAAACAAGTGATAGCATTTTACTAGGATTTGCTATTTAGATGGAGTCCAAAATCAAGGGCTCTTCCACTATTGAGGATTTGTAGAATAAAGCTTCAGACACTTATATTTTTTGGAAGGGTGCTGTCTATGTGCAGAACGGACACAACACTGACGAATATTAGCCTGTGTTCAAGTGCACATTTGCAATTTTCCACTAAATCGCAGCATAAACTATTCTGTTTCTTTTTAGTGCATGAAATAGGAGGCTGCGCAATCATAGCTGCGCACAGAGCCACTTATGTCTGCAATTTGTAGATGTGGCTTCCCTGATTTTTACAAGAACTGTGTGAATGTGGCCTGCTTCTAAGGCCACGTTCACACCTTCAGTATTTGGTCAGTATTTTACATCAGTATTTGAGAGCTAAAACCAGGAGTGGAACAATTAGAGGAAAAGTATAATAGAAACATATGCACCACTTCTGTATTTATCACCCACTCCTGGTTTTGGCTTACAAATACTGATGTAAAACACTGACCAAATACTGAATGTGTGAACATGGCCTTCTTCAATGCAGCCTCTAATGCAGTTACCAATTATTGTTGTTTGTTTCATTATCTGCAGTAATATAAAATCATACACCTATATGTATAAATCAAAAAGAAAGTGACTCAAGCAAACAGCCAACATCTCTTGGCACTTAGACTGCACTCTCTTGCCATATGTACTGCCTTTTTATGTATTCAAGCAGAATCTGAAAAGATATCGCTTCATAGTGCACTTAGGCTATGTGCACACGTTGCGGATTTCCTGCGGATCAGCAGTGTATTTTTCGGGGCAGAATCGCTGCAGATCCACAAGTGGTTTACAGTACAATGTAAATCAATGGGGGAAAAACATGCTGTGCTAATGGTGCGGAAAATTCAGCACTAAAAACGCAGCAGATTAAAAAAAGGACCATGTCAATCTTTTTGCGGATCTGCAGTGTTTCTGCACCCATTGACTTCCATTGATTCAGTCAAATCTGCAGCAAAACCGCAGGATCTGCGGTTTTGCTGCAGAGTTGGGTGCAAGAAACGCTGCAGATCAGGAGGGGGAAGAGTGGGTGGGTGGAGTGTGGGCGGAGACTGAGTGGGCGGAGAAGATGTGTGTGCCTGTGTGTTGGTGTTTGTGTGTGTCTGCGGTGGTCTGCGGGGCTGTGAAGGGATTGCGGGTTGTGCAGGGATCGCGGGGCTGTGCGAGAATCGCGGGGCTGTGCGGGGATGTGTGTCTGTGTGGGTGTGTGTGGGGCTGTGTGCGTGTGCGGGGCTGTGTGTGTAGGCAGGCATCCAGCTATGCCTGCTACAGTGACATGTAGCCAGATGATGGGACAGTATAGTCCCATCATCTGGCAACTGTGTTCAAGTGTAAAAAAAAAATAACATACACATATACAGTACATACAGTACACACCTATAGACATACAGTACATACAACATACAACATAGAGTACATGCTCACCAATCACCTTGTCCGTGAAGCCATTGATCACCTGTAAAAAATATTAAAATAATAAACCAACGGTATACTCCCTGATCCGCAGTAATCCATGTAATAACGAGTGTCCCATGACGATCTCCCGTGGAGTGCTGTCACATCGGCAGATGTGACCGCTCTCCAGGGGCTCCGGGATATAATGACGGAAGGTATCCTTCCGCACTGTATCCCTCCGCCGCTATGAGTACAGTATAGTTCTTACTGTCACTTGCGGCACTGCTGCATGGGAAAATTCCCAAACAGCATTGCCATAAAGTGAGAGCAATGAACTAAAGTAACCTCTTCAGTGATGCACTGCAGGAGCCATTATCTCCTGTCAGTGTGTCACTGGTGGCCTATAGAGCAGTGACATCTCCTGATGTCACTGTTCTATAGGAGAGATCGTCGTGGGACATTCGTTATTAATTGGACTGCGTCGGACAGGGAGTATATGGTTGGTTTAATATTTTTTATTTTTTGCAGGCGATCGAGGTGCATCTCTAAGACCTATCTATCGATAGATAGATATATCTACAGATAGATCTATAGATAGATAGATACAGTTGTGGCCAAAAGTATTGACACCCCTGCCATTCTGTCAGATAATACTCAGTTTCTTCCTGAAAATTGCATAGGCAGCATCAATAGTAAAGTGTTTGTCACATAGGGTTAATAGCAGCGTTAACACACTGCATTACATCGCGTTATGCCGCGGTGTAACGCAGTCGGTTTAACGGAATATATATTTTTTCTTTTTTTCTTTTAATTCCTGACTTTAGGTAAATTTTCAGTGATCCTGAAAAAGCCCCTTTAATAAATCATTTTGGAATAAAAAAAAACCTGTATTCTAACTCTCCGCTTTCCATAAGGGATGTCTCTTCGGGTTATTGAATACTCTGGGCAGTGTGCGACTATAGTGAAATAAGGCAGGCGACCGAATGCTTTTCCGCCATGCAAAGAGAAGCTGTAAAGAAAGCATCGCTCACCCAATCTTCCTGCTATTCTATGGCTCTAAATTCAAAGCCGGATCCCATTATGCGCTTTAAATTTTATCCAGCAGAGACCCAGTTATAATTTTGTGACAGGTCTCATAAATCTCCCTAAGGGTCACTGGGGTGAAAGGTCACATGCGAGGCATTATATTTTACAGCCGGCAAGGAGCATTTAATGATGTTTTATATATGTGGAATAGGCAGACAATCAGTGCTGAGCCATAAAGGAAGGGAGAATCGTTTTGTTTATGCTTACATGAATGGAAGCCGGCGCTGAGGATTCCAAAGGTCAGCAGCATCCTCCAGCTGAAAGAATAGCTCCAGCCTATGAATTCTAACATTTGTAAAGCGGAAAACAGTGAAACAATTAGATCAGGTTACAAAATGGTAGGCAATTGCATAAGAGAGAATGCGATCCTAAACATCGGTTCTAGAAAGGAATAAAACATTGTTTATCCAATATAATTGATATACAATTAGTCATTTCCAGCAGCTGCCATGATTCCCAGGTCAATGGCATTTTTTTTTTTAAATCAATCGTAAAAACCCAATTAGGAAGAAATGTTCAATTTCATTACAGAGCCCTAGACGCCACTTTTTTAAGTCTCCAAAATGTTGCTTGAATTTCCACCTCTGGACTTTAGACCCCATGGTTTTTGTGTTGGGTTCATTAGTTTATTACCGTAATTGATCTTTATATTGGTTGGAGCTCTATTCTTCTGATACAAGGTTACAATCCACTATATAGGCATGATTATATAGTGATCTGAAGAGTTATGATGACTGAATGGAGCGGCGGTCAATCATGTGCAGTACCGCTCAGTCCATTGATAATGGAAGTGCCCGAGATTGCCGGGTGTAGTGCTCAGCTCAACTTCGGCACTCCTAGTAGAATGAATAGAGACACTGTGTGCATTATTGTCCTCCGCTACATTCAGCTATTACCTGGTTCTTGGTATCGGTGGGGGCCATAGCGGTCTGAAAGTTATCCCCTATGCTTTCCATTGGAACATGTGATCACTTGTGCAATACACTCTGTTATACTGTGGTATTGCAATGTCTTGTAGTGTTACTCCTCTCTTATGGAGCACGACTTATGGCAGAGCAACTTATTAGCAGTGATAATGAGGTTTCAGAATGAAACCCTCCTTTGGCTGAACACCATGGCATCTAAGTGATTAAACTGCTGCAATCGGAGCTGGTTCCAACTGTGGTATTTAGGAGCGGGAGTCATTTGTGTCTGTGTGTGTATATACACATATATATATATATATATATATATATAAACAAAACAGGAACAGAATCAATATTACCGCAATCGTGGTGCAAAGCTTTCCAGACCAATGGTCCAATGGCTTCAATTATAAGAGTAAAAAAGGAAAACAGCACACAAAAAATAGAAAAACGTGGCAACATTTCGGATATGGTATCCTTTTTCAAGCCAGCTTGAAAAAGGATACCATATCCGAAACGTTGCCACGCTGTTCAGGCATTAAAAGCCCACTTTTTTCTATTTTTTGTGTGCTGTTTTCCTTTTTTACTCTTACATATATATATATATATATATATATATATATATATATGTGTGTATATATATATATACAGTTAGGGCCAGAAATATTTGGACAGTGACACAGGTTTTGTTATTTTAGCTGTTTACAAAAACATGTTCAGAAATACAATTATATATATAATATGGGCTGAAAGTGCACACTCCCAGCTGCGATATGATAGTTTCCACATCCAAATCGGAGAAAGGGTTTAGGAATCATAGCTCTGTAATGCATAGCGTCCTCTTTTTCAAGGGACCAAAAGTAATTGGACAATGGACTCTAAGGGCTGCAATTAACTCTGAAGGCGTCTCCCTCGTTAACCTGTAATCAATGAAGTAGTTAAAAGGTCAGGGGTGGATTCCAGGTGTGTGGTTTTGCATTTGGAAGCTGTTGCTGTGAGCAGACAAGATGCGGTCAAAGGAACTCTCAATTGAGGTGAAGCAGAACATCCTGAGGCTGAAAAATAAGAAAAAATCCATCAGAGAGATAGCAGACATGCTTGGAGTAGCAAAATCAACAGTTGGGTACATTCTGAGAAAAAAGGAATTGACTGGTGAGCTTGGGAACTCAAAAAGGCCTGGGCGTCCACGGATGACAACAGTGGTGGATGATCGCCGCATACTTAATTTGGTGAAGAAGAACCCGTTCACAACATCAACTGAAGTCCAGAACACTCTCAGTGAAATAGGTGTATCTGTCTCTAAGTCAACAGTAAAGAGAAGACTCCATGACAGTAAATACAAAGGGTTCACATCTAGATGCAAACCATTCATCAATACCAAAAATAGACAGGCCAGAGTTAAATTTGCAGAAAAACACCTCAAGAAGCCAGCTCAGTTCTGGAAAAGTATTCTATGGACAGATGAGACAAAGATCAACCTGTACCAGAATGATGGGAAGAAAAAAGTTTGGAGAAGAAAGGGAACGGCACATGATCCAAGGCACACCACATCCTCTGTAAAACATGGTGGAGGCAACGTGATGGCATGGGCATGCATGGCTTTCAATGGCACTGGGTCACTTGTGTTTATTGATGACATAAGAGCAGACAAGAGTAGCCAGATGAATTCTGAAGTGTACCGGGATATACTTTCAGCTCAGATTCAGCCAAATGCTGCAAAGTTGATTGGACGGCGCTTCATAGTACAGATGGACAATGACCCCAAGCATACAGCCAAAGCTACCCAGGAGTTCATGAGTGCCAAAAAGTGGAACATTCTGCAATGGACAAGTCAATCTCCAGATCTAAACCCAATTGAGCATGCATTTCACTTGCTCAAATCCAGACTTAAGACGGAAAGACCCACAAACAAGCAAGACCTGAAGGCTGCGGCTGTAAAGGCCTGGCAAAGCATTAAGAAGGAGGAAACCCAGCGTTTGGTGATGTCCATGGGTTCCAGACTTAAGGCAGTGATTGCCTCCAAAGGATTTGCAACAAAATATTGAAAATAAAAATATTTTGTTTGGGTTATGTTTATTTGTCCAATTACTTTTGACCTCCTAAAATGTGGAGTGTTTGTAAAGAAATGTGTACAATTCCTACATTTTCTATCAGATATTTTTGTTCAACCCTTCAAATTAAACGTTACAATCTGCACTTGAATTCTGTTGTAGAGGTTTCATTTCAAATCCAATGTGGTGGCATGCAGAGCCCAACTCGCGAAAATTGTGTCACTGTCCAAATATTTCTGGCCCTAACTGTATATATATATATATATATATATATCTACTATATAATTGTCTAAGGGTCACTTCCGTCTTTCTGTCTGTCTGTCTTTCTGTCACAGATATTCATTGGTCGCGGCCTCTGTCTGTCATGGCATCCAAGTCGCTGATTGGTCGCGGCAAAACAGCAACGACCAATCAGCGACGGGCACAGTCCGGAAGAAAATGGCCTCTCCTTCCTCCCCGCAGTCACTGCCCGGCGCCCGCATACTCCCCTCCAGTCACCGCTCACATAGGGTTAATGCTGGCGGTAACGGACCACGTTATGCCGCGGGTAACTCACTCCGTTACCGCCGCTATTAACCCTGTGTGACCAAGTTTTTACTATTGATGTTGCCTATGCAGCGTCAATAGTAAAAAGATCTAATGTTAAAAATAATTTAAAAAATAAAAAATCATCATATCCTCACCCTCTGGCGCCTTTCCCGCTCTTCGTGACGTTCCGGTGCTAAGGATGCGACAAGGCCCTTCCATGACGTCACGGTCATGTGACCGCGACGTCATCACAGGCCCTGCGCGCCTGCACGAGAAGGACCTGCCATGACGTCACGGTCATGTGACCGTTACATCATGGCAGGTCCTTCTCGCGCAGGCGCGAAGAATCTGCGGTACCATGGAACAGGCAGGGACAGCGTCAGGAGCAGGTGAGTATTTAATATTCACCTGTCCGCGTTCCATCCGCCGGGCGCCGCTCCGTCTTCCCGTCCTTTTGCAGTGACTGTTCAGGTCAGAGGACGCGATGACGTATTAGTGTGCGCGCCGCCCTCTGCCTGAACAGTCAGTGCGGAGAGATGGGACGCTGAGGAGCAGCGACGAGAGGTGAGTATGTGATTTTTTTTTTTTTATTGCAGCAGCAGCAGCATTACATGTGGCACAATGCTGTATGGAGCGTCTATGGGGCCATAAAGAACTGCATGGAGCATTATATGGGGCATCTATGGGGCCATAATGAACTGCATGGAGCATTATATGGGACATCAATGGGGCCATAACTGCATGGAGCATTATATGGGGCATCTATGGGGCCATAATGAACTGCATGGAGCATTATATGGGACATCTATGGGGCCATAACTGCATGGAGCATTATATGGGGCATCTATGGGGCCATAATGAACTGCATGGAGCATTATATGGGACATCAATGGGGCCATAACTGCATGGAGCATTATATGGGGCATCTATGGGGCCATAACTGCATGGAGCATTATATGGGGCATCTATGGGGCCATAATGAACTGCATGGAGCATTATATGGGACATCAATGGGGCCATAACTGCATGGAGCATTATATGGGACATCAATGGGGCCATAACTGCATGGAGCATTATATGGGGCATCTATGGGGCCATAATGAACTGCATGGAGCATTATATGGGACATCTATGGGGCCATAACTGCACGGAGCATTATATGGGGCATCTCTGGGGCCATAACTGCATGGAGCATTATATGGGACATCTATGGGGCCATAACTGCATGGTGCATTATATGGGGCATCTATGGGGCCATAACTGCATGGAGCATTATATGGGGCATCTATGGGGCCATAATGAACTGCATGGAGCATTATATGGGACATCTATGGGGCCATAACTGCATGGAGCATTATATGGGGCATCTATGGGGCCATAATGAACTGCATGGAGCATTATATGGGACATCAATGGGGCCATAACTGCATGGAGCATTATATGGGGCATCTATGGGGCCATAATGAACTGCATGGAGCATTATATGGGACATCTATGGGGCTATAACTGCATGGAGCATTATATGGAGCATCTATGGGCCATAACTGCATGGAACATTATATGGAGCATCTATGGGGCCATAACTGCATGGAACATTATACTATGTGACTGGGCAAAATACTACGTGACTGGGCAATATACTATGTGACTGGGCAATATACTATGTGGACATGCATATTCTAGAATACCTGATGCGTTAGAATCGGGCCACCATCTAGTATATATATATATATATATATATATATATATATATATATATCCATTAAATTACATGAAGAAAAAGTATTGAATGCATGAACAAAGAGAGGTGCAAAAAGGCAATGGAAAGTCATGACTCCAGCGGAAATCTATTAATTAGAAAGAAGTCCTGCCACTTATTATTTTTCACTATCAGCTGGTTAAACTGATGGTCTATAAAAAGTTGTCTAATTACCAAGATGCCACAAAAGAAACAACTCATGATAGGTAAACCCAGTGACAACCTTATTGTTGCAAAACATGCTGATGGGATTGACAGAACAATTTGTAAACTTCTGAAAGCTTCAGTGAGCACTGGTGGGGCCATAATCCATAAGTGCAAAGAACATAATTTCACCATAAACCGGCCATGACCAGGTGCTTCCTGCAAGATTTCATACAGAGATAAAAGAAGTATCAGAAGTGTTGTCCAAGAGCCAAGGACCACTTGTTCATAGCTAGAGAAAGATCTGGAATCAGCAGGTACAAGTGTTTCAAAGAAAACTGTAAGTAATGCACTCAACCTCCTTGGCTTGTATGCACGCTCACCACGTAAGACTCCATTGCTGAACAAAAAGCATGTTGAAGCACGTTTAAAGTTTGCTCAACAACAAGCCTGGAAAATACTGGGGGAATAGTGTCTGGTCAGGTTAGACCAAAAGTGAACTCTTTGGATGCCATAATCAGGGCCGCCATCAAGGCATTATTGCCCTTACTGGCGTATGGGGCCCATTAAAAAGAGCGGGCCGCCAACTTCGGCTTACCGGGTCCCAGGGGCAGGAGGATCATGCCAGTGCAGTAACTGAACCTGTGTCCTAGATGCAGGTTCAGTTAAAATGTATTGATGTGTGGGCAATCATAGGTTGGCAGCTGATGTTAGCGCGCACGTTGCTGGTGTATGACATCATTGTCATTCGTCGGCGAGACTGCTTTTGAAATAGATAGAGGGGACGTTGCCGCTGGACCACGGCCAGGTAAGGAGAAAGTGTTTTTTTTTATTGAAAGTGCCAAGCCACAATATGTTTCAGCGGCAGGGTGGAGACATGTGTACCATGTGTCTCCCTCCTGCCCCATTTGCCTCCCTCTTGCCCCATGATTCTGCACCATGTTACATGGTGCAAGATCATGGAGCATGATGGAAACATTGTGCAGGATCATGGGGCAGGATGGAGACAGATGGGGCAGGATGGAGACAGATGGGGCAGGATGGAGACACATGGGGCAGAATGGAGACACATGGGGCAGAATGGAGACACATGGGGCAGAATGGAGACACATGATGCAGGATCGTGGGGCAGGATGGAGACAGATGGGGCAGGATGGAGACACATGGGGTAAGATCATGGGGCAGGATGGAGATAAATGTGGAAGGATCATGGGGCTGGATCGATACAATGGAGACTGATGGGACAGATGGGGCTGGATGGGGCAGGACCATGGGGCAGGATGGAGACACATGGTACTGGATCATTGGGCAGGATAGAGACACATGGTGCAGGATCATGGGGCAGGATGGAGACATATGGGGCAGGATCATGGGGCAGGATGGAAATAAATGGGGCAGGATCATGGGGCAGGATTGATACAATGGAGACTCATGGGACAGATAGGGCAGGATGGAGACATATGGGGGATATTAATGCTGCAGTGATCTATTTTATTTTGAAGGATACTGGTTTCAATGTGTGACGGTGGAAGGGGGCTGGTAATGTGGGGGCGGAGGAGGCTGGTACTGTGCAGGGTGACACTATGTCACCTTTTTTTCTTCATCTGGTGTAGTGTAGAATTTGTGAAAAAATTAAGTAATGTGCTTTGCAAGTGCTGCTCTAGATAACTGTTATTTGTACCTTCATTTGTTCTCCCGCAAATTAATCCTCAAAAAACTTCATGCAAATAGAACCTTCATTACTGACATGAGTGATATTGAGAGAAATACTCTCCGGGACTTGGAGGATTTGCTTGAGGAACAAGAAGCTTCTGATCCAAGTAAGTTCCCTCCTTCCGCCCGTCCCAGATCTGCCAGGTTCCCCCCCTTGTCTCTATCTCCTGCGGTTGAGATATTCACAAAATTGGTGAGTGAGGATCTCAAAAAACTGACTTCACGCCGCACGCATGATAACCTCACCGCCAGACAGCGTTTAGCTATTAAACAATTACAATCATGGAAAGATGTGATATTTAAACCAGCAGACAAGGGGGGGAACGTGGTGATCTGGCCGTGCGCTAAGTATGAACGGGAAGCCTTTCGGCAATTGAAGGATCCTCACACCTACCTCAGGCTCTCCTCCAATCCTACGGTACCTTTTTTGCGGGAGTTACAAAATATTCTTATTGAGACTCTGGAGGGTAATATTATTACCAAACAAGTATTTGACGGACTAATGGTTAGGTCCCCCAGAGCTCCGACCCTGTACTTGCTGCCTAAGGTCCACAAGGATGCCCTTGACCCTCCGGGGCGTCCGATAGTGTCTGGTGTTGATGGTATGTGTAACCCCATATGTCAATTTGTTGACTATTATCTAAAACCTCTGGTAGAGACCTTACCGTCTTACGTTAAAGACACCTCGGACGCCCTGTCGAGGGTGGATGGCATCCTTGTGGACTGCGATACAATCCTTGTTACAGCTGACGTCGAGAGTCTATATACATGCATCGATCACTCCCATGGATTGGATGCTGTTCGCCGCTTCCTGGGCGCCTCCGACCTGGACGGCCCTCTATGTGAGCTAATCCTCGAGCTGTTGGAATATATTCTGACCCACAATTTCTTTATCTTTAAGGATAATTTCTATCTACAGAAACGCGGCACAGCCATGGGCGCGGCGTGTGCGCCCTCGTACGCCAACCTCTTCTTGGGCGCCTGGGAGAGAGAGATCTTTGGCGATGAGGGCCCTCCGTTCGCTGCCCATGTGCTGTGCTGGCATCGTTATATCGATGACATTTTGTTTCTTTGGAGTGGGTCTGTCCACCAGCTCGAGGATTTTATGAGGGGCCTTAATGACAATATATTAAATATACGTTTGACCTATGTCTTTAGTACCACCACGGTCGACTTCCTGGACGTCCGTCTGGAAATTGACTCTGATCGGCGCATCCAGACCGACGTTTTCAGGAAGCCGACCTCGGTCAATTCTTTGTTGCATGCCACCTCTGCTCACCATCCAGCCACTGTGAGGGCCGTCCCGGTCGGACAGTTTCTCAGGATGCGACGTATCTGCTCTTCTGAAACTAAATTCGAACAACAGGCGAGTGACCTTAAACAGAGATTCAGGGCTCGTGGCTACAGCCATAGATCTATTAGAGCCGGTTATTACCGTGCCAGGACCACTCCACGCAGTGATCTATTGCATGGTAGCTCTCGACGTCGCAGCAGGGAAAAAGGTGGACAAATTAGATATATCTCCACCTATAACCACGAGTGGGAGAACATGCGCTCAATTTTTTCAAAATATTGGTCTGTATTACACACTGAGCCTTCCCTGCGTGCTGCCTTGGGTGACTTCCCTTTGATGACTCCTAAGAGGTGTAGGAGCCTTAATGATATACTGGTAAGGAGTCATTATGTTCCAGCCCCGAGCAACAACTTTGGTACGGGGGGACCCCGTCTGGGATGTGTCCCGTGTGGGCGCTGTCTTGCCTGCACCAATGTCCTCCGCTGCTCCGACTTCACTTCGAGTGATGGTTTAAAAACGTTTCAAATTAGACAGCGCATAACCTGTAATACCACAAATGTCATCTATTATGCGACTTGTCCGTGCCCAAAAATATACGTTGGGCTTACCACTCGTGAGCTTAGGGTTCGCGTTCGTGAGCATGTGCGGGACATTGGTGCGGCCAAGACGGCGCCCACACAAGCGGATTTGAAAACTATTCCACGCCACTTCAGACAGCATCATAATTGTAATGATAAATTGCTCTCTGTGAGGGGGATTGACGTCCTTCACCTTGGTATTAGAGGTGGGGACTATAAAAAACGACTGGCCCAGATCGAGTCCAAGTGGATTGTTCTGCTTGACACTCTGACACCTAGGGGTCTCAATGAATCCCTAAGCTTTGCCTCTTATCTCTAGCGTAGCTCTACATCAGTCTCCTTGGCGTCTCATCATGGTCCTTCCGGTCTCTTTGTTTTTAATAATTCTTTTAATGTATTATTTTTCTTATTTTAACTTCTTGTGTTTTCTTTCCGTTTTATTCATAGTAACGCTTTTCACATACGGCTCTTTTCTGATCCCGGCCTTGTGTGTGCATACCAATAAAATTATGACAACGCAATAATGTTATACATGTGAAGATTATTTACCACCGTTGGAGATGAGGGCCGACGTGACGGGTTCAAGTCGCCTGGTGGGGCCTGCATTGCTGTCTGGTGGGGAGGCGGTGAACATCGGTCGTGCCGCACTGGGATCGATGTCTTTGGACTGTTGATGTGCCGCTTGTCGAGTTGGCTCTCTTTCCCGCTCTACGTACAAAGCACAGAACGTATGCAAGCAACAACAGCAAATCCAGTTCACACAAAGATGGGAAACAGCACTACAGATAAGTCTGCAGTGAAAAACTGGACAGCATGAAAGCATGAGTGGCAGAGGGTGGGTTAGCGAAGTTTGTTGCAAGTGAATGCTTTTTTAAAAGAATGAGTCCTAGGAACAGAGTTTACCCAGCAACATTTTTCGTTTATGGGCTCTCCCTTGATCCTGGTTTCATATGGGGTAAACACCGTCTTTTTACCCTGCTGTCCGCAAACTTGGACCCGTGACATCTCCAAGCCAGCTACTCCCTTCCCATTGGATATAATGTGGACTATATATACATCTTCATATGTATACCATGGTTGTATGTGTACAATATGCTACTTGTTGTATTGCATATGCTTGTTTGGCATATATGGGGCTGTGTGGGTGTTATCTATGTTGTCCGCATGCCTTGTACTGCTATTTGCGGCTTTCTTTCCCCCTCACCTATGTAGTATATCTTGGCGGATTATGATATTGGGGATTCATTAGGGGGATGGGCTATCTATATGCGGACAATATGGCATGACTGCGCTATGTCATCATACTGCCATATACCATTTACACATTGCTTGCATGTACCTCTTCCCTTTACCCTCACCCGTGTCTGATATTTTGGCAGATCGTTTTTTCTGGGGACTTACTAGGGGATAGGATATTTACATGTCGGCAGTTTGGCATGGCTGCGCTATGTAATGACATCGCTGCTTTATACATTCCTTACATCTGCACATCTCCCATTTGCAATAGGCGGTTCTACCGTTCGTTCCACATGCTCACCCGTGCGGCTGCGCGCGTCGCGCTGTGCACGGGCGGCTCTGGGATGTGGACGGGCGTCTGGGTGCCTTGTGCGCAACTTCCAGGCTTATCGCCTGGCGCTTGCGCACTCGGCCTGACGCCCGGCCCCCATCCCTGACCTGCCCGTCGCAGTGCGCATGCGCCGTTGGCGCCGCCCGGAGTGGCCGCTCACACACATGTGACCGGGGCCAGGGGGGTTATTAGAAGGTCCTGCACCATCAGACACTTATCCCCTTGAGAAAGCGGCGCTCGCAGCCGCGAAACGCGCGTTGGGGTGTTTTTCTTCTGGTCGGACCCTCTCCCTGCATCCCCCATTGGTAAGCCTAACTACGGTATCTGCTTTACTAAGATGCACTGCACACTATTAGTAATATTGCTCTTCTAGTGGTAATTACATTTACATTAGCATATGTGGGCTTAGTCTCACCGGCTTACAAACATATGGGAGTGTTTTTTTCTCCCTCCGGTTACTATGTTTAGAGACATGGGGATTTGCATGGGGATGGGCTCCCTTTTGTGCTTGAGTGGATGACACCTAAGATGTAACTGCTTTACTATTTTTAGTATCTTTTGTATCAATAAAGCTATGTGTTTATAAAATTATCTATATTGTATGCTCCCTTTTTCTCCTATTTATAAACTGTTATTTCCTGCAGATACAAGTCATGGCTGGAAGAAGTGATGGCGGTGTGCGCTGGATAAAGATGAAAAGCAAAGATGAAGGACTTCAACTAGAGATTTCACTGGTGAGTCAGTGTATTATATGTACACTTACACTAAACACTGTATATTATATACAGAGCTCTTGTGTATAATGTCACCAATGATACCTGTATTACCTACAAACTGACACTGTATACAGAGCTCCTGTTTATAATGTCACTGGTGATCACTGTATTACCTCTACACTGTATACTATATACAGAGCTCCTGTGCATAATGTCACTGGTGATCACTGTATTGCCTGTTCACTGACACTGTATACTAAGGTAGGGCGGGGATCATATGCGAAAGTCGATATGTATTCCCCAGGATGCGGATGGAATTCCTTTAGACCCGCTGGAGTGTCTTTTGGTCACAGCAGGACGCCTGTGAGTCACAAAGC
This sequence comes from Ranitomeya imitator, assembly GCF_032444005.1. Taxonomy (NCBI): domain Eukaryota; kingdom Metazoa; phylum Chordata; class Amphibia; order Anura; family Dendrobatidae; genus Ranitomeya; species Ranitomeya imitator. Next base: position 52,720,557 of record NC_091289.1, on the reverse strand, counting down.
AAAATAAAATTTAGCATGGACCTGGTCAAGCTATTTGGCCAAGGCATTGTTCAGGAAAACCTGATATGAACTTTTATTTTTTAAACGGAATACGGGAAGGTAGCGAGGCAGTCCGTTTCCTCCAGGCCTGGTCTTGCAAGAGGCCCAGTTTAAAAAAAACCCCTGTAGCAAGGGTTTAGGTGTGTCAGTTTGTAATTTTTGGAGCAGATGGCTCTGCAGAAGCTCTGCCTATGTGAGTTAAGGGTATGTTCACACGTAGAATGGTTCTCTGCGGATTTTTCCGCAGCGGATTTGATAAATCCGCAGTGCAAAACCGCTGCTGTTTTTCCTGCGGATTTATCGCGTTTTCTATTGCGGATTCCGCTGCGGTTTTACATCTGCAGTTTTCTATTGGAGCAGATGTAAAAACGCTGCGGAATCTGCACAAAGAATTGACATGCTGCGGAAAATAAAACGCTACATTTCCGCGTGTTTTTTTCTGCAGCATGGGCACAGCGTTTTTGGTTTCCCATAGGTTTACATTGTACTGTAAATGCATGTAGAAAAGCCGCCTGAGACACCATCACGTGTTTCTCAACGCAAGCAATAAATAGCCAGGTCTTTCACCGGGAAGGAACAACAACAACGGGAAGGGCAGCATCCAAAGAGGAAAACCACCTATGCCAAAACATGGTATCCATCCACAGACAGCTGTTCGGGGTATTTGCCCCTCATCAGTGTGGTGTAGGAAACTAGCTATTAGGAGCAGTGCTTAGTAAAAGGACTATAAACATAAGGATGAATGACCTCGGGGAGATCAAAACATCCAACACCACGGAGACACCATCACGTGTTTCTCAACGCAGTGATCTAGAACATTGCCCCATCCCTTATGGGAAATATGCAAATGCATGTAGAAAAGCCGCGGAGACACCATCACGTGTTTCTCAATGCAAGCAATAAATAGCCAGGTCTTTCACCGGGAAGGAACAACCACGGGAAGGGCAGCATCCAAAGAGGAAAACCACCTATGCCAAAACATGGTATCCATCCACAGACAGCTGTTTCGGGGTATTTGCCCCTCATCAGTGTGGAGCAGGAAAATGGCTATTAGGAGCAGTGCCTAGTAAAAGGACTATAAACATAAGGATGAATGACCTCGGGGAGATCAAAACATCCAACACCACGGAGACACCATCACGTGTTTCTCAACGCAGTGATCCAGAACACTGCCCCCATCCCTTATGGGAAATATGCAAATGCATGTAGAAAAGCCTCGGAGACACCATCACGTGTTTCTCAACGCAAGCAATAAATAGCCAGGTCTTTCACCGAGAAGGAACAACCACGGGAAGGGCAGCATCCAAAGAGGAAAACCACCTATGCCAAAACATGGTATCCATCCACAGACAGCTGTTTCGGGGTATTTGCCCCTCATCAGTGTGGAGTAGGAAACTGGCTATTAGGAGCAGTGCCTAGTAAAAGGACTATAAACATAAGGATGAATGACCTCAGAGAGATCAATCAAAACATCCAACACCGCGGAGACACCATCACGTGTTTCTCAACGCAGTGATCCAGAACACTGCCCCCATCCCTGATGGGAAATATGCAAATGCATGTAGAAAAGCCGCGGAGACATCATCACGTGTTTCTCAACGCAAGCAATAAATAGCCAGGTCTTTCACCGGGAAGGAACAACCATGGAAAGGGCAGCATCCAAAGAGGAAAACCACCTATGCCAAAACATGGTATCCATCCACAGACAGCTGTTTCGGGGTATTTGCCCCTCATCAGTGTGGAGTAGGAAACTGGCTATTAGGAGCAGGGCCTAGTAAAAGGACTATAAACATAAGGATGAATGACCTCGGAGATCTTGATGGGAACTGATAATGTGTGTGATTGGTGAGGACATGATGCAGAAGTAGAATTTTTCTAAGGCCGGGATCCCACATACGCGAGATATGGCCGAGTCTCGCAGGTGAAAACCCGGCTCTCCGGAGCGGAGCGTGCAGCTGCACAGCAATACATGGAGCCGCACACTCCGCTCCGGAGTGCCGGTGCCTGAGCTGGGTTTTCACCTGCGAGACTCGGCCGTATCTCGCGTATGTGTGATCCTGGCCTAAGAGTGTAGGTGGTTGGACTGTGGAAGGTTCGAGGGGTGGAGCCTGGGCGGAGTCTCAAGGGGGCACAAAAATTTTGACAGTGTGAGGCCCTGAAATTCCTGGTGGAAGACCTGTACATAGTACAGTGCTAATATATAGTACAATGCTAACCAATGAGCCACTGTAATGCCATATACATAGTACAGTGCTAACCACTAAGCTACCGTGCTGCCCTATACATAGTACAGTGCTAACCACGGAGCCACCATGCTGCTCTATACATAGTACAGGGCTGATTGCTGAGCTACCCTACCGTGCTGCCCTATACATAGTACAGTTCTAACCACTGAACCACCATGCTGCTTTATACATAGTACAATGCTAACCACTGATTCATCGTGCTGCCCTATACATAGTACAGTGCTAACCAATGAACCACCATGCTGTCCTATTCATAGTACAGTGCTAACCACTGAGCTACCGTGCTACCCTATACATAGTGCAGTGCTAACCACTGAGTGAAAGTCCTGTCCTATACATAATACAGTTCTAAACTCTGAGCCACAATCAGGGCGGTTTTAGGCAAAATAGGGCCCAAATGCTAACATATTGCACATCACACAGAAGCATTTCTGTTGTATTTACATGCGCTCATTTCGCTTGTTTCCCGGCCTCTTTACATCAACTGAGAAAGAATGATGGGAACAGAACAATCACTATTAGATCAGTCTGTCCCCATACAGTATCATGTTATCAGCAGCACATCTACAGTATACATCGGCTGATGTGCTGCTGAGAACAAAGATTTTTGTTCCCACATAAGCAATCCAATCACACAATGAATATGTAGCATATCCATATCCATATCCATATATTATAATGTGCACCACCGTCATCCATATTGTAAAATGCACACCGCATAGTCCTCCATATAATATAATGTGCCCCATAGTCCTCCATATAGTATAATACACTCCCCATAGTCCTCCATATAGTATAATACACTCCCTATAGTCCTCCACATATTAAAATACACTCCTAAGTCCTCCATATAGTATTATACACAACCCATAGTCCTCCATATAGTATAATACACTCCTCATAGTCCTCCATATATTAAAATACACTCTTCAATCATCCATATAGTATAATACACTCCTCAGTCCTCCATATAGTATAATACATGCCTCATAGTCCTCTATATATTAAAATGCACTGCTCAGTCCTCCATATAGTAGAATACACTCCTCATAGTGCTCCATATAGTAAAATGCACCGCCATAGTCATCCATGTAATACAATTCACTTCCCATAGTATAATGCACCCCATAGTTCTTCATATAGTATAATGTATTCACCATAGTCCTCGATATAGTATAATGGATCCCTGCCATACAATATAATGTAACCCCCCCCATAGAATATAATGCAACCCCCCATATAGTATAATGCAGCCCCTCCACAGAATATAAGGCAGCCCCCCACAGAATATAATGTAGCCCCTCCATAGAATACAATGTAGCCCTCCTCATGTAGTATAATGCAGCCCCCCATAGAATATAATCATAGAGTATGATGCAACCACCCCTCATAGAATATAATACATTTAATACATAGAATATAATGTAGCCCCCCATAGAATATAACACAGCCCACATCCCCATAGAAAAAAGTATGATGCAATCCACCCTCATAGAATATAATACAGCCCCCATAGAATATAATGTAGCCCCCAGAGAATATAACACAGCCCACCTCCCCATAGAATATAATGTAGCCGCATCAAAGAGAAGGATGCAATCCTCCCCCATAGAATATAATACAGCCCCCTATAGTATATAATACAGCACCCCAAAGAATATAATACAACCCTCCATAGAATGTAATACAGCCCACCTCCCCCATATAATATAATACAGCCCCCCATAGAATATAATACAGCACCTTATAGAATATAATACAGCCCCCTATAGTATATAATACAGCACCCAAAGAGTATAATACAGCCTCCCATAGAATGTAATACAGCACCCCATAGAATGTAATACAGCCCACCTCCCCATAGTATATAATACAGCCCACCTCCCCCATAGAATATAATACAGCCCTCCCCCATAGAATGTAATACAGCCCACCTCCCCCATAGAATATAATACAGCCCCCCATAGAATATAATACAGCACTCCATAAAATGTAATGCAGCCCATGCCCCCCATAGAATATAATACAGCCCCCCATATAATGTAATACAGCCCACCTCCCCCATAGAAAATAATACAGCCCACTTCCCCATAGAATATAATACAGCCCACCTCCCAAAGAATGTAATACAGCCCACCTCCCCCATAGAATATAATACAGCCCCCATAGAATATAATACAGCCCACCTCCCTCATAGAATATAATACAGCCCCACAGAATATAATACAGACCCCATAGATTGTAATACAGCACCCCATAGAATGTAATACAGCCCACCTCCCCCATAGAATATAATACAGCCCCCCATAGAATATAATACAGCCCTCCACCATGGAATGTAATACAGCCCACCTCCCCCATAGAATATAATACAGCCCCCATAGAATGTAATATAGCACCCCATAGACTATAATACAGCCCCCCATAGAATATAATACAGTCCCCATAGAATGTAATACAGCACCCCATAGAATGTAATACAGCCCACCTCCCCCATAGAATATAATACAGCCCCCATAGAATGTAATACAGCACCCCATAGATTGTAATACAGCCCATCTCCCCCATAGAATATAATACAGCCCCATAGAGTATAATACAGTCGCCCATAGAATATAATACAGCGCCCCATAGAATGTAATACACCCCCATAGAATATAAAACAGCCCCCCATAGAATATAATACAGCTCTCTATAGAATGTAATACAGCCCCCATAGAATGTAATACAGCCGATCTCCCCCATAGAATATAATACTGCCCCCCATAGAATGTAATAAAGCTGATCTCCCCCATAGAATATAATACTGCCCCCCTATAGAATATAATACAGCCCCTACAGAATATAATACAGCACCCCATAGAATGTAATACAGGCCCCCATAGAATAGAATACATCACCCCATAGAATGTAATACAACCCAACCATAGAATATAATACAGCACCACATAAAATATAATACAGTTCCCCATAGAATGTAATACAGCCCCCCAGAGAATATAATGTAAAACTAAAAATGGCCCCACAGTCCAGTACTCACTCATCGATAGATTAAAAAAAACCCACACAATCCTCACCTCATCTCATGCCCCGCACTGCTCTCGGCTCCGGTCTCAAAGGCTGCAGTCTCCCAGCACACAGCAGGTACGCCATGATGTGATGTCATCGTGCACCCACAGTGTCAGAGGCAGAGGGGAATGATCGGAAAGGGAGATGCTGGCGGGAGGGAGGGTGAGTCGGCGCTGGTGGCAGGTGGCTAGCTGGGGACCCCTGGGGGAGCTGGGGCCCTAGGCAGCTGCCTGGTCTGCCTGCCACTAACGCCAGCCCTGGCCACAATGCTGCTCTATACATAGTACAGTGCTAACCAGTGGGTCACCATGCTGCTCTATACAAAGTACAATGCTAACCGCAGAGCTACTGTGCTGCCCTATACATAGTGCAGTGCTGACCACTGAGCCACCATGCTGCTCTATACATAGTACAGGGCTAACCACTGAACCACCATGCTGCCCTATACATAGTACAGTGCTAAACACTGAGCCACCATGCTGCCCTATATATACTTCTTTACAAACAGTGGTCTATTTCAAGTGTTTAGTTCTGTTAATGTTGATGATTATGGCTTACAGCCAATGAAAAACCAAAAGTCATTATCTCATTAAATTAGAATACTTTATAACACCAGCTTGAAAAAATGATTTTAAAATCTGAAATGTTGGCCTACTGAAATGTATGTTCAGTAAACGCACTCAATACTTGGTCGGGGCTCCTTTTGCCTCAATTACTGCATCAATGCGGCGTGGCATGGAGGCGATCAGCCTGTGGAACTGCTGAGGTGTTATGGAAGCCCAGGTTGCTTTGATAGCAGCCTTCAGCTCATCTGCATTGTTGGGTCTGGTGTCTCTTGCCTTTCTCTTGACAATACCCCATAGATTCTCTATGGGGTTAGGGTCAGACGGGTTTGCCGGCCAATCAAGCACAGTGATACTGTTGTTTCTAAACCAGGTATTGGTAGTTCTGGCAGTGTGGACAGTATCTAAGTCCTTCTGGAGAATGAAATTTCCATCTCCAAAAAGCTTGTCAGCAGAGGGAAGCATGACTTTGGTATTGATAAAACACAGTGAACCTATACCAGCAGATGACATGGCTCACCAAACCATCACTGATTGTGGAAACTTCACAATATACCTCAAGCAGCTTGGATTGTGGCTTTTCAACTCTTCCTCCAGACTCTGGGACCTTGATTTCCAAATGAAATGCAAAATTTACTTTCCTTTTACTTACTTTTTTGTGGATTGTGTCAATGACTGCCTTCTGAACATCTGTCAAGTCAACACCTTGGATCACTGAGCAACAGTCCAGTTCTTTTTCTCCTTGGCCCAGGTAAGACGCTTCTGACGTTGTCTATTGGTCATGAGCGGCTTGACACAAGGAATGCGACACTTGTAGCCCATGTCCTGGATACGTCTGTGTGTGGTGGCTCTCGAAGCCATGACTCCAGCAGCAGTCCATTCCTTGTGAATCTCCCCAAAATTTTTGAATGGCCTTTTCTTAACAATCCTTTAAAGGCCGAGGTTATCCCAGTTGCTTGTGCATCTTTTTCTACCACACTTTTTCCTTCCACTCAACTAACCATTAATATGCTTGGATGCAGCACTCTGTGAGCAGCCAGCTTCTTTAGCAATTACCTTTAGTGGCTTACCCTCCTTGTGGAATGTGTCAATGACTGCCCTTTGGACATCTGTCAAGTCTGCAGTCTTCCCCATGATTGTGGAGCCTACTGAAACAGATTAAAGGACCTTTTAAAACACTTACGAAGCCTTTGCAGGTGTTTTTTGTTAATTATTCTAATTTACTCAGCTGAGATAATGACTTTTGGGTTTTCATTGGTTGTCCATAATAATCAACATTAACAGAAATAAACACTTGAAATAGATCACTGTTTGTAATGACTATGTAATATGAGTTTCACTTTTTGTACTGAAGAACTGAAACAAATTAACTTTTTGATGATATTCTAATTTTGGGAGAAGCACCTGTAGTACAGTGCTAAACACTCGGCCACCGTGCTGCCCTATACATAATACGGTGACCAGAAAAATGCCCACAGGAAAATTGCCCACATGAAAAATGCCAACAGGAAAAATGCCCACAGGAAAATTCCCCACACGGAAAATTTCCCACACGGAAAATTCTCCACACGGAAAATTACCCACACAGAAATTTGCCCACACAGAAATTTCCCCACATGGAAAATTGCCAATTGCAGCATCACAAAGTTTCAGATCTATGATATTTCAGGTGCAAGGTGTTCACATGATATGTGAAAAGTGCCCACAGACATGAATAGCCACAGGAAAACAGTAGAGAGTTATAGGTGAGATGCTCTGCAGATCAGAGAATAGCATAGAGCTATAGGCTAAATGCTCTGCAGGACAGGGGGATAGTATGCAGGTGTATGTGAGATGCTCTGCAGGGCAGAAGAATAATATAGAATTATAGGTGAGATACTCTGCAGGGCTGGAGAATAATATAGAATTATAGGTGAGATGCTCTGCAGGGCAGGAGAATAATATAGAATTATAGGTGAGATGCTCTGCAGGGCAGGAGAATAATATAGAATTATAGGTGAGATGCTCTGCAGGATAGGGACACATACACTAGGATTGGGGACCATGTAAACCAGGATAGGGACATATATATCAGAAAGGGGACATAAATACCAGGATGGAGATCATGTGGACCATACATACTAGGATGGGGACCATATATACCAGCATTAGGACATATATACCAGGATGCAGACATATTCACCAGGATGATGGGCATATATACCAGTATGGAGGACATTACTACATAATGAAGGGGAGGGGGGCAATTCATACGTCTTTATAGAATTTAGAATACTACAGGGGGCCATACATCTGACCAAAGTGTGTGTGGGGGTGGGGGGAGGTCCAAATTTCGCACTGGGGCCCATTGGACTCCACTGCAAAAGCATATCATACATTCTCAGCAAGAACACAAAGTGGTGCAAGTGACAGAATGTCACCTTTCTGCTGTGCCTGCTGGACTTCCAGGACCAACTATCTCTGCCAGCAGCAGTGATACTTTTGTGAGCACTGATAGCAGTGATGGCTCCTCTGGAAAACACTGCTGCTGGTTCTGCATGTGCTGCTGCTGAACCATTCAAAGGAGGTCAAACAGATCTGTCGGTACATTTCACAATGCAAACTGCACATATTATTAATATTACTATTATTATTACTGTTATTATTATTATTATTACTATTAATAATAAATATTTTGTTTTCAAAATCCATTTCAAAATAGCTTTAAAGCACTTGTGAATTATGAGCTATGACTGACTGCTACCTTATAGCATTGGCCATATCTGAACAGTCAACTCTATCTGATGACAAAATGCACAATTATACAATTGTAGTTTCACCAGTTAAGAACTTCTCTGATTTAGCCATTGTCAGGTATATACAATCCTATGTTATACACTATTACTACTAAGGATTTAATATCTGCATCGGGGTCTTGTTGATTCCCATTTGAGGAAGATGTTTATGCAGTTGCTTCTGAGTGCAGAAGATGGAGTTCAGCCAGTGGTGTCAGAAGGGTAAATTATAGCGGAGACACGTTATGTAAAAGCTACATGCATGAGTTGAGCTAAAATATTTTTCTCATTTCATTTAAAGATAAATCAGAACTGATGCAGCTTGTGAGCAATTTTCTTATTTAATGTGAGTTGTCACTTGACACTGAAATGAAAATTTTGCATTTCTAGAGAATATCACTGCATTAGACTTAACGATAGTAATCTATGACATTATCATACATTCACTTTTTGTTAGTATAATTTGAAAACGTGAAAGTCTGAATGTAAGCAATGTTAATCTTCCAAAAGATATAATACTGAAGCATGAGACCCAATACATGGAGAACGGGGGGCCCTTACCAAAACCATCGGAGAATTCATGCTTGGGTGGGCCACCAAAGGTCACATATAAACAGTACTGAGTGCAGAGGACGTGTATAGGTATCTTGGTGGTAAAGACGTTCTCTGGGAACAGGCTGGAAGAGATGCCACAGAGATCTACAAAGACATTGGACACTACAGATGCCAGAAACATGTCAAAAGACTTTATAATAGGAGAACTTCATCTCGATGATCGTTCCAAGATCCAGAAACCAAAGGAAACCTTTATTACCACTTCTGAATCTGATTCAAGCTTGTAGAGTGCCTGCATCATCACAGAAATATCCACTGTAATTTTTTCCTTGATGTATCATTTTTATATGGCAGAAGAGTAAAACTCGTCCACACAATTTCCAGAAAAGTTTGCGGTCCAGACCCAAAAGTCGAGCATCTTGTTAAGATGGCCTATTATGTTTCTAATCGGTGCTTGTATGAAGTCAGACTTTGAGCCCTTTAAAGATATTTTACATTTAGTTTTTAAATGGACACTTGGTTGTCAGGTGACCTGGGACCAGGGGCTCCTACCCTGTCCCTAACACTAGGGGGCGCCCTAGCTCACCCTATTCCCTGGGTTAGTTCTGAAGGTGAAGAGGCCAGGCCCAACAACCTTGCCTTATCACCTGTATCCGCATTCGTCTGTTCCCTTCCCCATCTCAGGGAAGAGAGGAGCAACCGTGTACCACAGTGCAACAACCAGACGAACAAGGCAACACCTACAAGGGCAACTGAAAATACCAGGCATACAAATATTCATTCAAGCGCTCCCCTCCCCGTTATACTCACCTGCTCCTGGCACTGTGCAGTCCCTGGCTTCCCGGCGCCACAGCTTCTTCATGTACTGAGCGGTCACTGTTACCGCTCATTACAGTAATGAATATGTGGAACCACCCCTATGGGAGTGGAATCGGGTCCATATTCATTTCTGTAATGAGCGGTACCATGTGACCGCTCACTACAGGAAGAAGCTGCGGCGCTGAGGAAGTAGGGACCTGCAGGGACCGCACCAGGAGTAGGTGAGTATAATTAGACAGCCACCGCTCCTCCTCCCCTGCCGACCCTTGGGTATGACTCGAGTATAAGCCGAGAGGGGAACTTTCAGCACAAAAAAATGGGCTGAAAATCTCGGCTTATACTCGAGTATATACGGTAACAATTTAAAAAGAAGGTGAAGTGCTTCTTTTCAGTGCAGGAATAGGAGAAATTAGATGATATGGTCTTTTGGCTCCTCTCTGTTGTGGTAACCCCGTAACAGATAGCTACAGTCTCACCATGCACTGAAATATGGATGGACTTGTGAATGGTGATGGAAACTATGAATGTGTGCATACAGATACGGTATACACAATGGTTTCTTTCTTCCCCCTTAAAATTTTTGGACATCATCATCAAGAATGCTAAATCAAATAAAGCTATTTTAGGTCTCATGCCTGTTCTATGGTTACTGTACTTATTAGAAAACCTCCAATAAATATAAATCTGAAGTCTCAGAAAAAACCACACAAACAATAAACCCCATAAACTTACTGTTGTAGCTGTTGAGACAAACACTTGACATAAACCTATCCAAAGGGCTGATTTTAGAAGCTGTAGTGCAGTGGTTCCCAACTCCAGGCCTTGAGGGCCGCCAACAGTGCAGGTTTTCAGGATTTCCTTAGTATTGCACAGGGGTTGGAATCATCACCTGTGCAGATGATCACATTACCACCGATGCAATACTAAAGAAATCCTGAAAACCTGCACTGTTGGAGGCCCTCGAGGCCTGGAGTTGGGGACCCCTGCTGTAGTGTGTCTGGACTTGGAAACGTGAATACATGTATAGGGCTGGTAGGCTTCCACAGATGAAATCAACCAATGCTCTATGCATCTATGTTGGTACAGCACCCAATAGGGCCTGTGTGGCAGCACATGGATGAAGTACAAGTCCATACTAACAGACCTTTGCTCTACTGTGTGTTTCTGTACAGATGCCAGGAGTGGAGATCTGCTAAGTGTATGAACACTTTTAGAATAAATTTTTTTAAATAAATATGTAAACTTTTTTTTTCTTACTACTAAAATGTATTCAATATCCACATAAGCCATTTGAGAAAGTAAAAACCTCATTAACCCCTTAGTGACGGAGCCAAATTTTTGAAATCTGACCAGTGCCACTTTATGTGGTAATAACTCTGCAACGCTTCAACAAATCCCAGTGATTTTGAGATTGTTTTTTCGTGACACATTATACTTTATGATAATGGTAAATTTAGTTCAACATTTTTTGTGTTTATTTATAAAAAATATAAAAAATTTGAGAAAAATGTTAAAAAATTAGCAATTTTCTAAATTTGAATGATTATCCCTTTAATCCAGATAGTCATACAACAGCAAACCATTAATAAATAACATTTCCCACATGTCTGCTTTACATCAGCACCATTTGTAAAATGTTATTTTATTTTGTTAGCATTTTAGGAGGTTTAAAAATGTAGCAGCAATTTTTCATTTTTTCAAAGAAATTTACCACATTTATTTTTTTAGGGACTTATCCATGTTTAAAGTGACTTTAGGGGTCCCATATATTGGGAAACCCCCAAACGTGATACCATTTTAAAAACAGCACCCCCTAAACATATTGAAAACTGCTGTCAGGTAGTCTATTAACCCTTCAGGTGCTTTACAGGAATTAATGCAAAATGGCATGACAGAAATGAAAATGTGTATTTTTACCACCTAAATGTTGCTAACTTCTAAACAGATTACTATAGCCGGCAGACTCTAAGGCCGCTATTTGGTCATGAATTGCCATCGCAAACATCAGGACCACACAATCATGATCTGAGGGCACCAATTGGGATAAAGAAGAAGCCCCCACACTCTGTTAACCATTTATAATGATGTAGTCACTATTGACAGCAGCATCTAAGGGGTTAAACAGATTTAGAAGGCGCAAATACTGATCGTGGCTGATACAGCAAGTTGTCAGCTATAGTGCACAACCGACAGATGCTGGATTGTCATCTGTATGGGGAGGCTATTCTCTTATATCTCAGGTCAGTTAAAAGACGTATTGGCGGTCATTAAGGGGTTAATATTATTAGATGCATTAGGTTACAACTATTTATACTAATGTTTGCGAACTAATTTAGAACCTTATATAAAGGATTTTTATCACTAAAAACATTTATCAATTGTTCACACCACTTGTGGAGCTTCTCCAGGACACTCCTCCAATTCCTTCTCAATGCATGACTATAGTAAGGCGTGAACTGGTAGTCATGCATATGACAGGAGCTGACACATACAAAAAAAAGAGGTCCCTTTGCTACAACTATATACAGTGGGGAAAATAAGTATTTGATACACTACTGATTTTGCAAGTTTCAACACCTACAAAGAATGGAGAGGTCTGTAATTTTATCGTATACTTTAACTGTGAAAGACAGATTTTTTTTTTAAAAATCCAGAAAATGACATTGTATGATATTAGCATAATTAATTTGCATTTTATTGCATGAAATAAGTTTTTGATACAATGGGAAAACAAAACTTAATATTTGGTACAGAAACCTTTGTTAGCAATTACAGAGGTCAGACGTTTCCTGTAGAGTTGAGCGACCTTGACCTTTTTAGAGTCGAGCCGGGTTTTGCGAAACCCGACTATGTCCAAAGTCGGGTCGAGTGAAATCGGCCGATTATGACGTAAAGTCGGGATCGACCGAAACACGAAACCCAATGCAAGTCAATGGGGCAGCATAGTCGGCAGTGAGTGGGGGCCAGGAAAACACCTAGAGTGCCCATTTTAATGTCAAAACCATCCATTCTTCTTAATGAAGCTTGTCAAGCGTAATTTACCTTATAATAATTGGAAGGCATTTGAAATTGGGGGTCATTTGGCTAAAGTTGTGGGGGGTAGGGCTGGTTCAAGTAATTAGTGGGCCCAGGAAATCTGGACCACGTCACGGCAGTGGAGCAGGGAGAGGTAAGTATTTCAACTTTGCAAGTGCTGTGAACCTGAGCAAGCAGGGGGGGCCCACTCGTTGGCATTGGCACTGGCACAGGGCCCCTCAAAGTACAGCGGTGTGTTTGCACGGCGGGGGCGCCTCCCACCGGCAGCAACACTTTTGCGTACTATGAGAGGCCCTGTGCCAGTGACGTCGCCAACTAGTATTCCTCCCCCCACCTGATGAAGGAACCTGCACTTTCATCTGCACCTTCCTCTTTGTCCCCGTGTAAGGTGGTATGGTATGCGGGAAGAGCAACCTGACTTTCAGCAGGGTCACAATGTTGTTGTGTAGCGTGCACGGGGAATGTTGCGTTATGGGTCAATGTACCAGCAGACTCATCTATCACTGGCTGGGCAATGGGCACGATGAAGTGGAAACACAGATATAGGCCCAAAGAAGAAAGTGGGCTAAATGCAGTTCAAAATTGGTAACACAGGAATAACCAGGGGGCATTGCAGTGGAGGACAACTGGAATGAGAGGCTGACACAGAGAGTAGGGCCAAATCAGTAAGTAGTCGAAATGCAGTTCAAAATTGGCAACCGTAGTAAACAGGCGGCACAGCTTTGTTCAGTGGAGGAGAACAGCAAGGAGTGGCAGACACCGATAGTAGGCCCCAACCCAACTAGTAGGCCAAATGCAGTCTAACATTAACAACTACTTAACGAGAGGCTGAAAATGGAATTTCAGGACAGGAAACCAGGAGAACAGCAAGGAGTGGCAGACACCGATAGTAGGCCCCAAACCAACTAGTACGCCAAATGCAGTTGTTCCATTTAACCACAATTTAATGAGAGCCTGAAGATAGAAGCTCAGGAAAGGCAACCTGGGGAACACCTTGGAGTGTAACACACCATCTCTCTCCACCCCATACCCATTTTGTAGGCCTAATGCTGTGTACTTTTCTACAACTACTAAACGAGAGTCGGAAGACCGAAGCAATGGCAAGGAAACCTGGGGAACACCTTGGAGTGTAACACACCATCTCTCTCCACCCCATACCCAATTTGTAGGCCTAATGCAGCCTACTTTCCGACACCTACTAAACGAGAGCATGAAGATCGAAGCTCAGGAAAGGCAACCTGGGGAACACCTTGGAGTGTAACACACCATCTCTCTCCACCCCATACCCATTTTTTAGGCCTAATGCAGTGTACTTTTCTACAACTACTAAACGAGAGTCGGAAGACCGAAGCAATGGCAAGGAAACCTGGGGAACACCTTGGAGTGTAACACACCATCTCTCTCCACCCCATTCCCCATTTTTTAGGCCTAATGCAGCCTACTTTCCGACACCTACTAAACGAGAGCATGAAGATCGAAGCTCAGGAAAGGCAACCTGGGGAACACCTTGGAGTGTAACACACCATCTCTCTCCACCCCATACCCATTTTGTAGGCCTAATGCTGTGTACTTTTCTACAACTACTAAACGAGAGTCGGAAGACCGAAGCAATGGCAAGGAAACCTGGGGAACACCTTGGAGTGTAACACACCATCTCTCTCCACCCCATACCCAATTTGTAGGCCTAATGCAGCCTACTTTCCGACACCTACTAAACGAGAGCATGAAGATCGAAGCTCAGGAAAGGCAACCTGGGGAACACCTTGGAGTGTAACACACCATCTCTCTCCACCCCATACCCATTTTGTAGGCCTAATGCAGTGTACTTTTCTACAACTACTAAACGAGAGTCGGAAGACCGAAGCAATGGCAAGGAAACCTGGGGAACACCTTGGAGTGTAACACACCATCTCTCTCCACCCCATTCCCCATTTTTTAGGCCTAATGCAGCCTACTTTCCGACACCTACTAAACGAGAGCATGAAGATCGAAGCTCAGGAAAGGCAACCTGGGGAACACCTTGGAGTGTAACACACCATCTCTCTCCACCCCATACCCATTTTGTAGGCCTAATGCAGCGTACTTTTCTACAACTACTAAACGAGAGCATGAAGATCGAAGCTCAGGAAAGGCAACCTGGTGAAAACCTTGGAGTGTAACACAACCTGTCTCTACACCCCATACCAAATTTGTAGGCCTAATGCAGCGTAGTTTCCACCAACTACTAAACGAGAGCCGGAAGATCGAAGCTCATGAAAGGCAACCCGGGGAATACCTTGGAGTGTAACACAACCTCTCTCTACACCACGAAAGGGCTGATTCTTAGGAAGGAAGGCTGTTGTAAATAAGCATTGCGCGTCCGAGGGTGATTATATTCTTATTCGGTATCTACTCACCCTCGGACGCGCCATGCTTCTTGATTTGTAATTAATGTTTATTTGCAATGTGCTTTTGACTTACTCAATTATTTTTTTAATTATTGATTTTATTAAATTAATAGTTTAACATCTTATTGGAAATAATTTAAAGGAGACGCGACAGGACAACACTCGGTGGATGCCATATCTGTGTTAACAACTCCAAAAAACTTTCAGTTAACTTCTTGCAGGAGAAAGAAATTGTAGCTGTTGGACCTTTGTAGTACAGTTCCAGATATTTGTTGTGTGTTTGTTTTGATTGTTAAAATGTCTGCATTTGAGATCTCAACACGATCTTATTTTTTATAATCAAATTAATTTTTTAAATATTTTATTAGGTTGGTTCAAGGGGTACACGGGCCGCAGTAGACAGGTCAGTGGAGGCCTAGTGGAAGGAGGGACCGCAGATGCGCCACTGTTTCACCCATACACAATTAGTAGGCCTAATGCAGCGTAGTTTCCAACAGCTACTAAACGAGAGCCGGAAGATCGAAGCTCAGGAAAGGCAACCTGGGGAACACCTTGGAGTGTAACACAACCTCTCTCTACACCACGGAAGGGCTGATTCTTAGGAAGGAAGGCTGTTGTAAATAAGCATTGCGCGTCCGAGGGTGATTATATTCTTATTCGGTATCTACTCACCCTCGGACGCGCCATGCTTCTTGATTTGTAATTAATGTTTATTTGCAATGTGCTTTTGACTTACTCAATTATTTTTTTAATTATTGATTTTATTAAATTAATAGTTTAACATCTTATTGGAAATAATTTAAAGGAGACGCGACAGGACAACACTCGGTGGATGCCATATCTGTGTTAACAACTCCAAAAAACTTTCAGTTAACTTCTTGCAGGAGAAAGAAATTGTAGCTGTTGGACCTTTGTAGTACAGTTCCAGATATTTGTTGTGTGTTTGTTTTGATTGTTAAAATGTCTGCATTTGAGATCTCAACACGATCTTATTTTTTATAATCAAATTAATTTTTTAAATATTTTATTAGGTTGGTTCAAGGGGTACACGGGCCGCAGTAGACAGGTCAGTGGAGGCCTAGTGGAAGGAGGGACCGCAGATGCGCCACTGTTTCACCCATACACAATTAGTAGGCCTAATGCAGCGTAGTTTCCAACAGCTACTAAACGAGAGCCGGAAGATCGAAGCTCAGGAAAGGCAACCTGGGGAACACCTTGGAGTGTAACACACCATCTCTCTCCACCCCATACCCATTTTGTAGGCCTAATTCAGCGTACTTTTCTACAACTACTAAACGAGAGCATGAAGATCGAAGCTCAGGAAAGGCAACCTGGTGAAAACCTTGGAGTGTAACACAACCTGTCTCTACACCCCATACCAAATTTGTAGGCCTAATGCAGCGTAGTTTCCACCAACTACTAAACGAGAGCCGGAAGATCGAAGCTCATGAAAGGCAACCCGGGGAACACCTTGGAGTGTAACACAACCTCTCTCTACACCACGAAAGGGCTGATTCTTAGGAAGGAAGGCTGTTGTAAATAAGCATTGTGCGTCCGAGGGTGATTATATTCTTATTCGGTATCTACTCACCCTCGGACGCGCCATGCTTCTTGATTTGTAATTAATGTTTATTTGCAATGTGCTTTTGACTTACTCAATTATTTTTTTAATTATTGATTTTATTACATTAATAGTTTAACATCTTATTGGAAATAATTTAAAGGAGACGCGACAGGACAACACTCGGTGGATGCCATATCTGTGTTAACAACTCCAAAAAAATTTCAGTTAACTTCTTGCAGGAGAAAGTAATTGTAGCTGTTGGACCTTTTTAGAACAGTTCCAGATTTTTGTTGTGTGTTTGTTTTTATTGTTAAAATGTCTGCATTTGAGATCTCAACACGATCTTATTTTTTATAATCAAATTAATTTTTTTTATATATAATGATGTTGGTTCAAGGGGTACACGGGCAGCAATAGACAGGTCAGTGGAGGCCTAGTGGAAGGAGTGACGGCAGACAGGCATCAAAGGCCTAACATTGGGCTGGCTGTAGGGCAAGTTAAAATTGGTTCCAGGGGAACACGGCCATCAGTGGCCTGGTCAGTGTAGTTGTAGTTGAAAGAACGGGACGCAGACAGGCTTCGAAGGCCTAACATAACAAACTTGGGCTGGCTGTAGGCACTTTTAAATTTGTTCCAGGGGTACATGGGCAGCAGTGTATGGTCAGTGGAAGTCTAGTGGAAGGAGTGACGGCAGACAGGCTTCGAAGGCCTAACATAACAAACTTGGGCTGGCTGTAGGCACTTTTAAATTGGTTCCAGGGGTACACGGGCAGCAGTGGTCTGGTCTGTGGAAGTCTAGTGGAAGGAGTGACCGCAGACAGGCTTCGAAGGCCTAACATAACAAACTTGGGCTGGCTGTAGGCACTTTTAAATTGGTTCCAGGGGTACACGGGCAGCAGTGGTCTGGTCAGTGGAAGTCTAGTGGAAGGAGTGACCGCAGACAGGCTTTGAAGGCCTAACATAACAAACTTGGGCTGGCTGTAGGCACTTTTAAATTGGTTCCAGGGGTACACGGGCAGCAGTGGTCTGGTCAGTGGAAGTCTAGTGGAAGGAGTGACCGCAGACAGGCTTCCAAGGCCTAACATAACAAACTTGGGCTGGCTGTAGGCACTTTTAAATTGGTTCCAGGGGTACACGGGCAGCAGTGGTCTGGTCTGTGGAAGTCTAGTGGAAGGAGTGACCGCAGACAGGCTTCGAAGGCCTAACATAACAAACTTGGGCTGGCTGTAGGCACTTTTAAATTGGTTCCAGGGGTACACGGGCAGCAGTGGTCTGGTCAGTGGAAGTCTAGTGGAAGGAGTGACCGCAGACAGGCTTCGAAGGCCTAACATAACAAACTTGGGCTGGCTGTAGGCACTTTTAAATTGGTTCCAGGGGTACACGGGCAGCAGTGGTCTGGTCAGTGGAAGTCTAGTGGAAGGAGTGACCGCAGACAGGCTTCGAAGGCCTAACATAACAAACTTGGGCTGGCTGTAGGCACTTTTAAATTGGTTCCAGGGGTACACGGGCAGCAGTGGTCTGGTCAGTGGAAGTCTAGTGGAAGGAGTGACCGCAGACAGGCTTCGAAGGCCTAACATAACAATCTTGGGCTGGCTGTAGGCACTTTTAAATTGGTTCCAGGGGTAAACGGGCAGCAGTGGTCTGGTCAGTGGAAGTCTAGTGGAAGGAGTGACCGCAGACAGGCTTCGAAGGCCTAACATAACAAACTTGGGCTGGCTGTAGGCACTTTT
Source organism: Ranitomeya imitator (assembly GCF_032444005.1). Lineage (NCBI taxonomy): Eukaryota > Metazoa > Chordata > Amphibia > Anura > Dendrobatidae > Ranitomeya > Ranitomeya imitator. Next base: position 52,701,775 of record NC_091289.1, on the reverse strand, counting down.
AAATTGGTTCCAGGGGTACACGGGCAGCAGTGGTCTGGTCAGTGGAAGTCTAGTGGAAGGAGTGACCGCAGACAGGCTTCCAAGGCCTAACATAACAAACTTGGGCTGGCTGTAGGCACTTTTAAATTGGTTCCAGGGGTACACGGGCAGCATTGGTCTGGTCTGTGGAAGTCTAGTGGAAGGAGTGACCGCAGACAGGCTTCGAAGGCCTAACATAACAAACTTGGGCTGGCTGTAGGCACTTTTAAATTGGTTCCAGGGGTACACGGGCAGCAGTGGTCTGGTCTGTGGAAGTCTAGTGGAAGGAGTGACCGCAGACAGGCTTCGAAGGCCTAACATAACAAACTTGGGCTGGCTGTAGGCACTTTTAAATTTGTTCCAGGGGTACATGGGCAGCAGTGTATGGTCAGTGGAAGTCTAGTGGAAGGAGTGACGGCAGACAGGCTTCGAAGGCCTAACATAACAAACTTGGGCTGGCTGTAGGCACTTTTAAATTGGTTCCAGGGGTACACGGGCAGCAGTGGTCTGGTCTGTGGAAGTCTAGTGGAAGGAGTGACCGCAGACAGGCTTCGAAGGCCTAACATAACAAACTTGGGCTGGCTGTAGGCACTTTTAAATTGGTTCCAGGGGTACACGGGCAGCAGTGGCCTGGTCAGTGGAAGTCTAGTGGAAGGAGTGACCGCAGACAGGCTTTGAAGGCCTAACATAACAAACTTGGGCTGGCTGTAGGCACTTTTAAATTGGTTCCAGGGGTACACGGGCAGCAGTGGTCTGGTCAGTGGAAGTCTAGTGGAAGGAGTGACCGCAGACAGGCTTCCAAGGCCTAACATAACAAACTTGGGCTGGCTGTAGGCACTTTTAAATTGGTTCCAGGGGTACACGGGCAGCAGTGGTCTGGTCTGTGGAAGTCTAGTGGAAGGAGTGACCGCAGACAGGCTTCGAAGGCCTAACATAACAAACTTGGGCTGGCTGTAGGCACTTTTAAATTGGTTCCAGGGGTACACGGGCAGCAGTGGTCTGGTCAGTGGAAGTCTAGTGGAAGGAGTGACCGCAGACAGGCTTCGAAGGCCTAACATAACAAACTTAGGCTGGCTGTAGGCACTTTTAAATTGGTTCCAGGGGTACACGGGCAGCAGTGGTCTGGTCAGTGGAAGTCTAGTGGAAGGAGTGACCGCAGACAGGCTTCGAAGGCCTAACATAACAAACTTGGGCTGGCTGTAGGCACTTTTAAATTGGTTCCAGGGGTACACGGGCAGCAGTGGTCTGGTCAGTGGAAGTCTAGTGGAAGGAGTGACCGCAGACAGGCTTCGAAGGCCTAACATAACAAACTTGGGCTGGCTGTAGGCACTTTTAAATTGGTTCCAGGGGTACACGGGCAGCAGTGGTCTGGTCAGTGGAAGTCTAGTGGAAGGAGTGACCGCAGACAGGTTTCGAAGGCCTAACATAACAAACTTGGGCTGGCTGTAGGCACTTTTAAATTGGTTCCAGGGGTACACGGGCAGCAGTGGTCTGGTCAGTGGAAGTCTAGTGGAAGGAGTGACCGCAGACAGGCTTCCAAGGCCTAACATAACAAACTTGGGCTGGCTGTAGGCACTTTTAAATTGGTTCCAGGGGTACACGGGCAGCATTGGTCTGGTCTGTGGAAGTCTAGTGGAAGGAGTGACCGCAGACAGGCTTCGAAGGCCTAACATAACAAACTTGGGCTGGCTGTAGGCACTTTTAAATTGGTTCCAGGGGTACACAGGCAGCAGTGGTCTGGTCTGTGGAAGTCTAGTGGAAGGAGTGACCGCAGACAGGCTTCGAAGGCCTAACATAACAAACTTGGGCTGGCTGTAGGCACTTTTAAATTTGTTCCAGGGGTACATGGGCAGCAGTGTATGGTCAGTGGAAGTCTAGTGGAAGGAGTGACGGCAGACAGGCTTCGAAGGCCTAACATAACAAACTTGGGCTGGCTGTAGGCACTTTTAAATTGGTTCCAGGGGTACACGGGCAGCAGTGGTCTGGTCTGTGGAAGTCTAGTGGAAGGAGTGACCGCAGACAGGCTTCGAAGGCCTAACATAACAAACTTGGGCTGGCTGTAGGCACTTTTAAATTGGTTCCAGGGGTACACGGGCAGCAGTGGTCTGGTCAGTGGAAGTCTAGTGGAAGGAGTGACCGCAGACAGGCTTCGAAGGCCTAACATAACAAACTTGGGCTGGCTGTAGGCACTTTTAAATTGGTTCCAGGGGTACACGGGCAGCAGTGGTCTGGTCAGTGGAAGTCTAGTGGAAGGAGTGACCGCAGACAGGCTTCCAAGGCCTAACATAACAAACTTGGGCTGGCTGTAGGCACTTTTAAATTGGTTCCAGGGGTACACGGGCAGCAGTGGTCTGGTCTGTGGAAGTCTAGTGGAAGGAGTGACCGCAGACAGGCTTCGAAGGCCTAACATAACAAACTTGGGCTGGCTGTAGGCACTTTTAAATTGGTTCCAGGGGTACACGGGCAGCAGTGGTCTGGTCAGTGGAAGTCTAGTGGAAGGAGTGACCGCACACAGGCTTCCAAGGCCTAACATAACAAACTTGGGCTGGCTGTAGGCACTTTTAAATTGGTTCCAGGGGTACACGGGCAGCAGTGGTCTGGTCAGTGGAAGTCTAGTGGAAGGAGTGACCGCAGACAGGCTTCGAAGGCCTAACATAACAAACTTGGGCTGGCTGTAGGCACTTTTAAATTGGTTGCAGGGGTACACGGGCAGCAGTGGTCTGGTCAGTGGAAGTCTAGTGGAAGGAGTGACCGCAGACAGGCTTCGAAGGCCTAACATAACAAAATTGGGCTGGCTGTAGGCACTTTTAAATTGGTTCCAGGGGTACATGGGCAGCAGTGTATGGTCAGTGGAAGTCTAGTGGAAGGAGTGACCGCAGACAGGCATCAAAGGCCTAACATTGGGCTGGCTGTAGGCAAGTTAAAATTGGTTCCAGGGGAACACGGCCATCAGTGGCCTGGTCAGTGTAGTTGTAGTTGAAAGAACGGGACGCAGACAGGCTTCGAAGGCCTAACATAATAACATAGGGCTGGCTGTAGGCAAGTTAAAATTGGTTCCAGGGGAACACGGCCATCAGTGGCCTGGTCAGTGTAGTTGTAGTTGAAAGAACGGGACGCAGACAGGCTTCGAAGGCCTAACATAACAAACTTGGGCTGGCTGTAGGCACTTTTAAATTTGTTCCAGGGGTACATGGGCAGCAGTGTATGGTCAGTGGAAGTCTAGTGGAATTAGTGACGGCAGACAGGCTTCGAAGGCCTAACATAACAAAATTGGGCTGACTGTAGGCACTTTTAAATTGGTTCCAGGGTAACACGGCCAGCAGTGGCCTGGTCAGTGTAGTAGTTGTAGAAAGAAGGGACCGCAGACAGGCTTCGAAGGCCTAACATAACAAAAATGTCAAAACAATGGTATTGTCAGTGCCAGGCATTGAAGGATGTCAGCGCCTAGACTACACATTGGTGAAGCTGTGAGAGATAATTTTGCTAGTGGTAGAGCACTGTTTGAGCTGGGGGGGGGAACTGTCTTGTGGCCGGCGGTACAGGCACAGGGCCCCTCATATTACAACAGTGTGTCTGACGTTGGGTGCGCACCACCACCGCCAGAGACACTTTATTGTACTATGAGGGACCCAGTGGCAGTGCCGTCGACCAAAAGCGGCCACACCCACCTCTTCAGACAAACAGCACTCTCAAGGGTCCTAGCGCAAAGTGGCGATAGCACGGCCCCGTGTGGGGAGTTTGGCCATTTCGTGAGGTGGAAACATGTCGTATGCTGGACAATCAGGTGAAGAAAATTACGAGATTGGAAAAGTCATTCAGAATAGTCCACAGGCAAGACCTTTTCATAGGAAAGCTAGGTGTCAGCCGGGCAGGGTGGGGCAAAAGATTTTGAAATCCAGTTGTGGTTCATTTTAATGAAGGTTAGATCATCTACATTTTGGGTAGCCAGACGAGTCCTTTTTTCTGTTAGTATTGAACCTGCAGCACTGAATACTCTTTCTGATAGGACACTAGCTGCCGGGCAAGCAAGCTCCTGCAATGCATATTCTGCCAATTCTGGCCAGGTGTCTAATTTGGATGCCCAGTAATCAAATGGGAATGACGGTTGAGGGAGAACGTCGATAAGGGATGAAAAATAGTTTGTAACCATACTGGACAAATGTTGTCTCCTGTCACTTTGAATTGATGCTGCAGTACCTGTCCTGTCTGCGGTCATAGAAAAATCACTCCACAACCTGGTCAGAAAACCCCTCTGGCCAACGCCACTTCTGATTTCTGCCCCTCTAACACCTCTGGTCTGCTGGCCCCTGGAGCTCGTGTGAGAACGATCACGGGCGCTGTGTGCAGGGAATGCCAGAAGCAAACGGTCAACAAGAGTTGATTGTTTTGTTGCTAATATTAGTTCCAAGTTCTCATGTGGCATAATATTTTGCAATTTGCCTTTATAGCGAGGATCAAGGAGGCAGGCCAACCAGTAATCGTCATCGTTCATCATTTTTGTAATGCGTGTGTCCCTTTTGAGGATACGCAAGGCATAATCTGCCATGTGGGCCAAAGTTCCCGTTGTCAAATCTGCGGTTGTGCTTGGTTGAGGGGCAGTTGCAGGCAAATCTACGTCACTTGTGTCCCTCAAAAAACCAGAACCCGGCCTTGCCACGCCACCAATTTCCCGTGCCCCCGGGAAAGCTTCCTCATTAAAAATATACTCATCCCCATCATCCTCCTCATCCTCCACCTCCTCTTCGCCCGGTACCTCGTCATGTACACTGCCCTGACCAGACAATCGCTGACTGTCATCAAGGCTTTCCTCTTCCTCTGGTGCAGACGCCTGATCCTTTATGTGCGTCAAACTTTGCATCAGCAGACGCATTAGGGGGATGCTCATGCTTATTATGGCGTTGTCTGCACTAACCAGCCGTGTGCATTCCTCAAAACACTGAAGGACTTGACACATGTCTTGAATCTTCGACCACTGCACACCTGACAACTCCATGTCTGCCATCCTACTGCCTGCCCGTGTATGTGTATCCTCCCACAAAAACATAACAGCCCGCCTCTGTTCGCACAGTCTCTGAAGCATGTGCAGTGTTGAGTTCCACCTTGTTGCAACGTCTATGATTAGGCGATGCTGGGGAAGGTTCAAAGAACGCTGATAGGTCTGCATACGGCTGGAGTGTACAGGCGAACGGCGGATATGTGCGCAAAGTCCACGCACTTTGAGGAGCAGGTCGGATAACCCCGGATAACTTTTCAGGAAGCACTGCACCACCAGGTTTAATGTGTGAGCCAGGCAAGGAATGTGTTTCAGTTGGGAAAGGGAGATGGCAGCCATGAAATTCCTTCCGTTATCACTCACTACCTTGCCTGCCTCAAGATCTACAGTGCCCAGCCACGACTGCGTTTCTTGCTGCAAGAACTCGGACAGAACTTCCGCGGTGTGTCTATTGTCGCCCAAACACTTCATAGCCAATACAGCCTGCTGACGTTTGCCAGTAGCTGCCCCATAATGGGAGACCTGGTGTGCAACAGTGGCAGGTGCGGATGGAGTGTTTGTGCGACTGCGGTCTGTGGACGAGCTCTTGCTTCTGCAGGAGGAGGAGGAGGAGGAGGAGGAGGAGGGGGTGCGAACGGCTACAGACAACTGTTTACTAGACCGTGGGCTAGGCAGAACTGTCCCAAACTTGCTGTCCCCTGTGGACCCTGAATCCACCACATTTACCCAGTGTGCCGTGATGGACACGTAACGTCCCTGGCCATGCCTACTGGTCCATGCATCTGTTGTCAGGTGCACCTTTGTGCTCACAGATTGCCTGAGTGCATGGACGATGCGCTCTTTAACATGCTGGTGGAGGGCTGGGATGGCTTTTCTGGAAAAAAAAGTGTCGACTGGGTAGCTCGTAGCGTGGTACAGCGTAGTCCATCAGGTCTTTGAAAGCTTCGCTTTCAACTAACCGGTAGGGCATCATCTCTAACGAGATTAGTCTAGCTATGTGGGCGTTCAAACCCTGTGTACGCGGATGCGAGGCTAAGTATTTCCTTTTTCTAACCATAGTCTCATGTAGGGTGAGCTGGACTGGAGAGCTGGAGATCGTGGAACTAGCGGGGGTGCCGGTGGACATGGCAGACTGAGAGACGGTGGGAGATGGTATTGTTGCCGCCGGTGCCCTAGATGCAGTGTTTCCTACTACGAAACTGGTGATTCCCTGACCCTGACTGCTTTGGCCTGGCAAAGATACCTGCACAGATACAGCAGGTGGTGCGCTAAATGGTGGTCCTACACTGCCGGAAGGGATGTTGCGTTGATGACTAGCTTCATTGGCCGAGGGTGCAACAACCTTAAGGGACGTTTGGTAGTTAGTCCAAGCTTTCAAATGCATGGTGGTTAAATGTCTATGCATGCAACTAGTATTGAGACTTTTCAGATTCTGACCTCTGCTTAAGGAAGTAGAACATTTTTGACAGATGACTTTGCGCTGATCAATTGGATGTTGTTTAAAAAAATGCCAGACTGCACTCTTTCTAGCATCGGATACCTTTTCAGGCATTGCAGACTGAGCTTTAACCGGATGGCCACGCTGTCCTCCACCAGGTTTTGGCTTTGCCACGCGTTTTGGGCAAGATACGGGCCCGGCAGATGGAACCTGTGGCGATGTTGATGCCTGCTGCGGCCCCTCCTCCTCCTCTGCTTCAGAACTGCTGCCGCCTGCACCCTGTTCCCCCAATGGCTGCCAATCGGGGTCAAGAACTGGGTCATCTAATAACTCTTCTTGTACCTCCTGCGCAACTTCGTCTGTGTCACCGTGTCGTTCGGTGGTATAGCGTTCGTGATGGGGCAACATAGTCTCATCAGGGTCTGATTCTTGATCAGCACCCTGCGAGGGCAATGTTGTGGTCTGAGTCAAAGGACCAGCATAGTAGTCTGGCTGTGGCTGTGCGTCAGTGCACTCCATGTCAGATTCAACTTGTAATGGGCATGGACTGTTAACTGCTTCACTTTCTAAGCCAGGGACGGTATGTGTAAAGAGCTCCATGGAGTAACCCGTTGTGTCGCCTGCTGCATTCTTCTCTGTTGTTGTTTTTGCTGAAGAGGACAAGGAAGTGACTTGTCCCTGACCGTGAACATCCACTAACGACGCGCTGCTTTTACTTTTACCAGTTTCACGAGAGAGAGAGAGAGAGAGAGAGAGAGAGAGAGAGAGAGAGAGAGAGAGAGAGAGAGAGAGATGGCACACCCAGGAGTCAAGACTGGCACACAAGCAGAAAGGCCAATATTAATCTCCCACTGTTTTTTTTGTTTGTTTTTTTTTTTTTTTTTTCAGGGAGACTTTAGAAAAAAAAATAATAAAAAAAATATGATTTTATCAGGAAGAATTTAGAAACCAAATAAAATAAAATGATTTTTTCAGGGAGAATTTATAAAACAAATAAAACCAAAAATAGGCGTTCTATGGCCCACTGACTGAGAGATGACGCACACAGGAGTCAAGACTGGCACACAAGCAGAAAGGCCAATATTAATCTCCCACTGTTTTTTTTTTTTTTTTTTTTTTTCAGGGAGACTTTAGAAAAAAAAATAATAAAAAAAATATGATTTTATCAGGAAGAATTTAGAAACCAAATAAAATAAAATGATTTTTTCAGGGAGAATTTAGAAAACAAATAAAACCAAAAATAGGCGTTCTATGGCCCACTGACTGAGAGAGAGAGAGAGATGGCACGCTTAGTACTGGCACACAAGCCCAAAGGGCAATATTAATCTCCCTTTTTTTTTCAGGGAGAATTTCTAAAACCCAAAAAAAAAAAAAAATAGGCTTTCTATGGCCCACTATTTGTGAGAGAGATGGGACGCTCAGGACTGGCACAGATGGCACGCTCAGGACTGGCACAGAAGCCCAGAGGCCAATATTAATCTCCCTTTTTTTCTGGGAGAATTTATAAAACCAAAAAAATATTTAAATAGGCTTTCTATGGCCCACTATTTGTGAGAGAGATGGCACGCTCAGGACTGGCACAGATGGCACGCTCACAACTGGCACACAAGCCCAGAGGCCAATATTAATCTCCCTTTTTTTCAGGGAGAATTTATAAAACCAAAAAAAAAATTAAATAGGCTTTCTATGGCCCACTATTTGTGAGAGAGATGGCACGCTCAGGACTGGCACAGATGGCACGCTCACAACTGGCACACAAGCCCAGAGGCCAATATTAATCTCCCTTTTTTCAGGGAAAATTTATAAAACCAAAAAAAAAAATTAAATAGGCTTTCTATGGCCCACTATTTGTGAGAGAGATGGCACGCTCAGGACTGGCACAGATGGCACGCTCACAACTGGCACACAACCCCAGAGGCCAATATTAATCTCCCTTTTTTTCAGGGAGAATTTATAAAACCAAAAAAAAAAATTAAATAGGCTTTCTATGGCCCACTATTTGTGAGAGAGATGGCACGCTCAGGGCTGGCACAGATGGCACGCTCACAACTGGCACACAAGCCCAGAGGCCAATATTAATCTCCCTTTTTTCAGGGAAAATTTATAAAACCAAAAAAAAAATTAAATAGGCTTTCTATGGCCCACTATTTGTGAGAGAGATGGCACGCTCAGGACTGGCACAGATGGCACGCTCACAACTGGCACACAAGCCCAGAGGCCAATATTAATCTCCCTTTTTTTCAGGGAGAATTTATAAAACCAAAAAAAAAATTAAATAGGCTTTCTATGGCCCACTATTTGTGAGAGAGATGGCACGCTCAGGGCTGGCACAGATGGCACGCTCAGGACTGGCACACAAGCCCAGAGGCCAATATTAATCTCCCTTTTTTTCAGGGAGAATTTATAAAACCCCCAAAAAAATAAAATAGGCTTTCTATGGCCCACTATTTGTGAGAGAGATGGCACACTCAGGACTGGCACACAAGCCCAAAGGCCAATATTAATCTCCCACTGTATTTTTATCAGGGAGAATTTATACACCCCACAAAAAAAAATACAGAAAAATGAAAAGGCTTTCTATGGCCCACTATGTGAGAGAGATGGCACACACAGGGATGGCACTCTAGCAGAAATGCCAAATTGCCAATCTTAATCTCCCACCAAAAAAAAACAAAAAAAAAAAAAACAGGGAATGTCCTACAATTACTATCTCCCTGCCTGCAGTAATCTCAGCCAGGTATGGCAGGCAGCTACTATCTCCCTGCCTGCAGTAATCTCAGCCAGGTATGGCAGGCAGCAATAAGGAGTGGACTGATGCACAAATGAAATAAAAAGTGTGGACAAACAAAAAAGATAGCTGTGCAGAAAGGAAGGAACAAGAGGATTTGTGCTTTGAAAAAAGCAGTTGGTTTGCACAGCGGCGTACACACAGCAATGCAGCTATCAGGGAGCCTTCTAGGGCAGCCCAATGAGCTACAGCGCTGAGGGGAAAAAAAAAAAAATAACTTCCACTGTCCCTGCACACCGAGGGTGGTGTTGGACAGTGCAAATCGCTGCAGCACAAGCGGTTTGGTGGTTAATGGACCCTGCCTAACGCTATCCCTGCTTCTGACAAAGCGGCAGCAACCTCTCCCTAAGCTCAGATCAGCAGCAGTAAGATGGCGGTCGGCGGGAACGCCTCTTTATAGCCCCTGTGACGTCGCAGACAGCAAGCCAATCACTGCAATGCCCTTCTCTAAGATGGTGGGGACCAGGACCTATGTCATCACGCTGCCCACACTCTGCGTTTACCTTCATTGGCTGAGAAATGGCGCTTTTCGCGTCATTGAAACGCGACTTTGGCGCGAAAGTCGCGTACCGCATGGCCGACCCCGCACAGGGGTCGGATCGGGTTTCATGAAACCCCGACTTAGCCAAAAGTCGGCGACTTTTGAAAATGTTCGACCCGTTTCGCTCAACCCTAGTTTCCTGTAGTTCTTGACCAAATTTGTACACACTGTAGCAGGGACTTTGGCCCACTTCTCCATACAGATCTTTTCCTGTTATATTAACCCCTTTCTGACATATGACGTACTATCCCATCGAAGTGGGGTGAGCCCGTATGACCACCGACGGGATACTACGTCATATGGGATCGGCCGCGCTCATGGGGGGAGCGTGGCCGATCGCGGCCGGGTGTCAGCTGATTATCGCAGCTGACATCCAACACTATGTGCCAGAAGCGGTCACGGACTGCTCCTGGCACATTAACCCCCGGAACACCGCGATCAAACATGATCGCAGTGTTCCGGCAGTATAGAGAAGCATCGCGCAGGGAGGGGGCTCCCTGCGTGCTTCCCTGAGACCCTCAGAGCAACGCGATATGATCGCGTTGCTCCGAGGGTCTCCTACCGCCTTCTCCCTGCAGGCCCTGGATCCAAAATGGCCACGGGGCTGCTTCCGGGTCCTGCAGGGAGGTGGCTTACCAGCATCTGCTCAGAGCAAGCGCTGGTAAACCTGCAGGCCTGCCTGTCAGATCGCTGATCTGACACAGTGCTGTGCAAAGTGTCAGATCAGCGATCTGACCCTATAACATGATGCCCCCACAGGGGCAATGTTATAGTGTAAAAAAAAAATATTCAGATGTGTAAAAAAAAGATGGCCGCCCCCACCGATGACAAGGGTAATAGCGCAGATCGCGCGCTTTTTCTTCACCTGCGCGCAGTGGATTCGGCACTTGGACATACGCACACCACTACGCCACCAACGGAAAGCTGGGGAAGAAACAGCGATGTCACCACGCCCACCCGACCTGACCAGCCTGATTGACAGGCAAAAACGGCGACTTTGGTAATGTATTTCGCAGCATAGGTGGGGAATGATGGTACACTACATACACTATTGTAACGCACAGCGCAGGCCCTATTTAACGGTATTTTTTATCTCAATCTGAAAAAACGGGGTGACAGGTTCCCTGTGCAAACCACCCTTGGAGGTAAAGGGGTTAAGGGAACTGTTACATTTTTAGATAGATAGGTTGGTGTTTCAGTGGTGGGCCCCCCAGCAGTTATGCAATTTACATACTATCATACTTACTAACTGGTGTATAGATAACCTTTTTAAAGAGAGCATTTACGTTGTTGTAATATATGTGGTGTAAAGGGTTACAGGGGACAGCTTATATCCTGCACCTGCTTCTATATCTCTGAAGTGCTGGTACATCTTTTATGTTTGGTATATTCTGATATATATATATAGATTTATATTGTTCTGTCTTATAATGCCTTGTATAATAATGCTGCTAATGTACATTGTTCTTATACTGTACAGATATAGGGAAAAGCGTAACAATTGATTTAGCCCACTTGAGAGGGGCATTGTAGGAATAGCAGTTGGAGTAAGATAGGGATTAGTTAATATAGGAGGGACCAACTGTGAGTAAGTCAGTGAGTTTCCTGCACTTTAGGCAGTAGGGCCTCAGAGCCTGTACAGGACAGCTGAGCCTCGCAACGTCATTAAAAGAAAAGGAGCCCAGCTCGTCCAGGGCCCACGAGTAACGATTGCTATTTAAGCAAAGGAATGCAGGGCAGCTTCGTCATGGTGGCAGACAGCTATATAGGAACATGCCTGCGTGTCTGGGGTTGAATGGATTCGTAACTCCTAAATATAGTCAGACCTGTCAGACAGAATGCTGCGGTACCGGCGACAATGGTATGTTCCTGCGATAGCCCTAAACAAGTGAGGGACAGCACAGGGAAAGAAAATGTCATATCTTATGAAGTATCTGGTGCTGTACCTAAATGTGAACTGGACAAACTGAGAAAGGAACTGAGTCAGATTGTTTGTTTTAAGTTGGAACCTTACTCTGTCTCTCTTTGTGTGGACCCTCAAGAGGGAGACTTCCAGCGGACCAGAGAGGATCCGGATGGACAGGAAAGTGGACAGAAAGATGCGCTACCGCTGGGCCATTGTGTGCATGTGACGGTGAGCCAGGGTGCCCTGAAACAGCCACCATTGAAAGCCATGACTACTGCCGTGGCCCCTGTTACACAAGCTATGTACCAGTATGGCAAATAAGTAATAATTAGTGATGAGCGAATATACTCGGTACTCAAGATTTCCCGAGCACGCTTGGGTGTCCTCCGAGTATTCTTTAGTACTCGGAGATTTAGTTTTTCTTGCCGCAGCTGAATGATTTACATCTGTTAGCCAGCATAAGTACATGTGGGGATTCCCTAGCAACCAGACAACCCCCACATGTACTTATGCTGGCTAACAGATGTAAATCATACAGCTGCGGCACTGAAAACTAAATCTCTGAGTACTTACAAATACTCGGAGGACACCCAAGCGTGCTCAGGAAATCTCGAGTAACGAGTATATTCGCTCATCACTAGTAATAATATCAGAGAGGTTCAAATGTTCTTTCACAGTAAAACAGAAAAAGGCGCATTGTTTTGAAGTCGCATAAACCAGAAGGATAATGCAGCTACCCAGTACGGATTTCCCGTAATTGTTCTTTAGTTCTGATTCTTGTCTTTGGCTTCTAAAGAACCTGTTCATATGAGGTTCTGAGAATAAAATAAAAATGAATCAATGAATTAATATGGAAAGCTAATTTAATTCCAAAGAACAAAAACTTTGCGAGTTGCTTGTTAAATCAGAGTAACTAGGTTTTTGCTTCACAATGAAAGTATTTAAGTTTTAATATTCCAACACAAACAGCATTGATTGGAAAGGAAATTATTTTTGCTCCACTCCCGCAAATTTCTATTGTGAAGCCCGAACAAATCTTTAATTAAAGTTTGTGTGGAATTAGGGCAGTGGAAGCTACAGAATAGAAATCAAAATGTACAAACAAAGGGAAGGCAGCCAGCTATTAATATTTTAACACTTGAACAAAATGTAATGTATAAGATATGATTACAGCATATGAAACAGGAGAGAATCATGTCTTGTGTTTGTTTGTTAAATGGAATGTGGCATCAGAGAAGTGAATATTGTTCAAATCATGTTTTTATAAAATCATGTTTTTTTTTACCTTTTATAGTTTTTTTCCCCTTCATTACAACTCTCTAACATGATTCACTTTTCACACTTCCACTGGAGTATAGCCACACAGTGATTTTTTTTTGCAGTGCTCTTTCCAGCTTTGCTGTGTATACTAGGACAGAGTGAGCAATGCCATCTCATCATTACATGGAGACGATTTAATGACAGATAACATTACCATTGTACTGCGGTAAGCTTAAGGTACTGTCACACTAGACGATATCGCTAGCGATCCGTGACGTTGCAGCGTCCTCGCTAGCGATATCGTCCAGTGTGACAGGCAGCAGCGATCAGGCCCCTGCTGGGAGATCGCTGGTCGGGGAAGAAAGTCCAGAACTTTATTTCGTCGCTGGACTCCCCGTAGACATCGCTGAATCGGCGTGTGTGACACCGATTCAGCGATGTCTTCGCTGGTAACCAGGGTAAACATCGGGTAACTAAGCGCAGGGCCGCGCTTAGTAACCCGATGTTTACCCTGGTTACCATCCTAAAAGTAAAAAAACAAACACTACATACTTACCTACCGCTGTCTGTCCTCCAGCGCTGTGCTCTGCACTCCTCCTGCTCTGGCTGTGAGCGTCGGTCAGCCGGAAAGCAGAGCGGTGACGTCACCGCTCTGCTTTCTGGCTGCCCGGCGCTCACAGCCAGACCAGAGAAGCAGAGCGCCGAGGACAGACAGCGGAAGGTAAGTATGTAGCGTTTGTTTTTTTACTTTTTAGGATGGTAACCAGGGTAAACATCGGGTTACTAAGCGCGGCCCTGCGCTTAGTTACCCGATGTTTACCCTGGTTACCGGGGACCTCGGGATCGTTGGTCGCTGGAGAGCTGTCTGTGTGACAGCTCTCCAGCGACCAAACAGCGACGCTGCAGCGATCCGGATCGTTGTCGGTATCGCTGCAGCGTCGCTATGTGTGACGGTACCTTTAGATAAATAAGTAACAGTAACAATAAACATACAAATAAGAATCTGCAGGAAGTTCATGTTGTTCCCTAGTTATTAGGACAGGTTTTCCGATGGTATTTGAATTGATTGAATATTCTTAGAAAATAGGGCACTATTATCATAGACTCTCTGCATAAATAATTTGATGTTTCTAGGATTTTGGGGAAACTAGAAAAGTCTACATAGGTTGATATTTTCAAATCCACAGAAAGTGCACTTAAAGGGACTCTGTCACCTGAATTTGGAGGGAACAATCTTCAGCCATGGAGGCGGGGTTTTTGGGTTTTTGATTCACCCTTTCCTTACCCGCTGGCTGCATGCTGGCTGCAATATTGGATTGAAGTTCATTCTCTGTCCTCCGTAGTACATGCCTGCACAAGGCAATCTTATGTCACTATTATTCTTCAAGGTTCTTTATGGTCTTTTAATATGTCAGTAAAAAATGTTGACTGTCTGTGAAAAAAAATTGTAGCGAAAATTGGTCTACACTAAGTTAACCAAGAGATGCCAAAAGGTAAAGAGATTAAAGAAAACCTGTCAGCATGCTTTTGTAATGTTAGATGAAGACATAGCTGTAATGGTGCTGTAATACTGATTGCATTGATACATTTGGTGAAGAAATACACTTTGTTCTTTAATCACCATTTGAAGTTTTCTGCTGATTAGATTTTGGTGCACGGGGGCCGGATTTTACAATGGGTCTTCTCCTCTCTGTCTGTGATTCTCCGGCCCCTTTGCCTGCCTACAGTCTGTGAATGACCTGCCTCCTGTTGATGGGCTAAGGAATCACACACAAAGAGGAGAAGACTCAGCGTACAGTCCAGCCCCTGTGCACCGAAATCTAATTAGCAGAAAACTTCAAATGGTGATTGAGACAAAACTACTCTATGGGCACTTAAATTGGACATTTCTGTGTTATGAGATGAGAAAGCGAAGCATTACTACCTTATGAGTTCAGAAAGAGACATTACTATAACGTGGGTCACACAGGAGGATATTGCTACTGTGTGAGGCCACACACATTGGCATCAGTGTTATTGTCTAACTCTAAGGCATTATTAGGGCATTCTGGTACTATGATGTGAGGTAGGTTCTGCAGAGATGAATCATGAATGGAAAAAGTTTATTTGGTGGTCTGCAACTGAAAACAAAGATAAGAGAAAACAAATGGCTAAAATCATTGAGAGTCATTGCATTTATCGGTACATATAAGGTTTGCAGAGAGTAGTGGATATAATGTTTGGAAAAAAAATACAGCTTTCAACAGCAGAAAAAAAGGCAGCAACACTTACCTGCCCAGATCTTAGAACAAATGCACTGCAGGGTGCAGCCAGCCCATAAAGCTAGATGTTAGCAACACAGAAGGAATAGAAGAAAGGCATTCCAGCTCCTTTAAAAATTTGAGTGCATTGAGTAAGATCATTTAGATCGAAATGCGTCGCATGTACTCTGCACTCACATTTTCGCACTAAGGCAAGGATTGCTGTTTCGCATTTTAATGGAGAAATAAAGTTTTTGAAATTTTTAAAGGAGCTGGAACGCCTTTCTTCTATTCCTTCTGCTATTCACTCATCCTGGTCCGAGATGAAGTTCCGTGCACCTGCGTGGATCGATGAGCTGGCTGTGGCTATTTAGTCTTTTTTTTTCAGCATGTTAGCAACACAGGTGCATTGAGAGTGTACTGGCCAGCCCGCCTAATCGAAAAGTAGGGGCATGACTAATAGGCTGTGAACCAGACACTATGCAGTACCATTGTGTGAACAACGCCCTATGTGGGCCTTTATTGTGCAATTGTATACTGGGCAGTCACCCCCTCCAGGAGTGGGTATGTGGAGAGTGGCTGTTGATTCGGTATTTTGCACCTGTGTTGCTAACATCTTGCTTTATGGGCTGGCTGCACCCTGCAGTGCATTTGTTCTAAGATCTGGGCAGGTAAGTGTTGCTGCCTTTTTTTCTGCTGTTGAAAATTGAATTTTTGTAGACCTTGAGTCTCTAATGGCTTTGCTATTTTAAAAAAATACAGCAAATAGGATGATTAAAAACTCCCTTTGATTAGAATATTTTAAAATTCATGTAGAAAAAATCCATGCAACATCATAGGGAAAGCAGATGCATTTCTGACACATTCTTTGGTATAAAGCAGTGACTTAAGTCTATGTCTGAAACCAGTCAGATTTTCCTATGCTGTTGGACGGATTTTTTTTATTTGAATTTTAAACTGTTGTAAAATAAGTGAGTTTCTAGTCATCCTTTTGTTTGATTTTTAGTTTTGGGTAGCCTTGCCTATAAGATTTGGAAATCTGTAGAGGGCGACTAGTTGTAGGCTATCGTGAACAAGCACCAACACAGTCACCAATTGCTGTCAAGGATTGTATTCCTGTCACAATATATATGGAGACCCAATGGGGGGCCGATCAGCGGACGGCGCAACACACACAACAGAGTGGAAATGGGGAGAGGAAGGCCCTAGTGATAGGGAAATAAAGATGGTCACCACCTGAGCTCAAACCTGAGCCTGTCCCTGCACTTCCCTAATGCCTTAAGTGGGTCCTTGCCCCCACCACCCCAGGAACCTCATCCCTTTCTGTCACGTAGCACTGCCCTGGCTAGTGCACTGGCCGGCAAGGGATGCTAGCCTCACCACTGCAGATATCATCACACAGGGGACAGTGACAAACATGAAAGGGAAGAGGAGAAAAAAAAACACACTTAGCTTCCAGACTCCGCTGCCAAACTCCACACCGCAGATGACATAGAAGCCAGACTCCAAACTCCAGAAACAGCAGACACAAGAGTGTCCTCACTGCAAGGCTGGCTTCCATAGAGAAACTCTATAACCAACAGTCAGCTGATGCATCAGATGGCCATTTAAAGGATGGTGGCAGTGGTCACCACCCCCATCAGCTAACCCAGCAAATCTGCAACTGCACTAGATAGCCAGAGAGGGAAAAACTGACATTAACCCCCGCTGGTCTTGAAAGGAAAAAAGTTACATTTAAAATAGAGTGGAACCAGAGCTGCCATGAATCCCAGAATGGATTGTGACAATTCCCCAGCTAGTCGTAATCGGCACGTCTGCAAGCCCAGATACCTTTACTTGTCAATGATTAGCTCTTGTGAAGAAAGTAGCAGCACAAAATTCTGATTGGGACTGTTGCGGGGTTAGGACATGTTTTGCATTTGATAATCTTGGCATTGCAGGTTTTGAAGTATCAGAAGTACTTAGCCTCTTGTACCATTTCATGCTAAAGCACAGATGGGTCCACTGCAGGTGGAGGTGAGCAAAGCTTCCATTATTCTAAAAGGCTTGGAGTAAAGCACCCTGAGACCTGAGCACATAGTAAACACAGCTCATTATGATTGTTTGAGCTTTGGACGGCAAAACCCTGGGGCTGTTTGGTTGAGTTTCACATCTACGTGCTTGAAGCGCATCTGATTGTGTTTTCCGCCGCTCCAATGCTTAGAAATTGAAAAACCAAAGCAGTCTGTGATTCTGCTACGATTCACTTGTTTTCTCTCGCCTTGCTCCCTCTCACCTCCTCTTAATTGATTGCTTTTTATTCTCTCTCTCTTCTTCATTCTCTCTTGCCAGGTGGCTGCCTGGTATTTTACTTATTTCTTCTTTGCACAATGGAAATGATCTTCAGGCTGTTTTTCTTTTCACCTTATTCAAGTGTATGATTACAAGCTGCTTCTATGGAATGAGCTGGTATTCAGTAAGATCGACCATGGTCCATATGGAAACATCATCCCACACATATTTCATGTACTATGAGATGGGGCAGAGCCTATTTCTCCAAGGAAACAATAACTTACTGATAATAAATAAATATTGCAAACTTTATACATTTTATATTCACCATTTACAACATTTTGTAAACTTATTGTCATTTATTCTTAAAAATAACTAAAAAGTAATAAGGGCACAAAAACAAAGCAAACAAAATATTATTTATAATTTTCAATTATGTAATATTCCATATATAGAAATGCATTAGCAAGATGCCTGATTTGTTGGAAAACTGCATTTTTATAGCATTTTCGATTGAAATTAATGGAAACTCTAAGGCCAGTTGCACACTATATTCTAAGGGTACGGCCAGATGGATTTGCCAGGTCGTGGCCATGGTGTGGCTGTGACACGGCTGCAAACCACAGGTGATTGTTTTGCTGGCAATCACCTGATTTTCTAAGGGAACAGCTGCTTCTCATGCAGTTACGACGGGCAGCACGGTTTTGCCGGATTAACAGCTATTTTCCTTCAAAATCAAAAGATTCCTTATTAAACAATCACCAAACAACAACGTTTAATTATTAACGCTGTGGACTGAGGCTGCATCATGCACCACGAATGTGAAATGGTCACTTAATCTAGTCTTACCTTTAACCTTTGACAACCCATGCTGCACAGATGCTTGATCTGACTCCCATAACCTGATATGGATCCATACTGTTCATCAGTACTGTGCCATCATTCAGGGCGTATGCTTTGCAATAGGCGCTCCTAGCTCCCATGGTGCACGTGGCCCATTTGACCTCAGAGTTAGAGTACCTTTCACTAATGTACTAATATTAGTAGGCCCAGAAGGCACGAGAATAGCAATACAGCAACACGTACAAAATTGATATTTAGCTCCGAAATGATCTGAAAGTGTATTACGTATTGCGTATGCTTAAAGGTATGTTCCTTCTCCAAGATCCTATCCCAATATTTAGTAGGTGTAAAAATAATAATATTAGCAAATACCCCCAATTAGAAATGTTGTATAGTTCTTCTGATTCACTATGCCTCTTTCCTCAACTGCAGGCATTACAGGACCTTAGGTATCCATGATTACAACCACTGATATAGTGACAGCTAGTTGCTAGTGGTCGTAACCATGAAAACCCAAGGTCCTGCAATGCCGGCACATGAGGAAAGAGACATAAAAAAACAGAAAAACTATACTACATGTGTAATTAGAGGTATTTGATAATATTATTACGCCTTCTACCTATAGGGATAAGATCTTGGAGATGGGGATACCCCATTAACCTCCACTCCATTCATTGTCTATAGGACCGCCAGTGAAAGTCATATACAGTGCTTGGCTGTTTCTAGCAGTCCCATAAGAAATGAATTGGGATCAAGATGACTGTGTGCATCTGTTTTATTAAAGACGGTGCTCTTAAGCAGCCTTTTTTTTTTCGACATCGAGAACATCCTTTTCTGGATCTGTAGGGGGTCATCCACTGGTGTAACAGTAAGTTATTCAGTGTTGTATGGATACAGTTGTGCTCAAAAGTTTACTTATCCCGGCAGAATTTTTGCTTTCTTGGCCTTTTTTCAGAGAATATCAATGTTAGCACCAAAACTTTTTCTCCACTCGTGGTTAGTGGTTGAGTGAAGCCATTTATTGTCAAACTACTGTGTTTTCTCTTTTTAAATCATAATGACAACCCAGAACATCCAAATGAAAAGACAGGCCCTTCTGGCATTTGCCAGCATTGCCAGATAGTCAGTCCGGCCCTGCACATTATACAGAATCTCACAAACTCTATAACATGCTACAGGCTGATCAGCTGATCTCCAATGTGATTTGTCTGTGCCTTTTAAATATTTCTTAACTTTTCCATCTAACTTGGTAACACCCAGAATAATAGTTGACAACATGTGAGCAGCTGATGCAAGTAATCACTATCACTTACAGAAGTGTAGACTCACGGATGTTCAAGTTCTGCGTACTCATATGCAATGTCATCTATATACAGTATATAAAAATGAGTGTATGTGTGTGTGTATGTATCTAGCCACACCCACTCCACATAGCCACGCCCACTCCACATAGTAGGCACAGGCCACATCTAGCTCCATCGTGTCTAGAATAGAGTTGCTTCTGTGAGGCATGACGTCAAGGGAAAGGGAGGAGCCTCATGGATAGAGATGTGAGGGGCAAAATGAGAGATGTCAGGGGAAAATGAGAGAAGTGAGGTGCTGCTGCAGTATGAGGCTGTCTATAGAGAAGAGTGAGGCGCTGCAGGTGGAGGCTGTGTATAAGGCCACATTCACACATTCAGTATTTGGTCAGAATTTTACCTCAGTATTTATAAGCCAAAACCACGAGTGGGAGAAAAATACAGAAGTGGTGACATGTTTCTAATAAACTTTTCCTCTGATTGTTTTACTCCAAATTTTAGCTTACAAATACTGAGGTAAAAATACTGACCACATAACATGTGAACGAGGTCTAATACAGGAGGAGATGACACACAGGTATATACTATACAGGAGGAGATGAAATACAGGTATATACTATATACAGGAGCAGATGACACACTGGTATATACTGTATACAGGAGGAGATGACATACAGGTATATACTGTATACAGGAGGAGATGACACACAGGTATATACTATATACAGGAGCAGATGACACACAGGTATATACTATATACAGGAGGAGATGACATACAGGTATATACTATATACCGTGCAGAGATGGAACCTGCTGCCAAGTAATGACGGACTATATGGCGGTACAATGTGAATACACACACGGGTTAACTTCACCCTGTATGAAGGAAGCGAACCCTGTTGAGTCACAGGGCCGCAGTCCCGCACGTATCAAAACTAATAATTAAATAGCACGAGAGTGCGAACTGTGCCATACAGGCGGACGCCACTAACCACCCTGACTTGGGTTAAAGAAGCGCTCTAATGGCGCGTGGCACCGTACTGGCGGTCACAGCAGTAGGCGCTGTTTCGTGTGTTAACGCTGTGAGTTCAGCCGGGCGCTAGATTGCAGCCATATACCTTACGCGAACAGTCATACACAAGGGATGGGTTTTTTAAGGAAAGACTTGCACTCATCAACACACACACGATTACAATTGTACACTACCGCATGGCCGTGCGGTCATGCGAAGCTTATATAGCTGCAGCATGTATAGGACCTTCCAATAAGGGACAAATGGGAAGCTGCCACAGAAGTTTAGCACCTTCAGGACCTTCCTGGAGGACCAATGGGAACCGCTGCAGCATCTGAGCATGTGACCCTCGATCTCCAACGGGAGATCTCACCCTGGGCATGCTCAGAAGGGAAAAAGCAGGACTTAGTACCAAAAGTGTCTGCTCGCCGCTGCCCAGCACTGGCTTTAATGGCAGAAGCAGGAAAAGCAGCAGTAACCCTATACACAGAGTGAGACTGAGCAAGACGCTGGGACCGACATCTCCGCTGAGCAGACTCCACTGCGGCTGGAGAAGAATGGGAGACCGCAGCAGAGATGGTTCGAGAATCCCCCCATGCAGAGGCGGGAACTCGACACCTAACCAATGGGTCCAATGGGTTAAAACATAAATGTAAGCACCAATGTTTATATGAATCCTAGATGGTGGCCCATTCTAATGCATCGGGTATCTACTATATAATTGTCTAATTCTATATTTTTGTCTGTAACGGAAATCCCGCGTCGCTGATTGCTCTCGCCAGCTGCCCACGACCAATCAGCGACAGGCGCAGTCCGGCCGCGAAATGGCCCTGGATTTGAACTACGCTTCACTGATTGGTCGCGCATGGCCGGCCGCGACCAATCAGCGATATTGGCTCGGGATTTAAACCCCGCTGCGCTGATTGGTCGCGCCCGGCCGGACGTGACCAGTCAGTGATATTGGCGCGGTATTTAAACACCGCTTCACTGATAATGTATATATTTTACCCGGAAAATCCAGTGTATTCACTGCATTATTCTTAAGTCTTCATAAATAAACTACATACATAATCTAGAATACCCGATGCGTTAGAATCGGGCTACCATCTAGTATACTATAAACAGGAGGAGATGACATACAGGTACATACAGTACTATATGCAGGGGAGATGACATACAGGTATATACTATATACAGGAGGAGATGACATACAGGTATATACTGTATATAGGAGGAGATGACATACAGGTATATACTATATACAGGGGATATGACACACAGGTATATACTATATACAGGAGGAGATGACATACAGGTATATACTGTATACAGGAGAAGATGACATACAGGTATATACTATATGTAGGAGCAGATAACACACAGGTACATACTATATACAGGAGGAGATGATATACAGTTGCATACTATATACAGGAGGAGATGACATACAGGTATATACTATATACAGGAGGAGATGACATACAGGTACATACTATATACAGGAGGAGATGACATACAGGTACATACAATATACCGGGGAGATGACAGACAGTTATATACTATATACAGGAGCAGATGTCACACAGGTGCATACTATATACAGGAGGAGATGACATACAGGTATATACTATATGCAGGAGCAGATGGCACACAGGTATAAACTTTAAACAGGGGATATTACACACAGGTATATACTATATACATTAGGAGATGACACACAGGTGTATACTATATACAGGAATAGATGACATACAGGTATATACTATATACAGGAGCAGATAACGCACAGCTACATACTATATATAGGAGGAGATGATATACAGGTGCATACTATATACAGGAGGAGATGACATACAGGTATATACTATATACAGGAGGAGATGACATACAGGTACATACTATATACAGGAGGAGATGACATACAGGTACATACAATATACTGGGGAGATGATATACACGTGCATACTATATACAGGAGGAGATGACATACAGGTACATACTATATACAAGAGGACACAAAAGAGCATAGTAGAACCAAAAACACTCAGTTTCAAAAAATCACAGAAATCCGCAAGTGCGGATTTGCAAAAAATGTATACTAAGCTGCTCCACCAAACGTCAAGGTATACCCATATCAGAGCATTCCTAACTGATGTATGCAATCCCTAACTGCTCTGATATGGGTATACCTTGACGTTTGGTGGAGCAGCTTAGTATACATTTTTTGCAAAAAAACGTATCAACCAAATACCCTGTTTTTTACATCTTTTTACTAGCACTTGCGGATTACTGTGATTTTTTGAAACTGAGTGTTTTTGGTTCTACCATGCTCTTTTGTGTCTTCAAGTTTCTTGGTGGTGTGTGAGCATGTTCCTACAGACTTGTTCACTGTGTGAGTAGCCCATGTGTTCCTGTTTCTATATACAAGAGGAGATGACATACAGGTATATTCTATATACAGGAAGAGATGACATACAGGTACATACTATATACAGGGGAGATGACATACAGTTATATACTATATACAGGAGCAGATGACACACAGGTATATGCTATATACAGAGGATATGACATACAGGTATATACTATATACAGGACCAGAAACACATGGGCTATTTGCACAATGAACAAGTCTGTAGGAACATGTTCACACACCACCAAGAAACTTGAAGACACAAAAGAGCACAGTGAGGTCAAAAATACTCTGTTGTAAAAAAAATCACAGTAATAAGCAAGTGCTAGTCAAAAGATGGAAAAAACAGGGTATTTAGTTACATAGTTATTAAGGTTGAAGGAAGACTATATGTCCATCTAGTTCAACCCATAGCCTAACCTAACATGCCCTAACATGTTGATCCAGAGGAAGGCAAAAAAAACCCATGTGGCAAGAGTAAGCTCCACATTGGGGAAAAAAATTCCTTCCCGACTCCACATACGGCAATCAGACTAGTTCCCTGGATCAACGCCCTATCAAGGAATCTAGCGTATATACCCTGTAACATTATACTTTTCCAGAAAGGTATCCAGTCCCCTCTTAAATTTAAGTAATGAATCACTCATTACAACATCATACGGCAGAGAGTTCCATAGTCTCACTGCTCTTAAAGTAAAGAATCCGCGTCTGTTATTATGCTTAAACCTTTTTTCCTCCAAACGCAGAGGATGCCCCCTTGTCCCGGTTTCAGGTCTATGATTAAAAAGATCATCAGAAAGGTCTTTGTACTGTCCCCTCATATATTTATACATTAACATAAGATCACCCCTTAGTCTTCATTTTTCCAAACGAAATAGCCCCAAGTGTAATAACCTATCTTGGTATTGCAGACCCCCCAGTCCTCTAATAACCTTGGTCGCTCTTCTCTGCACCCGCTCTAGTTCAGCTATGTCTTTCTTATACACCGGAGACCAGAACTGTGCACAGTATTCTAAGTGTGGTCGAACTAGTGACTTGTATAGAGGTAAAATTATGTTCTCCTCATGAGCATCTATGCCTCTTTTAATGCATCCCATTATTTTATTTGCCTTTGTAGCAGCTGCCTGACACTGGCCACTGAATATGAGTTTGTCATCCACCCATACACCCAGGTCTTTTTCATTGACGGTTTTGCCCAGAGTTTTAGAATTAAGCACATAATTATACATCTTATTACTTCTACCCAAGTGCATGACCTTACATTTATCCCCATTAAAGCTCATTTGCCATTTATCAGCCCAAGCTTCTAGTTTACATAAATCATCCTGTAATATAAAATTGTCCTCCTCTGTATTGATTACCCTGCAGAGTTTAGTGTCATCTGCAAATATTGAAATTCTACTCTGAATGCCCCCTACAAGGTCATTAATATGTTAAAAAGAAGAGGGCCCAATACTGACCCCTGTGGTACCCCACTGCTAACCGCTACCCAGTCCGAGTGTGCTCCATTAATAAACACCCTTTGTTTTCTATCCCTGAGCCAGCTCTCAACCCACTTGCACATATTTTCCCCTATCCCCATTATTCTCATTTTATGGATCAACCTTTTGTGTGGCACCGTATCAAAAGCTTTTGAAAAGTCCATATACACTACATCCAGTAGTACATATACAGTTGATGCGTTTTTTTTGCAAAAAAATGTATACTAAGCTGCTCCACAAATCATCAAGGTATACCCATATAGAGCAGTCCTACCTAATGTATATAATCCCTATTTGATGTATTTAAAAACCTGATCATCTGTATTGTACCTGTATACGCAGGGTTCAGAGAGGGAATTTTCATGTGGACATGCTGGATGGAACAGCTTTGATGCAAATGACCCATAAGGAGTGGTGGACTCCCTAGTCTTGTAGAAACAAGAGAACAATTGCAGAACCAGAAACACATGGGCTACTTGCACAATGAACAAGTCTGTAGGAACATGTTCACACATCACCAAGAAATTTGAAGACACAAAAGAGCACAGTGAGGTCAAAAATACTCTGTTGTAAAAAAAATCACAGTAATAAGCAAGTGCTAGTCAAAAGATGGAAAAAACAGGGTATTTAGTTGATACTTTTTTGCAAAAAAAGTGTACTAAGCTGCTCCACCAATCATCAAGGTATACCCATATTAGAGCAGTCCTACCTAATGTATATAATCCCTATCTGATGTATTTAAAAACCTGATCATCTGTATTGTACCTGTATACGCAGGGTTCAGAGAGGGAATTTTCATGTGGACATGCTGGATGGAACAGCTTTGATGCAAATGACCCATAAGGAGTGGTGGACTCCCTAGTCTTGTAAAAACAAGAGAACAATTACAGAACCAGAACACATGGGCTACTTGCACAATGAACAAGTCTGTAGGAACCTGTTCACTCACGACCAAGAAACTTGAAGACACAAAAGAGCACAGTGAGGTCAAAAATACTCTGTTGTAAAAAAAATCACAGTAATAAGCAAGTGCTAGTCAAAAGATGGAAAAAACAGGGCATTTAGTTGATACTTTTTTTGCAAAAGAATGTATACTAAGCTGCTCCACCAATCGTCAAGGTATACCCATATTAGAGCAGTCCTACCTAATGTATATAATCCCTATCTGATGTATTTAAAAACCTGCTCATCTGTATAGTTCCTGTATAAGTAGGGTTCAGAGAGGGAATTTTCATGTGGACATGCTGGATGGAACAGCTTTGATGCACATGACCCATAAGGAGTGGTGGACTCCCTAGTCTTGTAGAAACAAGAGAACAATTACAGAACCAGAAACACATGGGCTACTTGCACAATGAACAAGTCTGTAGGAACCTGTTCACACACCACCAAGAAACATGAAGACACAAAAGAGCACAGTGAGTTCAAAAATACTCTGTTGTAAAAAAAATCACAATAATAAGCAGATGTACATACAGGTATATACTATATACAGGACGAGATGATATAAAGGTATATACTATATATAGGAGGAGATGACATACAGGTGTATACTTTAAACAGGGGAGATGACATACAGGTATATACTATATACAGGAGGAGATGACATGCAGGTATATACTATATATAGCGGAGATGACATACAGGTATATACTGAGGGGAAAATGACAGGTGTGAGGTCAAAATGACAGATGTTAGGGGGGAAAATGAGAGGAGTGAGGGGAAAAAAGAGATGTGAGGGAAAAATGAGAGATGTGAGGGGGAAAATTAGATATGTGAGGGGAAAAATGAGAGGCGTGATGGGAAAATGAGAGAAGTGAGGTGCTATAACCAACCACAGTTAGTTACTATGCTTGGACAAGGCCGGGTTCTTCAGCTAGTCTGTAATGTTTGTGGAAACTATGACTATACAACCATTCCTGACATTTATCAGACTGTAAATCCCAAATAGATGATGAATATTGCATAGCCACATTTATAGATGAGTGTGAGTCAGTGTGTTGTTATCACCTGGGATGGCGGTAAACTAAATGAATAAGAAATTGTCCAATGTAGGCTTTTATGTAACACCCTAGGAAACCAGTTGTTACAGTGATGTTGCCTTCCTTTCGGGGAGGGTGATGTCATGCCTGGAAGCAAGGAAGATCCCTTTAACAGGTAGTACACCTACATGCAACACATTCTGACTCCAGGCCAGAAGGTGGAGCTCAGTACCCGGTTTCAGGGGAGCTTCCCTAGATATATATATATAGATATTCTGGTCTGGAGGAGGAGTTAGTGAGTGTGGAGAGAGAGTGGAGGAGTGTGAGGAGAGCTGGGGCCGTGCAGCAGGAATGTTGCATTGATAGCAAGTGCCTGAGGGGAGAAGCACAGGAGAACACAGGAGCTGGAAGTGAGCTGCGGTTGCGCTCCTTCCAAGCTGCAGCTCAGGAACCGGACATCGGGAGCCCGAGGCTGTGTAGTATTTCATGTCCCACAGCAGAACCAGAGGACAGTAGATTGTAAGTCGACTGTCCACACCCCAACCTGAAAGTACAGCAACACACAGAGCACGAGTCGTGATAGAGACTCTGAAAAAAGGCTCGAGTCGCCTACCATGCAGGTACTGTCCCAGGACAGGAGAGAGAGGACCTTGACGGAAGCCACAGGCAGCTAGAAACTCGCTTAAATGCGCAAGACGGAAGGCTTACGAACCTCACCTGGAAAAGGGATCTGTAATTGCTTCCAGGCCGACCGAACCTCCCCAACACCCGTTGCTGGGATCCTGGACTGTGGCTGCCTACCATCAGTAAACCAGGTAAAGAGACTGCAACCCTGTGTCCTCCGTTTATTTCCGGCACCACAAAATCCTTGCCAAATACACCAGGAGCCCTGGGGACCCAGCTTCACCGGTGGGAAGCCAAACCATCCCTCCTGCCATAACATCACCCCAGAGGACCCCTTTTAGCAGCATCGGTCACCCCTGACCAAGTACCACAGGTGGCCTCACGAACCTTTCTCATTTTACAAACTTTATTCAAACCCATTTAAAGACTGTCTCTTTAACATGGGCGCCCAAGGCCATGGACCGGGTCGCCGCCGCCATGACACATACCTTTAACACTAGGACTACTGGTATAGTCATTTTGACTACTTGCACTTCAGTAGTTCTAGTCGGGGTCACGAGTCCAGTAGTCCTAGTATTAAGTACCTGACCCGGTACCGAGTACCCCACCGCCCTGGCGGGTGTTCCATTTACAGAAGAAAATATTTGAAACACACCAGTCTTTTCATTCCGGAATCACACGAGTGGCCTCAGATTCCAGGACGTAGCTGCTCTGGGAGTTCAGCCAAAGCATAGTAATGCCTCAGTGATTTACTCCATTATCACAGCTCAAGGAAACACTGAGCAGAATCTCATATACAAAAAGCTGGGAGCAGTCTTATGATTGCTGTGCAATTTGCCATGCTGTACATTTTGGGACTTGACAGACAAGCTAATGGGCCAGTTTCACAGATAAAGTCTGTTTGAATAGATATTCATGTAAATGAAAAGTAAAGGTTATGCTAACTGCTTACAGTTGGCATCATATAGAGCTTAAAGGGAACCTGTCACCCCGAAAATCGCGGGTGAGGTAAGCCCACCGGCATCAGGGGCTTATCTACAGCATTCTGTAGCCCCGATGTTACCTGAAAAAGGAGAAAAAGACGTTAGATTATACTTACCCAGGGGCGGTCCCGCTGCTGGTCAGGTCGGATGGGCCACGGCTCCGGCACAGGCGTACTTTGCTCTGCCCTCTTGAGGGCAGAGGATAGTACTGCAGTGCGCAGGCGCCGGAAAGGTCAGAGGCCCGGCGCCTGCGCACTGCAGTACTTTGTCTGCCCTCAACAGGGCAGAGCAAAGTATGCCTGCGCCGGAGCCGTGGCTGAAGATCAGAAGAGGACGTCATGGAAAGAAGATAGGAGGCGCCGCAGCGGACCGGAGACGCCCATCTGACCTGACCAGCAGCGGGACCGCCCCTGGGTAAGTATAATTTTCGGGGTGACAGGTGCCCTTTAAAGGGATTGTCTGCTCTGGACAATCCCTGCCTGTTCGAAGGGCTCTTTGACAAAAAGGAGATGCCAAGTGTTCAACAATCAGCTGTTATCTAATGGAAAACTGGCAGTAAGTATCTAATTTTTCTGAAGACCCTCTGTAGTCCCACCAAAGGGTAAAATAGTTAGTCCAAATTAATCAGTTTTTTATGTAATGCAGGACAGGGTAGGTCCTCCACAGTAACCGACTCTTCGGGAAAGCATTCTCTCTTCTTAGCAAAACACATGGTTTTTGGACATCCGATATGACCCTTCACTATGAAAGTTTTTATCCATATAAAAAAAGTGGAAAAAAAAGATGGAACTAACTCATATATTTGAATTTATAAAAGTGTCCCAATATTGGAACATCAGCTTTGGCTTTGTATCCGGTAGCTCCACTTCCGACTCTGGTTTGCCAAAGGAGAGAACATTCTCTCTGTCCCCTTGTATAGGCATGTGACCATTGATGTGGACGAAGAGAGCATCCTGTCTGGCTCATTTCAATAGCATGTTGTGGCTGGCATGATGAAGAACGTAGCTGGCTTAGCTGTTGAAAAGAATCATCCCTCTTCATACCATTGGTGAAGTCACTATACAAGGAAGCAGTGGTGTATCTAGAGTCTGATGTGCCCTATGCAAAGTTTTACTGTGCCCCCACCTGCATGTTTGTCAGATGTATGGACACTTGTAGGGTTCCAGATACTGTGAAGGCATACATGTTTGTCCTCTCATGTATTAATGTACCCTATCCTGTAATAATGTCCCTGATCCTGGCCCCTTCCTGTAATAATGTTCCCAAACCAGTACCCTTTCCTGTATTAATGTCCCCATCATGTGCTCCTTTCCTGCAATAATGCCCCCTATCCTTGCCCCTTCCTGTAATAATATTCCCCATCCTGGCCCCTTCCTGTAATAATGTCCCCCATCCTGGCCCCTTCCTGTAATAATGTCCCCCATGCTGGCCCCTTCCTGTAATAATGTCCCCCATCCTGGCCCCTTCCTGTAATAATGTCCTCCATCCTGGCTCTTTCCTGCAATAATGTTCCCCATTCTGGCCCCTTCCTGTAATACTGTTCCCCATCCAGGCTCTTTCCTGTTATAATGCTCCCCATCCTGGGCCCCTTCCAGTAATATATGTTCCCCATTCTGGTATAATGCACCCCATCCTGGGCTGGTTCCAGCAATAATGTCCCTGTTCTGCTACTCTGTCATGATCTGCTTAGTTTGTGGGATTAGGTAGTTCAGAGGTTAATCTGAATGGCCTCACTCTGGGATTCTGAGAGGCTTCTTATAGCCTCATAGTGGGGTCATTCCTCCTCGCTTGTACTTTAACCCTTGTCCGAGTGTGTGTGACCCTGTTGTGCCTGTGCTTTGTGCCTGCTGGCGGAGAATGGGAGACCGCAGCAGACATGGTTCGAGATTCCCCCTGTGCAGCGGTGGGAACTCGACAAATAACAGTTTGTCACTGGAATTTATATATTTATATATTTTTCTACTTAATCTGAAACCTGGGTTTACAAACATTTGTTCTTTGACCACATATACTGGCTGCTACTGTTATCTATTGGTACTACCGCCTCCTTCTTACTTACAGGACCCACAGTGCTTTTAGGGACTCTGTGCCCTGTCCGTGCCGTTCCGGACCTCCGTTCCCCTGTCTCCTGGACCATTTGTGGAGCCTCTGTCTCCATTTACCGGACAAGTTTTGTCCTCCTCCTCTTTCCTCCATTACTATTCACTAAGTGAGGTTTGAGAAAGACCTTTCAGGTCGAAACGTTCCTCCTCAGAAATCTGTTGACCACTGTGGTGTTACCTTAATAAATACTTCACATCTCTGATGCAAAATATTGTCTGAGTGCGGTTGTTTGCCCAAATCTATGATTGATCTGGATCCAGTCCAGGTTCAGCCGGCACCAGCTCCTCTCTACAGAGTGCACGCCTTTCTCCCTCCCATCACAATTCTTAACATTATGGGTATCTTGAGAACACTGATTCTGTTAACAACGTTGCAGACAAGGCAGTCCACAACCAGGCAGGCCCTTCTGGCATTTGCCAGAATTGCCAAATGGCCAGTCCGGCCCTGCTTTTGACAATAGAATACTACGTACTTAATTTTGACTATTTTGTTGCACCAGCACGTCATACTGCCCTACACGATCTATATATGCATAGATTTTGTTACCAATTACCTTGCACTATTGATTTCCTTCATGACAGCTTTTTTTGCCTTCCCCACTTTCCCCCGTTTACATGTTTCCCTTATCTCATGGATTGTGTGCCCCTATTTGGACTTAGCACTTTGGTGTCGCTGCTCTCTCCCATTGCTATTAATCATGTTTTGCCTTTTATCTATCTTGTTTTTATGATTTTTTTGTAATAAAGAATGTTTTTAATTTTTGACACGCTCCTGCGTCCATTTTCTTTTTGGGCAATATTTATATGCACATGTAGCACTTTCAGGGAAAATTTCAGTCATCTTTTTACATGTCCTGCCACTTCTCCATGACTGAGAAATTACCGTTTGAATTGATATATCTATGGTAGATCTGAAGCCTCAGCCACTCCAGCTCTATTCCCCGCCCAGCGCTTCCTCCTCCTGTTTGAGTGATGGCTGCTATGCCTGAAGTCACCCAGCACAGAGACTGTAAGTCAAGCAGGAGGAGGCGGTGCTGGGCGGGAAATAGAGTTGGAGTGAAAGTGGCTTCAGATCCACCATAGCAATTTGCATATCAATTCAAATTCTACACGCATATCTAAACAGTTTGGGGTATGAAATCCTGCTGACAAATTCCCTAAAGTTAAGGAACCACAGTGATATATTGTGAACATGAACAGCATGTTGTTTCGGGCTGTATTGACTCTCTCTGTTCACCCCTTTCTCTCCTCCTCTACTAAAAGCATGAGGACAGAGGGCATCTCACACTGTCTGCACTGTATAAATTTAGGTAGAGTTTCCTCCGAGTATTTTTTAGTGCTCGGAGATTTAGTTTTCATCGCCGCAGCTCAATGATTTACATCTGTTAGCCAGCATAAGTACATGTGGGGGTTGCCTGGTTGCTAGGGAATCCCCACATGTACTTATGCTGGCTAACAGATGTAAATCATTCAGCTGCGGCAATAAAAACGAAATCTTTGAGCACTTAAAAATTACTCGGAGGTCCCCCAAGCGTGCTAGGGAAATCTCGAGTAACGAGTATATTCGCTCATCACTAATAAACATCCATAATGCCTGCACATAGTAACACACGCATGAAAAAGTCATATAACTTATCATACAATGATTACGATTTATTAACATAAAGCTGGAAACGTTCTTTCGTTCTATCATGGCGACCAGAATTCTGTTTAAGGCTAGGTCTAAAGGCATCTGTTTTTTGCTATGGATTTACGGCTGATTGTATACCTCTGTACAATGGAAAATCTTATCATTTTGCCTGCACCAGTCCAAAGGTAAAATCCACTGCAAGTCGATCCTCTGTAGATTTGCCCTAAAGACAATCACACAAGCTTGTGGATGGTATGTAAATATCAGATGTAAGTCTGTCAGAATTAGTATTACTCATGTAAGCCAATAAACACTTACCATTAATTCCGCCGCTGTAAATGCTCCTTTTTTAATACAATTGTTGATACAGACTATAATAAAGTAACAGTTAACATGTTTCCAGTACTAAATACAGTAGAATGTATAGAAGAAAGGTATTATCTTGTCTTCTGGAATTTCATTGCTTAATAAAATTGAGGAACGTTTTGCCAGAGTATTTGTACCAATAATATCATGGGATGCTGAGAGTGTTTGGAGCTGTTCCCAGTGGGTTTTAGGATTTAATACATGCACAGCTTGGGAAGGTTTTAGGGTCAGCGACTGATCAGCGGATTTCTTCCCATTGGGATCTGTAGACCTGTAGTGACTTAACCCACTCTCTTCAACAGCAAATTGATATTTAATTGCATTGGTAAATGGATCTGTGGATTCCGCACGACATCCTCATTATGGTCAAGAAGAATTTGGGTTACATTACTATTATTATTATTATGGTCTACAAAGTTTAATCCCTACATTTCCTCCCTTTCTTCCATAACTTTTGATTTTTTTCATCCACAAAACTGTATGAGGGCTTGTTTTTGGCAGGACATGTTATACTTTCGAATAGCACCATTCATTTTATCATGCGATACACTGAAAAGCAGTAATAAAATTCCAATAGAGCTGATATTGCAAAAAAGTGCAATCCCTCAATTTTTTTCATTTGCTCCCCCCCCCCCCCCCGCGACTGTTAGAGGCAGATGTTGGCTGAATAATTCAGCCATCATCTGCTGAGAAAGATGCAGGCTCGGCTTGCGAGTCCGCGTCAAAGTGAAGGACCCGGCATATGATGTAACTGTACGTCAAATGTCGAGAAGGCGTTGAAAAGATTTTTTTAAAATGGGGATTTTTTTTTAGATTCAAAAGTAAAGTAAAATAGAATATACTGTAGCTGTATCGAGCACAGAATGCATTCTGAAAAATTATCTCTGGATTCAGCAGGTATTTTTCAGGTACTTTGCTCAAATTACAATTGACTAAAACCTCTAACAAGCAGCTGTTGCAGATGTATAAAAATGGATTAAAATGGATTAAAATGGTTTAATAAGCATTTGCTGCAAAAGTATTAAAATGGTTATATTCAGATGTATTAATTGTGCTTCTGGGAAGAAATTAAATTGGCCAGTGTAACACATTGGATTTGTTACATAGCATGAAATAGGATTTAACACAATTCCTTCTTCGGTCCCTGAATTGTAGACTAGTTTATTTTGGCTAGTGAACCAAGAATTTGAATATATTAAAAAATCTAAATCACCAAATGAAAAGATGACATTCGTGTTTTGAATCGAAAGCTTTCGTTATAGACATGTGGATTTGTAAGAGGCTCTTTCTTGTCTGCATAGACGGGATGGGATTTACTATCTGATATTGAATTGGACGTATGAAACTTGTCATGGTTCACGGTGTCGGAAGAATTATTTATAATTTTGTCAGGGGAGAGAGGTCATCTATTTAGGGGTGGCCTGGTGACCTGAATTTGTGGAGCTGGATAAGATGATTGGTCAGAAAAAAACAATTACCGTAGTTGTTTCTTTGCAATTTCCAACAACGCGAAGGGGTTGAGCTGCATAGAGATTGGGCTAAATTTTCCTGTGGTCGGCAAAGCAGCCATTTGGGAAAATGGGAGTAGATTTGATGGGTTTGTTCTTGGTAAACTCAAAAAAAAGACAGTAGAAGAAATTCCAAGATGTTTCTCCAATAGATATAGTATTTCAGGTAGATGCAGGCATTTCAGTATATCAGGGGAGGTGCCAACTATCAGAGGGAAACTGGGTCTATTCAGCACTTGAAGAGTAAATGGAGCCCCAAGCTCAGATCTGTTGACGGTTCAGGGTGAACAGATTGTTTTTCCTGTTTTATCATTTTATCGAGTTGCTGGTCCAGATAAAACAATCTGTGAATCGATTCACATATTTTTCTCATATATTCACCAACAAATTGTAGTGAATTAATTCATCATTGCATCACAAAGGGTAATGAATTAGGGAAACACTAAACTGAGCAAAGATTTTTACGACTTACTGCCAGGAGCCTGAACTTTATTACGCACAGGATATTATTAATATCAGTTATAACTGTCCATGTTTATTTTCAGTCCAATTAAAAGAAGAGGACATTTAAAGGTTTAAATGGGTTCTACTGGACTAAGATTGATAACACTGGGCACCCCTACTTTTCGGTTGTTATTTGCTCCAGTGGTGGTTGGTTGCAAAAAGCGAGTAGAATAAGAACAGCAGGTCAGCTTTTATTGATGTGAATTGGAGCAGATCTGCAGTATTTGGGGGCAACTATTATACAGTGTACATATCTGTGCTATTCCAGTTCCATACACTGTTTAGATCTGGCTGCTGCTGGAGACGATAACAGCTGATCGATAGTGTTCGAAGCTTTTCGACTCCCACCGGTCTGATATTGATGACCTATTATATAGATTGATCATCGGTAGGTTGGTCGTGGGCAACCCCTTTATTCTTTATAGTACCAAAAATAATTGGCTGGAGTATAAATCAGGTATAAACCAAACATCAAAAAGAATACCCCTAAAATATAACTTTGAATCTTACTGGGTAAAATTACCCTAAATAGGGTCAGGAGACAATAATAACCTTAAGACTATAGTCTTAACATTCTAAAAAGGATAGAGACTAATGTGGTGGTGTGGGGGGGGGTGATCTCTCCCTGCTCACCCTACCTTACAGCGGAGGTTGGCACCCTAAATTCGACATGGCGCCCCCGCTCACCGACTGCTCTCCTTTAAGACCCTAGAGGGGAACTAAACAAAGAAAAACCTCCACCAACACCAATGCTTCCCTAAAGTGCAATGCGCAAAAGTGCTGAATCAGAGACTGCATCAGTCTATTTTGGGTAATTCCCAACTTTTATATGGGCTTTTATGATTTAAAAAAAACCCTAATAACTTGTATGTGCTAGGGGGATTATTCGTGCACAATATCAGAGACAGAGATAATTTCCCAAAACATATCAAAGCTATTATAAATAACTCCCCTTCGTTTGCCTTACAGCGGATAATACATAAACAAGGGTATGAAAATAGCCTAAATGTGCATCTTTAGAATATCATGATTTTGCAATATATATAGCCCCCTAGTTTCTCTAGCCAGACTGATGCAGGGAAATAGTCATTAAAAAATAGTCAGAAAAATGAGATTGTACTCATCCAGATATGACGCCCATCCAGATATGACGCCCATCCCGACGCGTTTCCCCCCATGGAAATAAACCGGGGTTCATAAAGGGCAAGTGGTGACGGCGAGACACCGCTCATTGCAACTGCCTTGTGCTGGGAGAAGCCCTGCTCTTTCCCCTGATGAACCCTGTTTTTTTTTATATGTATTGCAAAATCATGATATTCTAAAGATGATCGGTGAGCGAGGGCGCCATGTCAAATTTAGGGTGCCAACCTCCGCTGTAAGGTTTGGTGAGCAGGGAGAGATCACCCCCCCACCACATTAGTCTCTATCCTTTTTAGAATGTTAAGACTATAGTCTTAAGGTTATTATTGTCTCCTGACCCTATTTAGGGTAATTTTACCCAGTAAGATTAAAAGTTATATTTTAGGGGTATTCTTTTTGATGATTGGTTTATAACCCCTTTATTCTGCAGCAATAGGACAAATAGTTAATTTACTAGATAAGGGCAGAGCTACTTATAAAATATTAATCTGAGGCTCTCATCACATACAAAGAAAGCCAAAAGCAGCCAAAACTGAGACCATGACAGGTTTTTCCTGTGTAACTGCTTCCAGTGTCCTCCTCCTGCTGCTCCATAATACACAGCAATCCATCTAGCATTGCTTCCTATTTACTACATCTAGTAGTAAAATAGCAGATATGATCTCACTTGCACACTCAGTCTCTCTTATACAGAGCCAAAAACAAAAAACCCACTCCTCTGTGGGTCATTTGCATTGTAGCTGTTCCATCTCGCATGTTCAACGTGGATATTTTCTCTCTGAGCCCTGTTCATACAGGTACTATACAGATGATCAGGTTTTTAAATACATCAGATAGGGATTATATATGTGATGCCCAGGAGACCGGAGTACCCAGCACCGGACCAATGGGGTCTGTCTCTTGAGGGGTATGTCACGGGTGGCTTGACCCGGTGCTGTGGCCTCAGGCAATGCACAGTGTAAGGGTATCGTGAGGGAACAGGCACTTACTTGATCAGCAGCAGGTTCTCCCAGCGGTGATGATCCCGATCCTAGATAGATGGCTATTGTCCAAATAAAAGACTGAGGCACTGAAACATTTAACTAGTTTACTTCAATATAAAGGGATTTACAACCAGTCCTGTCACCGGAGTCTGTATGGGAACTCTGAGTTACTTTGACCCTGCCGGGGTCTTCGCCTCTTATTGTACGCAGTTTCTGTATGGCCCTGCTGCTGTATGTGAACTGGCTGCCGGCCCAATCTGTCCCCTCCGGGTCCTGGTTCGACGGGCAACCCGAGTCCTTTTATCGGCTTACCCCCTCCAGGAGTACCGCTGAACTCTGTGTCTGTTGCTGCGTCCGGCCCTAGTGAAGCTGATATCACCTCACGTTTTTTCCGGTTGCTGTATGATATATAATGAATACAGCCACGGATCCGGTATCCGTCTTTGCGCCTGTTCTGGGTAGTGATTAATGCTACCCGGTTCTCACAATGTCCTTTTTCTCTATCCCGCTTCTCCTCAGGCCGGTGATTTGGGCCTGGAAACCGTCATAGGGCTGTTAGAAATTCAGCTGTATGACCTCTCACTTTCAGCTCCTTAGCCCAACTGCCAGTTCTTTTCTCAGACCAGAATGGATCAAGGAGAGTCTCTGGAGCTCCCCCTTCTGGCCGGAGGTGGTAGTGCAGTCTTGCTATTTTAGTATTTGTATTTAGTGTCAGTAACTATTTTTGTGGCAAATACCCCTAGGGGTGCCACATTCCCCCTTAGTTAAGAACAGTACTCCGGGACTGTGGGACGATAACATTTTGAAATAACAATTAATATGTACAGAGTCTTAAAAATGAAAAGTTACAAAAACCACTCAAGGAAACAAAAATAGAGTTCTGTAAAAAGTCACTTCAAATAGCGTCCATTAATACAGTTCTATCCTTGAAGGTACTAGGAAAGGCACTGCACTTTGTGTCCAGGAATTTAGTTCCATTTTTCCAACGGAGTTATCAATATAAAGTCTAAAGAAAGTTCAAAAAGCAGTCTTTCCGGAGCTTTGATTTAGTGCCTCCGGGCTGATAAAAAGTTCAAGAATATGCAATAAGTTCATACAGACAAGTCTCTGTAGGTACTGGGCTTAAACGTTGCAGAATGATAACAATGACTATAGTTTTATAGTTGGTAATCCGCATACCTGGTCGGTAATTGACCCTGGGTACTACGCTGTGATCTACGTAATAGCGGTGTCTCTTCATGTGGTGTACTACTGTCTACTGCGGATGTAGTATCTGCCCGCTCTGCTAAAGATAATTCCACGACTATGGAGTTGGCAAGTCCACCGTGAATGGGATCACGCTGATCAGGAATCTGTTCTTCCTGGCCTGGAATCTCCTGTAGTACGGGGTCAGCCTCTTCCTGTCTTGGGACTTCTGGTATTGGGTTCGGTGTTGGGTAAAAGGCCACCATGGGAACCACTACTGCACCATGGTATGTTAGTAGGGTTTTGGGAAAGTCTCCTATACAGGTGTGATACATTTCCCCTTCTTTTTCCTTTACTGGTTGAACCTGTATGGGTTGAATAACTTCTGGTTCTGGCTGGACAACTTCTGGCTCTTTCAATGCTTCCGGACATAATTTAAGATTGTCTCTTGACACTAGTACAGATGTTAAGCCCCCGTTTTTGCTAATGAGACACATTTTAGGATTATCCATTCTTGTTGGTAAAACTGTGTAGGGTACGGCTTCCCACTGATTGTCTAATTTATTGGTTCGACGATTTCTCTTGAGCACTTGGTCACCCGGTCTTAATGGGGTTGCTAGAGCATTCTGGTTGAAAGTTCGCTCTTGTCTTTCTCTAGTTTGCTGAAGGCTTCTTTCCACACTCTCTTGCACTTGGCGATACTGCTTTTGCCGTATGATATCCCAATTGGAGTCTTGGACTTCTGCGTCTGGTTTCAGAATTCCCATTTCTAGATCGATTGGTAATTGGCCGGGTCTTGCACGCATAAGGTAAGCTGGGGTGCAATTGGTGGAGCTCACCGGGACATGATTATACAGATCCACCAAGTCAGGCAATTTCTCTGGCCATTGATTCCTTTCTGTCTCAGGTAAAGTCTTTAGTAGTTCTATTACAATATGGTTCATCTTCTCGCATAAGCCGTTTGTTTGTGGATGATAGGCCGTCGTCCGGATCTTTTTGCAACCATACATATCACAGAATTCTCTGAAGATCTCTGATTCAAAGGCTGTACCTTGGTCGGTGAGAACCTGTTCTGGATATCCATGGGGTCTACAAAAGTATGTTTGGAACGCTTTGGCTGCTGTTTTTGCTGTCAGATCTTTTACGGGTACTACTACCAAGAAGCGTGAATAATGGTCCACGATGGTCAAGGCATAGACATAGCCGGACCGGCTTGGTGTCAACTTCACGTGGTCCATGGCTACAAGTTCAAGTGGTTGTTTGGTGATTATGGGCTGCAGTTGTGCTCTTTGGTTCTTTTGATCGTTTCTTCTGAGGTTGCACGGGCCACAATTTCTGCACCACTGTTCGATTGATTTTCTCATCCCGACCCAATAAAATCTTTCTCTTTGAAGTACTTCTAACTTTTTCCAACCGAAGTGACCAGCACCATTATGGTAAGCTTCGAGGACCATCTTCACATCTTGTTTAGGCACGATAATCTGCCAAACCAATTCATGTGTTTTCGGATTGGTGTACCTTCTACAGAGCTTCCCTTGATACAGGAACATTTTGCCTCTCTCTTTCCAGAGTTGATGCGTCTCTTCTGGGGCATCCTCATCGGGATATGCACTTTGCTCAGTCAGCAGTTCCTTCACCAACTTCACAGCCGGATTGCTGTCTTGGGTGTCAGCCCATCTATGGTGTGCTAACGGATTAAAATTCACCTCTTGTTGTTTCTGATAGGTACTTGACTGATGATGTTTTGCCTTGGGATGATGGAAGGCTGGTAGTTCAATTTCTTCAAGCTCCCCCGTTTCTTCTTCTACATCTCTCAAGTGTGGCATCCGGGATAGGGCATCGGCATTTCCATTCTTGCGACCTGCTCGATACTTGATTATGAAGTTGTAATTAGATAACCGGGCTATCCATCGCTGTTCTAATGCACCTAATTTGGCTGTGTCCAGGTGGGTCAACGGATTGTTGTCAGTATAGACAATAAATTCTGCAGCGGCCAGATAGTGTTTGAAACGTTCAGTCACAGCCCAAACTACTGCCAGTAGTTCCAATTTGAAGGAGCTATAATTTTCTGGATTTCTTTCAGTAGGCCGGAGCTTTCTACTTGCAAAGGCGATGACTTTCTCCCGACCTTCTTGCTTTTGTGACAGCACCGCTCCTAGTCCCACATTACTGGCATCGGTGTAGAGGACGAAAGGTTGATGGTAATCTGGGTATGCCAGAACCTCTTCACCAGTTAGTGCCTTCTTTAGTTGTTCAAAGGAGTCTTCCCTTTCATCGTTCCACTGAAAAGGAGGGTTTCGGTTTGAAGGTTTCTTCGTCTGCCCTACCAAGGCGTCTTGCAAGGGTGCTGCCAACTTGGTAAATCCTTTTCTAAATCTGCGATAGTAACCCACCAATCCCAGGAATTGCCTCACTTCTTTTGCGTTGGTAGGTCTTGGCCAATCCCTTATGGCGCTTATTTTCTCGGGATCCGGTGCTACTCCCTCCGAACTCACGATGTGTCCCAGGTACTGTACCTTTGGCTTGAGAAGGTGACATTTGGATGGCTTGATTTTCATGCCATACCTGGATAAGGCTTCGAACACTTCTGCCAGGTCTATTAAGTGTTGTTAGTAAGTCTTTGAGTAGACGATCACATCATCTAGGTACAGGAGGACGGTCTCGAAGTTCTTGTGTCCGAGGCAGCATTCCATCAGCCGCTGGAAGGTACCGGATGCGTTGCAGAGTCCGAATGGCATGCAATTAAATTCACATAGACCCATTGGTGTGGTGAATGCCATCTTTTCCTTATCTCTCTCAGCCACAGGGACTTGCCAATACCCGCTTGTTAAGTCTAAGGTGGAAAAATAATTAGCAGATTTCAAAGCAGTCAAGGACTCTTCTATCCTAGGCAAGGGGTAGGCGTCTTTATGGGTGATGTTATTAATCCGCCGGTAGTCTACGCACATTCTCATGGTTCCATCCTTTTTTTTGACAATCACTAGAGGGGCCGCCCAGGGGCTACAGCTGTCTCTTATTACCCTGGCCTGTTTCATCTCCCTCAGCATATCTTTTGCACATTGATAGTGAGCGGGCGGTATGGGTCTATATCTTTCTTTTATTGGGGGATGGTCACCGGTGGGGATTGTGTGTTCTACCCCTTCTATCCGTCCGAAGTCCAATGGGTGTTTACTGAAGACTTGTTCATATTCCGTCACTAGCCTATACACCCCTTATTTTTGATGGGTAGGTGTTGAACTTATGCCCACGTGTAGCTGTTGGCACCAATCCTCCAATTCTCCGTCTGAGCCGTTGCCTTCCACCTGACAGGTTGGTTCTAAGGGCTCAATGGTTGTGATGGCATTGTTGTCAACAGTATATAGCTTTGCCACTGTAGCATACCTTGGCAAAGTGACCTCTTCCTCTCCACAGTTCAAAAGTCGTACCGACACTCGTCCCCGGTGTACCTCGACTACCCCTCGTGCTGTGAGTATAGTGGGCCTGCTGTCGGTGTACACTGGTTCTATTAAGGCTTGATAATCTCATCCCTTAGTACCAATGGCTGCTCTACACCATACCAGCATTTCTGTTTTTGGTGGGATTACAATAGACGTTGGATCACTTACCCTCACACTGCCGATTTCTCCACCTGCAACTTCTACCTGTTGCCTTAACATCAATACTTTTATTTCCCTTTGGAGAACTCTCTGCTGGCAGGATTGGGCAGTTTCAGCAATTTGCTGTAAGACAGAAATGACTTCGGAAAAGCAGTTCTCTAACACATTCATTCCTATCAATACAGTTGGTTCACAGTTCCGCCGGTCAACATCAACAACAATTATACCCTGTTTCTGCAATTCTACTTTACCAATCTTTATGGTCATCTCCCTGAATCCTAGTTTCGGTACCAACTTACCATTACTAGCCCATATATCTAGTTCAACATCAGAGGGCCCTTTATCAATATCTGCATCAGCCCAGTACCTCTTATAAAGGATATACGGTATAGATGAAATCTGGGAACCTGTGTCCAGCAAAGCGTTGAGGGGAATTCCGTCCAGCACGATAGGGATAATGGGTCGTCCTCCGATGTACCTGTCGTGCCAGGGTGTTGGGCCTTGAAAGTTCATTCCTGCGAAGCGGCCCGCATTCCCAGGGGATTCCCGTTTAAATCACAATCTCGTGCAAAGTGTCCTGGCTGCTGGCAACGGCGGCAAATGGGCTGTCCATCCGGTTGGTAGCGGTCGCGGGGTCGTCCTCTCCATGTCGGGTATCTCCGGGGTCTCATCCATGGAACATCCTCTCTACGGTTTGCCAACTCCATCTTGGGTCCTCTCATCTCCTGCATGGTTTTAGCCATTGAAGCAACAACATCAGTTAAAGAGTCAAGCTTTTGTTGAAGAGCCTCAATAGTACTGGGCCCCAGGGGCTTAGCAATGGCCCCGGACATAGCTGATGTCACTGGCACTCCCTGTTGTTGAGGTGCCTCTGCCATGGGTTGCGCAGGATCCTGATCTCGAGGTGCCTCTGCCAGCTGGAGACGTATAGCGCTCTCCTTTAATTGGGCAAATGTCAATTCAGGGTTCTTAAAAACAAGCATGCTCACATGCCCCCGGTGAGAAGGGGTGTAGAGTCCCTCAACAAATTGATCTCTTAGCAGTTTATCCGCTCCGGTGTTAAAAATGGGTTCAGCCAGTGTAAGTGATTTAAGGGCTTCCTGCAGGTTTAAGGCAAAGTCTCTCACGCCCTCATTAGCTTTTTGTTTGCAATTAAAGAATCGTATTTTAGCTTTGCTGCTGGCAGTAGTTTCAAATGTAGCTTTTAATCCAGCAAATATGCGTTCAACAGTGCCTTTTAGATCAGCTGCCCATGCTGTGACTTCTCGCTTAGCATGGCCACTTAACTGCATCATCAGGAGACTAACACGCTGAACTTCACCCACGGGGAACATGTCAAAATGGGCCAGCATCTTTTCTCTGAAATTGTCAAGGGTATTAGGCTCACCTTCATACATTGGAAGCCACGGGCCACCCGGGGTATATGGCATCAGCACCGGCATGATGGGCGCCACTCCTTGCACCGCTGCGCTGCCGGACTCTCTATTGACACTCTGTCTTTCAGCTGCATTAGCGTTGCCGGGTGCTGCGACGTCTCCGTGCTGCGACATACTGTGCCCCCTTAGTTAATCCGGACCCTTCCGGTCCTCCGCTTCCGTCGGGATAGTGTAGATTCGTTCCGCTGTGCAGCAGGATTGGTTTCCCCTTGCTCTGATGTCAGAGCGCTCAGCTTGGTGCCACCCACAATGACACGCCCCCTGCTGCTCCCGCCCGCCACGCGCTCTGTAATGGCGGATTCTGAAGTTTTTCAGTCAGACTGGGGCTCAGGTAATGGCGTAGCCTAATTAACAGTCTCGTGCCTAACGGTTATGAGGTGATTACCTCAGGGGATGGCGGCCATCTTTACTCCATTATAACCAATGGGGAAAAGTCACTTTCAATAGTTTTCAATGGGGAACGGAATTTTCTTTAATAAAGTCAATTTTCACGATTTTTCACCCAAGTTTTCAAAGTTTTGGGCTCCAATCACGGCACACAATACCCGGTATATGGGCTGGCTCGATCCTGTTCGTGATGCCAATTGTGACGCCCAGGAGACCGGGGTACCCAGCACCGGACCAATGGGGTCTGTCTCTTGAGGGGTATGTCACGGGTGGCTTGAACCGGTGCTGTGGCCTCAGGCAATGCAAAGTGTAAGGGTATCGTGAGGGAACAGGCACTTACTTGATCAGCAGCAGGTTCTCCCAGCGGTGATGATCCCGATCCTAGATAGATGGCTATTGTCCAAATGAAAGACTGAGGCACTG
Organism: Ranitomeya imitator; assembly: GCF_032444005.1. Lineage (NCBI taxonomy): Eukaryota > Metazoa > Chordata > Amphibia > Anura > Dendrobatidae > Ranitomeya > Ranitomeya imitator. Next base: position 52,658,421 of record NC_091289.1, on the reverse strand, counting down.
AAACATTTAACCAGTTTACTTCAATATAAAGGGATTTACAACCAGTCCTGTCACCGGAGTCTGTATGGGAACTCTGAGTTACTTTGACCCTGCCGGGGTCTTCGCCTCTTATTGTACGCAGTTTCTGTATGGCCCTGCTGCTGTATGTGAACTGGCTGCCAGCCCAATCTGTCCCCTCCGGGTCCTGGTTCGACGGGCAACCCGAGTCCTTTTATCGGCTTACCCCCTCCAGGAGTACCGCTGAACTCTGTGTCTGTTGCTGCGTCCGGCCCTAGTGAAGCTGATATCACCTCACGCTTTTCCGGTTGCTGTATTATATATAATGAATACAGCCACGGATCCGGTATCCGTCTTTGCGCCTGTTCTGGGTAGTGATTAATGCTACCCGGTTCTCACAATGTCCTTTTTCTCTATCCCTCTTCTCCTCAGGCCGGTGATTTGGGCCTGGAAACCGTCATAGGGCTGTTAGAAATTCAGCTGTATGACCTCTCACTTTCAGCTCCTTAGCCCAACTGCCAGTTCTTTTCTCAGACCAGAATGGATCAAGGGGAGTCTCTGGAGCTCCCCCTTCTGGCCGGAGGTGGTAGTGCAGTCTTGCTATTTTAGTATTTGTATTTAGTGTCAGTAACTATTTTTGTGGCAAATACCCCTAGGGGTGCCACATTTACGATGTGATTTATTTGAGTTTTTGAAGTGACTTATAGCCTGTGTTTCTGCTAGGACTATGACAACATTAGACAGGACTGCTCTATTATGGGTATACCTTGGCGATTGGTGGAGCAGCTTAACATACTTTTTTTTGCAAAAAAAACGTATTAACTAAATACCCTGTATTTTTTCATTTTTTGACTTTTTACAACAGAGAATTTTTTGACCTCTCTGTGCACTTTTGTGTTTTCTCATTCTCTTATACAGAGGTATCTCAGCCCAGAAGCAGGAAGTCTCATAGAGCTGTCAAAATAGTAAGATAGTGGAGAGCAAACTCCAAGCGACGATTACAGAAACTTACCTTTCCTAATTATATATATTTTAACATTTACATTTTGGTTCCTTTTAACTTTATTAAGTTTCCAACATACAGAGCTGCTCAAGATTACTATGCCTTACACCCTTATTTTATTGCACTGCATTTATTAGTAGGTTTGGTCACAGAGTAATTGGAACGACATTGAACATATCAGGCATGCTGTTGTAGGAATGCCTTGAACAGGAATAAATGATATTATGGATTTTTTAACAATTTCTAGTTTAATAATTATATTTCTAGAGTAATACAGATTAATGGGTTAAACTATAATAATGTGTCGATGACATTTATTGCTGTTGGTACAGTCCGTGAGGCTTCTTATTTATTTATTATGATACCATTGTAATAATGTACAGTTTGCAAAGCCATGATTGCTCTACATGATTTTACTTGAATTTTTTCATAATAACGGGGTAATGGAAGTGCTACTTGTTTCCTTATCTTTAGAAAAAATTTTTAAGAATATTATTTTTGTGATAATTGCTCTTCAATCATAATATTAGAAATGTGTTAGACTTTTCGACATTGACATCAAGGTCAGCGAATGAAAGCACCCAGGTCAAAAAAGGAAACGGGAGACTCAACAGATAAATGGAAAATTTATTTCGGGTAAACACTAAGCACAAAGAAGAAATAAATATTTTTTCATGCTGCATTACATGGGTGAAAGCAGAGATTTCTCAATAACCCATCTGACCTGAACCATGGCCACTTTCTTCATCTTGTTTTATTATTAGTCAAACTAGGCAAGTTTGTGTTGTTTTGAGAGGATATCTCTTGCCAGAGCTCATGATAATTATATTCTCTGTTTGTGTCGTTTCCTTTTTGCTGACTGATGACAATATTGAAGTCCCCTGCAGAGAGTGTCTGGGAAAATGAAATGGCATTTATCTCTGATTTATTAAAGTAAAGATCTGTAAAGAATAGGAAAAAATGGTAAGTGACCTTGTAAATGTTAGGTTAGTGACAGAAAATTTAGGAGGTGTTAGATGAGGATGTGAGTGGTAGGAAAGGGATGATAGGTGACACAAAATATTTCATATGAGACACAGTGAAAACCTGACCTCGAGTGATCTGACAAGATTGCTTGGTTTGTAGATTCAGTTCAGTGAGAGAGCAGAAAGAAATGGCAGGGGGGGGGGGGGAAGGTTGTCTGCAATTTATCTCCTTTTTAGTGTATTTTAAAATGTTGCTTTATTTTCTTCATGTATGACATACAGAGTTAATTTATGTCATATTCACAGGATAGGCTATAAGCATCGTTATAAAGGTGAGTCTACTTCGGTCTATAATATGGGTCCCAAGTCCACAATTTTGTGATGATTATGAACAAAAAGTTGGCTGCACATAATCAGCTCTCTTGATCTACTTATGTAGGGGTCTTAAAGTTGAAATCCTAATGACGAGAACTGTGCATGCACGGTCGTCACTCCATTCACTTGAACCACAAGATAAGGTGTCAGGTACCACATTGCCACAGGAGCCTAAAGTGATTGTCCACTACTCAAAGAACCCTTTCTCAATCCCTATGTTCCCTCCTTGTGAAATAATAACACCTATATTCACCACCACCGGTGTCGGCACCGTTCCAGTGGTATAGTCACCACTGGTGATGAGCGAATATACTCGTTACTCGAGATTTCCCGAGCACGCTCAGGGTCCTCCGAGTATTTTTTAGTGCTCGGAGATTTAGTTTTCATCACCTCAGCTGAATGATTTACAGCTATTAGCCAGGCTAAGTACATGTAATCAAGCAGGCTAGTGTAATGTGCTGCTGCAGTGCAGTATAGAGCAACCTCCACCAGGGGGTGCTGGTTAAGGAAAAGAGATTGTACACACAGCGCAGCAACGCTGAACAACAACACAGGTGTCACAGGTAATGAAAGAGATGTCAGACAAGCCAAGATCATACACAGAGATAGCAGCGCAGTACAGAAGGGGCGAGCAGAGAATAGTCGGGGACAAGCAAGAAGTCAGAGCCTACCGGGAACGTGGTAACCAAAACGTGAGACGTAAGACGGAGTCGGGGTACAAGCCAGAGGTCAGATCAAGTCATAAACGGGTTCAGGCAGTCAGAGGCAAAAGGAACACTAGTACAAGTATCCAGGTGCTCAAACCATGCAGCATGAACTATAGCTGACACTGGCCCACAGGCTGCAGAGGGCTTAAATAGCTCAGCCAGCTTCAAAGTGAGGCAGAGCTGATTGGCTGCAGGGATTGTATGACATAAAATGTCACGCGATCCCTTGGAGAGCTTGGAGAGCCAGTGTTGACACTGCTGGAACGGCGCCGACAACGGAGGTGAGCATGAATCTAATGACAGATTTTGTTTAAATTATTGCTGCCAACTCCTTCTATATTGACAATAGTTTTCAATGTGCAAATCGTGACTGAGCTTCAAATTTCCATTTGTAAACATCTCCTATAATTTAAATTAAGTTACCGTAGTATTAAATAACTATAGATTTATTAACTTTTTGGAGAATAAAACACAGTGAGAGTCGGATATCGTAACTCGTTGGGATCAGGATCAGGAAAAAAGAGCTCTTATGGTTTATGCTTTATAGTTGCACATATACTCCATATTATTCTCATCCATCTGTTGAACTTGCTGGACTTGTGTCTTTTTTTAACGATTTTAACTATGTGCCTATTCAAACCAATGAGTGACCTGTAATTGGTCCTCTGCTTCTGGAGATCTACTCAAAGCATTAATGCCGAACACCAATTATAAGGCTCTCATGGAGCAGTACTTAATTCATGCTTGTATCACAAAGGTTTTTCCTAAGTAGTCTCCAACTTATTTGAGAGAGTGCAGGTTTAAAGGGGTTGTCTTGTGAAAACAAGTTATCTGGAGGAAAGGATTGGTCTCTCTACTGGAACACAAAATTTTTACCTTAACGTTGTACTTTGATCTCTGTGATAAAATGAAGCGGCAGATCAGATGATTCACCACGACTCCTTTTATTTTCTATGGGACTGTCAAGAAAATCCTGAGTGCAGCACTCAGCAGTCCCATAGAAAATAAGTGAAGTGGTCAAGTGCCCAATTCTGTCTATCAATGCAGATTCAAGCAGTTGGACCACCACTGATCAACAAGTTATCACCTATCGCATAGGTAGGTGATAACTTGTTTTCACCAGACAACCTCTTTAAGTTACCTTCTTTAAAGTGGTATACCCATCTCCAAGATCCTATCTCAATATGTAGTAACTCTAATAATAATATCAAATACCTCCAATTAGAAATGTATTATAGTTCTTCTGATAAGCTGTGTCGTTCTCCCCATGTGCAGGTTACTGCAGTAGCTTAGGTATCTATGGTTACGACCACTCATATAGTGACAGATATAGTGACAGATAGTCACATTGTCACAGATAGTGACAGTGAATTTTGTATGTACAACATACACATAGCCACCAGTAAGTCACAAGTTGACATATGCAGTATAACAGAATGTCCGTGCTAGTAAGCAGACAAGTGCAATGAGCTAGGAACATGAACAGAAGCTAATCTCCCATGTCCTCCCTTTTCCTGTGCGCTGTTCCATTTACCTGGCGCAGAATGAGACAAGCTCATACAATCAGACTTTGTTTATCCATCCTTAGACTGCATTACTTGTAAAATGTTCTGTTTTATGTACTGTACTCTTGCTATGTAAATTTTCTAAATAGCTGAATTGATTAGACTTCTATTCTACCTTTAACTGAAAATTGGAGATCAACATTTTTGTTTAGTCAGAGAATCCAATAAGCAATTCTCTTAAACATTGAAAAGCAGATAAACTAATACGACACAAAACATCTTTGGATAAAACTAATACACTGTATTATACCTACTGTATGACACTATGGCAGGCCAGGCAAATTACATAACTGTAGACTAAACGCAACATCAACACCGGAAGTCAATAGGAGAATAGCAATGGGTAAATCAACAAGGAAGTCACTGGACAAGGTCTTCAAATCGAGGGACATTCCACTGATGATGAAGACACAGCTCGCTCATACTTTGGTCTTTTCTGTGGTAATATATGGATTCGAAACCTGGACGATAAAGAAACAAGACAGAAGAAGAATCAACACCTCCAAATTGTGGTGGTGGAGAAGGATGTTATCAATACCATGGATGGCAAGAAGAACAAACAAATCAATTTTGAAACAAATCAAGCCAGACATGTCACTTGTAGCAAGGATCTCCAAGATACGACTTGCCTACTTTGGGAAAATTGGATTCTTGCTTACTGTACGGTAGTGCCGTTATATGGGACAAGGTGGAGCTCCTGAAGAATTGTGCTGGGTTGCGGTGTAGGTAGAGGAACTAACTGAGGCAGAACTGAGTGAGATTAGGAAGGAACAAAAGAATATGTATGAAGATGTTCTATCTGTTATGGGAAACGTCCATAAAGATTTGCACCCGCTATCCTCTGTACATACTGTTCCCTACGTTATTGTTCAGTACAAGACAGCTTATTTTTGAGTGGTGTCTCCCTCATTGAAATTTATAACATCCCTTCATGGCCAGGCGAAGTCACCAGGATCATGTGGTCTGCAAGGGCGTAGCTCCCCTACAGCTAAAGTCCACACAAACAGCCAGGGCCCCCATTTTACTGTAGCATGCCGGGCGTACAACACGAGTACCAAACTCATGGCTACCGCCCCACACTACGTTAGAGATACCAAAGATAAAAAGAAAATTTAGGGCCCTGCACTAGGTATACACATTTATCAGACTTACTTGGAGTGTTCCTTAAATGTTCCAAGATTTGAATAAGTGCACTGCAATTTGCTCAATTATAGCAGAGGAGACTTTGAACCATTTAAGGCATCAAGTTCCTTGTCTTCTTCAACTTTTGTACTTCTGGTAGTCATGCAACTGTCGTTAGAGGGGTTGTGCAAGCTTGGTAATCAAGTTTGCAGTCACTCCATTAGACTTCAGACTTGTAAATACTAACAGCATGCACAGTTCACCCAGTCAGGACTCCCCGATGCTGGGAGCGGCCGGGAGCGGGAGGACGCTTGACTGCAAGTATGTGACTGCGTGGCCTCACACAATAGAAGTGAATTCAGACACGTCTAGTCAGAATGTGGTTGAAAAATGTGCAAATTGCATATTTGCGGTCACATGTGTTAGGAGTCGAGTTTCCTCTGCTGCACAGGGGGAATCTCGATCCGTCTCCGCTGCGGTCTCCCATTCTCCTCCAGCCGCAGTGGAGCCTGCTCAGCAGGGACGTCGATCCCAGCGTCTCGCTCAGTCTGACTCTGTGAGAAGAGTTACTGCTGCTTCTCCAGCTTCTGCCTTTAAAGCCAATACTGGTCAGCAGCGAGTGGACTTCTCTGGGACTAAGTCCTTGTCTGCGCACAATGAGCATGCCCAGGGCAAGATCTCCCGTTGGAGATCGAGGGTCATGTGCTCAGACTCTGCAGCGCATTCTATTGGTCCTCTTGGCAGGTCTTGGAAGGGCAAAGTTTCTGTGGCCGCTTCCTGTCCTGCAGCTATATAAACTGCGCATGACCGCACGGCCATGCGCTAGTGTACAACTTTATACGTGTGTTTGTTGTGAGTGCAAGTCGTCCTTTAAATACCCCTACCCTACTGTATGATTGTTCGCGTATGGTGTATGGCTGCTATCTAGCGCCCGACTTAACACTCAACGTGTCACACACGTGTCAGCGTCCTCTGCTGTGACCGCCAGTGCGGCGCCACGCGCCTGTGTGCGCTTCCTGACCCATGTCTGGGTACCTAGTGGTGCCTGCCAGCACGGCACAGTTTGCACTTCGGTGCCTCTATTGTATATACTTTTCACACCCAGTTGTGGTGTAGTGCCAGCAAGGGTCTAATCGGACTACTATCCCTGTTGGGGTCTAGTTCGCTGACCACTTGCTCGCGCTCTATGTGCGGTACCGCGATCCTGTGACGCAACAGGATCGCTTTCTTCACGCTGGGTGAGGTTTAACCCACGCGTGTATACTTATGAGTACCGCCATATCGTCTGTCATGTCCTAGCAGCAGGTTTCACCTGCACGGTGGACCCCGGACTGCGAACGCATCCATTACATCTCTCTTGGTGCATTCCGCCAGTCCTAACAACATGACCGCCCACTCCCGCTATTCCACAAAGTGAAAAAACCCTAATTGTTTCAACCATTTCAATAAAAAAAATGCAAGTGTAATTTTCACCCGCCCTGAAGCAGGGCATATCAGTGCAACATCTTATGTACCCCAAAATGTCTATTAAAACTGTTACCTCACCACAAAAAAAGGATTCAAAATTCAAGCAGTTCTCTTTTTAGAAAAATAAAAACTTTATGGGTCTCTGAAAATGGGGACAGAAACTACATTTTTTTGCAGACTTCTGCATTTTTTTCACTACATAAATTAAGGAAAAAAAATTCCAGTTTAATGTTGCAGTAATCGTACTGACCTGGATAATAATATTACCAGATCATTATTACCATATAATAACAGCTATAAAAACAAAACCACAAAAAAACAATAGAAGTTTTTATTTTTCACCATTTCTTTCGACTTGGACTTTTATACCCATTTGTTAGTATGTTATATGGTAAAATAAATGGTGTTAATCAAAATGACAGCTCGATCTGCTAAAAGAGCCCTCATGTGGTTATGTTGATGGAAAAATAAAAACTTGTGCCATTTGGGAAAAAAAAAAAGGAAGGAAAAAAACGAAAGCACAAAAATTTAAAAGGGCCAGATACTTGAGTGTTAAAACAAGAAAAACAGATCTAAAGCCACTGAAGCGGCAAACTTTGCGAAAACCCAAATTTGCATCAGTTTCAAAACTTTTGGCCACAAAGGTATGTGATGAAGCAAGAGCATTAACCTTAGAAAATGTTATAGCGTGCTTCTGATCAGCCTTTTCCGGTCTCACAAGGACAACCTAACCCTTCCATAGGCCAGAACCATAGCTGTTACACGCATGGATGTAAAATTTATTGAGAACCATTTGATTAAAAAAAAAACATGTTAAATTAAATGCTGTTTTTATTTTTCATGATGACCATTGGGATGTTCTATCAATTAATCCCACTTTTATTAAGACATCTCATTCAAAATTGAGCAGTCTACATAATTCAGAGAGCAGTCCCCGAAGAATTCAACATTCATTATTCGTAAGGCAACATAATCACATGGATAAGGCACAGTGAAAGGGGCAGAGTTAAATGTGACTCACACGGTGACAGGCCTAAATAATACATGCAGAAAAATACAACGCGGAATTACTTGAATCACCGTAGTAACACAGAAAAGACTCGCTAAAAGGTTATGTCCACATTAACTGTATATCTTCAAAATGTTAAATGTGCGAGCCAGACATCTTTCGCTATTGATACAGAAGATCTCATGTGGATTTGACATTAACGCCATAGCAACATGCACTCAATCCTGAAACAAGAGGTCAGACATTTTGTAAATTTGGAAACAGCGCAAGGTAATTACAATAATAGCTTAATCTACAATCTCAGTGTTGAGCTGAGGAAAAAAGGTGAGAAACTGTGACTTCTTGGACACAGAGGTGATGGAGGACTCGATAGCGATCGCCTGACATATGCTAAATAATATACTTGATGCTTATTACAAATAATTGAGGCTGGTATTGCTTCAGTATCCCCTGATGAAGCAATAAGCGAAACGCACGTCGGGGTACTGGGCAGTGAGTCTGAAGAAGTCTACTGGTATGGCATTTTGGTGGGTATTATACCTAAGGTTTTTATAGATTGGTTGCCTACGCTTAAGGCCACGTTCAGTATTTGGTCAGTATTTTACAGCATTTTACATCAGTATGTATAAGCCCAAACCAGGAGTGGGTGATAAATACAGAAGTGGTGCATATGTTTCTATTATACTTTTCCTCTGATTGTTCCACTCCTGATTTTGACTTACAAATACTGGGCTAAAAAACTGACTAAATACTAGCGGTTAGCTATAGTTCTGTGATAGGTGATGATGTATTTATAATGATGGATGTGAAAGTACTTGTTGTTTAATATTCTTTTCATCAATCTAATTAATTGTTATACTTATTATAAATATATTTCATATCATGTTATCACTATTATATAAACTCACTGCCCTAATAGTTTTTCTAATGAGTTTTTTTTAAATAATTTCTTGGCTGTTTTTATGCTTATAGCGTTGGCATATTTATCATAATTACAGCGTTATAGTGGTTGCTGTATATTAACTGATACTATGTACTGTTACCATATTAAAGTAGTACTGTATATCGGATTACAAGAAGCACATTTTCCCCCAAAATTTTTGGGGAAAATGGGGGTCGTCTTATAATGCGGATATACCTTACCGGCTGCGGTGGAGAAGGGTCCCAGGGTCGCTGCTGGAGGAGGCAAGAGTGGAGCATTGCTGCCGGCTGCAGGCTGGGATGAGGAGGTGTTCGGATGTGCGCCGCTGCCGGCGTTTGGTGGTGCGGGGCTCTGTCGACATCTTGTGAAAGTCCAGAGACCCTGCACTTACATGGTTTACTATGCGGTGGACTCCGGCAAAATGGCTGGATGGTATCTCTGGTTTCGGCAGCCATATGCATACTCCCAACCACATTGTCACTGGACTTGTGTAGCCTCACTCAATTCACTTGTATTGAGCGAGGCAGCGTACAGTATGTTTAGTATATTTCTGTCCAACCACTACACTGATAATGCCATCCTGTGCCAGTCATTGCACTGGTTGCCCATCTGCTACAGAGTACAATTTAAACTTGTCACTCTCACCCACAAAGCTCTGCACAGTTCTGCATCACCCTTTATCTTATCCCCATCTCTGTCTACCATCCTTCTAAAGCTTTCCAGTCTACTAATCTACTAATGACCTAAAAGTAACATGCTCATACGCCATTTCCAGAACTTCTCTCATGCTGCCCAAGTTTTCTCCAATACACTACCCTGGACAATCCAGTAAGTTCCCAGTATTCATAGTTTAAAGGGTGCCCTAAAAATACATTTCTATAGACTGGCCCATTACTTCATCTCACTATTCCCTGTTCTCACCTCCTAAATTTGACCCATAATCTAGTCCCTCCTATCATCTGTTTCTACAACGTCAATAGCATTTTGTCTCTGTATTGGTATGTGTTGAATTATATGTTTCTCTGTAATGTCTTATTTTGTTTGTTCATGTCTCCTGTTGGTGCTGTAAATTATTATTATTTATTATAAACTACGGATTGCTGATTTTTGGTGTTTATTGGAATTTGGGTAACAGCCTGATATAATTGCATATGTTTTTTTCTGCATTTCTTCAGTTCATGTTCATTCATCAATTGCAGTATCTACACCTACTTTTTTTTTTTTATATCCTGCAAAATATTTCCAGCTGCTGAGGATTACTTCTTACTGTGTTGTGTACATGGCACTCATTAAAAGTGACAATCTCCTTCTGTCGTCTCTGTGGGGAGCCTATAAAAGTCGGCCATCCACCCCACTACCTTCAGGGCCGCATACTTCTCATGCAGCAGCAAACACTGCAGCTTCGGTTTAAAGACATCCCTGAAAAGTTATATACAGATAAGCCGCAAGCTGAAGAGTTGGAAGCTTGCATGTAGTTGAAAATATAGAAGCTGACAACTGGTTGATTGATATAGATGACTGCTCCAGTTTTCCTGTTCACATCTATCCATCAGTCTATTTTATTGTTTCCTTCAACAGTGGCAGAAATATATTGGTCAACGTTTAAACTTAAGTGGCTTCATCTTAGCCCGTTTGTAAAGCAAAGCCAACTATAAAACTGTGCTGTTTTATATTTATGATTGCATTTCAATTTTTTGATAAAGCTGTCACTGGCTAGATCACTGCCATTAACTATTACACTGGCTAAAGTTATGATTCTTATTGGAGAGTTGAAAGTGGGTGTGCTGGGCCCTTACAAATATCAAACTGTTACTACATGGACCCTCACTGCTTCTAGTTGAGCTGTACAGAACTATACTAATGCCAGTGTAAGAAGATAGACCGGACCGGGGGTACCTCTCTTGCGCTGGGTCCGGAACTGTTGGGGCTGTCACCAATGTTGCCGGGGGGAAAGCTTTCTTACCAGGACAGACCTTTATTCTTGACAGCAGGGGGCGTGATGAGCATAAAAGGCCCTGAGCGTGGGAAAGAGAGGGAAGACTTGACGGGAAGACAGAGCACGCAGCAGAGGAAGTTTAGTGCTCCGACCCCTAATCATTGTGAGAGTGCAGGCATGGGCGATAGATTCTTTGTGTCCAGGTACCCTCACTGTGGACAAACACTACGCATGTACCGCCTAAGACAGACCGGGTGACTCCTCTAGAACTGTCATTCCTCACCCTTGTACTACTGCCGAACTGAGTCACTCTGACAGTGCTATAGACTGTGCTGCATACTGCACAACCAACCTCCGATCTGGGACCCCACTAGTACAAGGATGACTCACCGCCAGTGCCAGGACCCGGATCTTCAGCTTCTCCAGGATGAAACCGGAGTCATCACGCGCCAGTTGCATAGGCGCCACCATTGGAACTCAAGTCTCTGCAGCCAGGAAGCGGCGGACTGATAAGTTAACACTTTTGACTGATAAGTTAAACCTTTTATGAACAGTTGCTTTATCTGTTATCTCCTCCCGCACTCATTTTGTGCTAATACTACCTCCTATACCCCATGGTTAACCCATTACCTCCCTGCGTGGAGTATACCACTGTGAATAAACTGGTTAACTATTGTTCTGCCTCCTATCCGTTACTGCATCCCGACATCTGCCTTCCACACTAGGTTGATGTGATATGTTGTTATACAGTATGTGATGCAGTGTTTAATACTATGCCATGTTTTTATATGTACAGTATGCTGCAACAACCATGTGACAGATGAAGTGAAGTGCTGCATTCATGATGCTCCTCCTGAGCATGTGGATACCCCATATGAAGGAGAAAACCACTGTTTGGGCGCATGGCAGAGCTCGGACGGGAAGGAGCGCCATTTGACTTTTTGAATGCAAAATTTGCTGGCACAATTGGCAGATGCCATGTCGCATTTAAAGAGCCTCTGATGTGTCTAAACAGTGAATATCTCCCACAAGTGACACCATTTTGGAAACTAGATCCCTTAGGGAACTGATCTAGATGTGTAGTTAGCATATTGAATCCCCAGATGCTTCACAGAAGTTTATAACGTTGAGCTGTGAAAATAATAAAATCACATTTTCCTCACAAAAATGTCATTTTAGCCCCAGATCTTGCATTTTCTTAAGGGTAACAGGAGAAATTACACCATACAATTTGTAGTGCAATTTCTCCTGAGTACACTGATACCCCATATTAGTGAGAAAACGTCTGTTTGGGTGCACGGTAGGGCTCAGAAGGGAAGGAGCGTCATTTGATTTTTTGAATGTAACATTTCCTGAAATCATTAGCGGACATCATGACCCATTTGGAGAGCCCCTGATGAGCTTAAACAGTGGAAACCCCCCACAAGTGATCCCATTTTCATAAGGGTAACTGAGAAATTGCAAAATTTGTTGTGCAATTTCTCCTGAGTACACTGATACCCCATAAGTGGGGGAATACTACTTTTGAGGTACAACGCAAAGCTCAGAAGGAAAGAGGCGCCATATTGGAGTTCAGATTTTGCTGAAATGGTTTGAGGGGGCCATGTCACATTGGTAGAGCCCCTGAGGTGCCAGAACAACAGAAACCCCCTATATGTGTACTCATTTTATAAACTACACTCCCCAATGAATTCACCTAGGGATGCAGTGATCATATTGAGACCACATGTGCCTCACAGAGTTGTATACCATTGAGTGGTAAAGAAAGAATAAATTACATTTTTACCACTAAAATGTTGCTTTAGCTTCAAGTTTTTAATTTTTCTAAGGGTTAGTAGAAATTTTTTTTACAACAAACTGAGGTCCATTTTTTCATGCGTGCGCCAATACTCTACAAGTGTAATCGGGAAATAATTTTCAGGCACAGTGCAAAGCTCAGAAGGCAAGGAGCACCAGATATTACTGTTATGGTTTGCAGATGCCATGACCCACTGGGAGAGCCCTTAAGGTCTTTTATTTTTTTTTTTATATTTTTACAATTATTTAAAAATATATATTTTTTAACTTTTTCGCTTTGTCCCACTATGGGACTATCATTCCTTTTGCAGGCTGATCGCTTGTATAGTATGGGGATGCAGCAGCAAAGGATTGGACAAAAATGGACATGCTGGATCCTTATCTCCCCCAGACAATGATCAGTTAGAGGTCCCCATACACATTAGACTGTCAGCAGAACCTGACGATATCGTCGGGTTTGGCCAAATGTAGTCTAATGTGTATGGGGGTATTAACTACTATCTGAAGGGTCTGGGCACTTTCATGGTATGTGCACACAACCTCTGTTAGCGAATTTGAGAATCCCTTGAGTTTTTCAGAAGGAAGATGCTTCAGGACCAGTCATCACTGTGCTGAAATGACTTTTTTTTTGCATCTTTTAGGCTGTCTTTTCTGGCATATTTTAGCCACTGGTCACTTTCTTTAAACTGCTTCATGTCTTAAGAGTCCTGAAGCGGTTAAAACACCCTCAAAAGACTGAATACATAAATAGCTAATAATTTTTACATTGTAGTGTATTTAGCGCTTTTTCAGGCAGGTTATAGAATGGATCTAGGGTGTTTCCACAGGCCGGATTACATCCGGATTAGCTGCAGATTGAATGCTGCGTACAACCACTGCATTCAACCTCAGCGTCCAGATGTTACAGCATAGTGGAGGGGATTTTATGAAATCCCATCTCAACTATGCTTGCGAACACACATCCGGCGGCCCTGCGTTTACGGACATGCAGCGCGTCTTTTTAGAACGCAGCATGTCTGTTTACCTTGCGGCAACACTCCGTCCAAAGTGCCGTCATTCCGGACCGTGGACACGCACCCTTAGTATGACTGATCAGGAGGGAGTATGACACCTTAAAGTACCTCGTGCAGCATCATTGCCAAATACAAACCTGCATACTGATCTAGACAGTTACTAATACAGAGAGAGGGCGAGAATTGTTACAACAAAGGGAAGCATAGCCGATGCTTTTTCCTGTGAATAAAGAGTTTGTCCACCAAATGGGTGGAGTTAGACGCCAATAAGGGTGAGGATTAGATGCAGCAGAGTTGTGCATGGAGGCTTCTTTTTGACTGAAGATTACCACACAAGATTTGTCTAATGTGTGAAGAGAATTATCACAAGCCAAATGCATGTGCCTGTGTGTGAAGAACTGTAATGTGGTAACTGGTGAATAGAGTTTAAGTGAGAAAGTTGCCAGCTAAAGAGCTGCTGCCAGGGGTACCACTGCCAGGAGAGGTGAGCATGAGAAGGGGTCATTTCCAGCACTGTGAAAGTATGTTGTTCAGTGCTGTGTAAGTATCAAAAAGATTTAGTCTCTATAAAGGAAGTCCTTCTGAAGTGTTTGCCAGCAGACTAGTACAAGTAGGATCCTAGTTGTCTCCATTGTTTACTCATTGTATAGCAATTTTCCACTTCTGATCAAGCCTATTACTTTTTAAGTAGTCAATATACTCATCTAACTTGCTGCCTCTTAGTGAGAGAAATTCACTTGAACTGATGCTCGTGTCCATCTGGATTTCTTTTGCCTGAGTGGAGAAATAACTTTATCCAATGAGGGGTAGTGAATCCACATTACTTAAAAAGGCTTCCACACATAGCTCCTGATACCTCTTACAAACTTCCTCTATGCCAGTTCTTCTGTAAAGATACATGGTTTTTTTTATGCGACAAAGTCACTGGTAAAGTGCTGGAGTGGAGATACGTTTCACTGAGACTATTAGCTTCAGTGATTTGAAATCCAGAAGTTTGCTCCAGCACACTATGTGTTGAGAGGGGTTAACTAGCCATTTTAAGGGCTGAGTTTTTCAGAGCAACCATAGAGCAGGTGGGAGGTTGTCCACCTTATCTCCATCCGAGGATGTGGTGTGGAGTTTAAATTGACGGCCTTCTGAGGCATTCAGTGTTCGGTAAACCTAAGAGGGGAACTCCAGTGCTTTGTATCCGGACAAGGAAGTTGAACCAGTGGATGATGATTTTTCATGATCGAGCGGATCCCCACAACAACACGGACTATGCTTTATGTTATGGTTTGTTTTTCCTTATTTCATAAATGCCTTGTTTATATTTGCTAACTCTGCGCTGGCTTATGCACCAGTCCTAATAACCAGTGAGGGTCTTAAAGAGACATTGTTACTTTGTCTACCTCCGGGTGCAGCCTAGTGAGCCAATCTACCACAGTTGTTGGAGAATACGGGCAATTTCCCCAGGAAGCACGTGTGATTGCGGTGGGCAAACTGAATGTCCTGGGTGAAGGCGGCCACGAACAAGGAAGCAAAGCCAGACAGAAAGGAGGACCTGAAAGCACAGCAGCAGCAATAGGTGGCACATCAAGAGACAAGATGCAACAGATGCAAAAACAGAAGCAGCACCAGCAGCAACTCCAACAACAGCACCAGAGGCAACAAGACCAATCCTGAAGCCAGGAGGATGTCACATTGGCAGAGACACTGTCACTGACCCAGAAGCCACAGTGCCAAGAGCTGCTTTAATGGAACCGGAACTTGTTTTCTGAGTTCCCAAGATGTACGCATGGTTGTGGAGTATGAAATCCTGATGAAACCGCATGTGAAAGTCAACCAAAAGCCATATTGGGTTCCTGAATCTCGCCACAAGTTGATCTCCTAGGAGGTGAGGAAAATGTTGAGCCTGAGCAACATCAAGGAGTCAAACAGCTGCTGGTCCAGCCCCATTGTCCATGTGCTGAAGCCGGATGGAGAGTGGCATTTCTGTTATGAATACAGGAAGCTAAATAAGGTGTCCAACTTCAACACATATCCAATGCGCCGAGTCGATGAGCTCGATGAGAGGCTAAGGTCAGCCAGATCTATCACCACCCTGGAACTAATGAAAGGGTATTGGAAAATTTTCCTGTCCCCAAGTGTCAAAGAGAAGACGGCCTTTTCCATACCTGATGGGTGCTTTCAATACACCGGGATGCCGTTCGGTCTGCAGGGAGCCCCAATTACCTTCCAGAGGGTCATAGACTGGATCCTAGCCTCTCACAGAAAGTATGCCACAGCTTATTTAAACGACATTGTGATCTTCAGCCTGGATTGGGGAAGTCACCTGCAGAAGGTCTAGGTGGTATTGGATACAATGAAGAAGGCAGGGTTTACCATAAACCAAAAGAAGCGTGTCATTGGGAAAGAAAAGGCAAAATACTTGGACTACATGTTGGGAGGGGTGAAATAAAGCCACAAGTAAATAAATTGGAGGCAATTCAAAACTGTCTGCAACTGGTCTCCAAGAAGCAAGTTTGGGAGGTTCTGGAAATTGTGGAATATTATCAGCGATTTATCCTGAATTTCAGCATGATAGCCACCTCCCTGATGGATCTTTTTAAGGGTACAAAGGTATTGATGGCCAAATGGTACTCTGAAGTGGAGACGGCGTTCCAGGAGTTGAAGCTTGCCCTATGCATACAGCTAGTCTTGGTCACATCTGAATTCACAAAGGAGTTTGTGGTCCAGACGGACGCCTTCGAGGTCAGTTTGGGAGCTGTGTTGTCCCAGGAAATAAATGGGGATTAACATTCAGACCTATACCTAAGTAGGAAACTCTCCTCCTGTGAAAAGAACTATGCCATTGTAGAGAAAGAGTACTTGGCCATCAAATGGGCAATTGACATGCTGAGGTACTACTTGGTAGGCCGGAGGTTCAGGCAGATATCAGATCATGCACCTCTGAGATGGATGAAGGAAAGGAAGGGGAATAATGCCTGGGTGACTATGTGGTTTCTATCGCTCCAGGACATTAGTTTTCATATGAAGCACAGGCCTGGGAAACTACATGCTAACATAGAAGCCCTGCTTAGTGTTATGACCTGGTGGTTAGGAGCACCTGGAATGACCTGATAGTTAAACCTCATACAGGACGAGCTCTGGGATGTGGGAACTCTGCTGACCGCAAGCCCTAATCCTATCACACACACTAGAAATAGCCGTGGAGCGCTCCTGACCAGACCTAGGCGCCTCGTCACAGCCTAAGAACTATCTAGCCCTAGAGATAGAAAATAAAGCCTACCTTGCCTCAGAGAAATTCCCCAAAGGTAAAGGAAGCCCCCCACATATATTGACTGTGAGAAAAGATGAAAGTCACAAACGCAGAAATGAAAACAAGTTTCAGCAAAGGGAGGCCAGACTTACTAAATAGACAGATGATAGAAAAGGTAACTTTGCGATCAGCACAAAAACCTACAAAAGACCACGCAGAGTGTGCAAAAAAGACCTCCGCACCGACTCACGGTGGGGAGGGACCACTCTGCATCCCAGAGCTTCCAGCTAGCAAGACAAAATTATGATAACCAACTGGACAAGAAAACAGTGAACAAATAATGACTATCAGGAACTTAGCTTCTGCAGGAGAAGGCAGGTCACCAGAGAGATTCAGGAGCGAACTGAACAAATGCAAAAACATTGACAGCTGGCATGGAGTAACGATCTGAGAGGAGTTAAATAGAGCAGCCAACCAAAGGATAAACCACGTCACCTGTGTAAGGAACCTCAGAAGCCGCAGCTTCACTCATAGCCTCCAGAGGGAGCCCATAGACAGAACTCGCTGAAGTACCATTCACGACCACAGGAGGGAGCTCGACAACAGAATTCACAACAGTACCCCCCCCTTGAGGAGGGGTCACCGAACCCTCACCAGAGCCCCCAGGCCGATCAGGATGAGCCAAATGAAAGGCACGAACTAGATCGGCAGCATGAACATCAGAGGCAAAAACCCAGGAATTATCTTCCTGACCATAACCCTTCCACTTGACCAGGTACTGAAGTTTCCGTCTCGAAACACGAGAATCCAAAATCTTCTCCACCACATACTCCAACTCCCCCCCAACCAACACCGGGGCAGGGGGATCAATGGAGGGAACCACAGGAGCCACGTATCTCCGCAACAACGACCTATGGAACACATTATGGATGGCAAAAGAAGCTGGAAGGTCCAAACGAAATGACACAGGATTAAGAACTTCAGAAATCTTATAAGGCCCAATGAAACAAGGCTTAAACTTAGAAGAGGAAACCTTCATAGGAGCGTGACGAGATGACAACCAAACCCAATCCCCAACACAAAGTCGGGGACCAACACAACGCCGGCGGTTAGCGAAACGTTGAGCCTTCTCCTGGGACAATGTCAAATTGTCCATCACATGAGTCCAAATCCGCTGCAGCCTGTCCACCACCGCATCCACACCAGGACAGTCCAAAGGCTCAACCTGCCCTGAAGAGAAACGAGGATGGAAACCAGAATTACAGAAAAAAGGAGAAACTAATGTAGCCGAGCTGGCCCAATTATTGAGGGCGAACTCAGCCAAAGGCAAGAAGGACACCCAATCATCCTGATCAGCAGAAACAAAGCATCTCAGATATGTCTCCAAAGTCTGATTAGTTCGTTCGGTTTGGCCATTAGTCTGAGGATGGAAAGCCGAAGAAAAAGACAAATCAATGCCCATCTTAGCGCAAAAGGACCGCCAAAACCTCGAAACAAACTGGGAACCTCTGTCCGAGATGATGTTCTCTGGAATGCCATGCAAACGAACCACATGCTGGAAAAACAATGGCACCAAATCAGAGGAGGAAGGCAATTTAGATAAGGATACCAAATGGACCATCTTAGAGAAGCGATCACAAACCACCCAAATGACCGACATCCTTTGAGAAACAGGGAGATCTCAAATAAAATCCATGGAAATATGTGTCCAGGGCCTCTTCGGAATCGGCAAGGGCAAAAGCAACCCACTGGCACGAGAACAGCAGGGCTTAGCCCGAGCACAAGTCCTACAGGACTGCACAAAAGAACGCACATCCCGTGACAAAGAAGGCCACCAAAAGGATCTAGCCACCAAATCTCTGGTGCCAAAGATTCCAGGATGACCAGCCAACACTGAACAATGAATCTCAGAGATAACTCTACTAATCCATCTATCAGGGACAAACAGTTTCTCCGTAGGACAACGGTCAGGTCTATCAGCCTGAAACTTTTGCAGCACATGCCGCAAATCAGGGGAAATGGCAGACAAAATTACCCCTTCTTTAAGAATACCCGCCGGCTCCGGAACACCCGGAGAGTCAGGCACAAAACTCCTTGACAGGGCGTCAGCCTTCACATTCTTAGATCCCGGAAGGTATGAAACCACAAAATCAAAACGGGAGAAAAAGAGCGACCATCGAGCCTGTCTAGGATTCAACCGTTTGGCAGACTCGAGATAAGTTAAATTCTTGTGATCCGTCAAGACCACCACGCGATGTTTAGCTCCTTCAAGCCAATGTCGCCACTCCTCGAATGCCCACTTCATGGCCAACAACTCCCGATTGCCCACATCATAATTGCGCTCAGCAGGCGAGAATTTTCTAGAAAAGAAGGCACAGGGTTTCATCACCGAGCCATCAGAACTTCTTTGCGACAAAACAGCCCCTGCTCCAATTTCAGAAGCATCAACCTCAACCTGAAAAGGGAGCGAAACATCTGGCTGGCACAACACAGGGGCAGAAGCAAAACGTCGCTTCAACTCCTGAAAAGCCTCTACAGCCGTAGAGGACCAATTGACCACATCAGCACCTTTCTTGGTCAAATCAGTCAACGGTTTAGCAACACTGGAAAAGTTAGCGATGAAGCGACGATAAAAATTAGCAAAGCCCAGGAACTTCTGCAAGCTCTTCACAGATGTCGGTTGAGTCCAATCGTAAATGGCCTGAACTTTAACAGGGTCCATCTCGATAGTAGAAGGGGAAAAAAATGAAACCCAAAAATGAAACCTTCTGAACTCCAAAGAGACACTTTGACCCCTTCAGAAACAAGGAATTCGCACGAAGGACCTGGAACACCATTCTGACCTGCTTCACATGAGACTCCCAATCATCCGAAAAGACCAAAATGTCATCCAAATATACAATAATGAATCTATCCAGGTACTCTCGGAAGATGTCATGCATAAAGGACTGAAACACAGATGGAGCATTAGAAAGCCCGAATGGCATAACCAGGTACTCAAAATGGCCCTCGGGCGTATTAAATGCTGTTTTCCATTCATCACCCTGTTTAATTCGCACAAGATTATACGCACCACGCAGATCTATCTTTGTGAACCAACTAGCCCCCTTAATCCGAGCAAATAAATCAGACAGCAGCGGCAAAGGATACTGAAATTTGACTGTGATCTTATTAAGGAGGCGGTAATCAATACAAGGTCTCAAAGAACCATCCTTCTTTGCCACAAAAAAGGAACCCTGCTCCCAACGGTGATGACGACGGGCGAATATGACCCTTCTCCAAGGATTCCTTTATATAACTCCGCATAGCGGCGTGCTCTGGCACAGAAAAATTAAACAGACGGCCCTTAGGGAACTTACTACCAGGAATCAAATTAATAGCACAGTCGCAATCCCTATGAGGAGGTAGGGCACCGGATTTAGGCTCCTCAAATACATCCCGGTAATCTGATAAAAACTCAGGGACTTCAGAAGGAGTGGAAGGCGAAATTGACAGCAATGGAACATCACCATGTACCCCTTGACAACCCCAGCCGGACACAGACATAGATTTCCAATCCAACACTGGATTATAGACCTGTAGCCATGGCAACCCCAAAACGACCACATCATGCAGATTATGCAACACCAAAAAGCGAATATCCTCCTGATGTGCAGGAGCCATGCACATGGTCAATTGAGTCCAGTACTGAGGCTTATTCTTGGCCAAAGGCGTAGCATCAATTCCTCTCAATGGAATAGGATACTGCAAGGGCTCCAAGAAAAAACCACAGTGCCTGGCAAACTCCAAGTCCATCAAATTCAGGGCAGCGCCTGAATCCACAAATGCCATAACAGAATAGGATGACAAAGAGCAAATCAGAGTAACGGACAAAAGAAATTTAGACTGTACCGTACCAATGGTGGCAGACCTAGCGAACCGCTTAGTGCACTTAGGACAATCGGAGATAGCATGAGTGGAATCACCACAGTAAATGCACAGCCCATTCCGACGTCTGTGTTCTTGCCTTTCAGCTCTGGTCAAAGTCCTATCACACTGCATAGGCTCAGGCCTATGCTCAGAGAATACCGCCAGATGGTGCACAGCTTTGCGCTCACGCATGCGCCGATCAATCTGGATGGCCAAAGACATAGACTCATTCAGACCAGCAGGCGTGGGAAATCCCACCATGACATCCTTAAGGGCTTCAGAAAGACCCTTTCTGAAAATTACTGCCAGGGCACATTCATTCCACTGAGTAAGCACAGACCACTTTCTAAACTTCTGACAGTACACCTCCGCTTCATCCTGACCCTGACACAAAGCCAGCAAAATTTTCTCTGCCTGATCCACTGAATTTGGTTCATCATAAAGCAATCCAAGCGCCGGAAAAAACGCATCAACATCACGCAATGCAGGATCTCCTGGCGCAAGGGAAAATGCCCAGTCTTGAGGGTCACCACGCAACAAAGAAATAATGATTTTTACTTGTTGAGCGGGGTCACCAGAGGAGGGGGGTTTCAAAGCTAGAAACAGTTTACAATTATTTTTGAAATTCAAGAACCTAGATCTATCCCCAGAAAATAAGTCAGGGATAGGAATTCTAGGCTCTAACATAGGATTCTGAACCACAAAATCTTGAATGTTTTGTACCCTTGCAGTGAGATGATCCACACAAGAGGTCAGACCTTGAATGTCCATAGCTACACCTGTGTCCTGAACCACCCAAAGGTCTAGGGGAAAAGAAAAACAAAACACAGTGCAAAGAAAAAAAAATGGTCTCAGAAGTTCTCTTACCCCTCTATTGAGATGCATTAATACTTCGGGCCAGCTGTACTGTTATGACCTGGTGGTTAGGAGCACCTGGAATGACCTGATAGTTAAACCTCATACAGGACGAGCTCTGGGATGTGGGAACTCTGCTGACCGCAAGCCCTAATCCTATCACACACACTAGAAATAGCCGTGGAGCGCTCCTGACCAGACCTAGGCGCCTCGTCACAGCCTAAGAACTATCTAGCCCTAGAGATAGAAAATAAAGCCTACCTTGCCTCAGAGAAATTCCCCAAAGGTAAAGGAAGCCCCCCACATATATTGACTGTGAGAAAAGATGAAAGTCACAAACGCAGAAATGAAAACAAGTTTCAGCAAAGGGAGGCCAGACTTACTAAATAGACAGAGGATAGGAAAGGTAACTTTGCGATCAGCACAAAAACCTACAAAAGACCACGCAGAGTGTGCAAAAAAGACCTCCGCACCGACTCACGGTGCGGAGGGACCACTCTGCATCCCAGAGCTTCCAGCTAGCAAGACAAAATCATGATAACCAACTGGACAAGAAAACAGTGAACAAATAATGACTATCAGGAACTTAGCTTCTGCAGGAGAAGGCAGGACACCAGAGAGATCCAGGAGCGAACTGAACAAATGCAAAAACATTGACAGCTGGCATGGAGTAACGATCTGAGAGGAGTTAAATAGAGCAGCCAACCAAAGGATAAACCACGTCACCTGTGTAAGGAACCTCAGAAGCCGCAGCTTCACTCATAGCCACCAGAGGGAGCCCATAGAGAGAACTCGCCGAAGTACCATTCACGACCACAGGAGGGAGCTCGACAACAGAATTCACAACACTTAGTGAGTGAAGGTGCCATAACCCCTGGCTTTGAGAGGGGGGGATATGTGACAAATGCACTGGTAAAGTGCTGGAGGGGAGATACATTTCACTGAGACAATTAGCTTCAGTTATTTGAAACCCAGAAGTTTGCTCCAGCACATTAAGTGCTGAGAGGGGTTAATGAGCCATTTTAAGGGCTGGGTTTTTGTGGACAACCATAGAGAAGGTGGGAGGTTGTCCACCTTATCTCCACCCCAGTGTGTGGTGTGGGGTTTAAGTAGGCAGCTTCCTGAGGAATTCAGTGTTCGGTAGACCTGAAGAGGGGAACTCCAGTACTACGTGTCCTGACAAAGAAGCTGACCTAGTGGATGTTGATTTTTTTCTGAATGGGCAGAACCCCGAAACAACACAGACTGTGCTTTATAGTCTGTTTTGTTTTTTCTTCGGCCAGAAAGGCCTTGTTTATTTTTGCTAACTCTGCACTGCCTTATGCACCACTCCTAATAAACCAGTGAGAGTCTTAAAGAAACAGTGTTTCTTTGTCTACCTCCGTGTGCAGCCGGGTAAGCCGATCTAGCATACATATTTGCAATTTATTGATGTATTTTAATAATCCAAATCGACTTTTAATACATGAATCTTAATACTGGCAAAGCAGTAAAACATCACCCAATTTTTAGTCTATTTTTTATGAATTAAAATAAATGGAGGTGCTAAACAAATGGATAAATCTGGCCCATGTATTTGTAACTTTAACCCTTAAAGGGACTCTGTCACCTGAATTTGGAGGGAACAATTTTCAGCCATAGGGGCGGGGTTTTCGGGTGTTTGATTCACCCTTTCCTTACCCGCTGGCTGCATGCTGGCCGCAATATTGGATTGAAGTTCATTCTCTGTCCTCCATAATACACGCCTGCGCAAGGCAAGATTTCCACAAATATCACTTACAGTAAACAAAACTAACAATGACAGACTGGTACAGAGGGAAGAGGACCCTGCCCTTGCGGGCTTACATTCTACAGGACTTCTAAAGAACTTGTTATTTACACATGTTCCTTTTAAAAAGGATAAAAACCACAGTAGTCCAATAGAGATAGCAAGAAAACCACCACAATGTTTAAGATTTAGAGCGACACTTCCATTTCATATTCCAGACTTTTAGAGCCCAAGTTATCTACAGCATACACACGTGGTCAAAATTGTTGGTACCTCTCGTTTAATGACAGAAAAACCCACAATGGTCACAGAAATAACTTGAATCTGACAAAAGTAATAATAAAAAAATCTTTAAAAAAGAACAAATGAAAGTCTGACATTGCTTTTCAACCATGCTTACACAGAATTAAAAAAAATAGAACTCATGAAATAGGCCTGGAAAGAAAGGATGGTGCTCCTGAATATAATGTGACAAAAGGGACATGTTAAATCAAGGTGTGTCCACTAACTAGGATCACAGGTGTCTACAATCTTGTAATCAGTGAGTGGGCCTGTATATAGGGCTACAGATACTCACTGTGCTGTTTGGTGACATGGTGTGTATCACACTCAACCTGGACCAGAGGAAGCGAAGGAAAGAGTTGTCTCAGGAGATTAGAAAGAAAATGATAGACAAACATGTTAAAGGTAAAAGTTATAAGACCATCTCCAAGCAGCTTGATATTCCTGTGACTACAGTTGCACATATTATTCAGAAATTTAAAATCCACGGGACTGTAGCCAACCTCCCTGGACGTGGCCGCAGGAGGAAAAGTGATGACAAATCAAAGAGACGGATAATACAAATGGTAACAAAAGAGCCCAGAAAAACAGATCAAAGATGAACTTCAAGCTTAAAGAACATCAGTGTCAGATCGCACCATCCATCGTTGTATGAGTCAAAGTGGACTTCATGGGAGACAACCAAGGAGGACACCATTGTTGAAAAAAAATCATAAAAAAGCCAGACTGGAATTTGCTAAACTACATGCTGACAAGACACAAAGCTTCTGGGAGAATGTCCTATGGACAGATGAGACAAAAGTGGAACTTTTTGGCAAGGCACATCAGCTCTATGTTCACAGACAGAAAAATGAAGCATATCAAGAAATGAACACTGCCCCTACTGTGAAACATGGAGGAGGCTCTGTTATGTTCTGGGGCTGCTTTGCTACATCTGGCACAGGGTGTCTAGAATCTGTGCAGGTACAATGAAATCTCAAGATTATCAAGGGATTCTAGAGAGAAAGGTGCTGCCCAGTGTCAGAAAGCTTGGTCTCAATTGCAGGTCATGGGTCTTGAAACAGGGTAATAATCCAAAACACATAGCTAAAAACACCTAAGAATGGCTAAGAGGAACAAATTCGACTTTCTGAGTCCTGACCTAAATCCTATTGAGCATCTTTGGAAAGAGCTAAAACATGCCGTCTAGAAAAGGCAACCTTCAAACATGAGACAACTGGAGCAGTTTGCTCTTGAGGAGTGGGCCAAAATACCTGCCAAGAGGTGCAGAAGTCTCATTGACAGTTACAGGAATCGTTTCATTGCAATGACTGCCTCAAAAGGTTGTGCAATAAAATATTAAGTTAAGGGTACCATCATTTCGGCCCAGGCCTATTTCATGAGTTTTTTTTTTTTTTATTCTGTGGAAGCACGGTTGAAAAGCAATGTCTGACTTTCATTTGTTGATTTTCATAGATCTTCTACTTATTATTACTTGTTGTGAATTCTGTGGCAGAGTTCACTCCTGTGGTCACAAGTGGTACTTCGGCTGATTCTCTCTGGGATCTTCCGTTTGTGGAGGAGAGTGGTACTGCAGCTTCTGAGTTTCTTCCCTCAGGTGATCTGGTGAGCTCGTTAGCTTCTTCTCTACTTAACTCCACCTGATGCTTTGATCTATGCTTCCTGTCAATGTTTCAGTGTGGGACTTGTTTTTTCCCTGGATCATTCCTGTGGCCTGCTGCTCTGCAAAGCTAAGTTTTGCTTATGTTATTTTGTTGCTATTTTTCTGTCCAGCTTGCTTTATTGGTTTTTCTCGCCTGCTGGAAGCTCTGAGACGCAGAGGGACCACCTCCGTACCGTTAGTCGGTGCGGAGGGTCTTTTTGTCCCCTCTGCGTGGTTCTTTATAGGTTTTTGTGCTGACCGCAAAGTTATCTTCCCTATCCTCGTTCTGTTCAGCTAGTCGGGCCTCACTTTGCTAAATCTGTTTCATCTCTATGTTTGTGTTTTCATCTTACCCACAGTCATTATATGTGGGGGGCTGCCTTTTCCTTTGGGGAATTTCTCTGAGGCAAGGTAGGCTTATTTTTCTATCTTCAGGATTAGCTAGTTTCTCAGGCTGTGACGAGGCGCCTAGGTTCTGGTCAGGAGCGCTCCACGGCTACCTTTAGTGTAGTTTGATAGGCTTAGGGATTGCGGTCTGCAGAGTTCCCACGTCTCAGAGCTCGTTCTATTATTTTGGGTTATTGTCAGTTCACTGTATGTGCTCTGACCTCCATGTCCATTGTGATTCTGAATTGCCTTTCATAACAATTACTTTTGTCAGAT
The DNA here is from genome assembly GCF_032444005.1 of Ranitomeya imitator. Classification (NCBI taxonomy): domain Eukaryota; kingdom Metazoa; phylum Chordata; class Amphibia; order Anura; family Dendrobatidae; genus Ranitomeya; species Ranitomeya imitator. The sequence goes on along the minus strand of NC_091289.1, from coordinate 52,632,183 downwards.
TCAAAATATTTCTGTGACCATTGTGGGTTTTTCTGTCATTAAACGAGGGGTACCAACAATTTTGACCACGTGTGTATATGGAAAATACTTCTTTGTTAGTTCTCTACATTGTAGTTTGTCTAAAGAACCTCTAGCATTAAGTTTTTTTCACTAAATATGTGTATATGTACATGTACTGTACATGTACTTTAGTGTGTGTATTGTAATATACTCACCTACTGCCGCCTTCTCCAGGATCCAGCATCGTTCTGGTCCTGTTCTGAGTGATATCGCCGCACTGCAGAATCTCTCTGGTTCACACTGTGCTCTGCATGACCAAGAAATGGCTTTTACGAGAATTCATATGATTACTGTCATGATCCGGTCCGGGGTTTAGTCCTGTCTGCCCTTTTCGCCAGGTGGATCATGTCAAGGGTTAACTTTGCTCTAGTTCTGCCTTCGGCATGTGTACCTGACTCTGGTAGATCTTGATTTGTCCTGCTGTGATCCCTGACTTGTCCCGTGTCTGTTGACTCCCTTTGTCTGCCCTCTTCCAGTGTTTCCCTGTAAGTTTGATTCCCTGGTATTGACTTGGCTTGCATTCGGACTTGCTTCTGCCTTCTGTCTTTGTCTTATCCGCTTCCGATCGTTGCTGAACCCCCTGGCTTGTTCCTGACCACGTGTACTGCTGCAACCTCTGGTACTTCTGCTCCTGACTGTTTTTTGATTCGGCTTTTCTGACCACTCTCTCGCCACTTGGTGGCGCCTGTGCCGCTGCTCTGTGGTGCTACTCTGTGTGTGCAGCCTCACTTCCCTTACCAGCTCCTCCTGGTGGAGGTTGCGCTATACTGCACTGTAGCAGCATGACAATTACATTGTAAAAAGATTTGTGGATCACACACAGAGCATAAAATGAGCCAGACAGTCTGAAGAGCGGTGACTTCACTGAGAAGAGGAGCAGAACAGTTCTGAAGGTGGCAGTAGGTGAGTATATTAACACACACATATACACCATTTAGTGGAAAAAAACTTCCCAGGAAGGCTTCTTTAAAGGGACAAGGCTTGTGCAGGCATGTACTACGGAGGACAGAGAATGAACTTCAATCCAATATTGCAGCCAGCATGCAGCCAGCGGGTAAGGAAAGGGTGAATCAAAAACCCCAAAACCCCGCCTCCATGGCTGAAGATTGTTCCCTCCAAATTCAGGTGACAGTGTCCCTTTAAGTAATAATATTTACAACACAAGCTAATTCACTAGAAAAGAACATATTTCATAATTTTGCATTTATTCCAGATATGGGTGGAACCGTTACCAAGCATTGCATGACGTGGGCTAAGGGTCACAATCCTTCGCCATTAGACAAATGATAATCTTGCTTCACAGCTGCAGATACAGTTTACATAAAGCTTCAGCCTCATTAATACATTACAGGCTGCAAACATGCAAAATAATAGAAGGAAAATCACATTCCATTGCCATTGAAAATAAACTCATTTACTTTTTTTCAACTAAAAGGTTAAAAATCAACTTGCAAATAAAACTGTAAAGATTGAAGGCTTTGGGGGAGTTGATACAATTTAGAAAAATGTCAGGGACACAGATACAATTTAAAGTTGTGATCGTGCCTAGGACACCTTGTGTTCTTTACTAGCAATGCCATTTCCTGAAAATTGACTTTCCAAAGACCATAAAAAACAATTGGCAATAATAAATTACAAACTCTAATCACAGAGAATAGTCTGGCCTGGTCATGGAAAAGGACTGTTTATGTGCATTTGTGGGAAATAAGGGCATAACATTTTGAATGCAAATGATTTTCTTGGTCACTTGTTTTACGATCAGGAACATTATGTGATTTGTGTAACTAAAAATGCATGAAATGAATTAAAACTGCTTTGAAGTGGTTTTCTAGGATTAACCCCTTCCTGACATATGACGTACTATCCCGTCGAGGTGGTATGGGCCCGTATGACCACAGACGAGACAGTACGTCATCACCGATCAGCTGTGCTTAAGGGGGCAGTGCGGCCGATCGGGGCCGGGTGTCAGCTGACTATCGCAGCTGACATCCGGCACTATGTGCCAGGAGTGGTCACGGACCGCTCCCGGCACATTAACCCCCAGCACACTGCGATCTAACATGATCGCAGTGTTCCGGCGGCATAGGGAAGCATCGCGCAGGGAGGGGGCTCTCTGCGTGCTTCCCTGAGACCCTCGGAGCAACGCGATGTGATTGTGTTGCTCCAAGGGTATCCTACCTCCTCCTCCCTGCAGGCCCGGATCCAAAATGGCCGTGGGGGGTCTTCCGGGTCCTGCAGGGAGGTGGCTTCTAAGCGCCTGCTCAGAGCAGGTGCCGGGAAGCCTCCCTGCTGTGCCTGTGAGATCGCTGATCTGACACAGTGCACAGCAAAGTGTCAGATCAGCGATCTGTCACTTTACTGTGATGTTCCCCCCTGGGGCAAAGTAAAGAAGTAAAAAAAAAATATTTACATGTGTAAAAAAGAAAAAAATTCCAAATAAAGAAAAAAAAATATTGATCCAATAAATACATTTCTTTATCTAAATAAAAAACAAAATAAAACAATAAAAGTACACATATTTAGTGTTGTTGCATCTGTAACGACCCGACCTATAAAACTGTCCCACTAGTTAACCCCTTCAGTGAACACCGAAAAAAAAAAACGAGGCAAAAAACGCTTTATTATCATGCCGCCAAACAAAAAGTGGAATAATACGCAATGAAAAATAACCATGGTACCTCTGAAAATGTTATCTTGTCCCACAAAAAACGAGACACCATTAGCATAATTAACAAAAAATTAAGCAAATAAAGCGATGCAAAAATAATTATTTTTTATATAAAATAGTTTTTATCGTATAAAAGCGCCAAACATAAAAAAATGATATAAATGAGGTATCGCTGTAATAATACTGACCCGAAGAATAAAACTGCTTTATCAATTTTACCAAACGTGGAACGGTATAAGCTCCCCCCCAAAAGAAATTCATGAATAGCTGGTTTTTGTTCATTCTACCTCACAAAACTCGGAATAAAAAATGATAAAAAAAGTCATGTGCCCGAAAATGTTACCAATAAAAACATCAACTCGTCCCGCAAAAAACAAGACCTCACATGACTCTGTGAACCAAAATATGGAAAAATTATAGCTCTCAAAATGTGGAGACGCAAAAACTATTTTTTGCAATAAAAAGCATCTTTTAGTGTGTGACGGCTGCCAATCATAAAAATCCACCAAAAAAACCCGCTATAAAAGTAAATCAAACCCCCCTTCACCACCCCCTTAGTTAGGGAAAAATAATAACATTAAAAAAATGTATTTATTTCCATTTTCCCATTATGGTTAGGGTTGGGGCTAAAGTTAGGTTTAGGGTTGGGGCTAAAGTTAGGGTTGAGGTGAGGGTTAGGGTTGGGTTTAGGGTTGGGGGTAAAGTTAGGGATAGGGTTGGGGCTAAAGTTAGGTTTAGGGTTGGGGCTAAAGTTAGGATTAGAGCTGGGGCTAAAGTTTGGGTTTGGATTACATTTACGGTTGGGATTAGGGTTGGGATTAGGGTTAGGGGTGTGGTTAGGGTTATGGTTGGAATTAGGGTTAGGGGTGTGTTTGGGTTAGGATTTCAGTTGGAAATGGGGGTTTCCACTGTTTAGGCACATCAGGGGCTCTCCAAACACAACATGGTGTCCGATCTCAATTCCAGCCAATTCTGAGTTGAAAAAGTAAAACAGTGCTCCTTCCCTTCCGAGCTCTCCCGTGCGCCCAAACAGGGGTTTAAACCAACATATGGGGTATCAGCGTACTCAGGACAAATTGGACAACAACTTTTGGGGTCCAATTTCTCCTGTTACCCTTGGGAAAATACAAAACCGGGGGCTAAAACATAATTTTTGTGGAAAAAAAAAGAATTTTTATTTTCACGGCTCTGTGTTATAAACTGTAGTGAAACACTTGGGGGTGCAAAGTTCTCACAACACATCTAGATAAGTTCCTTGGGGGGGTCTAGTTTCCAATATGGTGTCACTTGTGGGGGGGGGGGTTCTACTGTTTAGGTAGATCAGGGGCTCTGAAAATGCAACGTGACGCCTGCAGACCAATCCATCTAAGTCTGCATTCCAAACGTCGCGCCTTCCCTTCTGAGCTCTGCCATGCGCTCAAACGGTGGTTCCCCCACATATGGGGTATCAGCGTACTCAGGACAAATTGGACATCAACTTTTGGGGTCCAGTTTCTCCTGTTATCCTTGGGAAAATACAAAACTGCACTAAAAAATTTTTGTGGAAAAAAAAATATTTTTATTTTCACGGCTCTGCGTTATAAACTGTAGTGAAACACTTGGAGGTTCAAAGTTTTCACAACACATCTAGATAAGTTCCTTAGGGGTCTACTTTCCAAAATGGTGTCACTTGTGGGGGGTTTCAATGTTTAGTCACATCAGGGGCTCTCCAAACGCAACATGGTGTCCCATCTGAATTCCAGTAAATTTTGCATTGAAAAGTCAAATGGCGCTCCTTCCATTCCGAGCTCTGCCATGCGCCCAAACAGTGGTTTACCCCCACATATTGGGTATCAGCGTACTCAGAACAAATTGCACAACAACTTTTGGGGTCCAAGTTTCTTCTGTTACCTGTGGGAAAATATAAAAAGGGGGCAAAAAGATCATTTTTGTGAAAAAATATGATTTTTTATTTTTACGGCTCTACATTATAAACTTCTGTGAAGCACTTGGTGGGTCAAAGTGCTCACCACACATATAGATAAGTTCCTTAGGGGTATACTTTCCAAAATGGGGTCACTTGTGGGGAGTTTCAATGTTTAGGCACATCAGTGGCTCTCCAAACGCAACATGGCTTCCCATCTCAATTCCTGTCAATTTTGCATTGAAAAGTCAAATGGCGCTCCTTTCCTTCCGAGCTCTGCCATGCGCCCAAACAGTGGTTTACCCCCACATATTGGGTATCACCGTACTCAAGACAAATTGGACAACAACTTTGGTGTCCAATTTCTCCTGTCACCCTTGGAAAAATAAAACAAATTGGAGCTGAAGTAAATTTTTTTGTGACAAAAAGTTAAATGTTAATTTTTTTTAAATATTCCAAAAAATCCTGTGAAACACCTGAAGGGTTAATAAACTTCTTGAATGTGGTTTTGAGTACCTTGAGATGTGCAGTATTTATAATGGTGGCACACTTGGGTATTTTCTATCATATAGACCCCTTAAAGTGACTTCAAATGTGATGTAGTCCCTAAAAAAATGATGCTGTAAAAATGAGAAATTACTGGTCAACTTTTAACCCTTATAACTCCCTAACAAAAAAAAATGTTTGTTCCAAAATTGTGCTGATGTAATGTAGACATATGGGAAATGTTACTTTTTAAGTATTTTGTGTGACATATCTCTGATTTAAAGGCATAAAAATTCAAATTTGGAAAATTGTGAAATTTTCAAAATTTTCATTTTTTTCACAAGTAAACGCAGGTAATATCAAAGAAATTTTACCACTATCATGAAGTACAATATGTCACGAGAAAACAATGTCAGAATCATCAGGATCCGTTGAAGCGTTTCAAAGTTATAACCTCATAAAGGGACAGTGGTCAGAATTGTAAAAATTGGCCCGGTCATTAATGTGCAAACCACCCTTGGGGGTTAAGGGGTTAAAGCACCACATTTGTTTTCAGCATTGGAGTGGTTCCACTAATGTAATTTTCCTTCTCCTAGTAATATACTTACCAGCCTCTGTTCACAGCTGTTCCCAGTGCCACTCCGGTCCAATGCTGCCATCTTGTGACTCAACTTTTGGAAGTCAGAGGTAGCAATCACAAGCTCTCAATTCAAGTCTATGAGATCCTAGTTCTGGCTCTCATAGACTTATATTGAGTTTTGACTTCTTGATCACCCAGCAAACACTGGAGCCGGTCACAATCTGCAGAAGACCAACTGTAGTGGTGTTGATAAAAGATAAAGACAGTGACTGGTAAGTATAAGATAAGGGGCAGGGAACTTAGATTAGTGACACCACTCCATCGATAAAATAAAAAAAAACACTGGATGTAGCGCTACGGCCGGCGGGTCCCATCTCCAAGGTACAGGGAGATTGTGTCCCGCCTGCCTGCAGGCATTTCCCTGGTCTCTGCAATCCTTCTCACCCACGCTCCTGTGACGCTCCCCCTGGCTGCAGCATCTATCTGACATGTCTCCTCAGCTCCCTCACTTCCTGGTTACTGGGGAGCGAGCATAGGGCGCATGCTGCTGTCAAATCATTTAAAGGGCAAGCGCACCCTTTTTCCTAAATGTCCTCTCAGCTAATCACTGAGAGATCTGGGTGTATTTAAGGTCCTCACTTCCTTTGGGAGGTGCCTGGGCAATGTTGTGTTTTGTTCTTAGTTGCTGTTCTCAGATTGCAGATCAGCACTTGCCTATTCTGTCTTGCCTGAATTAATATCCAGTGTTTTTTCCCTAGTGCTGTCATCCTGAATACCTACCATCTACCTGAAGACTCTGACGGTATCCTTAGGCCCTGCTTGTTCTCATTCTCTGGTTCCCTGGACCTTTCAATACTTCTCTCCCAGTGCCACTGTCCCATTTGGCTCTGACCCTCTGGTCTCTGGAGCTGTTGCACGTGAGCTTCCTTGGCTGTGCCGGGTTTATCCCTGTATAGGGGTCTGCTTGCCGGAGCTCCCTCGGGGGTATTCTGTGTTTCAGCCCTGGGGGTTCTCCCTTGTGGGTTTACCTGCTTTATGACCTGAATAAAGTGTTGCTGATTCATCTGACATCCTCGTCCGGCTGGTTCCTAGGGTTCAGCTGCCACAGAGTCCTCTGTAGTCTAGTGGGTTCACTAACCTTGCTTTGCCTGCCTTGGCGTGACACTGGAGTGGTGTTTTAAAAACCATGGCTGCATTGTTAAAATATATCTGTCAACAGGTTGCATGTTATATTGTAGCTCAGCACTATTCACTTCAATAGATCTATGTTGCATTCCAGACACCATCTGTAAAAAAGCCATGCTTTTCTGATAATTGGTATCATCTTGAATTTCAATAGTATTGATGTTATACCATGTTCCAAATTATTATGCAAATTATATTTTTCTCAGATTTTCCTAAATGGTCGGTGCAAATGACTGTCAGTCAGTGGCGTAACTACCGCAGTCGCAGGGGTCGCAGCTGCGATGGGGCCTGGAGTGCTTAGGGACCCGCCCAGTCCAGCACAGACTGGGCGAGTCCCTAAGCACTCTGAGCTACAAAATGGGCCGCCGGCCCTTTAAATCTTCTGTAAGGCCCTGGTGAGCGTGCACTCTCTCAGTGCATGCACGATCACAGGTGGGACTGCACTTGTCCCGCAGCAGAGCTCCTCAACCGCAGAGAGCCGCACACCACAACTATGGCTGCCACTGCTCTGTGCACACAGGACCTGTGATGAGGTCACAGGAGGGTAGGAGTCAGGAGTCACATAATCAAGGGCCTCCGTGTAGTGCAGGACTCTGCTGGTTGTCATGGTGCTGGATGAGGGTAAGCTTTTGTGTGGGGTCAGGAGGGGTTTGAGTGGATGTAGCAGAGCCGTGTGTGTAAGAGGTGTACAGAGCAGAGCTGTGTGTGCAAGGTGTATGGAGCGGAGCTGGGTGTGTACGAGGTGTACGGAGTGGAGCTGTGTGTGCAAGGTGTATGGAGCAGAGTCGTGTCTATGAGGTGTATGGAGCAGAGCTGGGTGTGTGCAAGGTGTATGGAGCGGAGCCGGGTGTGTGCGAGGTGTACGGAGTGGAGCTGGGTGTGTGCGAGGTGTACGGAGTGGAGCCGGGTGTGTGTGAGGTGTACGGAGCGGAGCCGGGTGTGTGCGAGGTGTATGGAGCAGAGCCGGGTGTGTGCGAGGTGTACGGAGCGGAGCCGGGTGTGTGCAAGGTGTACGGAGCTCAGCCGGGTGTTTGCAAGGTGTATGGAGCTCAGCCGTGTGTGTAGGAGTAACTATGAGTGGCCATTATACCGTACACAATATCATGTGTGGCCATTGTACAGTATGGAGCACTATGTGTGGCCATTATACAGTATGGAGCACCGTGTGGGGCCATGATACAGTATGGAGCACCGTGTGTGGCCATTATACAGTATGGAGCACTGTGTGGCCATTATACAGTATGGAGCACTGTGTGGCCATTATACAGTATGGAGCACTGTGTGGCCATTATACAGTATGGAGCACTGTGTGGCCATTATACAGTATGGAGCACTGTGTGGCCATTATACAGTATGTGGCACTGTGTGGCCATTATACAGTATGGATCACTATGTGTGGCCATTATACAATATGGAGCATCATGTGGGGTCATTATACAGTATGGAGCATTATGTGTGGCCATTATACAGCATGGAGCACTATGTGTGGCCATTATACTGTATGGAGCACTGTGTGGCCATTATACAGTATGGAGCACTGTGTGGCCATATTTTTTTGTTCATAATTATTGTTTATGAAACAGTGTGATCAGCAGTGCTATATGGGTGTGGTTGGGACGTGGATTTGGGTGTGACTAGTTGTGAAATGGGTGTGGTCAGAGGCGTGGCCTAAAATTTGCCGCTGCCCGCTGCTCATGCCACAAACTTTTTACCTCTTTCCCTTCTTCAAAAGTTGGGAGGTATGGAGTACACATGTCATGTACTCTGCGGGCAGGACATTAGAGGTGTGGGACCCCTGCACCAATTCATGGGATGAAGATTTCCGGCTGGGTGCGGCCATCCCATAATGATCCTCCATAGCCACAGAGCACATATCATAGCCATATGCATAGTGGAGCAGAGTCTTGTTAGCTGCAGACATCCCATAATGATCCCCCATAGCCACAGAACACATTATAGCCATACACATAGCGGCAGATTCTGTCAGGTGCTCTTCAAATAACGCCTTTAAGAGGCCTGTTAAAGGGCACAACACAGTATAGCAAAATCCACTGATCGAGTGTGGGGGGAGTTTTATAGTATGTGGGGTGTGTGGCAGGGCTGCTTTTTTTGTCCCAGCGCTGCCCTGGACAGCTCTGCAGGGTGGCTGCCATACTTTGTACTGGTTTTACTCCCTGCATATTGTAGGGCAGCTGAAGGGTTCAGGTAGCAGAGTCATCGCCCTGTGTTGTTCTGTAGCCCACATCCCCACACTGACTATATACAGTGGGCAACTAAAGTGTAGACAGCAGTTCCTTATGAATAGTAAAGTCAGTGAGTTAATGTGTCTACCTATTTTACAATGGTATGGCCCAAATGTGAGCTGAGGTAAAACATTGCCAGAAGCTAAGAGGGACCAAGCTTTCTCCTCTCTAGCTTCTGACATGTCCATACACGGGCACTAATGCCCTCACACTTCCGCCAGTATGTTCAGCCGTGTGTGTGGCAGTGGTTTTTCTAATAGTCTTATCACACCTGTCTGCCATACTTCCTTGAGGCGGCATGGGAACCCTAGTTGACGTGTTGTAGTATTGAACTCCCATTTTCCAGCTCTGGATGTGCACCACTTATGGTTGGAGGATTGGCAGTATTTCTTGTCAGGATGTGACTTTCCCCACCTAGTGATTGCAGGGTTTAGAGGGGCACACTTCCATTTATAAGGGGTCGTCCCTGTCAGGCTGGGTTTACAGGAGCGTATTACCGTAGACACAAGCGTGTGTGAGTTTGGATCGGGATACCCTCCGCGAGGCAGGAAGTTGTGGTCTGTATACAGACCGTGAACTTCACTCTTGTGAACCCAGCCCACGACTAATTCTGTAATGGTGCATGTATTACTAACGCAGATGACAATTGCTTGTGTCGACCATTTCTAATTCACCTATATATTTTGGTATGGGGGGCCCCATGTGAAAGATTGCATCGGGGGCCAATAATTTTGTAGTTACGCCACTGCTGTCAGTCTAATAATAGTCATCACCCGTTAGAGTATACATTGAATTTTATTGAAGAAACCTCCCAATGATAACAGTATAATCTCCAAAATGAATAAAACTCAAAATGCACTGTTCCAAATTATTAGGCACAGTAGAATTTCTAAACATTTGATATGTTTTAGGCCGGCGTCACACTAGCGAGTTTTACGGACGTATGAGCGCATAAAATACGTCCGTAAAACTCGCCTAACAAACGTCCCAATTATTCTCTATGCCCCTGCTCCTATCTGCCGTATTTTACTGATCAGTATTATACGGCTTTCTACGGCCGTAGAAAATCGCAGCATGCTACGTTTGTCACCGTATTGCGCAAAAAAACGCCAATGAAAGTCTATGGAAGCCCCAAAAATACGGATTACACACGGACCAGCAGTGTGACTTGCGAGGAATACGCAGCGGTGTTAGAGAGAAAAGCCGGCAATTCAGTGCGGTGTACAGTAAAATCACACTGACAGCTTCCAGTAGAATAGGTAGAATAAATGTGTACACATAGTATAGGTATATATATATATATATATGTCAGTAGACACATATATGTATATATATTATTATTTCATACAGCGCTAGATAGCTTTAAAGCCGGTAATTCAATTGCCGGCTTTTGCTCTCTCCTTCCTAAAACCCGATATGATATGAGACCTGGTTTACATACAGTAAACCATCTCATATCACCTTTTTTTTTGCATATTCCACACTACTAATGTTAGTAGTGCGTATGTGCAAAATTTGGCCGTTCTAGCTATTAAATTAAAGGGTTAAATGGCGGAAAAAATTGGCGTGGGCTCCCGCGCAATTTTCTCCGCCAGAGTAGTAAAGCCAGTGACTGAGGGCAGATATTAATAGCCTGGAGAGGGTCCACGGTTATTGCCCCCCCCCCCGGCTAAAAACATCTGCCCCCAGCCACCCAAGAAAAGGCACATCTGGAGTTGTTTTATCGGATAGCACTCGAACTAGTGTTATACTATGGGGCAGTGCAGTTCAACGTTTGTTTCCGCATGCCGATTCGGCATGAGAAAAGAATAACAGCATGTTGCGGGTGCATCCGATAATTGGATCACGTTCACCCATACAAGTCTATGGGTGCGTGTGAAACATTGGACTGAAATCAGATGACATCCGAGTGCAGCTTGACATTCGCAGACTCCGAGAATGGAGACATTAAAGTTTTCATCTTCTCCGCACCAGTGACGCGATTCTCTCATGTGAATACTCTAGATTTTATGCACATTTAGATAACATCCTTGTTGTAGGGCATTTATTATCTATACTGTGTCTCTGCTGAGTCTCCTATACAAGGAATGATAATTATATAAGGAGCACACAGTATTAATTTTCTTCTAGTCAGAATTACCATATTGTAGTAAGAAGAAATACACATTAATTAGAATACATGTGAGACTAAGTCAGGGAGATTGACGACAAATCAGTATGAAATGGGTTCTGATTCTGTTATTCTTCCCGGCGGAAAAGAGATTTCATCAATAACTTGATATTTGGCCATAGGGAGTATTAGGAAATGCAGTTCGCGGCCCCCCCTAAGTGTTGCCGTGACAACAAAGACTTGCACAAATTCACATTTGCATTTTAATGGTTGCAGAATTAGGATAAAAAATTAAAGAAGCCCTCTGCCTGAGGATGAGATTCATTGCACAAATTGGAGCTGAGTCAAAGCATCATACAAAACACAGCTTATACATACAAGTATTGGGCAAATAGGAGCCGGATAGACACTTAGCTACCTCCATTATATAATTACCGGAGAGCATGCTAGGAGCGCAGATCTATCCCTGAGATGAACATCACAGACTGCAAGCATTTATACAACCACTGGCGGGCTGCACAATCCCATAAATTCAGGAGCTGCTTTTGGTCACACTGAATTCCTTCAGTTCCCTGTTTAGTTACTGTAAAGCCCCTCACACACATAAGATGAACGTCGGCAGAAAGATGGTTCAGCCAGTCATTTGGCGCTGTCTCTGCCAACTCTCCCGCTCGGCCAAAGCTTCCTTTGTTCTCTAAGAGAGTTACCGCCAGACATGTCATGGTTTTTCTCCGGGAGAACAAAAGGTTCAGCAGTCCGAAATTGGATAAGCCCGATTCACAATCATTTGTTTAGGGACCCCATAAAAACCTGTTGGCTGACCGTGTCGGTATTGGTGGTTTCAGCCAAAATTAGTCTTTTTTGGGGGGGCGGCTTAAGAGTAATTTATACCAGATAAGTTATTGAGGTTCTGGAAGTCACCAGTCGGGAGGCAGAGCTACGCAGACACAGTGTGGCATATAGCAAAGTCTGAGAGGGCACGGCCCTATATTGGTTTGTTTATAGTAATAAGTTACTGGGCACGATGCCATGTAATATGACAAAATCCCGCTCACTCGACCATGCTCGGGTATTGACCTCCAAATATAATATAGAAAAACATGTTATGTTATTATGTGTGTATGTGCGAAACCTGCTAGGGCCGTGGGGTACTTGGAACGATTCTTAAAGGGGTGGTCACGGCAGCAGTGACCCGATCCGTGGCCCTGGATGTGCAATGAAAGTGATGAGGGAATGTTTGTAGGGGATTTCACATGACGCCACCTGTGGTGTTCGGCTATAGATGGGACCGGTGGTGTTGCAGCTGAGATGGTTCGGCTCCCACACAGGTGGAGCGGGGCCCCAGGGCTACCAGAACAGTTTATGAGGGATGGTGGACGTTGGAGTGCAGGGATGAGGGTGCAGGAAATGATTGGAGGACACGAGGACTGTAGTTTCTTTACCTTTAATTGCAGGTGCAGTCTGGGGCACTGGTGACAGGTGATCGTAGAGGTTTGGGCAGCCTGGAAGCATTTCAGGATCCACCTAGACAGGTGGATTTGGAGGCCTTCCCTCTGCACTGCTACCTAGGTCCTTGATGCCTTAAGCTCTCCACAATTCTCTATTGCTGTCTGTCCATGAAATAGAACATTCCCCGCATGGCAGGCAACTTGAGCCTGTTCCAGGTGTCACTCCCTTATGGTGACTCTGGGCTCTTGTATGCTGCTGTGCCTCAGGGTGTCAGCTAGGGCCATGAGACCTGCAATCTCCTGCCCTCCGGTTTTAGTTGCTGGGCCTGCAGTTCCCACACAACCACGGACTACGGTGTCCGGTCTTTGGCGCTCAGTCCTGGGGTAAGCTCAGTCGCAGCTCAAATCCGTCAGGATCTCCTCACTTGCCTCCTCCTCCTTCCTCTCAGGCTCACACACCAAGACTAACTCCCTAACCCCGCCTCCAGACAGAACTTATAAGGAAGCTCCCCTAAAACAGGTGTTAGAGCTCCCCCTTCTGGTATGGAGTCTGGAAAGGTGTTGCATGCTGATGTACCTGGAAAGGGGATCCCTCCTTGCTTCCAGGCATGACATCACCCCTTGTGAGGGAGGCAATCCCACTGTGGCAACTGTACTCCTCGGGTGCCACATATGTATACTGTATGCATATGTGTATGTGTATATATATACTGGTAAAACGTTTTGAACTTTTGACTTTCAGGCTCCATATCTCACCATCCACAACTGCTTCAAACGTGAGACTACCATATCTGCTGTAAACAATAAATATGGAGCCTCTGGTAAATTACCTGGTGCACAAAGTGAAGGTCCCTTGGATGCGCCCACCCCGACGCGCATTTTGTCGTCTGCCTTCATTAGTCTGACGAAGGCAGGTATATTACAGCGGTATATGTTATGCCCCACTATGTCACTTGACTTATAAGTAGCTGTGTGTATCCTGCCTCTCTCCATACCTTGGCACATGCACTTTAATTTATGTTTTCATATCTGCACACAATCATTTTTTGTTGATTGCATCTTATTATTTATATGCAGCAGTATATACATGCCATTTGGTCATTTACTGTAATCAAGCACATTTGCACTTTTATTTCCACACGAGCTTAATAGCTTTGCTGCTTTGTGTCTATTTCTTGCAATCTCCATTTGTCCCTTGTGATGTGTCCCTTTCTTTCTGGTATTTTTCCCCACCCTACCCTTTGTTGCATATTACAATATAAATTCCTTACATCATAGTCATTGGACTGATTTTCGGTGTTTTCTTCATTTTTGTTTGTCCTTTTCCTGATTTGTCCTATGTATTGTCCATTGGTGCACATGCGGTGGTGATGGTACACTGTTCTAATAATATTCATCTATGGCCGCATATTTCATATGTACCCTGCCTCTGAGTCTTTTAATAATTTAATTTTGATTAGCCCGGGCTGATGCAACGTCATCTGTGCATCCTGCTAATCTCTAGTTGGCACCTATGGATTTACTTTTTGTTCATTCATTCACAGTCGGAGCAGCCAGAACGTTCTCATCTTTGTGTAGCTTCACTATTGCACATCTGGATTTTTGTGTGTGTAAGGCCGTGTTCACACGTTGAAAAGATACTGTGTTTTATGTTTTCTGCAGGTGTCCACACCAAACTACACAACAGCAATCTTCTCTGATTATTGTTGCATTCTTTTAGGCCTTTTCCCCATTATTTAATGTGTTTCTGGTGCAGATGTGAAACCAACGTTTTTAATGTGTTTTTTTTATAGTACAGAAAAGTTTTGATTCTGCACTTAAAAAAATTCCTGCAGTTTTTCTACATGTGTTTTTTTAGGCTCCACGTAGTAGCTTCTAGAGAAAAAAAAAAGCACCAAAACTGCACAGCTCAGCAGCGCCTTTGTATGCACAAGGGGTGCAGTTTTCATGAAATCACATCCCCTTTTCTTGGACAGTTAAACACAGCTAAATTTCTGTGCAAAAAAAAGCACCTGAATATACACTGTAGTTAAGTTACATGTGAACATGGTATAAGCAAAATGGATGAGATTCCATGAAATCTTCGCCCTTGGTGCATCTAAACTGAACTTAGACTCTGAAGTTTTGGTGCATTTTTTATCTATAAGCTTCTTCTGAAAAAAAAAAAAGCATAAAAAAAGGAAAAGCACAGTTGCAGTTTTAAGCGCAGAATCAAAGTTTTCTGTATTATTAAAAAAGAGCTAAAAACTCTTTATTCCTTTTTGTATTGGTTTAATAGATAAAAAATTAAAATTGTGCCATTTTTTTATGTCATTTACTAATTCCCGTAAATAATCTGATTGCTGTGTTGTGCCGGTTGTTATAATTACAGGGACACCAAATATATCTGTTATTTTTTATTTGAGATGTTTATTAACTTTAAAAAATGCATTAATAATGACATTATTATAAATGTTCTTCAATATATTTTAGTAATTTTATAGAATGAAAACAATCTTTTTTTTCTACTTCTAGAATACAAATACATAGAAATACACTTCTGTGTGCAATTTATCAGTGCAATCTGCCTATGGAATCAGAGTCTGCAATACAGATCAAGTACCCAAAATTCTCCGTTACATCACCAATCTGCTTGTGAAATCAGAGTCTGCAATACAGATCAAGTACCCAAAATTCTCCGTTACATCACCAATCTGCTTGTGAAATCAGAGTCTGCAATACAGATCAAGTACACAAAATTATCCCTGTTACATCACCAAAGCCTGTGACTCAATTGATTTAGCTCCTTCCTGTAATGTTGGAGGTGGTGGGTTTGATTACCAATGAGACTCACAAAAAAGGAAACAAAATTACATTTTTGTGATTGTTTTTTATTATTTTTAGTAGTTTTATAGGAACAAAAAAACTGACTTTTTCTTCACCTCTAGTATACAGAGAACATAGAAATACATTATCATATATAATGTATCTCTATGGACATCTATACTCTTCTGGTTTCACTACCTGCAATATAGATTACCAAATTCCCCTATGTTTATTAATGTAGGCTGTGGCTCATAGAAAGAGCTGCTGCCTGTGAGCATAGAGATGCAAGTTTCAGTCCCAAAGAGACCAGATCACAGAAGAAGCGAATTACTTAATTTATGTAGAGAGACGCAGTTCTGCCCCCAAGTAGGAGGAGATGACAATGTCGGGACAATCCTGCTGAATCTGGGAGCTATGACTTACAGTAACAGTCCACAAGCGGCAGAACGCAAGTTTAGGACAGGCTTGAGCGAGCCGCCCCCTCCCCCCCACGGCTAAGCGAAGGCCAGCATGACAATGGGTTGGAGAGGAGGGGGTGGGGCTGAAAGGGTTAACAGCATTAGGGGGCGAGGGGGGCTAGTGAAGAGAGGGTTAGGGAAGTGTCAGGGGGCGGGGGTCGGTCAGTTCCCGCTCACCTGCACTAGAAGCAGAAGCATTATGTCCGGAGTTGATGCGGTGCTGCAGAGCCTGAGGGCGGCTGCAGCCTCCCGGCCTCCTGGATGGCTGGAGGCGCAGGTTGCCCACCTGCTGGACGGCGGCGCCGGCGGCAGCGGATCCCCGCCGGCGGTCCCTCATCTTGATCGGCGGGCTCGGCGGACATGGCCCCCCGAGCGCCTATCGCCGGATCCTGGGCCTAGCGCCCCCCGCAGGCGTAGGAGCCCCTCCCGGGACCCTCCAGGCTGGGCGCCGGTAAGAGCAGCGGCGAGTAGGCCCCGGCCTGGGAGGAATCCGACTGCCAGGTGGGGCGCAGCGGCGGTTGCAAGGCCCTCACCTCGTGGTGTGGTGGGGGCGGAGCCAAGACGCGCCGGGCAGCGCTTGGGGCCTAGAACAGCGGGAGGCCGCGGCGGTGCCGGTCCGGCCGCGCGGCCTGCCTCGGCGGTGCGAGCGGGGCCCAGAGGAGCGGTGGATGGAAGCGGGGCGGGCGGCCCGAGGCAGGACGGCGCTGGGTCGGCCCCTACAACAGCGGCGGGGGGTCCCCCTGCTCCAGGGCTGTGGAGCGGACAGCCTCCTGCGGCTGCCTGGAGTGCGGCTGGCGCCGGTCAGCAGGATGTGCCCTCGCCGATCCAGGCGGCGTCTCCCCCTACCGCGTGGAGTCCGAATCCGGTGTCCCATGGGCCAGCGGCGTCCCGGAGCAGCGGGTCTGACGGACACCTCCAAGGCACATCGTTGGACGGGTCGGTGGCGGATTGGGCCGTTCGTGGACGTCCGGATACCAGCACTCCGGCTGGAGGGACCACAGATCCCTTGCAGCCCGGTGAGTATGAGTCTGTGTCTCGTGTTTGTTCTTCTAATGCTAGTGCGCCTGCGTTTAGTGGGGGTCAGGGAGCGCTTAGAGGCGTAGCTGCGGCAGGGGTAGCAGGTGGCGGTGAAGCGGCAGGGGTGCGGGAGCTTTTGGTTAATGTGCAGAACCTGCTAGCTAGATTGGATCGTGATGTGGCTCCGCAGGGTTTTCTGGGTGCTTGGTCTGGTGTACCACGGAGTCCAGTTAGTGCAGCAGCAGTGCAGGCCGAGGTTGCGGAGCCAGTTTCGGTTTCTGTGCAGACCGAGAAGGAGAAGGAGTGTAGGGTCCACTTAGATGATAGGGCGCACGGCGAAGTATACGTGTGTTTTGAGGGCCCGTTGGGGGCGCATCTTAAGAAAGAGGTCAGGGAAAAGATTAGCAAGGACGAGTATGTGGAAATTTTTTCACTGCTCCCCCTAGAGAAATGTAACATTGACAAGGGGAAGAAGGAGGATTTAAAAAAGGAGGAGGAAGAAAAACGGCGTTGGCGTTTGATTCCCCAGACTTTCGCTAATTGGCTTCAGGCTTTTGCCATTCTGGCCAGTGTCATTGGCGAGAAGGCTCCTGAGAATTGCTCGGGGTTATTTTGCTACATGGATTCCATCAGCGAGGCTCATAGGGTGTATGGCGGTCAGGCGTGGCTTAGGTACGATGAGCAGTTTAGGCAGAGAAAAGCGGTGCGGCCGGCCATTAGGTGGGACCAGAAAGATATTGGTCTCTGGTTGCGCGTAATGGCGCAGTACAAGTTCGGCCATCCCTTTCAAGGGGGGGCCGGTGGGTCCGGCCATGGATCTCAGTCCGGTGCAGGGAGCTCTTCAGGCAACGCCGGTCAGGCAGGCGGACAGAAGTTGGGCGTCTGCTGGTAATTTAATGAGGGACAGTGCAAATTTGGAAGCAATTGTAGATTTAAACATTTGTGCTCCCACTGCAGTGGTTCCTCCCACGGAGCCGCAAAATGCTTTAAGAAGGGCAAGGCAAAATCAGGTTCAGGTAATTCCCATGGGGGAGACTCCGGTGATGGTGGAAAGGATGGTCCCTTATCTAAATAGGTACCCAGATAGGGAAAAGGCGGCACTGTTACTGTCCGGTTTTACAGAAGGTTTTGTTATTCCGGCACCTCCTTTTGTGGTTCCCGTTGTTAGAAAAAATTTGCATTCAGCCTTGTTACACTCTGAGGTGGTTTCAGAGAAGTTACGTAAGGAGGTGGCTCTGGGCCGCATGGCGGGCCCATTTGACCACGCTCCGTTTGAGGACTTAGTTGTTTCCCCTCTGGGGGTGGTCCCTAAGAAGGAAGCGGGTAAATTTTGCCTTATTCAGCACCTGTCGTATCCTAAGGGTAGGTCGGTGAACGACGGCATCGATCCTGAGTTGTGCTCGGTGGTTTACGCATCATTTGATGAAGCGGTAGTTTGGGTGCAGAGATGCGGAAAAGGCGCCCTGCTTGCAAAGACGGACATAGAATCCGCTTTTCGATTGCTGCCGGTTCATCCGTCTAGCGTTAGACTTCTTGGATGTTTTTGGGAGGATAAATTTTTTGTTGACAGATGTTTGCCCATGGGTTGTTCGCTGTCTTGTGCTCTGTTCGAGGCGTTTAGTTCCTTTTTGGAATGGGTGGTACGGGACGTGTCTGGTTGTGAAGCGGTACTACACTACCTAGACGATTTTTTGTGCATCGGTCCGGCGGGGTCTGATTGCTGTGCAAGGATTTTGAGTGCGATTGAATGGGTGGCTTTGCGGTTCGGGGTCCCGCTGGCCCCGGGCAAGACAGACGGCCCGAGTACGTGCTTGTGTTTCTTAGGCATAGTCATTGATACCGTGCGGTGGGAGTTTCGTTTGCCGGAGGACAAATTGACGGGCCTGCGGGAAGATGTTGGGCGGACTGGTCGCCTGCGTAAGTTGCCTTTGCGAGACCTGCAATCACTGCTTGGTAAACTTAATTTCGCTTGTCGAGTCATGCCAATGGGCGAGTTTTTTCTAGGAGGTTGGCTAGCACTACGGCGGGAGTTAAGGCTCCTCACCATTTCGTGCGGTTATCAGCTGAGCACAAGGAGGATTTGGCAGTGTGGAGTGAGTTCCTGAAGTCATATAACGGTAGGTCTTTGTTTATGGCGGGCGTGATTGACAACGAGTCGTTGGAATTATTCACTGACGCAGCCGGAGGTTCGGGTTTTGGAGCATATTTTCAAGGGCAATGGTGCGCGGCAAAGTGGCCTGCGAGTTGGATTTCTACCGGTTTAGTTCGTAACATTGCTCTCCTGGAGATTTTCCCTATTTTGGTATCTGTGCACTTGTGGCAAGATATTTTTCGGAACAGGCGCGTTCGTTTTCGCTGCGATAACATGGGGGTGGTGTGCGCGATTAATAGTTTGTCTGCATCATCGCCGCCGGTGGTTTGCGTGTTACGGCATTTGGTGTTGTTGTGTTTGACTTTGAACGCGCACGTCACAGCGTCGCATGTACCGGGAGTTCATAACTCTATCGCTGACTCTCTTTCTCGTTTACAGTTCGATCGCTTTCGGTCATTGGCCCCGGAGGCGGAGATGGTCGGATAGGAGTGCCCTCCAGAACTTTGGCTAGCGGTGTCCGGGACGCTCAGTCGTTGATTAAGGCGTCGTTGGCTCCCAGAACCTGGGAGGCCTATCAGGCAATTTGGCGGGAGTGGGAGGTTTTGCTAGCGGCGGCATCTGGTGGGCTGAGCCACCAGGATCAGGTCGGGATCCTGTTGTCATGGTTAAGCCGGGGGGCATCAGCGGGTTGGTCTCCTGCCAAAGTGTCAAGAGTCATGGCGGCTTTGGCTTTTGGCTGCAAATTGCGGTGTCAGGACGATATCACCAAGTCCTTTTTGGTGCAGAGGGCCGTAAAAGGTTTTAGGCGGCGGCCCAGAGGAACAGATTCAAGGCGGCCTGTGTCTTTTAACGTTTTGGAAAAATTGGGCGAAGCGTTGTCTTCACTGTGTTCTTCGTTTTTTGAGCTTTGTTTATTTCGGCTGGCTTTTTCATTGGCCCTTTTTTGGGGCGTTTAGAGTGGGAGAGTTGGTGGCACCAAACAAAAAAGGGTCGGGGGGCTTATTGGCCAGGGACGTGTTGTTGGCTGAGGGCCAGGTGGAGTTATGGTTGCGACGGTCAAAGTCGGATCAGGAGGGGCGGGGCAGCAGAATTGTGGTGGGTTCAGTTGCGGGGTCCGTTATGTGTCCAGTCTCTTGCCTTAGCAATTTTTGGAGCCTGCAGCCTAGGCGGGATGGGGCTTTTTTATGTCACCAGGATGGTTCCTGCTTGTCTCGATACCAGTTCACGGCGGTTTTCAAAAAGGCAATTTCGTCGGTGGGTTTGGATGGGGCTTGTTTCGCCCCTCACTCCTTCCGGATAGGAGCCGCAACTGAAGCGGCAATTGGGGGATTGGGGGATTCCACCATTCGCAGGAGCGGTAGGTGGCGCTCCAACCGCTTTAGGAGTTATGTGCGGCCACAAGGGGTGGTCGATGGGGTTTTATAGGCTTGATGGAGTGTTTTGCTGCAGTTGGGGACAGTTGTTAAGTTTGTGTTTTGTTTTCCAGGTCACCAAGGTTTATTGGTGTGGATTCTTGGACACTCGTACGTGCACTGGGGAACTCTGCGAGCCGACGTTCGGACGGAGGGCAGGCAACTGGGCTTTGATCGAAGCGTCGCAGTCATCCGGTGGCTCGGTTTTCGGGGTATGGCCTGGAATTGCGTGTTGCGGGAGATCCATAACAGCGTGAGACTGGACAGAGCCCCCGACGTTTTGGTTTTGCACGAGGGGGGTAATGATCTCGGGGTCCGACCTTTTCGGGAGTTGGTCACAGACATAAAACAGGATTGTTTGCGTTTGTGGGTTTTGTACCTGGGGTTGACTATCGTCTGGTCTGAAATTGTGCCGCGGAAACGGTGGAAGCACATGCGGTCTTTGAAAAAAATTGATAAGGCCCGCATAAAGGTGAACAGGGCGGTGTCTGCCTTTGTGGTTAGGAATGGGGGCGCGGCGGTCAGACATTTTGAACTGGAATCAGGAAATGGGGAGTATTGGTTGGCGGACGGTGTTCATTTGAATGCTGTCGGAATGGATTTTTGGGCTCTCGGGTTACAGGAAGGCATTGAGAGGGCCATAGCTTTTCGGTCGGGTGGGGTCTCGGGCCTTTAAGGTGTTCAAAGGCCTCTCGTTGTGGCGGCTGGGGGGAGTCCTTGGAGTTGGTGGAAATTGGTTTGGGGGGTCCATAGGTATATGGCTCCTCTGTTTTGAAGTTTATTATGTTTCGGATCTGGTGATTGGTGGTGGGGAGTTCCGGCAGGGGTGGTCGGATCTCACGTTTTTACCGCGAACAGTGAACCCTCTTGTGGGGTTTTTGTTTTTTTCAATACAATCATCATGGCCAGGACTGAATAGATGAACTGCTGCAAGACGCCTGAGCGAGGTAGTTGTGGAAGAGCTACTGCATCTGCTTGCTCTGGCACCCTACAGACCAAACGTGTCCCAGTCTCAGTGTGCTGCTGTGTTTGGGGTGCCATCACACTTAGGCCGGAGTCACACTCAGCGTAGGGAAATACGGTCCGTTTTTTTACAGGCGTATTACGCAGAAATTATTCCAAAACAGCGATCCATATGTCATCCGTAGGCAAGGTGTGGCTGCATATTTTGCGCATGTAATCCTCCGTATGTAATCCGTATGGCATCCGTACTGCGTTTTTTTCTCGCAACATTGCAAAATGGACATATAATGGATCCATGGGCTCAAATATTCCTGAAAACATATATACAGTCTATATATCTATATATATATCTATATCTATCTATCTATCTATATATATATATATATATATATATATAAATATTTATATTTCATACAGAGCTAGATAGCAGAAAAGCCGGTTATTCAATTGCCGGCTTTTGCTATCTCCTTATCAAACCCGACAGGATATGAGACATGGTTTACGTACAGTAAACCATTTCATATCCCTTTTTTTTGCATATTCCTCACTAATAATGTTCATAGAGTGTGTGTGCAAAATTTGGGGGCTCTAGCGGTTAAAATAAAGGGTTAAATCGCTGAAAAAACTGGCGTGGGTTCCAGCGCAATTTTCTCCGCCAGAGTAGGAACGCCAGTGACTGAGGGCAGATATTAATAGCCTAGAGAGGGACCACGGCTAAAAACACCTGCCCCCAGCCACCCCAGAAAAGGCACATCTGTAAGATGCGCCTATTCTGGCACTTAGCCACTCTCTTCCCACTCCTGATTAGTGGTGGGATATGGGGTAATAGAGAGTTAATGTCACCTTGCTATTGTAAGGTGACATTAAGCCTGGTTAATAATGGAGAGGTGTCAATGAGACACCTATTCATTATTAATCCAATAATATTAAAGGGTTAATAATACACACACATTAAGAATAAATTATTTTATTGAAATAAATACACACATGGGGTTGTAAAATCTTTATTATACACTTAATCCACCTGAAGACCCTCGTTCTGTAAAAGAAAAAAAAGAAAAAAGCAACAATATCCCATACCTTTCCGGCACTCAGTCATGTCCCCCGCTGTAAATCCATCTGAAGGGGTTAAAGAATTTTAGAACTAGGAGCCTGCTAATGCAGCTGTGCTCTTGGCTGTAAAATCTGGGGAATGAATGGAATGCAGGGGAACGTAGCATCGTATACTTGCGGTGCTGCGCCCTCTGCTGGCATAAGCTCATATGAACTCTAGCGTGAGAAAATATTCATAAAAATTCCCACGCTAGAGTTAATATGAGTTTATGCCAGCAGGGGGCCGTCAACTTTTACTTGGCATCTTATGGTCATTACAATTAAGCTTATAGGATAGGGCCCAATGGGTTACAGCCTTTCCTACAGGCATCGGACGCAACGTCAGCTCTTGTTCTCGGTATGGGTAGGGCATCCCTCCTGCTAACTCCTCTACCTCTGGGAATTCTTGTCCACCACAAGCAGTGCACCTGGATTCCATTACCTCCTGCCTCTGAGTATTTGAGTCCATCTTTCCCTGCAGCTCCGCAAGCATAGTGCGTCCAAGGGCCCTAACATCCATCTTGAGGTTCCCAGGCAAACAGAAGGATTCCAGATGGAAGGGTTCCATGACAATCCACTGCCCAGGAACAAGCTCACATTGTCCCTAGCATCCTATTGCCTATGACCAGTGCGGTCACTTCACCACACTGTCTCTAACTGCTCTTGACACTTCCTGAACTTGGCAGTAATTCTCAGTTCCCCATCCCTAATCTGGGCCGTCCATTACAGTTAAAAAAACAACCTAAGTCCAAATATATGTGGAATCCTAGACCAACTCAAAAAAACCCAAAACAAACAAGGATACCTAAAAAATAACCTTTATTATAGATCCCTAAAAAATACTCTTTCCATAAATAACAAACAAAATACTAACAAACATATAATTATGTACCTATAGGGCCCTAGGAAGAGTCTGCACTGAGACCTACCTATCAGTGGAGGTTGGCACCCTAAGTTACTGCGGTTGGCGCCCCCACTCCGCGTCGACTAGCCCTAGGAGATCCCTGGAGGACCCTAAATAGGGAACCCTAAAAAAGACCTAGCAGATCCCTAACGGAAGACCTACCTAGCAGTGGGGGTTGGCACCCTAATGTGAAGCGGTAGGCGCCCCCACTCAACGTCGACTGACCCTAGAAGCCCTAAACTGTCCCTAATAGGAATAGAATAAAGAGAATGTCCCACAAACAAACCCAAACACCCCAAAAAGAAGAAAAAATAAAAATAAAACAAAAAAGCAGAGAGATATAATAATCAAAAATATATGAAGGGTCTGATGCATTGCTTGGATATACGTCTATTTGATATAATAGACAGTTATGTCTATAGTAATAACCATAAGTAACAAAAGAATTCACAAAAATGGGGTGAATGAAAAAATATTAGTATTGTCCATATTTGATATAAACATGCGATCCTTATCTGGCTAAAGGAGTAGAGAAATATTTGAGGTGTATAGTCAAATGCTATGGTATACAAACATGGTCACCCGCTATACAAAAAGTCAACCATATAGTACACTATCATCAACTGAGGTCTTTGATGATAGTGTACTATATGGTTGACTTTTTGTATAGCGGGTGACCATGTTTGTATACCATAGCATTTGACTATACACCTCAAATATTTCTCTACTCCTTTAGCCAGATAAGGATCGCATGTTTATATCAAATATGGACAATACTAATATTTTTTCATTCACCCCATTTTTGTGAATTCTTTTGTTACTTATGGTTATTACTATAGACATAACTGTCTATTATATCAAATAGACGTATATCCAAGCAATGCATCAGACCCTTCATATATTTTTGATTATTATATCTCTCTGCTTTTTTGTTTTATTTTTATTTTTTCTTCTTTTTGGGGTGTTTGGGTTTGTTTGTGGGACATTCTCTTTATTCTATTCCTATTAGGGACAGTTTAGGGCTTCTAGGGTCAGTCGACGTTGAGTGGGGGCGCCTACCGCTTCACATTAGGGTGCCAACCCCCACTGCTAGGTAGGTCTTCCGTTAGGGATCTGCTAGGTCTTTTTTAGGGTTCCCTATTTAGGGTCCTCCAGGGATCTCCTAGGGCTAGTCGACCCGTCCATTACAGTTACCTATGCGCGGTCGGAAAAAGCTGTCCGTCGGCAGCAAAAAACGTTACATTCAACGTTTTTTCCTCCCAGCGGTCCTCCACAACACGGTGCAACCGTCGCACGACGATTGCGACGTGTGTCAATACGTCGCAATGCGTCGGTAATGTTACTCTATGGGGCAAAAACGCATCCTGCAAACAACTTTGCAGGATGCATTTTTTCCCCTAAACGACGCATTGCGATGTATTGAAAACGATGCTAGTGTGAAAGTAGAATGTAACGTTTTTTGCTGCCGATGGACCGCTTTTTACGACCGCGCATGCGCGGTCGGAACTAAGCCCCCACCTCCCCGCACCTCACAATGGGGCAGCAGATGCGCCGGAGAAATGCATCCGCTGCCCCCGTTGTGCGGCGCCACAAACGCTAGCGTCGGAATCTCGGCCCGACGCAATGCGACGGGCTGAATCCGACGCTAGTGTGAAAGTAGCCTAATATACATTGCTATAAAATACAGATAACCATTTGGGGTGTCAGAGACTAGAACACCATCTCCACCTTTCCTACACTGTGTCACTCTTATTAGCTACCAAAAGATAAACCTGAACTGATGTCTTTTGTAGTTAGTTTCATAAGATGATATAATGATCTCTAGCCTGCAGTCACAACTAGTTATTTAATGGAAATAACAGTGAAAAATTATTGCTATGTAATGTTTCTTTTACATCATAAGACAAGACTGCATTTAGTAATACAAAATACTACAAATATAGCTAGAAATAAATGTTAAATCTCATCTCTCAACATATCAAATATGCTTCTTTCTGGTACGAGATAGAGTACAATTAACCCGTTTCCGACATTGAGCGTAATAGTACACCGATGTCCGACGCCCTTCCTTTGATGTGGGCTCCGGCGCTCAGCCCATATCATTTCCAGCACATGTCAGCTGTTCTGAACAGCTGACATGTACCTCTAACAGCTGCGGGTTTAATCGTGATCCACTTGCGGCTGTTATCTAGTTAAATGCCGCTGTCAAACTCTGACAGCGGCATTTAACTCTCGCTTCCAGCAAGTGCATACGAAATCCTGCCCATTTGCACTCATGTCACATGACCGTGGGTCGCCGATGGGTTGGAATGACAACCAGAGGTCTCCAGCAGACCTCTATAGTTGTCACTGCCGAATTGTTATGAGCAATTCTGCTACATATAGGCGATCTGATCATTGCCTGTACGTAGCAGAGCCGATCGGATTAAGCCAGCTTCTAGTTTCCCATGGAGACTATTGAAGCATGCCAAAAGAAAAAAAAATGTTTTTTAAAAAATAATAAAAATAGAAAAGTTCAAATCACCCCCATTTCGCTCCATTCAAAATAAAACAATACATTTTTTTTGTTGTACTTGGTGAGACTGAAAATGCAAAATCCCATTTAAAAAGATTTTCCAAGATCTAGGTTGAAAGCAAAATTATGATATAGTAATTATGACTTTTGCGCAGCCAAAATTCTGAAGCAAAATTACAAATGGTAAAATATGTGGAGAAACGATGATGTGCAAATTAATGTGAATTTCAAATCTGTAACGTATTTCAGTTTTCACAGTGGATTTTTCCTTAATGTATAAATAAACATTTCCATGTCCTTTCTCATTCATAATTCTGGTATGCTTGTTGGTCGACCCAGTATGATTGTGCATAATAAATAAACAAAAATAACATAAAAGCCATCCCACCGTCGCCACATATACATGCAGCACATAAACGCATGTTCACGTTGGCCATAAAGCATACAAATCCTACAAGAAACTAAATAATAATAATAATAATAATAATTTTATTTATATAGCGCCAACATATTCCGCAGCGCTTTACAAATTATAGAGGGGACTTGTACAGACAATAAACATTACAGCATAACAGAAATACAGTTCAAAACAGATACCAGGAGGAGTGAGGGCCCTGCTCGCAAGCTTACAAACTATGGGGAAAAGGGGAGACACGAGAGGTGGATGGTAACAATTGCTTTAGTTATTCGGACCAGCTATAGTGTAAGGCTCAGGTGTTCATGTAAAGCTGCATGAACCAGTTACCTGCCTAAGTATGTAGCAGTACAGACACAGAGGGCTAATACTGCATAAAGTGTATGAGAACATGATGCGAGGAACCTTTTTTTTTTTTTTTTTTTTTTTTTTATTATAAATAGGCCACACAGGGATCGTTAGGTTAATGCATTGAGGCGGTAGGCCAGTCTGAACAAATGAGTTTTTAGGGCACGCTTAAAACTGTGGGGATTGGGGATTAATCGTATTAACCTAGGTAGTGCATTCCAAAGAATCGGCGCAGCACGTGTAAAGTCTTGGAGACGGGAGTGGGAGGTTCTGATTATTGAGGATGCTAACCTGAGGTCATTAGCGGAGCGGAGGGCACGGGTAGGGTGGTAGACTGATACCAGGGAGGAGATGTAGGGTGGTGCTGAGCCATGGAGCCATGGAGGAATGAACATATTCCTGTCACGACTCAGTTGTCGTGTGACTTGGGACAAGGGGCTCCTTCCCTGTCCCTAACACTAGGGGGTGCCCTAACTTGCCTTATTTCCCAGGATACTTCTGAAGGTGAAGATGCCGGGACTGCCACCCTTGCCTTATCTCCTGAATCAGCCCTCCGTCTGTTCCCTTTCCCCATCCAAGAAAGAGGGGAGCTGCCATGCACCACAGTAAACCAACCCGATAATACCAGGCATACAAATATTCACTCACAAATAACGGAGGAATGCACCGTGGAGTGGAGATGGGGAAAAACCAACATAAGAAGAGGAAAGGGAATTATTATCACACTTACAAACCTATGTAACAGTCCAAACTCCTTCGCATAATAAGCATCAAAACACCTCTCCTCCCAGCCAGACAGTATAAGCTAGCTCTGACAATGTGGTTGAATCAGGACCCAGATTATAAAGGGGACAGGAGTGGCTAACTGAGCACAGCTGAGAGCTCAGACTTCCAGAGCTTCCAACATGGCCGAATAACCCCTATTCTGCCAAAAGAAATAAACACCATTTAAAAAGTTGAAGTGTGTTTTGAGGCCTCCTGGCACACAGAGATAGAACCTGTGTCAGAATGGGGTGCCAAGGGCCCACCAGAAACCAACTCCAGGGCCCCACATTCTGGACAGAAAATCAGCTGCATTATTACCCCATGTGCACATTCTCTGACAGTCTGAAAAGGCTCAGTTTTTTTACCACCACAGAGCTCAGCTTCACTTGCCCCAGTCCTCTGTTTAGATTTTTGGATATTATTAGTAAATATTAGTGATTCCAGCAGTGAAAGGTCTGTTTCACCAGTCAATAAGTCGTGGCATTTTCTAGCATGTGTCATATCTTAAATGAGTGTGAAAACCCTTATACAAGCTCAGAACGCTGTTGATGCTAAAGGAAGAAAGGAGGAGAGATCTGACTCCTTACACAACCTCTTTTGTACTTTCCTGATTTGAAAAATGATCATACGACATATTTCAGAACATGTGAAAAATATGCTAATGCAAAATTTACGTTCCTTATGCACCAGCGTAATCACACACATACTCAGAAAAATCACATATATAATTATAATAAGGCACATTCATATGCTGAACATACAAAGTGCTGAGCCACAAAGGACGCAATAGACTGGGCTGAGCAATTCTGTTCTCATTAGCTGGCTTCCTGCGCAGATGATGGAGAGAGACAGCGGCAGTGTGAACCTGTACCTGCCCCCATCACATCCAATCACAGCACCCTCTTCCTTGCTAACTCTCTCCTGCGGACATGTAACATTTGACACTTTATTTACTACATTCCTCAGCTCAATAGACAGAATTAACCTCACGTTGGAGGCTTGCTGAGATTTGTTAACCACCTCGTTTCACAGAAAGACAATAGCGCAATGTACTGAATAACTCCTGGAACAATATCTATAGACATACACCACTACATTTCACAATAGATGCCAACATTACACAGCGTTCCTTTTCTAAGTAAATCATCTAATTTTTTTTTAGGTGTTTTTTCAACATCATAAATGAGTCAAATTGCAACGTGCTTGTAAAAAATGCAATTTTGCAATTTACTTGATACCAACGATCGTCTCCATTCTCAAGAATGGAGGGATTTTTAATTTTAATAGTCTACAGCAATCTATGAAGCAAGGAGCATAGCGCTTGCAAGATATTTTACAAGTTTATTAACCTACTAGCTGAAGAGCCCGGCATTGCCCGGGCATAGTAAATATCTGTGGTTAGTTATAGCACCTCACTTCTCTTATTTTCCCATCACGCCTCTCATTTTCCCAATCACATCTCTCATTTTCTCCCTCACACCTCTCATTTTCTCCCTCACTCCTCTCATTCCCCCCTAACACTTGTCATTTCAACCTCACATCTGTCATTTTCTGATCACTCCACTATTTTTCCTCACTCCTCTCATTTTGCACTCAGACCTTTTCATTTTCACCTCACACCTCTCATTTTCACCTCATCACCTCAGTATATACATGTTTGTCATCTCCCTTATATATAGTATACATCTGTATGTCATCTCCTGTATATAGTATATACCTGTATGTCATCTCCCCTGTATATAGTATATACCTGCTGTGTGTCATCTCCCCTATATATAGTATATACCTGAATGTCATCTCCTTCTATATATAGTATATACCTGTATGTCATCTCCTCCTGTATATAGAATATACCTGTGTGTTATCTCCCCTGTATATAGTATATATCTGTGTGTCATCTCCTCCTGTATATAGTATATACCTGCATGTCATCTTCTATATATAGCATATACCTGTATGTCATCTCCTCCTGTATATAGTATATACCTGTAGGTCATCTGCTCCTGTATATAGTATATACCTATGTGTCATCTCCTCCTGTATATAGTATATACCTGTATGTCATCTCCTCCTGTATATATATGTACCTGTATGTCATCTCCTCCTCTATATAGTATATACCTGTGTGTCATCTCTCCTGTATATAGTATATATCTGTGTGTCATCTCCCCTGTATATAGTATATACCTGTGTGTCATCTCCTCCTGTATTAGACCTCGTTCACACGTTATTTGCTCAGTATTTTTACCTCAGTATTTGTAAGCTAAATTGGCAGCCTGATAAATCCCCAGCCAAGAGGAAGCCCTCCCCCTGGCAGTATATATTAGCTCACACATACACATAATAGACAGGTCATCTGACTGACAGCTGCCGTATTTCCTATATGGTACATTTGTTGTAGTTTGTCTTCTTATTAATCAGATTTTTATTTTTGAAGGATAATACCAGACTTGTGTGTGTTTTAGGGTGAGTTTCGTTTGTCAAGTTGTGTGTGTTGAGTTACGTGTGGCGACATGCATGTAGCGACTTTTGTGAGATGAGTTTTGTGTGGCAACATGCGTGTAGCAACTTTTTGTGTGTCGAGTTGCATGTGACAGGTTAGTGTAGCAGGTTGTGTGCAGCAAGTTTTGCGCATGGCGAGTTTTGCGCGTGGCGAGTTTTATGTGTGGTGCTTTTTGAGTATGTGCAAGTTTTGTGTGGGGCAACTTTTGCATGTGTTGCAACTTTTGTGCATGTGGCAACTTTTCTGCGTGTGCAAGTTTTGCGTGTGGCGAGTTTTCCATGAGGTGAGTTTTGCACTTGTGGCGAGTTTTGCAAGAGCCTAGTTTTCGCATGTGGTGAGTTCTGCGCGTGGCGAGTTTTGAGCGGCGACTTTTGTGTTTCGACTTTTATGTGGCGAGGTTGGTGTATTTGTGGTGAAATGTGTGCTGAGGGTAATATGTGTTCAAGCACGTGGTAGTGTGTGGCGCATTTTGTGTGTGTGTTCATATCCCCGTGTGTGGTGAGTATCCCATGTCGGGGCCCTACCTTAGCAACTGTACGGTATATACTCTTTGGCGCCATCGCTCAAGTCTCCCTTGTTCACATCTGGCAGCTGTCAATTTGCCTCCTACACTTTTCCTTTCATTTTTTCCCATTATGTAGATAGGGGCAAAATTGTTTGGTGAATTGGAAAGCGGGGGTTAAAATTTCACCTCATAACATAGCCTATGACGCTCTCGGGGTCCAGACGTGTGACTGTGCAAAATTTTGTGGCTGTAGCTACGACGCCTCCAACACTTTTCCTTTCACTTTTTCCCCATTATGTAGATAGGGGCAAAATTGTTTGGTGAATTGGAAAGTGCGGGGTTAAAATTTCACCTCACAACATAGCCTATGATGCTCTCGGGGTCCAGATGTGTGACTGTGCAAAATTTTGTGGCTGTAGCTGCGACGCCTCCAAAACTTTTCCTTTCACTTTTTTTCCCCCATTATGTAGATAGGGGCAAAATTGTTTGGTGAATTGGAACGCGCGGGGTTAAAATTTCGCCTTACAACATAGCCTATGACGCACTCGGGGTCCAGACGTGTGACTGTGCAAAATTTTGTGGCTGTAGCTGCGACGATGCAGATGCCAATCCCGGACATACATACATACACACACACACACATTCAGCTTTATATAGTAGACTAGCTGAAGAGCCCGGCGTTGCCTGGGCATAGTAAATATCTGTGGTTAGTTATAGCACGTCACTTCTCTTATTTTCCCATCACGCCTCTCATTTTCCCAATCACATCTTTAATTTTCCCCCTCACATCTCTCATTTTCTCCCTCACACCTCTCATTTTCTCCCTCACTCCTCTCATTCCCCCCTAACACTTGTCATTTCGACCTCACATCTGTCATTTTCCGATCACTACACTATTTTCCCTCACTCCTCTCATTTTGCACTCACACCTTTTCATTTTCACCTCACACCTCTCATTTTCACCTCAGTATATACATGTTTGTCATCTCCCTTATATATAGTATACATATGTATGTCATCTCCTGTATATAGTATATACCTGTATGTCATCTCCCCTGTATATAGTATATACCTGCTGTGTGTCATCTCCCCTGTATATAGTATATACCTGTATGTCATCTCCTCCTATATATAGTATATACCTGTATGTCATCTCCTCCTATATATAGTATATACCTGTATGTCATCTCCTCCTATATATAGTATATACCTGTATGTCATCTCCTTCTATATATAGTATATACCTGTATGTCATCTCCTCCTGTATATAGTATATACCTGTGTGTCATCTCCCCTGTATATAGTATATATATATATATCTGTGTGTCATCTCCTCCTGTATATAGTATATACCTGTATGTCATCTTCTATATATAGCATATACATGTATGTCATCTCCTCCTGTATATAGTATATACCTGTAGGTAATCTGCTCCTGTATATAGTATATACCTGTGTGTCATCTCCTCCTGTATATAGTATATACCTGTATGTCATCTCCTCCTGTATATAGTATGTACCTGTATGTCATCTCCTCCTCTATATAGTATATACCTGTGTCATCTCTCCTGTATATAGTATATATCTGTGTGTCATCTCCCCTGTATATAGTATATACCTGTGTGATCTCCTGTATTAGACCTAGTTAACACGTTATTTGCTCAGTATTTTTACCTCAGTATTTGTAAGATAAATTGGCAGCCTGATAAATCCCCAGCCAACAGGAAGCCCTCCCCCTGGCAGTATGTATTAGCTCACACATACACATAATAGACAGGTCATGTGACTGACAGCTGCTGTATTTCCTATATGGTACATTTGTTGCTCTTGTAGTTTGTCTGCTTATTAATCAGATTTTTATTTTTGAAGGCTAATACCAGACTTGTGTGTGTTTTAGGGCGAGTTTCGTTTGTCAAGTTGTGTGTGTTGAGTTGTGTGTGGCGACATGCATGTAGCGACTTTTGTGAGATGAGTTTTGTGTGGCAACATGCGTGTAGCAACTTTTTGTGTGTCGAGTTGCATGTGACAGGTTAGTGTAGCAAGTTGTGTGCAGCAAGTTTTGCGCATGGCGAGTTTTGCGCGTGGTGAGTTTTATGTCTGGTGCCTTTTGAGTATGTGCAAGTTTTGTGTGAGGCAACTTTTGCATGTGTTGCAAATTTTGTGCATGTGGCAATTTTTCCGCGTGTGCAAGTTTTGCGTGTGGCGAGTTTTCCATGAGGTGAGTTTTGCACTTGTGGCGAGTTTTGCGTGAGCCTAGTTTTTGCATGTGGCGAGTTTTGCGCGTGGTGAGTTTTGAGCGGCGACTTTTGTGTTTCGACTTTTATGTGGCAAGGTTGGTGTATGTGTGGTGAAATGTGTGCTGATGGTGGTATATGTGTTCAAGCACGTGGTAGTGTGTGGCGCATTTTGTGTGTGTTCATATCCCCGTGTGTGGTGAGTATCCCATGTCGGGGCCCCACCTTAGCAACTGATCGGTATATACTCTTTGGCGCCATCGCTCTCATTCTTTAAGTCCCCCTTGTTCACATCTGGCAGCTGTCAATTTGCCTCCAACACTTTTCATTTCACTTTTTCCCCATTATGTAGATAGGGGCAAAATTGTTTGGTGAATTGGAAAGCGCGGGGTTAAAATTTCACCTCACAACGTAGCCTATGACGCTCTCAGGGTCCAGACGTGTGACTGTGCAAAATTTTGTTTCTGTAGCTGCGACGCCTCCAACACTTTTCCTTTCACTTTTTTCCCCATTATGTAGATAGGGGCAAAATTGTTTGGTGAATTGGAAAGCGCGGGGTTAAAATTTCACCTCACAACATAGCCTATGACGCTCTCGGGGTCCAGACGTGTGACTGTTCAAAATTTTGTTTCTGTAGCTGCGACGCCTCCAACACTTTTCCTTTCACTTTTTTCCCCATTATGTAGATAGGGGCAAAATTGTTTGGTGAATTGGAAAGCGCGGGGTTAAAATTTCACCTCACAACGTAGCCTATGACGCTCTCGGGGTCCAGATGTGTGACTGTGCAAAATTTTGTGGCTGTAGCTGCGACGGTGCAGATGCCAATCCCGGACATACACACACACACACACACATACACACACACAGATACACACATTCAGCTTTATATAGTAGATGAATATATTTTATTGACATTCTAGGTATTACCAGGGCCGGATTTAGGAGGTGGGTGGCCCGGGGCCCATTTTGGAGGGAGGCCCATTTTTCAAGGTGCTGCAATATGTAATGCAAAAACACAAAATGAAACGAACGCAAGTTTATTTACAAAAAACATTTACGCAGAGTAATTCAAATAAAATCATTCATATTTTACAATCCGGGCACTTTCCTTGATTTTTGTGCTGCAAAATCACTAATGATGTCACTAAAGTCCAATTCACGCAGTATATCTGACCCTGTCAACCCTTGAAGTCCTGAAAGGGCGTTAAAGATTAAAATATGTACATATGTATCTGTATATTGTAGAAATTTGGGCTGTCTATATCAAAGACTGCTGCTGGGCTCTATATGTCAGAGGCTTCTGCTAGGCTGTATATATATGAGGGGCTTCTGTTGGGCTGTATATATATGAGGGGCTTCTGCTGGGCTGTATATATCAGAGGCTGTTTACCTGTATATATTAGAGGCTGTTGCTGTGCTGGCTGTATATGTATGAGAGGCTTCTGCTGGGCTGTACATGTATGAGAGGCTTCTGCTGGGCTGTATATGTATGAGAGGCTTCTGCTGGACTGTATATATATGAGAGGCTTCTGCTGGGCTGTATATGTATGAGAGGCTTCTGCTGGGCTGTATATGTATAAGGGGCTTCTGCTGGGCTGTATATATATTAGAGGCTGTTGCTGTGCTGGCTGTATATGTATGAGAGGCTTCTGCTGGGCTGTACATGTATGAGAGGCTTCTGCTGGGCTGTATATGTATGAGAGGCTTCTGCTTGGCTGTATATGTATGAGAGGCTTCTGCTGGGCTGTATGTATATGAGGGGCTTCTGCTGGGCTCTATATGTCAGAGGCTTCTGCTGGGTTGTATATGTATGAGAGGCTTCTGCTGGGCTGTATATGTATGAGAGGCTTCTGCTGGGCTGTATATATATGAGAGGCTTCTGCTGGGCTGCATATATATGAGGGGCTTCTGCTGGGCTGTATATATATGAGAGGCTTCTGCTGGGCTGTATATATATGAGAGGCTTCTGCTGGGCTGTATATGTATGAGATGCTTCTGCTGGGCTGTATATATATGAGGGGCTTCTGCTGGGCTCTATATGTCAGAGGCTTCTGCTGGGCTGTATATGTATGAGAGGCTTCTGCTGGGCTGTATATGTATGAGAGGCTTCTGCTGGGCTGTATATGTATGAGAGGCTTCTGCTGGGCTGTATATGTATGAGAGGCTTCTGCTGGGCTGTATATGTATAAGGGGCTTCTGCTGGGCTGTATATATATTAGAGGCTGTTGCTGTGCTGGCTGTATATGTATGAGAGGCTTCTGCTGGGCTGTACATGTATGAGAGGCTTCTGCTGGGCTGTATATGTATGAGAGGCTTCTGCTTGGCTGTATATGTATGAGAGGCTTCTGCTGGGCTGTATGTATATGAGGGGCTTCTGCTGGGCTCTATATGTCAGAGGCTTCTGCTGGGTTGTATATGTATGAGAGGCTTCTGCTGGGCTGTATATGTATGAGAGGCTTCTGCTGGGCTGTATATATATGAGAGGCTTCTGCTGGGCTGCATATATATGAGGGGCTTCTGCTGGGCTGTATATATATGAGAGGCTTCTGCTGGGCTGTATATATATGAGAGGCTTCTGCTGGGCTGTATATGTATGAGATGCTTCTGCTGGGCTGTATATATATGAGGGGCTTCTGCTGGGCTCTATATGTCAGAGGCTTCTGCTGGGCTGTATATGTATGAGAGGCTTCTGCTGGGCTGTATATGTATGAGAGGCTTCTGCTGGGCTGTATATGTATGAGAGGCTTCTGCTGGGCTGTATATGTATGAGAGGCTTCTGCTGGGCTGTATATGTATGAGAGGCTTCTGCTGGGCTGTATATGTATGAGAGGCTTCTGCTGGGCTGTATATATATGAGTGGCTTCTGCTGGGCTGTATATACAGTGGGGCAAAAAAGTATTTAGTCAGTCAGCAATAGTGCAAGTTCCACCACTTAAAAAGATGAGAGGCGTCTGTAATTTACATCATAGGTAGACCTCAACTATGGGAGACAAACTGAGAAAAAAAAATCCAGAAAATCACATTGTCTGTTTTTTTATCATTTTTTTTGCATATTATGGTGGAAAATAAGTATTTGGTCAGAAACAAACAATCAAGATTTCTGGCTCTCACAGACCTGTAACTTCTTCTTTAAGAGTCTCCTCTTTCCTCCACTCATTACCTGTAGTAATGGCACCTGTTTAAACTTGTTATCAGTATAAAAAGACACCTGTGCACACCCTCAAACAGTCTGACTCCAAACTCCACTATGGTGAAGACCAAAGAGCTGTCAAAGGACACCAGAAACAAAATTGTAGCCCTGCACCAGGCTGGGAAGACTGAATCTGCAATAGCCAACCAGCTTGGAGTGAAGAAATCAACAGTGGGAGCAATAATTAGAAAATGGAAGACATACAAGACCACTGATAATCTCCCTCGATCTGGGGCTCCACGCAAAATCCCACCCCGTGGGGTCAGAATGATCACAAGAACGGTGAGCAAAAATCCCAGAACCACGCGGGGGGACCTAGTGAATGAACTGCAGAGAGCTGGGACCAATGTAACAAGGCCTACCATAAGTAACACACTACGCCACCATGGACTCAGATCCTGCAGTGCCAGACGTGTCCCACTGCTTAAGCCAGTACATGTCCAGGCCCGTCTGAAGTTTGCTAGAGAGCATTTGGATGATCCAGAGGAGTTTTGGGAGAATGTCCTATGGTCTGATGAAACCAAACTGGAACTGTTTGGTAGAAACACAACTTGTCGTATTTGGAGGAAAAAGAATACTGAGCTGCATCCATCAAACACCATACCTACTGTAAAGAATGGTGGTGGAAACATCATGCTTTGGGGCTGTTTCTCTGCAAAGGGGCCAGGACGACTGATACGGGTACATGAAAGAATGAATGGGGCCATGTATCGTGAGATTTTGAGTGCAAACCTCCTTCCATCAGCAAGGGCATTGAAGATGAAACGTGGCTGGGTCTTTCAACATGACAATGATCCAAAGCACACCGCCAGGGCAACGAAGGAGTGGCTTCGTAAGAAGCATTTCAAGGTCCTGGAGTGGCCTAGCCAGTCTCCAGATCTCAACCCTATAGAAAACCTTTGGAGGGAGTTGAAAGTCCGTGTTGTCAAGCGAAAAGCCAAAAACATCACTGCTCTAGAGGAGATCTGCATGGAGAAATGGGCCAACATACCAACAACAGTGTGTGGCAACCTTGTGAAGACTTACAGAAAACGTTTGACCTCTGTCATTGCCAACAAAGGATATATTACAAAGTATTGAGATGAAATTTTGTTTCTGACCAAATACTTATTTTCCACCATAATATGCAAATGAAATGTTAAAAAAAACAGACAATGTGATTTTCTGGATTTTGTTTTCTCAGTTTGTCTCCCATAGTTGAGGTCTACCTATGATGTAAATTACAGACCCCTCTCATCTTCTTAAGTGGTGGAACTTGCACTATTGCTGACTGACTAAATACTTTTTTGCCCCACTGTATATGAGATTTCACAACAACTTTTTCAGTCTTTTTATCCATTAAATTAATTCTGCGAGTCTCTTGCTGGATTGGCAACCAATCTCGTATATGGTTCAACTTCCACTGCATTGGTCTATGTGCAAGGAGGAGAGGCTGACTTGGAAGAAGGGGAGATAGGAATATTTCTCCCCTCTATGGACTCGCTGTGCTCTTTCACTGGCGCTCCTTTTTTTGTTTGTTTGTTTGTTTTTTCAGCTGTCTTACAATACAGCACCTGATTAGGATTTCATGACCTGGTAGCAGCAGGCTGATTTCAAACTCCTGGCTGCCATGGAGGCTCAATCAGTAGTAGGGGCACTGTCAGTGACAACTGAAATGGTAGTGGTATTCTGAGTCAGGGAGAATGTAAAGGTGGGAATCAGAAGGCAGGGATTCCAGGAGCTTAGGAAATTTCCCACAATGAGAAATATGACAAGAATAATAATGATGCTTGAGGGGCAGAAAATATCTGGGAACCAGATTGGGTGATGTCAGGTGATGTCATCAATGGAGGAGGGTGGTGGTATAATGCGGGTGTCTGACTGCAATGCACAGGGGTACGATGCGGAAACAGTCAGGGATGATTATAGCTCTATATATATAAACAGAAGACAAAAAATGGAGGCAACACACCAGTTAGAGTTAGAAAAAAAATGGCGTAATTTTGGATTATTAAATAGCACTTTTTTCCACCTCTAACTGATGTGTTGCCTCCATTTTTTTGTCTTCTAAATTGTAGGTTTGGTATTTGCCTGGGAAGCATGGCAACATTATTGCCTGTGGCTGTTTTTCTTTTTTTCTTTGTCTATACAGTAATTTAAAGTAACTCTAAACAATCAGTGTTAGTTACTAGGCAGATTAACATTTGAACAAAGATAACAATAAACTTGGATAAGCAAAGGAAGTCTTTCTCTAGCTAATGTCAATGTTCTGTTCACAACAGCGGTGCCCGCAGTCGTATTTTCTCTCACTACAATTTTGGCCCTAGCGTGGGTCATAAGCTTCTCCCAAAAGGCTGCAAGTCTCTCTTTCTGACTTAGGCTGGGTTCACACTTGCCTTCAGCAGTCCTGCGTATGGCTGCATACTTCCTCCTTTAAGCTCCGCCTACACTCTGCCTACTTCCACATGCGTCCTGCGTCGTCCTGCGTATCTATATTTAACATTGGGTACACAGGGACATGCGGTTGTATGCAGATGCGTCCGCATGCGGTGTTTTGGCGTGTGGCCGAACGCAACATGTTGCATTTTCTTGTCTTCGTCCACATGTCTAAACGCCACATGCGGATGCATCCACATGTCCCTGCGTACCTAATCAGCCCCCTTCCAACTTGAGACCTTAATCCCAGCTGAAAGGATAGCTGGAAGTGATGGCCCTTCTCAAATGTACTGTCCTTCCGCAGGTACATCCCACCTGTTGCAGTCTCCTCGGTTTAACTGTCAACAGAAGTCTCTCAAAATTGGACTGGAGTGAAGATGTGTATCTAGGGGGGCAGCCGGGCATGTGCCCTGGGCACAGCCGGCAGGGGGCCTCACAGTCGGCTGTTCTCCATCCTGCTTACTCCCCGTACTTCCTATCACACAGACAGCAGCGCCACTGGATGACATCATCATTCAGTGGTGGCTGTGTCAGAGAGAGGAAGGCGACAGAGATGCTGCGGCAGAGCGGTGAGTGAATGTGTATGTGTATTGTGTGCATGTAGCACTGTGGGGGAATGTGCAAAGAGGTAAATGGTGTTGTCTGTGTCTGTGTGTATGGGGAGGAGAGGGCAATGATGGGGCTGATGGGAGAAGGCAATGATGGGGTGATGGAGAGGGCAATGATGGGGATGGTGGGAGAGTAGGAAACAATGGAAGTGGTGGAAAGGGTAAGGATGGGGATGATTGGGGAGGGGGAAATGATGGATGTGGTGGAAAGGACAATCATGGGGGTGGTGGATGGGGATGATTGGGGAGGGGGAAATGATGGATGTGGTGGAAAGGACAATCATGGGGGTGGTGGGGGAGGAGGAAATGATGGAGGTGGTGGAAAGGACAATAATGGGGGGTGGAGGGGGAGAAAATGATGGAGGTGGTGGAATAGGCAAGGATGGTGGTGGTGGAAAGGGCAATGATGGGGATGGTGGGGGAGAAGGAAATTATGGATGTGGTGGAAAAGACAATGATGGGGATGGTGGGGGAGGAGGAAATGATGGAGGTAGTGGAATGGGCAATGATATGGGGTGGCGGGGGAGAAAGCAATGATAGTGGTGGAGAAGGCAATGATGGAGGTGGTGAAGTCCTATTTGTGGCTGGCTGATTAATTTTTTGCAGTGTGCAGGCTCTGCAGGAAGAAAATAAATAGCGGACATACCTGCTCAAATAGACTAGGAATTAAGGCTCTTCCTCAGCACATGAAGTAGCATTACTTGCTAAGGTGGGAAAAGCAAGCTGGCCAACAATATGAGCAAAGATTAAACTATCTTCCTACTCCTTTACCTCATGCTCATCTTTCTGGTAGCCAAGCCACACATTCAAGTAGCACCATATCATCATCGCCATCATCTACTGCTTGTCATACTCCAACTCCTTCTCCTACTTCTCCATCAGATATCCATACCTGTTTTTGTGGCGAGGAAAATGCTCCCAGTCATTCACTTTTACTTAACGTTAATTCCCACCCTGTTAAGTTGTTGGTGGAGTCACCGCTATATCACTTAGCATATTCCACTGCCTATCGAGAAATAATGATGTGCACTCAGATTTCCTGGAAGAAACCCAGCCACCTCTACCCTGAAAAGGGTGCCCATTCTGTGTTCTCCCATGCAGGAGGACATGGGCTGTATTTGGCTTTGAGCTCAAAAGTGCACTGCACCGTCAACATGTGGAGCAGCTATTATGTACATTGTTAGAACATGTATTTCATGGTCCAATATTTCAATGTTTTAAGCATCATCGATTCATAAATGTAATCAGGACACATAGTGAAGCCTTCATGGTTGGGTGCTAGATCTGGTTTCAACACCAGGCGATGGTTATCCACCTCCTCTGCATCTTCTGCAGTGGACAAGACTCCATCTGCTCAGCAATAGGGTAGGACTTTGCATCCACTCCCCACCCTCAGTCTTTTCAGTTTTATTAGGTGTTTTGCAGCTTGTAAACATGCACAACAAAATCCCACAAGCCGGGCATCTTTTGTTTCTCCATCATGTTATATGTACAGTATATACTGTCTGGAACTGTCAGTGCTGGCCTTAAACAGCCATACATCTCCTTGCTAGTCCCATCATATTGTATACTGTGCAGTTATTGCCATTAACACTGCCACTGCTACTGGACAGTCTCATATCTTTTGCCTGTCCATTTCTGTTCTTCTGCTGCCCTGGTTGCCAGTGCTAGCCCTTCACAGCTGGACATCTCTCCCATCCATTCATATTAAACAGTATATGGCTTTTGCCACTGGTTATAGACAGCTACACATCTCCTGCTTGCCCATTGTTTTCTGTAGCTGTACTGTACTACTGCTGGGAATCGTAACCTAAACAGGGAAAATAAAAACATCAAATTATTCCCAAAAAGGATAACGGATAGTGTTGAGCATTCCGATACTGCAAGTATCGGGTATCGGACGATATTTGCTGTATCGGAATTCCGACACCGAGTTCCGATATTTTTGCGATATCGGAAATCGGAATCGGCGTGTGCTGTCCGGATGGTTCCAAGGGTCTGGAGGAGAGGAGACTCTCCTTCAGGCCCTGGGATCCATATTCATGTAAAAAAAAAAAGAATAAAAATAAAAAATATGGATATACTCACCCCTCCGGCGAACCCTGGCTGTCACCGCTGCAAGCGTCTGCCTCCGTTCCTAAGAATGCAGTGAGTGAAGGACCTTTGATGACGTCACGGTCACGTGAGCGGTCAGGTGACCGGTCACCTGACTGCGACGTCATCGAAGGTCCTTCACTCACTGCATTCTTAGGGACGGAGGCAGACGCTTGCAGCGGTGACAGCCAGGGTTCGCTGGAGGGGTGAGTATATCCATATTTTTTATTTTTATTCTTTTTTTTTACATGAATATGGATCCCAGGGCCTGAAGGAGAGTCTCCTCTCCTTCAGACCCTGGGAACCATCCAGGATACCTTCCGATATTTGTGTCCCATTGACTTGCATTGGTATCGGGTATCGGTATCTGCGATATCCGATATTTTTTGGATATCGGCCGATACCATCCGATACCGATACCTTTGAATATCGGAAGGTATCGGCCAAAACACTAATAACGGATAATTTTTTAACTGCTTTTAAAAACAAATTGTTTATTTACCTTTTAACCATCAAGCAGCAAACTTGTTGATGCTATAAAAAATATACATTTTTGATGGTTATTTTAAAAGTCAGCACGTCTTTACTAGTGTTGAGCGATACCGTCCGATACTTGAAAGTATCGGTATCGGATAGTATCGGCCGATACCCGAAAAATATCGGATATCGCCGATACCGATATCCGATACCAATACAAGTCAATGGGACATCAAGTATCGGAAGGTATCCTCATGGATCCCAGGGTCTGAAGGAGAGGAAACTCTCCTTCAGGCCCTGGGATCCATATTAAAGTGTAAAATAAAGAATTAAAATAAAAAATATTGTTATATTCACCTCTCCGGCGGCCCCTGGACATCAGCGGGAGGATCCGGCGTCCGGCACGGCTTCTTTCTTCAAAATGCGCGCCTTCAGGACCTGTGGAATGACGTCCCGGCTTCTGATTGGTCGCGTGCCGCCCATGTGACCGCCACGCGACCAATCAGAAGCCGCGACGTCATTCCTCAGGTCCTAGAAGGCGCTCATTCTAGGACTTTAGCTGAGGAATGACGTCGCGGCTTCTGATTGGTCGCGTGGCGGTCACATGGGCGGCACGCGACCAATCAGAAGCCGGGACGTCATTCCACAGGTCCTGAAGGCGCGCATTTTGAAGAAAGAAGCCGTGCCGGACGCCGGATCCTCCCGCTGATGTCCAGGGGCCGCCGGAGAGGTGAATATAACAATATTTTTTATTTTAATTCTTTATTTTACACTTCCGATACCGATACCCGATATCACAAAAATATCGGATCTCGGTATCGGAATTCCGATACCGCAAGTATCGGCCGATACCCGATACTTGCGGTATCGGAATGCTCAACACTAGTCTTTACTTTCTAAACAACAGACCTGTTGCTTGATGCAAAAAGGGTATATTTTACACTGCTTATTGCCATTGCTTCTTCAGTTTCCAAACAGAAAACCCACTACTATGTGAGGGAGGGCCAGGGCCATAGTCATGGCCGAGGACTCCGGGGCATCTGTGCCCTGACCTCCCATCACATGAAAATAATGTCCATCACTCTGCATACCTGTGGGTTCACTTTCTAAGCCATCAGGGTCCCCTCCGCTGTGTTGCAGGCCCCCTACAGATGGTTCAGCATAAATTGAGACATAGTACATTTCAAACTGTAAACGAAGAACTTTACTTGGGTTCAACTGTAGCACATCCACATCAGTTACAATATCACTTAGTTTCAATTGCAGCACATTCACGTCAGTTACAGCATCAACACAGAGCAGGCTTTCTTCACCTCTGTTACTTTCCCTGTGTCTTCACTAATTCCTTCCAGGGGTTTCCCGTGTTGCACCGAACCGTTCGGTACTGAAGTGTCCTCCCTGTCCAGCATAACTACTCTTCGGAATTCCCTCATCTGTTTTGCAACAGACAGAAGGGCTTCAGCCCATGTAGATAGCTGCCACATTTTCGGAGCGTCCAAGAACACTATTCTGAGTGGGCACCATCCACTTATAATAAGGGGATCACCTTCTGCATACTACATGTAAATGCAACCATATAGAAAACGTGTATACATAAAAATTGGGATCACCACATCAAACATAAAGTGCAAAAATATATAATATTTATTGAGAACAAAACACAACAAGCATAAAAACAATTAAAAAACTTTACAACATGGGTAGAGGAGATGGGTCAACAACAATTACCCAAGGTGTATTTCACCTGTAATTGTTGTTGACCTATCTCCTCTACCCATGTTGTAGAGTTTTTTAATTGTTTTTATGCTTGTTGTGTGTTGTTCTCAATAAATATTACGGTATATATTTTTGCACTTTATGTTTGATGTGGTCATCCCAATTTTTATGCATACACTTTTTCTATATGGTTGCATTTTCGGAGCGACCTGCATCTTCAACCTGCTGTACTTCCTTAGCTGTACTTGCTTACCCACTAGCATTGCATGGCTGGGTCCTTTACTTTAAGTATTGCGGTGCTGCTGCACTGTCCTGGGCACGTAAGCCCTTTGGGACGCCTGGGGCTCCCTGGCCCTCTGAGCTGTACCCGCACCTGGTCCTCTCTGCCTAAATCCAGGAAATGCTCCTGCTTTATCCACAGCTCGCTCCTCCTATGGTAAACCATTTACTATTGTGCCTCATCTAGTAGCCAAACTACAATACTACACTGTCCCTATCACACACAGTGGAAATACATAACAATACATAGGAACACAACAGCAGTTACAATGATACAAAATGACATCATCATTGCAGCATACAGTGACATAGCAGCAATTATAAAACATTCATGTGTTTCAATGAAAACTGGCACAGTTCTTAAAGAGGTGGGGTGAGCACTAGTCCTTAAAGCCCCTTACATCTATTCCCAAAAAAGAATAATATTTGAAAAGCTTGTTAATAAGCCGCTGCTTGTCCATTTTCCAAAACACAGACTTATTGCTGTTCCCCCCCCAAAAAAAAACAACTTTAGGACAGCTTGTTAAAGTGTACCTTGTAATTTTCCAAACAACAAACCTATTGTTGCTACCAAAAATGGGGTTCTTTTTAGAAGGCTTGTTAAAAAGCCAATGCTTCTTCATTTTCAAAACAACAAAGCTGTTGCTGCTCTACAAAAAAGGATAATGTTTGGACCACCACATGTAAATGCATGATTTTTCTGCATACACCGCCATTGTATGAAGACCACAGCTTGGCACGCATTTGTCACCAAAAAGGGATATTTTTTGGATAATTTTTACACTG
Organism: Ranitomeya imitator; assembly: GCF_032444005.1. Taxonomy (NCBI): domain Eukaryota; kingdom Metazoa; phylum Chordata; class Amphibia; order Anura; family Dendrobatidae; genus Ranitomeya; species Ranitomeya imitator. Next base: position 52,587,907 of record NC_091289.1, on the reverse strand, counting down.
TAAAAAGCACAAAAGTATGTCCTTGCAGTGATATATTAAACAGACTGTTGGTTACATTCACCCATAGCCAAATACAGGTCCTTCTCAAAAAATTAGCATATAGTGTTAAATTTCATTATTTACCATAATGTAATGATTACAATTAAACTTTCATATATTATAGATTCATTATCCACCAACTGAAATTTGTCAGGTCTTTTATTGTTTTAATACTGATGATTTTGGCATACAACTCCTGATAACCCAAAAAACCTGTCTCAATAAATTAGCATATTTCACCCATCCAATCAAATAAAAGTGTTTTTTAATAACAAACAAAAAAACCAACAAATAATAATGTTCAGTTATGCACTCAATACTTGGTCGGGAATCCTTTGGCAGAAATGACTGCTTCAATGCGGCGTGGCATGGAGGCAATCAGCCTGTGACACTGCTGAGATGTTATGGAGGCCCAGGATGCTTCAATAGCGGCCTTAAGCTCATCCAGAGGGTTGGGTCTTGCGTCTCTCAACTTTCTCTTCACAATATCCCACAGATTCTCTATGGGGTTCAGGTCAGGAGAGTTGGCAGGCCAATTGAGCACAGTAATACCATGGTCAGTAAACCATTTACCAGTGGTTTTGGCACTGTGAGCAGGTGCCAGGTCGTGCTGAAAAATGAAATCTTCATCTCCATAAAGCATTTCAGCCGATGGAAGCATGAAGTGCTCCAAAATCTCCTGATAGCTAGCTGCATTGACCCTGCCCTTGATGAAACACAGTGGACCAACACCAGCAGCTGACATGGCACCCCACACCATCACTGACTGTGGGTACTTGACACTGGACTTCAGGCATTTTGGCATTTCCTTCTCCCCAGTCTTCCTCCAGACTCTGGCACCTTGATTTCCGAATGACATGCAAAATTTGCTTTCATCAGAAAAAAGTACTTGGGACCACTTAGCAACAGTCCAGTGCTGCTTCTCTGTAGCCCAGGTCAGGCGCCTCTGCCGCTGTTTATGGTTCAAAAGTGGCTTTACCTGGGGAATGCGGCACCTGTAGCCCATTTCCTGCACACGCCTGTGCACGGTGGCTCTGGATGTTTCCACACCAGACTCAGTCCACTGCTTCCTCAGGTTCCCCAAGGTCTGGAATCGGTCCTTCTCCACAATCTTCCTCAGGGTCCGGTCTCCTCTTCTCGTTGTACAGCGTTTTCTGCCACATTGTTTCCTTCCAACAGACTTACCATTGAGGTGCCTTGATACAGCACTCTGGGAACAGCCTATTTGTTGAGAAATTTCTTTCTGGGTCTTACCCTCTTGCTTGAGGGTGTCAATGATGGCCTTCTTGATATCTGTCAGGTCGCTAGTCTTACCCATGATGGGGGTTTTGAGTAATGAACCAGGCAGGGAGTTTATAAAAGCCTCAGGTATCTTTTGCATGTGTTTAGAGTTAATTAGTTGATTCAGAAGATTAGGGTAATAGGTCGTTTAGAGAACCTTTTCTTGATATGCTAATTTATTGAGACAGGTTTTTTGGGTTATCAGGAGTTGTATGCCAAAATCATCAGTATTAAAACAATAAAAGACCTGACAAATTTCAGTTGGTGGATAATGAATCTATAATATATGAAAGTTTAATTGTAATCATTACATTATGGTAAATAATGAAATTTAACACTATATGCTAATTTTTTGAGAAGGACCTGTATGTTCAGTACGCTTTTAAGGCTGTGTTTGCCTTTAAAGTTCTTGTAAAGGGTTGAATACTGTCCTGGGAGATCTCAGATTTTTATACATGTTTTTTAGGGCAATTGGAGGCTTTCCAGTACTTGTGATTTGTGGCAAATTGATTTGCTGCAAATCAATTATTTGGAAAATTTTGGTTCAGCTGGTGAATTAGAATTTCCAAAGATTCACTCATCCTTAATACTGTACAATATATGTATTAAATATCACAATCAATTACAATCTCAATTATGTCACAACAATCAGTTGAAAGAATTATATTTCTCACTGACTTACAAAATTCATCAAATGAGCTACTACAAGCATGACATGATGTGGTAACACTGCTGCACTCTATCACTTCATTACTGGGTCCTTACAATAGTCTCAGAAACATGGAAATCTTAGAACTTTTCAGCATTCTTTGCTATAAAAATTAAAGTATTTAAATTATATACCCTCTTATACATCTCCATCACACACATATTCAGCCTTCCTCAAGGTCATGCAAGAATCAGAGAGAGAGATCACTGAGGACATTGAAAGATCTCAATAAATAATGTGATAAAACCCAAGACACCTTTTCTAAGGACGCTGACAAGAGTAGTGATCCTTTGATTTATGTCTTCATATTCCATAAATCTGCAATAAAAATACCTACACAGCTCTCAACTGCAACATGAAATATTTAAAGAGTTTATGTAGAAGATATGTTACACTACATCCAGGGTCTCAGTGTTTAATGGATTTTTAATAAGACTAATTTAGAGATTAAAAATATAAATTCAATAGTGCAAAACAAAAAAAGTTTAAAACAGGCAATAATCTTTTTTCAATATGACTCATGTTATGCTTGAAAAATTCTATGCTACATTTCAGTGTGTGCAGATAGATATATTAGATCAGTGGCCTTTAGAGTTAAGCGAAAGATTCTCTGCCCTGGTGCGGCATCCAGTCCAGTCCTCCATGATCATGACGTTCCATGATGTCTAGCAACAGTAAGAGAAGCCCAGGATGTTAGGCCTAAGAAGTGAAGACTGCCTTTGTCCTCTTGCATCGGAATGTAATGATGGTGGAAGCTCATGGATTGCTTCCAGACCACAAAGGGTTAAATGTGTTTATATACTTGTATGTGGCACGGGTAGAATATCTCCATGGGATGCAGTTGGCTAGGAAAGAGTTAACTGTAGTGACCAACCCCGGTGGGAGGGGGGGATTGAGTGTTAGAGGCGGAGGCAGGAAGTTACAGTCAGTCTATGCGAAGGAAGGAGAGCATATGCAGCAGGGGTAGTAGGCTGCTAAGGGAAAACGTGAGCTCAATATTCGGGACAGCAGATTGCCGTAAATACCTTTCATGTGATTCTGTCTGATGGCCAAGGGCAACCTCGAAATGGACGTCGGGGACCAGGGGCACACACAGCTTGCGAAGTTAGATAGAAAGATGGACTCAAACTACATGTGGCGGAAGGTATCACAATCCAAAAATGCTGATAGAGGTGAGGAAGATCCCCAAGGGCTATGAAAGCTAGGAAGGGGGATATGTCACCTATCCTGAGAACCAGGGCTAAAGTTGTATCCGGTACCTGTGGGAAAGATGTCAGCCGATTGGGCCTTATCCTTTAAACCTGTTTGTAAATATTGTACAGACTGCCATTCTCTCAGTAAAAGTTTGGTTTTAATGAACCACATCTCTCTTGGATTGTGTGCTGCCCTAGTTCCAGAAAAAGGATTCCTGGACTCAGAACAGGCCGGCTGGCCACAAGTAAGTGGAAAGCACCACGTACACAGCAGCACACCAGGACTGAGACACCCTTTATCTGTAGAATGCCAGAGGGAGTGGGGACCAAAGCTCGCCCACGACTATTTCGCTTAGGCATCTTACAGAAAGACCAGAGACAATGAAAATCTTTTAGCTCAACTTTAGTGGCCCCCAATCATGACTCTAGCTGTCAAGACATGGTGGTATTTCAGCTTAACAACATATAGAATGCCACAGGTTGTAGATCATTATTATAATAGATTTCCTTGTAGAAGGTAGCTCGCTAGGCTCCTGCCTTTGGCAGCCACAAATTAATAAGGTAGCTGCTGGTATGTGTCCTCCAAATCGATTTGTACTATTTTTAATTGAAGACTATGGAAAGGTTGGCTTTTATGCTGGGAACTTTCCTGAATATATGCCAAATGTGCACCACAGAAGTGATGTTAATTCAGTCTTCTTCACTGTGCATTTAAACCAAAGTACAAGTGGTACAATAATTGATTATGAATGGAATTCATTGCTCGAAAATTAGTCCCTGCTGAAGGGGACTGCTGAGTGATACATCTGTTAGACAGCGTGATCTCTGCTCTCAGATACAGAAAACCAACAGAGACAGCTGTTCTGACCATTGGATATCATTTACAATCACATAAATTTGGAAAAATGATCCTACAATGAAAGCCCAGCTGGCCTTACCTCGACAATTTCTATCTATGAAGAAAAATTATTTTTATTTCTAAAAAGGTTTACCGGTTTAGCATCCCATGCTGACATTAAAGTATCTTACAACAATCAATTTGATAGACTTTGTGAGAACTGAGAGATGGAGTAAAAACCTAATGAGAGCAACGCTCTCATCTCTCCTTGCCCTGCAACAGATGAGTTTGTTCTTGCAGCTGGGGTCCTGTCCAACTGCTGCCTTCCTCCCTCTCATCAGCCCCATGATAACATTTGGCAGGCTGTCACTCCCATTCTTTCTCCTGCTGTGTTGAGTGTGTTCAGGCAGTGCAGGGTCAGGCAGGTATGATAGACAGAGTTCAACATAGAGAGCTGATATGTTGGTAGTGAAAAAGTATCAGCTGTGTGAAGAGAGACAAAGCTGGTAGCACAGCAAGACTAAAACATAAAAGCGTAAATTAACTCATGTAAAGAGTACAAACGAGATGAAATGTATTATTGTACTACTAGATGGTGGCCCGATTCTAACACATCGGGTATTCTAGAATATGTATTTATGTATATATCAGCCACATAGTATATAGCACAGGCCACATAGCATATAGGAGTACTACGTGGCCTGTGGTATATACCATGTGGCTGCTATATACATACATACATATTGTAGAATACCCGATGCGTTAATATAGGCCACGCAGTAAATAACACAGCCCACGTAGTATATAAGACAGCCCACACAGTATATAGCAGCCACGCAGTATATAACACAGCCAGACGTAGTATGTAACACTGGCCACGTAATATATAACACAGCCCACGTAATATATAGCACAGCCCACATAGTATCTAACAGTGGCCATGTAGTATATAGCACGCAGTATAGAACACAGCCACGTAGTATATAACACTGCCCACATAGTATATAGCAGCCATGTAGAATATAACGCAGCCCACGCAGTATAGAACACAGCCCACGTAGTATCTAACACTGGCCAGGTAGTATATAGCAGCCACACGGTATCTAACACAGTCCACATAGTATTTAGCAGTGTGGGCACCATATCCCTGTTAAAAAAAATAATTAAAATAAAAAATAGTTGTATACTCATTCGCCGGGATGCAGCGTAAATCCAGCGAACCTCTGGCGATGCGAGCGCCGCTGACACCATCTTTCGTTCCCAGGATGCATTGTGAAATTACCCAGATCACTTATCAGTCTCGCGAGACCGCTAAGTCTTCTGGGTAATTTCGCAATGCATCTCTGGGAACGGAAGCTGCGGCAGGCGTGAGAGCATTGTTGGACTACGGAAGGTTAGAATAGCAGGTTTTTTGTTTTTTTATTATTTTTAACATTAGATCTTTTTACTATTGATGCTGCATAGGCAGTATCTATAGTAAAAACTTGGTCACACAGGGTTAATAGCGGCAGTAACGGAGTGAGTTACCTGCGGCATAATGCAGTCCGTTATCGCTGGCATTAACCCTGTGTGAGTGGTGACTGGAGGGGAGTATGGAGTGGGCAATGACTGCGGGGAGTCCGATCTCAATTCCAGCCAATTCTGCGTTGAAAAAGTCAAACTGTGCTCCCTCCCTTCCGAGCTCTGCTGTGCACCCAAACAGTAATTTACCCCCACGTATAGGGTATTGGCGTACTCTGGACAAATTGGACAACAACTTTTATTAACCTTGTAAAAATAAATAATTGTGCGCGAAATGATCATTTTTGTTAAAAAAAATATGATTTTTTATTTTTACGGTTCTACATTATAAACTTCTGTGAAGCACTTTGGGGTTCAAAGTGCTCACCACACATCTAGATAAATTCCTTAGGGGGTCTAGTTTCCAAAATGATGTCACTTGTGGGGGATTTCCACTGTTTAGGCACATCAGGGGCTTGCCAAACGTGACATGGAATCCGATCCGAGTTTGAAAAAGTCAAATGGTGCTCCTTCCCTTCCGAGGTCTGCCATGCGCCCAAACAGTGGTCCCCCCCACATATGGGGTATCAGCGTACTCAGGACCAATTGGACAACAACTTTTGATGTCCAATTTCTCCTGCCTGCTACCCTTGGGAAAATTAAAAAAAATTGGATCTGAAGTACATTTTTTGTGAAAAAAAGTTAAATGTTCATTTTTTTTAAACATTCCAGAAATTCCTATGAAGCACTAAAGGGTTAATAAACTACTTGAATATGGTTTTGAGCACCCTGAGGGGTGCAGTTTTTAGAATGGTGTCACTTTTTGATATTTTTTATCATATAGACCCCTCAAAGTGACTTCAAATGTGATGTGGCCGTAAAACAAAAATGGTGTTGTAAAAATGAGAAATCGCTGGTCAACTTTTAACCCTTATAACTTCCTAACAAAAAAAATTTTTGGTTCCAAAATTGTGCTGATGTAAAGTAGACATGTAGGAAATGTTACTTATTAAGTATTTTGTGTGACATATCTGTTAGGGCTAGCGGAACGCACCGAGTAAATAGAATGTTTATTATAAATGGTGTGTTTGCAGCCCGGGGTCCACCGTGCAGGAGGAACCTGCTGCTAGCGAATGGTGGCACTGTTTGGCGGAATAGACTAGCTCTGTTACCTCACAGAGTAGCCGTGAAAGAAAAGCACTGCGCCCTGTTAGCCTCACAGGAGCACAAGCTTACTGCCAAGCTGATAGCAGTCAGTGGTTGTGCAACACGCAATCTCCTCATCGGAGAAGCCGGTATTCTAGGGGCTTATTTCAGCCGGGTCCCTGAACACACTCATACAATCTCCTCACCGGAGGTGCCGGTATTCTAGGGGCTTATTTCAGCCAGGTCCCTGAATACAATTTCACATAACCACACTGGCGCAAAGCACATAAGTTAGATTTGATAAGTTTGATTTGATACTAGCGCATGGCCGTGTGGCCATGCGAACCTTATATAGCTGCAGCACGTACAGGACCTTCCTAGAAGGACCAATGAGAGACTGCCACAGAGTCTGAGGAACTTCAGGACCTTCCTGGAGAACCAATGGGTCTTGCTGCAGTATCTAAGCATGTGTCCCTCGATCTCCAATGAGAGATCTTACCCTGGGCATGCTCAGAAGGGGAAAAGCAGGACTTAGACCCAAAAGCATCTGCTCGCCGCTGCACAACACCGGCTTCAATGGCAGAAGCTGGAAAAGCAGCAGTAACCCTTTGCACAGAGTCAGACTGAACGAGACGCTGGGACCGACGTCTCCACTGAGCAGGCTCCACTGCAGCAGGAGAAGAATGGGAGACCACAGTGGAGATGGCCTGAGATTCCCCCTGTGCAGAGGTGGGAACTCGACCCCTAACATTACCCCACCCAGGGCCCCCCCCTTGGACCTTGCTACGCTCAAAGGCAGCAATGAGCTGCGGAACCCGAATGTGCTCAGCAGGCTCTCAGGACCATAACCCTTCCAGTCCACCAAATAATTTTTTTTGCCACGTACCACCTTGCACCCCAAAATACGTTCACCTCGTAATCATCCGTAGATGAACCCGATGTCCCAGCAGATGACTCGGAAAACCAGGACATGTATACGGGTTTCAAGAGGGACACATGAAAGGTGTCGGTTATACCCAGGCGTGGCGGAAGGGCTAAACCATAGACCACAGGGTTAACCTGTTCGAGGACCTTGAAAGGACCCAAGTAGCGAGGTGCAAACTTAGTGGACTCAACTCGCAGTCTGATGTTACGGGCGGAGAGCCACACCAAGTCGCCAGGAGCAAAGGTCGGAGCGGGGCGCCGATGTGCATTGGCGGAGGACCTCATTCTCTCCTTGGAGGCCCGAGTGGCATCCTGAGTGCGGTCCCAAATATCCCATGCTTCCACAGCCCAGTCTGCTACCCTGGAGCCAGCGGAAGACACGGGCATAGGCACAGGTACCCGCGGATGCTGACCACAGTTAAGGAGGAATGGGGTTTGTCCAGTGGAGTCAGCTACGGCGTTGTTCAGCGCAAACTCCACCCACAGTAGCAAGGATGCCCAGTCATCCTGCCTGGCTGAAACAAAATGTCGCAGATATGTGACCAAGGTCTGTTTGGCCCTCTCTACCAACCCATTCGTCTCAGGATGATATGCGGAAGAGAGATTTAACTCAATGCTGAGAAGACGACAAAGCTCTCTCCAGAACCGAGACGCAAACTGGGGACCCCAGTCACTGACAATTTTGTCCGGCATACCGTGTAGGCGGAAGATGTGTTTTATGAACAACACTGCCAAGGCCCATGCAGAAGGTAGCCGTGGAAGCGACACCAAATGCACCATTTTAGAAAAATGATCAGTGATAACCCAAATGATGGTACAGCCACGAGACTTGGGAAAACCCACCACAAAGTCCATCCTGACCATCTCCCATGGCCTGTCTGCCACCTGCAAGGGATAGAGTAACCCAGCTGGCCGTTGTCGAGGAGACTTATTTTTGGTGCAGGAGACACACGCCTGAATATAATCTCTGACATCACGGACCATATGTGGCCACCAGTAAGTCCTCGCCAGCAGCTCAGATGTCCTCTTTGTCCCAAAGTGTCCACCCACCCTAGACAAATGAGCCCAAGAGAGAACCTCCGGTTGCAAATTAATGGGTACAAAAGTCTTGCCCGGAGACACAGACTCTAGCGAAACCGGAGCTACGGTTCTCAGGCTCTCAGAAGGGACAATAAGCCGAGGCTCCCCTTCCTCCTCCTCAGATGACACAACAGAGCGAGAGAGGGCGTCAGCACGAATGTTCTTCTCCCCAGCGAGATAATGGAGGGTGAAGTGGAACCGGGAGAAGAACAAGGACCATCTGGCCTGGCAAGAATTTAGCCACTGGGCTGTTTGCAAATATAAAAAATTTTTGTGGTCCGTGAAGACTTGAAAGGGAAAACAAGCCCCCTCCAAGAGATGTCTCCACTCCGAGAAAGCCAACTTCATCGCTAGCAACTCCCTGTCCCCGATGGAAAAATTCCTCTCCGCTGGTGTGAAGGTCTTGGAGAAGAAGAAGCAAGGATGCTTCCGACCTTGAGCATCCTTTTGGAAAAGGACTGCTCCAGCACCAACGGATGAGGCATCCACCTCCATTATAAACAGCTTATCAACATCGGGACGATGTAGGATGGGAGCGCTAGCAAAATGAGACTTAATAGAAGAGGAGGCCCTGGAGACCTCTTCAGACCACAATTTGGGATTTGCTCCCTTCTTGGTGAGGGCAACCAAGGGAGCTACCAAAGTTGAGAAGTGGGGAATGAACTGGCGGTAATAATTAATGAACCCCATAAAGCGCTGCACCGCTTTAAGAGAATGGGGTTCTTGCCAGTCCATCACAGCCTGTAGTTTGGCAGGATCCATAGCCAATCCCTGGGCGGAGATGATATAGCCCAGGAAAGGTAAAGACTCCTGCTCAAACATACACTTCTCCAACTTTGCATAGAGAGAATTTGCCCATAAGAGGTCAAAGACTCTGCCAACATCTCTTCGGTGGGAGTCAATATCTGGAGAGCAGATGAGAATATCAGCCAGATAGACTACGACCGAGGTGGAGAGCATATCCCGGAAGATGTCGTTGACAAAGTCTTGGAAAACGGCTGGGGCATTACAGAGCCCAAAGGGCATCACCAGATACTCATAGTGCCCATCCCTGGTATTAAACGCCGTCTTCCATTCGTCCCCCTCACGGATGCGAATTAGGTTATAAGCACCCCGCAGATCTAATTTGGTAAATACCCTTGCTCCCCGTAGCCTATCAAAGAGCTCAGAAATCAGGGGCAACGGGTACTTATTCTTAACGGTGATGGCGTTAAGACCCCTGTAATCTATGCAAGGACGTAATTCTCTGTTCTTCTTCTGTACGAAGAAGAATCCCGCCCCTGCAGGTGACACTGACTTCCTAATGAACCCTCTTGCCAAATTTTCCTGGATGTATTGGGACATAGCCTCTGTCTCCGGGAGAGAGAGGGGATAGACCCTTCCCCGAGGAGGTTCTGCTCCAGGCAAGAGATCAATAGGACAGTCATAGGGGCGGTGAGGTGGAAGGGTCTCCGCAGCCTTTTTAGAGAAGACGTCTGCATAGGACCAATAGCATTTGGGAAGGGAAGAAAGATCTGCGGGTATCTCGGTGGGGGAAACCTGAACGCACTCTCTCACACATCTGCCCTTACATGAATCACTCCAACCCAATATCCTCCCAGAGGTCCACTCAATATGTGGGGAGTGAAAACGGAGCCAGGGTATTCCCAGCAGAATCTCGTCCATTTCCTCGGGAAGGACAAGAAGGGAAATAATCTCCTGGTGGGAAGGGGACATGGATAATGTGAAAGGGACAGTCTGGTGTGTGATCTGAGATGGAAGTGTCGACCCGTCAGTGGCGTAGGAAGGAGGGTGCGGGGGGGGGGCGGTCCGCCCCGGGCGGCACAATGCGGGGGGCGGCCACGGCCGGCGCTGCAGGAGAGGAAGGAAAAAAAAAAAAAAAAAAGAAGACGCCCCTTTAAATCTTCGGCCGCCGCCACGACCAGGGCCAGCTCCCCCCACCCCCGGGCCCCGCCCCCCGCTCTAATACTCACCTCTCCTGGTTCCTGCGGCTTCAGCGTCCTCTGACTCTGCGACGTCTCAGAGCAGAGGGCGCGATGACGTCACTACTGTGCGCACCGCTCTGCCTCTCTGTCCTGAGCGTCGTAGAGCCGGAGAGACGCTGACTGGCTGCACCGGACCTGCGCTAGGAACGGGAGAGGTGAGGATTTTACTTTTTTTTTTTTTTCTTTATGTCTGACTGTCTGGGGGCAATGCTGGACACACTGGGGCAATACTGGAGACCATGGGGCAGATTGCTGGACACACTGGGGCAATACTGGAGACCATGGGGCAGATTGCTGGACACACTGGGGCAATACTGGAGACCATGGGGCAGAATGCTGGATACACTGGGGCAATACAGGAGACCATGGGGCAGAATGCTGGACACACTGGGGCAATACAGGAGACCATGGGGCAGATTGCTGGACACACTGGGGCAATACAGGAGACCATGGGGCAGATTGCTGGACACACTGGGGCAATACTGGAGACCATGGGGCAGATTGCTGGACACACTGGGGCAATACAGGAGACTATGGGGCAGATTGCTGGACACACTGGGGCAATACTGGAGACCATGGGGCAGAATGCTGGACACACTGGGGCAATACAGGAGACCATGGGGCAGATTGCTGGACACACTGGGGCAATACTGGAGACCATGGGGCAGAATGCTGGACACACTGGGGCAATACTGGAGACCATGGGGCAGATTGCTGGACACACTGGGGCAATACTGGAGACCATGGGGCAGAATGCTGGACACACTGGGGCAATACAGGAGACCATGGGGCAGAATGCTGGACACACTGGGGCAATACAGGAGACCATGGGGGAGATTGCTGGACACACTGGGGCAATACAGGAGACCATGGGGCAGATTGCTGGACACACTGGGGCAATATAGGAGACCATGGGGCAGATTGCTGGACACACTGGGGCAATACTGGAGACCATGGGGCAGATTGCTGGACACACTGGGGCAATACAGGAGACTATGGGGCAGATTGCTGGACACACTGGGGCAATACTGGAGACCATGGGGCAGATTGCTGGACACACTGGGGCAATACAGGAGACCATGGGGCAGATTGCTGGACACACTGGGGCAATACAGGAGACCATGGGGCAGATTGCTGGACACACTGGGGCAATACAGGAGACCATGGGGCAGATTTCTGGACACACTGGGGCAATACAGGAGACCATGGGGCAGATTGCTGGACACACTGGGGCAATACAGGAGACCATGGGGCAGAATGCTGGACACACTGGGGCAATACAGGAGACCATGGGGCAGATTGCTGGACACACTGGGGCAATACAGGAGACTATGGGGCAGATTGCTGGACACACTGGGGCAATACTGGAGACCATGGGGCAGAATGCTGGACACACTGGGGCAATACTGGAGACCATGGGGCAGATTGCTGGACACACCGGGGCAATACTGGAGACCATGGGGCAGAATGCTGAACACACTGGGGCAATACAGGAGACCATGGGGCAGATTGCTGGACACACCGGGGCAATACTGGAGACCATGGGGCAGAATGCTGGACACACTGGGGCAATACAGGAGACCATGGGGCAGATTGCTGGACACACTGGGGCAATACTGGAGACCCTTTGGCAGATTTCTGGACACATTGAGGCAATGCTGGAGACCCTGGGGCAGACTTCTGGACACACTGGGGCAATGCTGGACACTGGGGCAGATTGCTGGACACACTGGGGCAATGCTGGACACTGGGGGTAATATGCTGGACACACTGGGGCAGACTGCTGGACACACTGGGGAAAGGCTGGACACTGGGGCAGATTGCTGGACACACTGGGGGCAGTGCTGGACACACTGGGGCAGATTGCTGGACACACTGGGGGTAATATGCTGGACACACTGGGGCAGATTGCTGGACAACATGGGGGTAATATGCTGGACACACTGGGGCAGATTGCTGGACAACATGGGGGTAATATGCTGGACACACTGGGGGCAGGACTTGAGGCATGGGCAGAATGTAGATACGGGGCATGATTGGAGATACGGGGCAGGATTGGATCATGGGGCAGGACGGATACGATGGAGGCTGGTGGGGCAGGATGGGGAGATCATATGGGGTAGAATGGATACTCATGAGGGCAGGATGCGAGAACATATGGCTGGAGCCAGGAATGAGATAAACTGGGCCAGGGTGGGGAATAGTGTTACCATAGGGGATAATTAAGGGATATTATTACTGCAGTGATGTATTTATTTTATTTTTTGAGTATACTGTTTTAAATGGGGGGGTGGTCCTGTTACTGTGCAGAGTGACACTATGTCGCCTTTTTATCTTCATGTGGTGTAATGTAGAAGTTGTGAAAAATTAAGTAATGTGTTCTGCAAGCGGAGCTCGAGATAACTGTGTTATTTCCTGCAGAAACGAGTCCTGGCTGGAAGGAATGATGGCGGTCTGTGCTGGATGAAAGATGAAGGACTTCACCTAGAGACATCACTGGTGAGTCAGTGTTACCTATACACTGACACTATACACTGTATACTATATAGAGGTCCTGTGTATAATGTCACCAGTGATCTCTGTATTACCTCTACACAGACACTGCATACTAAGTACAGATCTCCTGTGAATACTGGCACTTATGGTGATAGTATTGTGGTTTTTTTTTTTATTACTGATCAGTATTGTAGTATTCAGTCACTATGTGGTGGTAATATGTGGTCTGGAAATGGTGTTGTGGTATTTGTCCCTTGTATGTAGTATTATTCGGTCACTATGTGGCCTGGTCATGGTGTGGTGGTATTAAGTCACAGGTTTGGCATGTGGGGGTGACACCATTAGGCCCAGTTTACGTTCTACAAAACAGGAAAACCATTTTTGGTAACCTTTGTGTGTATTGAGTGGGGGGTGGGGGGGCGCCAAACTCGGGAACAGCCCCGGGCGGCAAAAGCTCTAGCTACGCCTCTGCGACCCGTTCACTACTCTAACAGTCACTGGTTTGGCGAGCATCACCAGAGGTATTGCATGGCACAGAGGAAAAGCCGAGGACATGAAATTCCCCTCTGCTCCCGAATCCACACAAAGCTCGACTGTTAGAGAGTAAAAGCCTAATATGATCGGGAAGGACAAGAAGGGAAATAATCTCCTGGTGGGAAGGGGACATGGATAATGTGAAAGGGACAGTCTGGTGTGTGATCTGAGATGGAAGTGTCGACCCGTTCACTACTCTAACAGTCACTGGTTTGGCGAGCATCACCAGAGGTATTGCATGGCACAGAGGAAAAGCCGAGGACATGAAATTCCCCTCTGCTCCCGAATCCACACAAAGCTCGACTGTTAGAGAGTAAAAGCCTAATATGATTGTCCCTTTGAAGGACAGCTTGAAGGAAAATGCTGCTGTGTCTAGTGAACCTCCTCCAATGGTTACTAGACGCGATCGTTTATCCGACCACCATGGACTTTTATTGGCATAATGTCCTTCTTGTTGGCAATTTCTGCAGACCACGTGTACTTGAGCGGTCCGAAACCTAGGTCCCGCTCGAGAAACCTCCATGGCCTCATGGGAGTCGGACGCCTGAACGGAAGATTCTAGAGGTCTGGCGAAGGTGGGAGCCAGCTGAAACCTCTGCCTACACTGGGCCCGCTCCAACCTCGGCAAGTTAAAATGAAGGTTGATGCGGGTAGATATAGAAATAAGCTCCTCCAGTGTGGCGGGAATCTCCCTGGTGGCCAAGGCGTCCTTCACATGGTCTGCCAGTCCTCTCCAGAACACCGGAATAAGGACGTTATCCGGCCATTCCAGCTCAGAGACCAGAGTCCGGATTTGGACAGCGAACTGGCTGACCATGGACGAACCCTGTGTTGTTGCCAACAATTGGAGCACGGTATCGTGGGTGACACGAGGTCTCAAAAAGACCTGTTTCAGAGCATCCAGGAAGAGAGAAGCACTCTGCTCCACACGATCATTGCGCTCCCATAGCGACGATGCCCTCTCCAACGCCCTGCCCAACAAAAAGGATAAAATAAATCCCACTTTCGCCCGTTCCATAGGAAAACGTGCAGCCAGGAGCTCAAGATGTATGGAGCACTGACTCACGAATCCCCGACATAGCTTAGTGTCACCAGCAAACTTGTCTGGAATTGGGAGACAGGATTAAGTCGGAGCAGGGGTGGCAGCGGACAAACTGGTTGCAGCTACACTTGCAGCCTGAACAGCGATTGCGGTAACATCCACAGCTGAGGTTGTGCACTCGAGAGCCGCCAACCTACCCTCCAGCTGCTGGATGTACCGCTGTAAACGCTGATCGTCCGCCATTTACTAGCCAGACCCGGGCGCTAGTATTCTGTTAGGGCTAGCGGAACACACCGAGTAAATAGAGATGTTTATTATAAATGGTGCGTTCGCAGCCCAGGGTCCACCGTGCAGGAGGAACCTGCTGCTAGCGAATGGCGGCACTGTTTGGCGGAATAGACTAGCTCTGTTACCTCACAGAGTAGCCGTGAAAGAAAAGCACTGCGCCTTGTTAGCCTCACAGGAGCACAAGCTTACTGCCAAGCTGATAGCATTCAGTGGTTATGCAACACGCAATCTCCTCACCGGAGAAGCCGGTATTATAGGGGCTTATTTCAGCTGGGTCCCTGAATACAATTTCACATAACCACACTGGCGCAAAGCACATAAGTTAGATTTGATACTAGCGCATGGCCGTGCGGCCAATGCGAACCTTATATAGCTGCAGCACGTACAGGACCTTCCTAAAAGGACCAATGAGAGACTGCCACAGAGCCTGAGGAACTTCAGGACCTTCCTGGAGAGCCAATGGGTCTTGCTGCAGTATCTAAGCATGTGACCCTCGATCTCCAATGAGAGATCTTACCCTGGGCATGCTCAGAAGGGGAAAAGCAGGACTTAGTCCCAAAAGCGTTTGCTCGCCGCTGCCCAGCACTGGCTTCAATGGCAGAAGCTGGAAAAGCAGCAGTAACCCTTTGCACAGAGTCAGACTGAGCGAGACGCTGGGACCGACGTCTCCGCTGAGCAGGCTCCACTGCGGCAGGAGAAGAATGGGAGACCGCAGTGGAGATGGCCCGAGATTCCCCCTGTGCAGAGGCGGGAACTCGACCCCTAACATGCCCTCTGTGATTTAAGGGCATGAAAATTCAAAATTGGAAAATTTCAAAATTTTTGCCAAATTTCCATTTTTTTCACAAATAAACGCAAGTCATATCAAATAAATGTTACCACTCACATGAAGTAAAGTATGTCATGAGAAAACATTGTCAGAATCACCAGGATCCATGGAAGCGTTCCAGAGTGATTACTTCATAAAGGGACAGTGGTCAGAATTGTAAAAATTGGACTGGTCATTAACGTGCAATCCACCCTTGGGGGTAAAGGGGTTAAGGGTCAGGAAATAAACATTCATTTTAAATGGTACATTCTTTAAATGTTATAAAGTGTGCGATGGACTAAATTCTTTTTATCCTCTGTATTAATGACCTTGTGGATGGGATTGAGAATAAAGTGTCAGTCTTTGCTGATGACACATAATTTTGTAGGATAATACAAATTAGACAGTATAATAATAAAAAATGATCTTGATAAGATGTTGGCATGGGTAAATACATGACAGATAAGGTTTAATGTTGATAAATGCAGAGTATTGTACCTAGGATGGAGTAATCCTATTACTCCATATACAGTTGTGTGAAAAAGTATTTGCCCCTTTATGATTTCCTATTTTTTTGCATGTTTGTCACACTTACATGTTTCCGACCACCAAACAAATTTAAATACTCGACAAAGATAAACACAAAATGCAGTTTTTATAAGAAGGTCATCATTATTGAGGCAAAAAGAAATCCAAACCTACAGAACACTGTGTGAAAAAGTGATTGCCCCCTACTTTAAAACATAAATTTACCTTGATTTATCACATTTTTCTTTAGAAAGCTGAGTTCACATTCCCTAGCCACACGCAAGCCTGAATACTGGCACATCTTTTCTCAATGAAGAAATAACTGAAATAGGACCTGCTTAACATCTGAATGGCTTAAGAAAATCAGAATAAAGACTTTGGAGTGGCTGAGTCAAAGTCCAGACCCTAATCCATTGAGATACTGCGGCATGACCTTTAAAAGGCGGTTCTTGCTCGGAAACCCTACAGTGTGGCTGAATTACAACAATTCTGCAAAGATAATTGGTCCAAAATTCGTTCAGGGCACTGTGAAAGACTCATTTCCAGTTATCGCAAGCACTTGATCGCACTTGTTATTGCTGAGAGTGGACCAACCAATTATTAGGTTAGGTTTAGGCGGCAATGACTTTTTCACACAGGGCCCTGTAGGTTTGGATTTATTTTTTCCTTAATAATAAAGAGCTTCAATTAAAAACTGCATTTTTTGATTGCCTGTGTTATCTTTGTCTAATATTTAAATTTGTTTGGTGAACGGAAATATTTAAGTGTCACCAACATGCAAAAGAATAGGAAGGGGGCAAACACTTTTTCACACAACTGATAATTAAATGGAGATATACTAGGAACTACAGAACAGGAGAAGGACTTGGGTATTCTGGTTACAAGTAAGCTGAGCAGCAGTACTCAATGTCAAGTGGCAGATGCAAAAGCAAACAAGATTTTAGGGTGTATAAAAAGAGATAAAATCCTGTGGCTCCAATGTACTATTACTCTTCTATAAATCACATATTGAATTAGGGATCTCGTTTTGGGCTCTGCATTCTAAAACGTATATTGGAATGTTGGAGTTGGTTCAAAGTCGAGCCACAAGATTATTAAGCGGGATGTTAGGTTTTACAAGTCTGTAACAAGAATGTAGAAAAGATGGATTTGTTTAGCTTAGAAAAAAGACACCTCAGAGGTGAACTGATTTCCATGTACAAATCTATATGTGGTCAATACATGGAACTTGAATCTTCAGAGGCGGAATGGCACTAGGTCCATAAGACTCACAGCAGGAGACACTTCAATCACGTCTCTCCATTCACTTGCCCACAATCAAAAGCAACTGGACTTCTGGCGCTCAGCTTGATTGAAGCATAGCATACCACATATCATAACGAGAAAATAGAAGACAGCGGCACTCACCAGTTTGCTGATTCAATGTGTTTAATCCAAGGTGCAGATTATCTCAAACACATGAGAAATAGCGAGGGTGCAGGGAGTGCAGGAGGACGATGGCCGTTTCGTGCAATCAGCACTTCTACGGGTCCATGACTAGCAAAATGGTGAGTGCTGCTGTCTTCTATTTTCTCGTTATGATATGTGCAATACATGGAACTGGCACATGATTTATTCCTTCCAAAGACTAGGAGATATTTATAATCTCATGGAAGGAAGGTGATTCCAGCATCTAATAAGGAAAGGGTTGTTTACAGTTTGAGTGGTCGGACTGTGGTGATAAATGTCAGATACTGTATCAGCATTTACGAAAGAGCGTGGATACTTTTCTTATAACCAATGGCATTGTGAGTGATAAATAATCTAACGCTAAAGAGTATAAATTCAAAAAGGACGAACTTGATGGACTCGTCTTTTTTTCATCCTACGTAACTTTGTAAAAGATAGTCATCATACTAACATTATATTTCAACAGACTCACCTCGTTTGCTCTTAGATTTCTAAGGTTGTGGATCTATTAATTCAAGGGTCCCATGTGAAAAGATTAGCTTTTCATGACGTTACCTTTGAAGAATTGTGTTTTTAGAAAATATGCATTCAAGAATAATAATATTTGAAATCTATGTTTCGTCTTGGGATGCGATTGATATTACAGCACAGCACACCTTTTTGCCTATTGTGGTAACTTACATATTTAATTACATGCTGTAAAATACATTACACTTTTATTGACTGTGGTCGGTGCGGTACATAACCAGCTTGGAAGTCGATTTAAATTCAGCCACTGTCAGAATGTTCTCCATATTTCTCAATGTAGCACTGTCTTTCTGTAAATCGTTGCAGCTTGTTAGTAAAGGTAAGTGATGCATGCTGAATATTAGTGGCGCAGTCATAAACCTTGCTGCCTACCTGAAATCCATATTTTCTACTCACTGATGTGTCATAACATATCCGTGGAAAAACTAAAGCACAAAAATGTGAACACTTTCTTTAATTTATTTTTTTCATATATATATCTACACAGATCATATCAGTTCCTGTTACCAATGGTTGGTAAGCATCTAAATACCCTATCTCATATATACACACATCGGCTAAGGTCAGGTGCAGAGGACCATATATTCTCTCATCCAAGAGAATCGGGTCGAATATGCAAAAAGTTTCATCAGAGTATGATCATAGTGTGATCTGATTCTTTCTGATTAGGAGAAGATGGAGAAAAAACTTTCTCCATCTTCTCCATTTTGTCAGTCGGTGGAGATGTCATCGGAGTGCAGTCTGATGGTTTCCACGGACTCACTGACTTGCATGGCCGAGTATCGGGTCAAACTCGGGCATGTTGCAATGTTTTCCTTGGACACACTGTGTCTAAGGAAAAAAGCGAACATGTGCACGGCCCCATAGATAGATAAACTTTTTTAGAATTGGCATTTTTTTGGGAGTGTAAGAGGAAACTTTATCATGCCCAGGAAGAACATAACATACAAACTCCATGCAGACAGATGTTGCTCCTAGTTGGATTCGAGCCCAGGACTTTAGTGCTCTAGGGGAACAATGCTAATGTCTGATCCACTATTCTTGTTATGTTGTAAATGTCTCTAAACATATCATGTTACATTATTCATTCAGTCCATGCCCTCATAACCACTCAGCAGTGAGTCTGGGGATACATATCTGATGACCACTTGCAGCTTTGTGCACATTGCCAACGCTACCATCTATAGTGAATGTCAGACCTGTCACAATTTGCATGCATTTTTAGGGCAGACACAACAATAGGATAACATTCATTCTGGTACACATGAACTGGTTCTGTACTGTGTACTGATAACTGGTTTGACTGAGGAAGTAGCACACACAAAATTTTTCGGGACCTGCCAGGGTAATAAGGAATACCAAGAAAAAAAAAGTAGCATGACCCCGTCCCCTACTGTTGGGTACCTACAATGGAAATGTCCATGGCCAATTAAAAACAAAATTGAGATAGCAGGAGAATGCTATCCTGTCGGAATATCATTAGAAAGTCTTCTTCTCTGGAACTTTCCATCTTTCTGAAATTAATCTGCTATCAGGGTAAAGGAGTGCACGGATGTGGAAGAATTAATTTTGTTTTATTTCGATACTTAGCTACTACACGTACTGAGAAAATACAAACACACACATAAAAATAAATTATAATAGCCTATGGTGCACTAGCTTGAGAAAATTTGGCTTTCATTAGGTACAATTTTTGAGTGTAGAATACAGAGTACAAAGAGAAATTTCGATAAGATCATAGTGTTCTCAGAAAATATGCCATCAGAAGGTGGACAGCAAGATGGATGGCAGAACATGAGGAGTAGATATGAAATGTGGTTGTATTTTTAGAATGAATGCTATGTTACAGGGGTTAATAATAATAATTTTATTTATATAGCGCCAACATATTCCGCAACACTTTACAACACTACTAAGACAACCTCTCTCGATCTGAATGCTTGCTCCTGTGAAAACAAGAAGGCTCCCCTCTGGTGCCACCGACATTCCAGTGGTGTCGGCGCTTTTTTATCCCAGGGCTCACATGCAATTTTTATGACGCATGAGCCCTTCACCCAATCAGCGCTGGTGTCACTGTCCCTGCATTTGGACGTATTAGTAGCCAAGAAGAAGTGAGCAGCAAGCCACAGCTCTCACCTTCCCTTCATTACATATACGTCCGAAGAGATGGAAAGTGACACCAATGTTGATTGGGTGCAGGGTTCACATGTCACTTGTTGCCTGTACATAGATTTTCACAGCAAGGAGAAAGGAACCATCCATCATCTGAGGGAGAGAAGAGAAAACAGACTAAAAAATGAGGGATGCACAAGTAGAGGAAAGGAGTGCAGGATAGAAGCACCTATGTGTTCAAAGTGCTCAACACACCTCTAGATAAATTCCTTGAGGGATCTAGTGTCCAAAATAGGGTTGGTTCAAGACCTTCTCCGCCCCTATCCACATGCATGTCACTTGACAAATGTTGAGGTTTTTAATGTGCTCTTACACGGCTGCATGCACACCAGTTTATATCCCAGTTCATACCTTTGGGGTTTTTCAGTCTGTTTGCATCATGTGTATATAAAGGTGTGGCCTGCCTTTCCTTTGAGCTGGGCATTATATTGATGTGGTCTCCCATGACTGTGTGTCCACTAGTTGGGCCCAATCCTTCCCAGCCCTTATCCACATGCATTTCACTTAACAAACGATAAGGTTTTTAATACTAGGGTTAGGACTGTCCCAATTACAGTCACCACGGAGTGGTGGGATGTAGTGATTAGCGAGTATACTCATTGCTCGGGTTTTCCTGAACACGCTCGGGTGTTCTCCAAGTATTTGTTAGTGTTCAGAGATTTAGTTTTCATCGCAGCAGCTGAATGATTTACAGCTACTAGCCAGGCTGAGTACATGTGGGGGTTGCCTGGTTGCTAGGGAATCCCCACATGTACTCAGCCTGGCTAGTAGCTGTAAATCATTCAGCTGAGGTGATGAAAACTAAATCTCTGAGCAGTTACAAATACTCGGAGACCACCTGAGCGTGCTCGGAAAACCGGAGCAAAGAGTACACTCATTCATCACTAGTGGGATGGCTTTCACAGTTTTTTTAAAATCAAAAACGTGCTAACTAAGTGATGTATATTGCACAGGTCTACAAAAAATATTTTTTGTAATCATCACAGCTGACTTTGTACTTTTCTGAATCATCTTTTAGTCCTGATTTCAAAAATGTATATAGTTTTTCTGTAGCACGTATAGTCTCCATGGAGCAGCATAATTACTGTTATAAGGTATAGGAAATATACTGACGACATTAAGAAAACAGTAATCTGCATATCAGAAAAAAATGCTTCGCCTTACAAAACAGTTTTTATTGAACCAAAATAAGTTCACATGCAAAACAGAAACCAAAATATGAGCTGAAATGAAAAGTGCTTGACATTAGACTGTCGCTGATATTATTTTTCAGGGTTGTCCCTATATAACATCCAACAGTAATCTGCCATCATTGAGTCGTTCCAAAAAGCCTGGTAGCATTGTTGCATCACTTTAGGGTATGTGCACACGTAGGATTCTCTGCGGATTTTTCCGCACCTGTTTTTGTAAATCCGCAGGTAAACCGCACTGCGGATTTACTGCTGAATTCCCGCGGATTTACCGCGGTTTTTGTGCAGATTCCACCTGCTGTTTTATACCTGCGGATTCCTATTATGGAGCAGGTGTAAACCGCAGCGGAATCCGCAAAAAGAATTGACATGCTGTGGAATAAACAACGCAGCGTTTTTGTGCGTTTTTTCCGCAGCATGTGCACTGCGGATTTTGTTTTCCATAGGTTTACATGATATTGTAAACGCATGGAAAACCTCTGCGATTCCACAGCCTCAAAATCTCTACGGATCCGCAGTAAAATCCGCAGCGTGTGCACATGGCCTTAATGTCCTTGTGAAACCGCTTTCCTTGTTCATTGCTTACATCCCCAAGATTTTGAGGGAAGATATCTAAATGTGAATGTAAAAAGTGCATTTTCAGAGACATGCGACATTCAAGACACTGGTATGCATTTAGCAGTTCCTCAACACCTTCAACATGTTGCGTTCGACGGGCACGTGAAAATAACACACGGGGACGCATCTGCATACAACGCATGTCCCTACATACTCAATGTTAAACATAGGTACGCAAGATGCATGCGGATCTATGCGGATCTTAAGTAAAGAAGTACCCATGCCTACGCTGCACACAGAAACACTAATGAGAAACCGGCCTAATATCATGAGTGATTGAACATACTTGGCCTTTTGGTGTAAAAGAACCACACACATAGTAGAATCTGTTCAGATGATTGATATACTGTAGGGGCATTTTTCTTCTTTTAATCAGATCATACAGTAGAGTAAGTTCAGTTCAATGGTGGTGACAAACTAAAAAAAATGTGATGAGCCGACCGACTATATTGTAGATATTTCCCCAGAGATGACAGAGGCTGCTTGCTTTAGAACTGATTTTACTGGAGATAATCTGGTAGATAACTATATACAGTTGTGAGGTAAACAGTTCAGTCTATTCCTTACAGATTTGCAGACAGGCAGTTTCTCAGTGTGATATTGAGTGCTTTCAGGTTCACTCTCTGCGGAGACCCTCACTCAGTTACACCTCAGTGGCTGAGCTGTTTTCTTCCCTCTGAGGCAACTTGCCCTTCCAGAAATGCAGTGAAATTCCTCTCACAATGGCGGCTGTCTGCTGCCTTCCCTTCTGTCTCCCTGTGGCAGGGCTCAGATCCCTGTAGAGGACTGTTTCCTGTCAGAGTCTCACATACCAGCCCTTACTACCATCACCATCCTTTTCTGACTGACTCAAATCTTACCACCTGATAACAGTTAGCTCCTCCCCATAACATGTGACTTTCCGAGAAGCAGTCATTGGTTGACTGCACTGTCAATACTCCTTCCCATAAAACTCACTAAAACCTTTACTGATGTTGTCCCTGTCAGAAAATTCACAATTAAAGGGAACCTGTCCCCCCAAAAATGGAAGTTGAGCTAAGCCCACCAGCATCAGGGGCTTATCTACAGCATTCTGGAATGCTGTAGATAAGCCCCCGATGTATCCTGAAAGAGGTTATATTATACTCACCCAGGGGCGGTCCCGCTGCGGTCCGGGTCCGATGGGCATCGCGGTCCGGTCCGGGGCCTCCCATCTTCATAGGATGATGTCCTCTTCTTGTCTTCATGCTGCGTCTCCGGCGCAGGCGTACTTTGTCTGCCCTGTTAAGGGCAGAGCAAAGTACTGCAGTGCGCAGGCGTCGGGCCTCTCTGACCTTTCCCGACACCTGCGCACTGCTTTACTATGCTCTGTCCTGTCCTCAACAGGGCAGACAAAGTATGCCTGCGCCATAGCTGCGGTGTGAAGACAAGAAGAGGACGTGATCGTAAGAAGTTGGGAGGCCCTGGACCGGACCACGACGCCCATCAGACCATACCGGCCCGCAGGTGAGTATAATCTAACCTCTTTTTCTCATCTTTCAGATTACATTGGGGGCTTTATCTACAGCATTACAGAATGCTGTAGATAAGCCCCTGATGCCGGTGGGCTTAGCTCAACTTCCATTTTGGGGGTGACAGGTTCCCTTTAAGTAAGACAAGCAAAGAAATGGGAATAACATAAGAAAACCCACATACATTGAAAGTGTAGAAATACAGTAATAACAAAAATACTTCTACCTCAGAAACTTTGTGTGATAGAGCAAAACTAAGCATATTATTTGAATTAGCACATCAAACTCCATAAAACAGACATATTACTTTCGCGGATGATTTTTTTGTGTTGACCAGTGTTATTTTCATGCACTATGCTGTTTATTTATTTACTGCAGAATATTCAATCATTGTGTTTCTGTCTTTGTTTTTTTTCTGTTTAGTGGCCTGTGTGAACATGTGCTTGCACGCTGCATGCACACCAGTTTATATCCCAGTTCATGCCTTTGTTTTTTGTTTTTTTTTTGCAAATAACTGATGTAAAATATTAACCAAATACTTAACGTTTGAAAGTAGGATGCGTTGATCCTATAAGGATCAACCTTATAGCATCCGATTTTGATTGCAATTCTCAACGTGCTGTATTTGTATTTGCTCTTGTAAATTTTTTTAAACTGCTGATGTATAAAAATGAATGCTATATGGATTACAATACAGTGAAAAATCGTCCTTTTTTTCTGGGTGAAAATTGTATGATTTTCTTATATGCTTTTGTGAACTTAGGCTAACAGGCATACACCTTCTTGAAGAGCAGGACGAGCCACAAGAGGACAGGCAGTCCCAGTATCCGGACTAGAATTGCAACATCAGAAATGGCTGAACACATGGCACTTTTTTAATCACATTTCTGCTATGGTTTTTATCCTTCAATATTACTAATACTAATGTGTTTCCAATGAAGAAATATTGGATTTAAGGGAAAAGTGGTTCTGAATTTTTGGACTGCGCTTCTCATAACTGGCTTTACAATACATTTATCTTGCTCTCTTCTTTGATCATTAGACATCTCAGTAGTTTCACCATTGTGTCAGAAGTATTTCTTGGAATAGAGGAATTCCGCATGCAATTACTTCAATAACAACCTGGTCTAATATCTAATCAGCCAGTAGCACTTGAAGAGAAGCAGTTGTGTCAGAGATTAGAATGCTTCTAATGATGTCCCTCAGATAACACTCAATGCATCTAACATTAATGACTAATTAATCCCTTTCATTAATAACTGTAATAATAAGTGTGGAGACAAAAAGAGCTAATCTAATGACACCTCCAATTCACAGTCATTTCAACAGAGACAAAAATCTCACTTATTTCAGCATTAGTCGATGATGTATGTATATGTCTTGGTGCTAAGCTTATCTCCTGGAACCGTCAAGGTCAATTCCGTGGGTGTAATGTATGGGGGACTTATGGATCATTTATGAATAGATTAGTCACATGTCTATTAACCCAAATCATACAAGCCAAACACGTACCTTATGTGGTATCATATTAATAGCAGATTTAAAATAACTAATTCAGTTCACATATATCCAGATTGTATCAAGAGCATAGAAATATCATAAACAGTTGTGGCCAAAAGTGTTGGCACCCTTGAAACTTTTCCAGAAAATGAAGTTTTTCTCCCAGAAAATTATTGCAATTGCACATGTTTTGTTATACATGTTTATTTCCTTTGTGTGTATTGGAACAATACAAAAAAGAGGAAAAAAGGTAAATTGGGCATAATTTCACACAAAACCCCAAAAATGGGAAGGACAAAATTGTTGCCACCTTTCCAAAATTGTGGGTAAACAACTTTGCTTCAAGCATGTGATGCTCGTTTAAACTCACCTGTGGTAAGTAACAGGTGTGGGCAATATGAAAATCACACCTGAAACCAGATAGAAAGAGAAGTTGACTCTATCTTTGCTGTTACACTAGTCACTACTCACAGACAGGCCAAGAGGCAGAAAAGTCTGATGTTCCAGGATCAATACCGACAGAGTACGTAGATACCCAGGGGAAAAGGCGAAGACACAAGTCAGGTCGCAGACAGGTCACAGTCCAGGGTCAATAACAAGAGCTAGCGGATCAAAAGCCAAAGGACAAGACAAAGGGATAGTCAGAACACGGTCCAAAGGGTCAGGCAACAGAAGATCAGAACTTAGAGCTACAGAATCAGGCTAACACTCACCAAGAAGCACAAACTACGTCTGGCAGGGATCAGGGTCAGACAGCTTAATTAAGTAGCTATGTGATCACCAGAACACTGAATACCTGCAGAAAGTCTTGAACGTCCCTGTAACAGATTGGACAGCAGAGCTGTCAATCAAGAATCAAGGTACATCACAGTATTGGACAGCCAAGCTGTCAAGAAAGACACAAACAACTCAGCAAAACAGTTTCCATAGAACAGCATTCACTGAGTGGAGGAATCGAGACAGTTGCATTGTGTGTCTGTGTGTGCCACACTAAGCATAGAGAAGACAAAAAGATAACAAGAGAACTGTCTGAGGACTTGGGAACCAAACATGATGAACAACATCAACAATCTCAAAGTTACAAGTCCATCTCCAGAAATATTGATAATCCTTTGTCCACGCAACATAATCAAGCACATAATTCTAATGTTTACTGAATGCATAATGTGAAAAGAACACAGTACCTACATTCAAATATGGTGGAGGTTTTAAGATATTTTGGGGTTGTTTTGTGCCTTGACTGGGTTCCAGGCATTTTGAAATCTGAAGATTACCAAAGGATTTGGGGTAACAATGTAGTGCCCTGGGTTTGCGTCCTAGATCATGGGTTGGCCAGCAGGACAATGACCCTAAACATATTTTGTGAAGCACCCAGAAATGAGTCGAAACAATGCGCTGGAGAGTTCTGATGTGACAATCAAGAAGTCTGGATTTAAATCCCATTGAACACCTGTGAAGAGCTGTTAAAATTGCTGTGTGGAAAAGGCACCCTTCAAATATGAAAGACTAGGAGCAGTTTGCAAAATAACAGTGGTCTAAAATTCCAGTTGAGAGGTGTAAGAAGCTTGTTGATGGTTATAAGATGTGATAGATTTGAAAAAATATAATAAGTTCAGGATGCATACAATTTTGTCTGGCCCATTTTTGGGGTTTTGTGTGAAATTATATTCAATTTCACACAAAGTGACTGCAGACTTATTGATTTGGACAAGACAACACCTTTTTAATAGTTGTCTATGAATATGACATATACGTAAAAACTAGGGTTGAGCGAAACGGATCGTTCATTTTCAAAAGTCGCCGACTTTTGGCAAAGTCGGGTTTCATGAAACCCGACCCGACCCCTGTGTGGGGTCGGACATGCGGTACGCGACTTTCGCGCCAAAGTCGCGTTTCAATGACGCGAAAAGTGCCATTTCTCAGCCAATGAAGGTGGACGCAGAGTGTGGGCAGCGTGATGACATAGGTCCTGGTCCCCACCATCTTAGAGAAGGGCATTGCAGTGATTGGCTTGCTGTCTGCGGCGTCACAGGGGCTATAAAGAGGCGTTCCCGCCGACCGCCATCTTACTGCTGCTGATCTGAGCCTAGGGAGAGGCTGCTGCCGCTTCGTCAGAAGCAGGGATAGCGTTAGGCAGGGTCCATTAACCACCAAACCGCTTGTGCTGTAGCGATTTCCACAGCCCAACACCACCTTTTGTTTGCAGGGACAGTGGAAGCTACATTTTTTTTCCTCAGCGCTGTAGCTCATTGGGCTGCCCTAGAAGGCTCCCTGATAGCTGCATTGCTGTGTGTACGCCGCTGTGCAAACCAACTGCTTTTTTCAAAGCACAAATCCTGTTGTTCCTTCCTTTCTGCACAGCTATCTTGTTTGTTTGTCCACACTTTTGATTTAATTTGTGCATCAGTCCACTCCTTATTGCTGCCTGCCATACGTGGCTGAGATTACTGCAGGGAGATAGTAATTGTAGGACAGTCCCTGTTATTTATTTATTTTTTTTTAATTCTCCCTAAAAAAATAAGTTGTGGGAGATTAAGATTGGCATTTCTGCTAGAGTGCCATCCCTGTGTGTGCCATCTCTCTCACATAGTGGGCCATAGAAAGCCTTTTTATTTTTCTGTTGTTTTTTTGGGGGGTTTATAAATTCTCCCTGAAAAAAAAAAAACAGTGGGAGATTAATATTGGCCTTTGGGCTTGTGTGCCAGTCCTGAGTGTGCCATCTCTCTCTCAAATAGTGGGCCATAGAAAGCCTATTTATTTATTTTTTTTTAAATTTGGTTTCTAAATTCTCCCTGAAAAAATAACAAAAAACCGTGGGAGATTAATATTGGCCTTTCTGCTTGTGTGCCAGTCCTGACTCCTGGGTGTGCATTCTCTCTGTCTCAAATAGTGGGCCATAGAAAGCCTATTTTTTTTTTTAATTTGGTTTCTAAATTCTCCCTGAAAAAATAAAAAAAAATCAGTGGGAGATTAATATTGGCCTTTCTGCTTGTGTGCCAGTCTTGACTCCTGGATGTGCCATCTCTCTCTCTCAAATAGTGGGCCATAGAAAGCCTATTTTTTTTTATTTGTTTTCTAAATTCTCACTGAAAAAAATAAAAAAAAATCAGTGGGAGATTAATATTGGCCTTTCTGCTTGTGTGCCAGTCTTGACTCCTGGGTGTGCCATCTCTCTCTCTCAAATAGTGGGCCATAGAAAGCCTATTTTTTTTTTTATTTGTTTTCTACATTCTCACTGAAAAATATAAAAAAACCAGTGGGAGATTAATATTGGCCTTTCTGCTTGTGTGCCACTCCTGAGTCATGGGTGTGCCATATCTCTCTCAAATAGTGGGCCATAGAAAGCCTATTTTTTTTTTTTTTATTATTATTTGTTTTCTAAATTCTCCCTGAAAAAAAAAAAAAAAAAAAATCAGTGGGAGATTAATATTGGCCTTTCTGCTTGTGTGCCAGTCTTGACTCCTGGGTGTGCCATCTCTCTCTCTCAAATAGTGGGCCATAGAAAGCCTATTTTTTTTTATTTGGTTTCTAAATTCTCCCTGAAACAATCTTTTTTTTTATTTGGTTTCTAAATTCTCCCTGAAAAAAAATCTATTTTTTTTATTTGGTTTCTAAATTCTCCCTGAAAAAATAAAAAAAAATCATTGGGAGATTAATATTGGCCTTTCTGCTTGTGTGCCAGTTTTGACTCCTGGGTGTGCCATCTCTCTCTCTCAAATAGTGGGCCATAGAAAGCCTATTTTTTTTTTATTTGTTTTCTAAATTCTCACTGAAAAAAATAAAAAAAATCAGTGGGAGATTAATATTGGCCTTTCTGCTTGTGTGCCAGTCTTGACTCCTGTGTGTGCCATCTCTCTCTCTCAAATAGTGGGCCATAGAAAGCCTTTTTTTTTATATTTGGTTTCTAAATTCTCCCTGAAAAAATCAATTTTTTTATTTGGTTTCTAAATTCTCCCTGAAAAAATCATTTTTTCTTATTTGGTTTCTAAAGTCTCCCTGAAAAAATAAAAAAAAATCAGTGGGAGATTAATATTGGCCTTTCTGCTTGTGTGCCACTCCTGACTCCTGGGTGTGCCATCTCTCTCTCTCAAATAGTGGGCCATAGAAAGCCTATTTTTTTTTGTGGGGGGGTTCTAAATTCTCACTGAAAAAATAAAAAAAAATCAGTGCGAGATTAATATTGGCCTTTCAGCTTGTGTGCCAGTCCTGACTCCTGGGTGTGGCATCTCTCTCTCTCAAATAGTGGGCCATAGAGAGCCTATTTTTTTTTTTATTTGGTTTCTAAATTCTCCCTGAAAAAAACAATTTTTTTTATTTAGTTTCTAAATTCTCCCTGAAAAAAAAAAAAAAAAAAGTGGGAGATTAATATTGACATTTGTGCTTGAGTGACAGTCCTGCGTGTGTGGCATCTCTCTCATTTGGTGCCACCGGAAACAGAGTGTGTAACATTGTGCCTGATTTTCCTTGCGGTCTCACCCACCTGTAAAGGGATATCTAAATCATACTGAAGTTATAGCTCACCGTGTAAGTTGTTTGACAGCAACAAATACCGTTACTTTGGTTACGTTTTTAAAACAATGAGGAAGTCTGGTGGAAGAGGTCGTGGCTGTGGGAGTTCATTGTCAGCTGGTAATGATGGTAGTGGTAGTGGAGCATCAGGTGGTCGTGGGAAAAAAATATTGCACCTAAGTCTGGAGCTGTGGAGCCAGGTTCGTCGTCTGGCTACAGAAGGCCTCGAACGCTCCCTTTTCTGGGAGTAGGAAAACCGCTTTTAAAGCCAGAGCAGCAAGAGCAAGTTTTGGCTTACCTTGCTGAGTCAGCCTCTAGCTCTTTTGCCTCCTCTTTTGAAACTGGTAAATGTAAAAGCAGCGCGTCGTTAGTGGATGTTCGCGGTCAGGGACAAGTCGCTTCCTTGTCCTCTTCAGCAAAAACAACAACAGAGAAGGATGCAGCAGGCGACACAACGGGTTACTCCATGGAGCTCTTTACACATACCGTCCCTGGCTTAGAAAGTGAAACAGTTAACATGCCATGCCCATTACAAGTTGAATCTGACATGGAGTGCACTGATGCACAGCCACAGCCAGACTACTATGCTGGTCCTTTGACTCAGACCACAACATTGCCCTGGCAGGGTACTGATTCAGAATCAGACCCTGATGAGACTATGTTGCCCCGTCACGAACGCTCTACCACCGACTTACACGGTGACACAGACGAAGTTGCGCACGAGCTAGAAGAGGAGGTTATAGATGACCCAGTTGTTGACCCCGATTGGCAGCCATTGGGGGAACAGGGTGCAGGCGGCAGTAGTTCTGAAGCGGAGGAGGAGGTGCCGCAGCAGGCATCAACATCACAACAGGTTCCATCTGCCGGGCCCGTAGATGGGACAAAACGCGTGGCAAAGCCAAAACCTGTTGGAGGACAGCGTGGCCATCCGGTTAAAGCTCAGTCTGCAATGCCTGAAAAGGGATCTGAGGCTCGAAAGAGTGCAGTCTGGCATTTTTTTAAACAACATCCAATTGATCAGCGCAAAGTCATCTGTCAAAAATGTTCAACTACCTTAAGCAGAGGTCAGAATCTGAAAAGTCTCAATACAAGTTGCATGCATAGACATTTAACCACCATGCATTTGCAAGCCTGGACTAACTACCAAACGTCCCTTAAGGTTGTAGCACCCTCGGTCAATGAAGCTAGTCAGCAACGCTACATCCCTGCCGTCACTGTAAGGCCACCATTTTCCGCACCACCTGCAGTATCTGTGCAGGTTTCTTTGCCAGGCCAAAGCAGTCAGGGTCAGGGAATCACCAGTTTCGTAGTAGGAAACACTGCATCTAGGGCACCGGCGGAAACAATACCGTCTCCAACCGTCTCTCATTCTGCCATGTCCACCGGCACACCCGCTAGTTCCACGATCTCCAGCTTTCCAGTCCAGCTCACCCTAAATGAGACTCTGGTTAGAAAAAGGAAGTACTTATCCTCGCATCCGCGTACACAGGGTTTGAATGCCCACATAGCTAGACTAATCTCGTTAGAGATGATGCCCTACCGGTTAGTTGAAAGCGAAACTTTCAAAGCCCTGATGGACTACGCTGAACCACGCTACGAGCTACCCAGTCGACACTTCATCCCAGCCCTCCACCAGCATGTTAAAGAGCGCATCGTCCATGCACTCAGGCAATCTGTGAGTACAAAGGTGCACCTGACTACAGATGCATGGACCAGTAGGCATGGCCAGGGACGCTATGTGTCCATCACAGCACACTGGGTGAATGTGGTGGATGCAGGGTCCACAGGGGACATCAATTTCGGGACAGTTCAGCCTAGCCCACGGTCTAGGAAACAGTTGGCTGTAGGTGTTCGCACCCCCTCCTCCTCCTCCTTGTCCTTCTGCAGAAGCGAGAGCTCGTCCAGACCGCAGTCGCCCAACCACTCCATCCGCAGCTGCCACTGTTGCACACCAGTTGTCCCATTATGGGCTAGCTACTGGCAAACGTCAGCAGGCTGTATTGGCTATGAAGTGTTTGGGCGACAACAGACACACCGCGGAAGTTCTGTCCGAGTTCTTGCAGAGAGAAACGCAGTCGTGGCTGGGCACAGTAGATCTTGAGGCAGGCAAGGTAGTGAGTGATAACGGAAGGAATTTCATGGCTGCCATCGCCCTTTCCCAACTGAAACACATTCCTTGCCTGGCTCACACCTTAAACCTGGTGGTGCAGTGCTTCCTGAAAAGTTATCCGGGGTTATCCGACCTGCTCCTCAAAGTGCGCAGACTTTGCTCACATATCCGCCGTTCGCCCGTACACTCCAGCCGTATGCAGACCTATCAGCGGTCTTTGAACCTTCCCCAGCATCGCCTAATCATAGACGTTGCAACAAGGTGGAACTCAACACTGCACATGCTTCAGAGACTGTGCGAACACAGGCGGGCTGTTATGTTTTTGTGGGAGGATACACATACACGGGCAGGCAGTAGGATGGCAGACATGGAGTTGTCAGGTGTGCAGTGGTCGCAGATACAAGACATGTGTCAAGTCCTTCAGTGTTTTGAGGAATGCACACGGCTGGATAGTGCAGACAACGTCATAATAAGCATGAGCATCCCCCAAATGCGTCTGCTGATGCAAAGTTTGACGCACATAAAGGAGCAGGCATCTGCAGCCGAGGAAGAGGAAAGCCTTGATGACAGTCAGCCATTGTCTGGCCAGGGCAGTGTACAGGACGAGGTAGCGGGCGAACAGGAGGAAGAGGATGAGGAGGATGATGGGGATGAGTATTTTTTTAATGAGGTAGCTTCTCCGGGGCCACTGGAAATTGGTGGCGTGGCAAGGCCGGGTTCTGGTTTTTTGAGGGACACAAGTGACGTAGATTTGCCTGAAACTGCCCCTCAACCAAGCACAACCGCAGATTTGACAACTGGAACTTTGGCACACATGGCGGATTATGCCTTACGTATTCTCAAAAGGGACACACGCATTACGAAAATGATGAACGATGACGATTACTGGTTGGCCTGCCTCCTTGATCCTCGCTATAAAGGCAAATTGCAAAATATTATGCCACATGAGAACCTGGAACTAATATTAGCAACCAAACAATCAACTCTTGTTGACCGTTTGATTCAGGCATTCCCAGCACACAGCGCCCGTGATCGTTCTCACACGAGCTGCAGGGGGCAGCAGACCAGAAGTGTTAGAGGTGCAGAAATCAGAAGTGGCGTTGGACAGAGGGGTTTTCTGACCAGGTTGTGGAGTGATTTTGCTATGACCGCAGACAGGACAGGTACTGCTGCATCAATTCAAAGTGACAGGAGACAACATTTGTCCAGTATGGTTACTAACTATTTTTCATCCCTTATCGATGTTCTACCTCAACCGTCATTCCCATTTGATTACTGGGCATCCAAATTAGACACCTGGCCAGAATTGGCAGAATATGCATTGCAGGAGCTTGCTTGCCCGGCAGCTAGTGTCCTATCAGAAACAGTATTCAGTGCTGCAGGTTCAATATTAACCGAAAAAAGGACTCGTCTGGCTACCCAAAATGTTGATGATCTAACCTTCATTAAAATGAACCACAACTGGATTTCGAATTCTTTTGCCCCACCTTGCCCAGCCGACACCTAGCTTTCCTATGAAAAGGTATTGCCTGTGGACTACTCTGAATAACTTTACCAATCTCGTAATTTGCAGCAGCTGATTGTCCAGCATACGACATGTTTACACCTCCCTAAATGGCCAAACTCCCCACACGGGGCCGAGGTATCGCCACTTGGTGCAAGCACCCGTGAGAGTGCTGTTTGTCTGAAGAGGTGGGTGTGCCCGCTTTTGGTCGACGGCACTGCCACTGGGTCCCTCATAGTACAATAAAGTGTCTCTGGTGGTGGTGGTGCGCACCCAACGTCAGACACACTGTTGTAACATGAGGGGCCCTGGGCCTGTACCGCCAGCCACAAGAGAGTTCCCCCACCCCCAGCTCAAACATTGCTCTACCACTTGCACAATTATCTCTCACAGTTCCACCAATGTTTAGTCTATGCGCTGACATCCGTAAATTCCTGCCACTGACAATACCATTGTATTGACATGTATGATGGTACTTAACATAGTCAGGGGCAGTGTCCTATATTTACCCAAGTAAATACTTTGTGCCAAATTACTAGGTCTGAAACTACGCAGAGGAGCCCACCCCTGTACCTAATGATTGCACCATTTTGTGTTTTCGTTTTGTTGTAATGCGAGACATTAACATGTATTTATTGTTTGGGACTACTAACTGGCAGACACTCATTACAATCGGCCTCCGCTGACAACACCAATGCTGCCTGTATACCCCTGCAAGAGAATTCAAAGTGTCTACAGCCAAATTTTATTATGTTAGGCCTACTACGCCTGTCTGTGGTCCCTCCTTCCACTAGGCCTCCAGTGACCTGTCTACTGCTGCCCGTGTACCCCTGGAACCAATTTTAAAGTGCCTACAGCCCAATTTTATTATGTTAGGCCTTCGAAGCCTGTCTGCGGTCCCTCCTTCCACTAGGCCTCCACTGACCTGTCTACTGCTGCCCGTGTACCCCTGGAACCAATTTTAAAGTGCCTACAGCCCAATTTTATTATGTTAGGCCTTCGAAGCCTGTCTGCGGTCCCTCCTTCCACTAGGCCTCCAGTGACCTGTCTACTGCTGCCCGTGTACCCCTGGAATCAATTTTAAAGTGCCTACAGCCCAATTTTATTATGTTAGGCCTTCGAAGCCTGTCTGTGGTCCCTCCTTCCACTAGGCCTCCAGTGACCTGTTTACTGCTGCCCGTGTACCCCTGGAACCAATTTTAAAGTGCCTACAGCCAAATTTTATTATGTTAGGCCTTCAAAGCCTGTCTGCGGTCCCTCCTTCCACTAAGCCTCCACTGACCTGTCTACTGCTGCCCGTGTACCCCTGGAACCAATTTTAAAGTGCCTACAGCCCAATTTTATTATGTTAGGCCTTCGAAGCCTGTCTGCGGTCCCTCCTTCCACTAGGCCTCCACTGACCTGTCTACTGCTGCCCGTGTACCCCTGGAACCAATTTTAAAGTGCCTACAGCCCAATTTTATTATGTTAGGCCTTCGAAGCCTGTCTGCGGTCCCTCCTTCCACTAGGCCTCCACTGACCTGTCTACTGCTGCCCGTGTACCCCTGGAACCAATTTTAAAGTGCCTACAGCCCAATTTTATTATGTTAGGCCTTCGAAGCCTGTTTGCGGTCCCTCCTTCCAATAGTTCTCCACTGACCAGACCAATGCTGGCCGTGTACCCCTGGAACCCAGGTGAAAGTGCATGGAGCCTACTTTTTTTCTTTGTTTTGTATTTAGAAAGCCCAGATGAACTACGCTGTACCACGGTTCAAGCTACCCAGTCGACATTTCTTTTGTGAGAAAAGCCATCCCAGCCCTCCACCGGCATAAAAAAGTCTGCATTGTCATAGCACTCAGGCAATCAAACAGTAGAAAGGTGCACCTGACAAGAGACGCATGGACCAGTAGGCATGTCCACAAAAAGTTACGTGTCCATTACGGCGCACTGGGTTAATGTGTTGGATGCATGGTCCACAGGGGACAGCCTACAAAGTCTGTCTGCAGTCTTTAATTCAAATTGTCCTCCGCTGACCACACCACTGCTGCCCGTGTACCCCTGGAACCAATTTTAAAGTGCCTACAGCCTAATTTTGTTATGTTAGACCTACTACGCCTGTCTGCGGTCCCTCCTTCCAATACTCCTCCACTGACCACACCACTGCTGCCCGTGGACCCCTGTAACCTATTATTAATTGCATAGAGCATCCTTTTTTTAATAATAGGCGTACAAAGTCTGTCTGCGGTCCACTATTGAAATTGTCCTCCACTGACCATAGCAATGCTGCCTGTGTACCCCTGTAACCTTTTTTAAACTGCATTGAGCCACATTTTTGGTTTAAGGCCTACTACCTGTGTCTGTCTGCGCCACTCAATACAGCTGTCCTCCTTTGAAAAAAGCAGAGCGTCAATAGTCTTGTATTCAGCCTCTAGGAATTTGAAAACTGCATTGGGGCTACTACTTCGGTAGGGCCTACTAATGTTGTCTGCCGCTCCAAGGTGTTCCCCAGGTTTCCTCGCCATTGCTTCGGTCTTCCGACTCTCGTTTAGTAGTTGTTGAAAACAACACTGCATTAGGCCTACAAATTGGGTATGGGGTGTAGAGACGGTGTGTTCCACTCCAAGGTGTTCCCCAGGTTTCGTCTGCATTGCTTCGGTCTTCCGACTCTCGTTTAGTACTTGTTGAAAACTACACTGCATTAGGCCTACAAATTGGGTATGGGGTGTAGAGACGGTGTGTTCCACTCCAAGGTGTTCCCCAGGTTTCCTCATCATTGCTTCGGTCTTCCGACTCTCGTTTAGTAGTTGTTGAAAACAACACTGCATTAGGCCTACAAATTGGGAATGGGGTGTAGAGACGGTGTGTTCCACTCCAAGGTGTTCCCCAGGTTTCGTCTACATTGCTTCGGTCTTCCGACTCTTATTTAGTAGTTGTTGAAAACTACACTGCATTAGGCCTACAAATTGGGTATGGGGTGTAGAGACGGTGTGTTCCACTCCAAGGTGTTCCCCAGGTTTCGTCTACATTGCTTTGGTCTTCCGACTCTCGTTTAGTAGTTGTTGAAAACTACACTGCATTAGGCCTACAAATTGGGTATGGGGTGTAGAGACGGTGTGTTCCACTCCAAGGTGTTCCCCAGGTTTCCTCTCCATTGCTTCGGTCTTCTGACTCTCGTTTAGTAGTTGTTGAAAACTACACTGCATTAGGCCTACAAATTGGGTATGGGGTGTAGAGACGGTGTGTTCCACTCCAAGGTGTTCCCCAGGTTTCCTCTCCATTGCTTCGGTCTTCCGACTCTCGTTTAGTAGTTGTTGAAAACTACACTGCATTAGGCCTACAAATTGGGTATGGGGTGTAGAGACGGAGTGTTCCACTCCAAGGTGTTCCCCAGGTTTCGTCTACATTGCTTCGGTCT
The DNA here is from genome assembly GCF_032444005.1 of Ranitomeya imitator. Lineage (NCBI taxonomy): Eukaryota > Metazoa > Chordata > Amphibia > Anura > Dendrobatidae > Ranitomeya > Ranitomeya imitator. The sequence goes on along the minus strand of NC_091289.1, from coordinate 52,551,051 downwards.
TCTGACTCTCGTTTAGTAGTTGTTGAAAACTACACTGCATTAGGCCTACAAATTGGGTATGGGATGTAGAGACGGTGTGTTCCACTCCAAGGTGTTCCCCAGGTTTCGTCCACATTGCTTCGATCTTCCAACTCTCGTTTAGTAGTTGTTGAAAACTACACTGCATTAGGCCTACAAATTGGGTATGGGGTGTAGAGACGGTGTGTTCCACTCCAAGGTGTTCCCCAGGTTTCGTCTACATTGCTTCGGTCTTCCGACTCTCGTTTAGTAGTTGTTGAAAACTACACTGCATTAGGCCTACAAATTGGGTATGGGGTGTAGAGACGGTGTGTTCCACTCCAAGGTGTTCCCCAGGTTTCGTCTACATTGCTTCGGTCTTCCGACTCTTATTTAGTAGTTGTTGAAAACTACACTGCATTAGGCCTACAAATTGGGTATGGGGTGTAGAGACGGTGTGTTCCACTCCAAGGTGTTCCCCAGGTTTCGTCTACATTGCTTTGGTCTTCCGACTCTCGTTTAGTAGTTGTTGAAAACTACACTGCATTAGGCCTACAAATTGGGTATGGGGTGTAGAGACGGTGTGTTCCACTCCAAGGTGTTCCCCAGGTTTCCTCTCCATTGCTTCGGTCTTCCGACTCTCGTTTAGTAGTTGTTGAAAACTACACTGCATTAGGCCTACAAATTGGGTATGGGGTGTAGAGACGGTGTGTTCCACTCCAAGGTGTTCCCCAGGTTTCCTCTCCATTGCTTCGGTCTTCCGACTCTCGTTTAGTAGTTGTTGAAAACTACACTGCATTAGGCCTACAAATTGGGTATGGGGTGTAGAGACGGAGTGTTCCACTCCAAGGTGTTCCCCAGGTTTCGTCTACATTGCTTCGGTCTTCTGACTCTCGTTTAGTAGTTGTTGAAAACTACACTGCATTAGGCCTACAAATTGGGTATGGGGTGTAGAGATGGTGTGTTCCACTCCAAGGTGTTCCCCAGGTTTCGTCCACATTGCTTCGATCTTCCAACTCTCGTTTAGTAGTTGTTGAAAACTACACTGCATTAGGCCTACAAATTGGGTATGGGGTGTAGAGACGGTGTGTTCCACTCCAAGGTGTTCCCCAGGTTTCGTCTACATTGCTTCGGTCTTCCGACTCTCGTTTAGTAGTTGTTGAAAACTACACTGCATTAGGCCTACAAATTGGGTATGGGGTGTAGAGACGGTGTGTTCCACTCCAAGGTGTTCCCCAGGTTTCGTCCACATTGCTTCGATCTTCCAACTCTCGTTTAGTAGTTGTTGAAAACTACACTGCATTAGGCCTACAAATTGGGTATGGGGTGTAGAGACGGTGTGTTCCACTCCAAGGTGTTCCCCAGGTTTCGTCTACATTGCTTCGGTCTTCCGACTCTCGTTTAGTAGTTGTTGAAAACTACACTGCATTAGGCCTACAAATTGGGTATGGGGTGTAGAGACGGTGTGTTCCACTCCAAAGTGTTCCCCAGGTTTCCTCTCCATTGCTTCGGTCTTCCGACTCTCGTTTAGTAGTTGTCGAAAACTACACTGCATTAGGCCTACAAATTGGGTATGGGGTGTAGAGACGGTGTGTTCCACTCCAAGGTGTTCCCCAGGTTTCCTCTCCATTGCTTCGGTCTTCCGACTCTCATTTAGTAGTTGTTGAAAACTACACTGCATTAGGCCTACAAATTGGGTATGGGGTGTAGAGACAGTGTGTTCCACTCCAAGGTGTTCCCCAGGTTTCGTCTACATTGCTACGGTCTTCCGACTCTCGTTTAGTAGTTGTTGAAAACTACACTGCATTAGGCCTACAAATTGGGTATGGGGTGTAGAGACGGAGTGTTCCACTCCAAGGTGTTCCCCAGGTTTCCTCTACATTGCTTCCGTCTTCCGACTCTCGTTTAGTAGTTGTTGAAAACTACACTGCATTAGGCCTACAAATTGGGTATGGAGTGTAGAGACGGTGTGTTCCACTCCAAGGTGCTCCCCAGGTTTCGTCTACATTGCTTCAGTCTTCCGACTCTCGTTTAGTAGTTGTTGAAAACTACACTGCATTAGGCCTACAAATTGGGTATTGGGTGTAGAGACGGTGTGTTCCACTCCAAGGTGTTCCCCAGGTTTCCTCTCCATTGCTTCGGTCTTCCGACTCTTGTTTAGTAGTTGTTGAAAACTACACTGCATTAGGCCTACAAATTGGGTATGGGGTGTAGAGACGGTGTGTTCCACTCCAAGGTGTTCCCCAGGTTTCCTCTCCATTGCTTCGGTCTTCCGACTCTCGTTTAGTAGTTGTTGAAAACTACACTGCATTAGGCCTACAAATTGGGTATGGGGTGTAGAGACGGAGTGTTCCACTCCAAGGTGTTCCCCAGGTTTCGTCTACATTGCTACGGTCTTCCGACTCTCGTTTAGAAGTTGTTGAAAACTACACTGCATTAGGCCTACAAATTGGGTATGGGGTGTAGAGACGGAGTGTTCCACTCCAAGGTTTTCCCCAGGTTTCCTCTACATTGCTTCCGTCTTCCGACTCTCGTTTAGTAGTTGTTGAAAACTACACTGCATTAGGCCTACAAATTGGGTATGGGGTGTAGAGACGGTGTGTTCCACTCCAAGGTGTTCCCCAGGTTTCGTCTACATTGCTTCAGTCTTCCGACTCTCGTTTAGTAGTTGTTGAAAACTACACTGCATTAGGCCTACAAATTGGGTATGGGGTGTAGAGACGGTGTGTTCCACTCCAAGGTGTTCCCCAGGTTTCGTCTACATTGCTTTGGTCTTCCGACTCTCGTTTAGTAGTTTTTGAAAACTACACTGCATTAGGCCTACAAATTGGGTATGGGGTGTAGAGACGGTGTGTTCCACTCCAAGGTGTTCCCCAGGTTTCCTCTCCATTGCTTCGGTCTTCCGACTCTCGTTTAGTAGTTGTTGAAAACTACACTGCATTAGGCCTACAAATTGGGTATGGGGTGTAGAGACGGAGTGTTCCACTCCAAGGTGTTCCCCAGGTTTCGTCTACATTGCTTCGGTCTTCTGACTCTCGTTTAGTAGTTGTTGAAAACTACACTGCATTAGGCCTACAAATTGGGTATGGGGTGTAGAGACGGTGTGTTCCACTCCAAGGTGTTCCCCAGGTTTCGTCCACATTGCTTCGATCTTCCAACTCTCGTTTAGTAGTTGTTGAAAACTACACTGCATTAGGCCTACAAATTGGGTATGGGGTGTAGAGACGGTGTGTTCCACTCCAAGGTGTTCCCCAGGTTTCGTCTACATTGCTTCGGTCTTCCGACTCTCGTTTAGTAGTTGTTGAAAACTACACTGCATTAGGCCTACAAATTGGGTATGGGGTGTAGAGACGGTGTGTTCCACTCCAAGGTGTTCCCCAGGTTTCCTCTCCATTGCTTCGGTCTTCCGACTCTCGTTTAGTAGTTGTTGAAAACTACACTGCATTAGGCCTACAAATTGGGTATGGGGTGTAGAGACGGTGTGTTCCACTCCAAGGTGTTCCCCAGGTTTCCTCTCCATTGCTTCGGTCTTCCGACTCTCATTTAGTAGTTGTTGAAAACTACACTGCATTAGGCCTACAAATTGGGTATGGGGTGTAGAGATAGTGTGTTCCACTCCAAGGTGTTCCCCAGGTTTCGTCTACATTGCTACGGTCTTCCGACTCTCGTTTAGTAGTTGTTGAAAACTACACTGCATTAGGCCTACAAATTGGGTATGGGGTGTAGAGACGGAGTGTTCCACTCCAAGGTTTTCCCCAGGTTTCCTCTACATTGCTTCCGTCTTCCGACTCTCGTTTAGTAGTTGTTGAAAACTACACTGCATTAGGCCTACAAATTGGGTATGGAGTGTAGAGACGGTGTGTTCCACTCCAAGGTGCTCCCCAGGTTTCGTCTACATTGCTTCAGTCTTCCGACTCTCGTTTAGTAGTTGTTGAAAACTACACTGCATTAGGCCTACAAATTGGGTATTGGGTGTAGAGACGGTGTGTTCCACTCCAAGGTGTTCCCCAGGTTTCCTCTCCATTGCTTCGGTCTTCCGACTCTTGTTTAGTAGTTGTTGAAAACTACACTGCATTAGGCCTACAAATTGGGTATGGGGTGTAGAGACGGTGTGTTCCACTCCAAGGTGTTCCCCAGGTTTCCTCTCCATTGCTTCGGTCTTCCGACTCTCGTTTAGTAGTTGTTGAAAACTACACTGCATTAGGCCTACAAATTGGGTATGGGGTGTAGAGACGGAGTGTTCCACTCCAAGGTGTTCCCCAGGTTTCGTCTACATTGCTACGGTCTTCCGACTCTCGTTTAGAAGTTGTTGAAAACTACACTGCATTAGGCCTACAAATTGGGTATGGGGTGTAGAGACGGAGTGTTCCACTCCAAGGTTTTCCCCAGGTTTCCTCTACATTGCTTCCGTCTTCCGACTCTCGTTTAGTAGTTGTTGAAAACTACACTGCATTAGGCCTACAAATTGGGTATGGGGTGTAGAGACGGTGTGTTCCACTCCAAGGTGTTCCCCAGGTTTCGTCTACATTGCTTCAGTCTTCCGACTCTCGTTTAGTAGTTGTTGAAAACTACACTGCATTAGGCCTACAAATTGGGTATGGGGTGTAGAGACGGTGTGTTCCACTCCAAGGTGTTCCCCAGGTTTCCTCTCCATTGCTTCGGTCTTCCGACTCTCGTTTAGTAGTTGTTGAAAACTACACTGCATTAGGCCTACAAATTGGGTATGGGGTGTAGAGACGGTGTGCTCCACTCCAAGGTGTTCCCCAGGTTTCCTCTCCATTGCTTCGGTCTTCCGACTCTCGTTTAGTAGTTGTTGAAAACTACACTGCATTAGGCCTACAAATTGGGTATGGGGTGTAGAGACGGTGTGTTCCACTCCAAGGTGTTCCCCAGGTTTCCTCTCCATTGCTTCGGTCTTCCGACTCTCGTTTAGTAGTTGTTGAAAACTACACTGCATTAGGCCTACAAATTGGGTATGGGGTGTAGAGACGGAGTGTTCCACTCCAAGGTGTTCCCCAGGTTTCGTCTACATTGCTACGGTCTTCCGACTCTCGTTTTGAAGTTGTTGAAAACTACACTGCATTAGGCCTACAAATTGGGTATGGGGTGTAGAGACGGAGTGTTCCACTCCAAGGTTTTCCCCAGGTTTCCTCTACATTGCTTCCGTCTTCCGACTCTCGTTTAGTAGTTGTTGAAAACTACACTGCATTAGGCCTACAAATTGGGTATGGGGTGTAGAGACGGTGTGTTCCACTCCAAGGTGTTCCCCAGGTTTCGTCTACATTGCTTCAGTCTTCCGACTCTCGTTTAGTAGTTGTTGAAAACTACACTGCATTAGGCCTACAAATTGGGTATGGGGTGTAGAGACGGTGTGTTCCACTCCAAGGTGTTCCCCAGGTTTCCTCTCCATTGCTTCGGTCTTCCGACTCTCGTTTAGTAGTTGTTGAAAACTACACTGCATTAGGCCTACAAATTGGGTATGGGGTGTAGAGACGGTGTGTTCCACTCCAAGGTGTTCCCCAGGTTTCCTCTCCATTGCTTCGGTCTTCCGACTCTCGTTTAGTAGTTGTTGAAAACTACACTGCATTAGGCCTACAAATTGGGTATGGGGTGTAGAGACGGAGTGTTCTACTCCAAGGTGTTCCCCAGGTTTCGTCTACATTGCTTCGGTCTTCCGACTCTCGTTTAGTAGTTGTTGAAAACTACACTGCATTAGGCCTACAAATTGGGTATGGGGTGTAGAGACGGTGTGTTCCACTCCAAGGTGTTCCCCAGATTTCGTCTACATTGCTTCGGTCTTCCGACTCTCATTTAGTAGTTGTTGAAAACTACACTGCATTAGGCCTACAAATTGGGTATGGGGTGTAGAGACGGTGTGTTCCACTCCAAGGTGTTCCCCAGGTTTCCTCTCCATTGCTTCGGTCTTCCGACTCTCGTTTAGTAGTTGTTGAAAACTACACTGCATTAGGCCTACAAATTGGGTATGGGGTGTAGAGACGGTGTGCTCCACTCCAAGGTGTTCCCCAGGTTTCCTCTCCATTGCTTCGGTCTTCCGACTCTCGTTTAGTAGTTGTTGAAAACAACACAGCATTAGGCCTACTAGTTGGGTTGGGGCCTTCTATCTGTGTCTGCCGCTCCTTGCTGTTTTCCTCCAGTGAACAAAGCTGTGCCGCCGGTTTACTACTGTTGCCAATTTTGAACTGCATTTAGAATACTTACTGATTTGGGCCTACTCTCTGTGTCAGCCTCTCATTCCAGTTGTCCTCCACTGAACAAAGCAATGCCCCCTGGTTAGTCCTGTTACCAATTTTGAACTGCATTTAGCCCACTTTATTCTTTGGGCCCATATCTGTTTCCCCCTCATCCTGCCCATTGCCCAGCCAGTGATAGATGAGTCTGCTGGTACATTGAGCCATAACGCAACATTCCCCGTGCACGCTACACTGCAAGATTGTGACCCTGCTGAAAGTCAGGTCCCCCTTCCCGCATACCATACCACATTACACGCGGACAAAGAGGAAGGTGCAGATGAAGGTGCAGGTTCCTTCATCAGGTGGGGGGAGGAATACTCGTTGGCGACGTCACTGGCACAGGGCCTCTCATAGTACGCAAAAGTGTTGCTGCCGGTGGGAGGCGCCCCCGCTGTGCAAACACACCGCTGTACTTTGAGGGGCCCTGTGCCAGTGCCAATGCCAACGAGTGGGCCCCCCCTGCTTGCTCAGGATCACAGCACTTGCAAAGTTGAAATACTTACCTCTCCCTGCTCCACTGCCGTGACGTGGTCCAGATGTCCTTGGCCCACTAATTGCTTGAACCAGCCGTACCCCCCACAACTTTAGCCAAATGACCCCCAATTTCAAATGCCTTACAATTATTATAAGCTAAATTACGATTGACAAGCTTCAGTAGCAAAAATGGATGTTTTTGCCAATACAATGGGCTCTGTACATGTTTTCCTGGCCTCTACTCACTGCCGACTATGCTCCCCCATTGACTTGCATTGGGTTTCGTGTTTCGGTCGATCCCCGACTTTTCGCGATAATCGGCCGATTCCATTCGACTCGACTTTTGAGATAGTCGGGTTTCGCGAAACCCGGCTCGACTCTAAAAAGGTCAAGGTCGCTCAACTCTAGTAAAAACATTTCCTTCTCCATTTTCTCAGAGACCATAGCTGGATGGGGAACTCTTGATTATTCTTTTATGTTTTGTGATATGCGGTATGCACTGAGATCTTGATCAGTATGAATTCATGGATTAAACATACATGATCAAACAATCTTCCCTCCACAATGCTTTCAATGGATGAATTTTAACATAGCAGCGATGTTCTCTTCATTTGCAAGGTAAGAGGAGCTTTCACAAGAGAACAACTTTATTTAGCGATATTGGCTATGTTCCACCAGGTTTTTTTTTACAGGCTCGCTACAAATGAAGGACAGCCTGAATCAATCATCCGACTTGCAAACAGGTGGTACTTCAGCGGCTATGTATGGGAGGAAATTATAAATGCTATACAGGACTGATATAGGATGTTGGTCATTTGTTTGCTGCTTGTGCTCCTGGACCAAAAATGCTTCCAATGCAGTAGAGGGTCCTCAATTATGGGCTATCATATGTCAATAATAAATTGAGACAAGTTCCGATGACACATCCTTGCTGTTGTTCTTCTCCCTTTTGTCTCAATCTTGTCCAGATGCCATAATTATTTTTCACATGTACAACTCAACTCTGCAGACTTTTCTCATCACCTTCTGCAGCACATTACGACACAGTGCCCTTAAAGGGAACCTGTCACCCCCCAAAATCGAAAATGAGCTAAGCCCACCAGTATCAGGGGCTTATCTACAGCAATCTGGAATGCTGTAGATAAGCCCCCGATGTATCCTGAAAGATGAGAAAAAGAGGGTAGATTATACACACCCTGGGGCGGTCCCGCTGCAGTCCAGTCCGATAGGAGTCGCGGTCCGGTCCGGGGCCTCCCATCTTCTTATGATGACGTCCTCTTCTTGTAGTCACACTGCGGCTCCAGCGCAGGCATAGTTTGTCTGCCCTGTTGAGGGCAGAGCAAAGTACTGCAGTACGCAGGCGCCTGGAAAGGTCAGAGAGGCCCAGCGCCTGCTCACTGCAGTACTTTGCTCTGCCCTCAACAGGACAGACAAAGTACGCCTGCGTCGGAGCCGCAGCATGAAGACAAGAAGAGGACATCATCGTAAGAAGATGGGAGGCCCCGGACCGCAATGTCCACCGCAGCGGGACCGCCTCTGGCTGAGTATAATCTAACCTCTTTTTCTCATCGTTCAGGATACATCGGGGGCATTACAGAATGCTGTAGGTAAGCCCCTGATGCTGGTGGGCTTAGCTCACCTTCGATTTTGGGGGTGACAGGTTCCATTTAAAATGTTCATGAATAAAAATGTTTCCACGAACAGTGTCTCCGAACAAATAATTTACTCCCACTATGAGCATTGCACAAAATATGTCCCCACACTATCCCTCTTATGGTACATGCCCTCTACACTGTCTTCTCATATGAAATGTTGCCTCTACAGCATCTCCCCTTATAAACTATAGCTATCATGCTGTCTTGGCTAATTAGCTATAACCATTAACCACCACAATGTCCACACTTCTTAGCTATAGCTACCACACTGTCTACTGTTATTATCTATAACCACCACACTGTCCGTCCTTATAAGTTATAAGTGCCACACTGTCCACCCTTATTAGATATTACCAGCACGCGCTCAGTCCATATTAGGTATAATCACCACTAGCGATCACCATTAGTAAGTGAAACTGCCACACTGTCCGCCTTTACGAACAATAGCTGCCACACTGTCCAATCATTTTTTCTACAACTGACAGACTTTACACCACTATTCGCTATAACCACCACACTGTCTAGCCATACTAGCTATAGCAGCCATACTGATGGTGCTTATTCGCTATAACCCCGCACTGTCCTCTGTTTAGAACTACAGTCACCACACTGATCTCCCTTATGAGCTATAACTGCCACACTGTCCCTATCTTTAGTGTCCCCCCACACTGCCTCCTTTTTGTACTGAACCTCCTCTTCACAATGTCACCCCATAATGTCCCCACATGCTGCACCTTTTCCATCCTGTGCCCCCTCTTTACAGTGTCCCCTCATGTTTGCCTCTTTCCATACTGAACCCTCTCTTTACATTGTCCTCTATCCACACTGTCCTCTCACACTGCCTAGTATCTGTACTGCGCCAACTTCTGAAACTTTTCCCTCCACACTTTTCCACCATCTGCATGCTTGGCCATATACACTTGAGAAGAAACTCCGTGTGCACTGCTATAGACCGGTGCAGAGACTTGGTACCCAAACCATAAAGTGCAATATGAAAAGAAGTCTCGCACTCAACTTAAATGTGTTTCGTAGATTTATTGCTGGACGTAGCACCAGAAACGTTTCAGCCCTACAGTGGGCTTTCATCAGTCACTACAGTATTCAAAAAAACGCAATGCAATGCGGTATATAAACAAAATATGCAATACAATGCGGTAGATAAATAAAACATGAAAAAAACTAAAGTATATACAAAATTGTCACAAACAATCAAATGGAGCCAAAGCATTAATACATATATCTTTTTCAATGATGGTATCGCAGTGAATTTGTGCTCAATATCCTCGCTAGATACATTGTGGGAGTGGCTAACATGAAGAAAAAGTTAAAACACATACAGTGCTAATGCCAATTTCTTTTGTGGCAAAGAGTCCTTATATAAGGAAGCAGACCTGAATCAGGTGCCTAATGTGGTGACAGACAAGAGAAGAGAACGCATGATGTATAGCATTGACATCTTATCGTTGCCGCACGTTTGATTTAGACATGGACCTGCAAAGGTTCTTTCGTCAAATCAGATTAAAGGCACATTTTTCCACTAATCCGACAGCAGCTAATTTGATCCCTGTTGATGTTAACCCAAAATTATTGTCATCCTCTAGCCTGGGTCTACGGAACAATAGTCACTTTAGACCTCCGCACGGGTCTCATGCCGTCGAAACATTTGTCAACTTCGTACAGGATTCATTCACATCCCTCAGAGATTGTATAGAGAGGGGTAACCTTTTCTATCCGCCCAATCTTACTATTGAGGAAAGACATTCCCTGAGAAACCTTCAAGGGGATAAGTCTATCATAATGAAACCGGCCGATAAAGGTGGGGCACTGGTTATCATGGACAAAACCAAATACATGGCCGAGATCATGCGACAACTGAGCGATAGTTCCATATATCAGGTACTAGAGAGGGATCCTTCACATACGATTCGCCATAACATTGAGACTATCCTTCATAAATATACTGAGTTGGGTGTTCTGGACCAAAAAACATGTAGCTTCCTCTTAAATCCAAATCCGATCATACCAGTCTTTTACACGCTGCTGAAGATCCATAAAAACTTGGAGAACCCACCAGGGAGGCCCATAGTGGCCTCCACGGATTCCATACTTTCCCCCATAGCGAGATACATTGAGAGAATCCTTACCCCCCTCATACAGAAATCTAGGTCCTTCTTGTTAGACACAAGTTCCTTTTTAAAAGTGATCAGTGATATTGGTTCTATCCCCATAGATGCCCTCTTGGTGACCTTAGATGTGAGGGATCTTTATACTTCCATCCCCCATGAGGAAGGTATCCACTCGGTCCGCCATCTGTTGGAGGGGACCGATATGGACACGGACCAGACATCACTCTGCATTGATCTCCTCAGGGTCATACTGACATCCAATTTCTTTCTGTTTCAAGACAGATTTTATTTACAAAAACGGGGGACCGCCATGGGGTCGCACGCAGCACCTCCTTATGCAAATGCATATATGGTACACTTCGAGGAGAGCTGTATATACAAGAATAGCCTATTTAGGGAGAACATCATTGTATGAAAGAGATACATTGACGATGTATTTTGTGTATGGCAGGGTTCGGAAAATCTACTCCACACCTTCCTGACATTCCTGAACACCTCATGGCCTGGTATTACCTTCACTATCAATTACGATCTCTGGAATATGAACTTTCTAGACACACTGGTGTTAAAGGGTGTAGGCGGTCAACTCAGTACTGATCTCTACTCAAAAAGTACGGACCGTAATAGTCTCCTACATTTTGAGAGTCTCCATCCCCCTTCTACCAAAAGGTCCATACCAAAGGCACAATACCAGAGAGTACAACGTATAGTCTCCGACATTAACACCAGGGATCGACGCATACAAGAGATGACACAAAAATTTCAAACTAGAGGGTACCCCTTATCTATCCTGGAGAAGTCCAGGGCTGTGACCAACAGACCTAGGGCGGATACCACCTCACGTATCCCTTTTGTACACTCGTTTCACCCTTTCATGTACAAACTCCATAGGGCTATACGCAGCAATTGGCATATTTTATCTAGTGCATTTCCTAATGTAACGGAGTTTCAACAACCATTCCTCCCGGGCTTCAAAAGAGCTCCAAGCCTGCGGGATAGTCTTGTCAAGGCAGACATTGGCACAAGTACCACTGTTAAACAAAGTTTTCTTGGTAAACCAAGGGAAGGCACGTTTCCGTGCCTACACTGTGCACAGTGTAATAATGTTCTCAAGGGAAATGCAGTCACACACCCGCACTCTGGTAAAGAGTTTAAAATTAGAGGGTACTTCACATGTAGCTCCACATATGTTGTTTATGTCATCAAATGCCCGTGTGGCCTACTATATGTAGGAGAAACATCTCAACCCATTAGAGATCGGGTGTCAAAACACAAATCCACTATTCGCTGCAATAACCTTTTACTACCCCTACCCCACCATTTTCACACACTTGGACACAGTATCTCCCAATTAAAATTTCAGGTACTAGAACACGTCCCGACGCAACGCAGGGGAGGCAATAGACTATTGATGCTCAAAAAACGTGAGGCATACTGGATACACACCCTAGACACACTATCACCGAAAGGTCTAAACAGGGAATATAAACTATCTGCATTTATTTGAGGGGTTCTGGATACTTCTTTTGTGTCTGAAACTATAGGGTTTGATATTCCTGACATAAGCGTGTTTTTATGCCATATACTAATATATGCCTTTGTCTTTTAGAGTCGTCTGTACTAATGATTGATCGACACGTCACGAACCACTGTCACCATCGGATTGACCATCACTCTCCGTGTCTATACTTTTGTCCGTTATCACCGTTCACTACGGACACGCTCTTTTTAGATGTAGCTGCAATGGGCAGTATCTGCTATATGTATGTTACACTATTGATCTCACGCTCATATGTCAAAACACCCTACACTCCATATGTACCCTGCTATATCTGGGTCTGCACCCTATACCCAAGTATGGTTATACTGTTTAGACTGCTTATTCCCATATACTTAGTATATATTGTAGCTGTGGTCACCTCCCTTCCTCTCCGCCTGCTTATCTGTCACGTGGGACATCCCTCTTCTATCACTGGTATGGATAGAACCTATTCATGGTACTCCGCCCATTCCCCCTCCCTTACACTCTCCTATATTCCCCTTCTACTGCTAAGGGATTCCACCCATATTAGACCACGCCCCCTTTGTCATACGGCTCCGCCCATAATCGGCGCTCACAAGGGGTTTTATTTCCCATGTCTGCTTGCCCTTCCCCATGCCATAGTGGTACGGAGGCTTTAGTTTTACACTGTAGTATAGCGCCCCTCCTTGGAACGCACTCCCCGCTGCTGTGAACCGCACAGCCATTTACTTCCGGTCTGGCGACACCTTGTGACGTCACTTCCGGTCGCGGCGCTCGTTTTCTGTGCTGACACCGGTATATTAACCGGCACCCGCTGATCCCTCTCAGACGAGCGGTGGACTCCGCGTCTGAGAGGACTATCCTCATACCCCAGCGGCTTCTCTACAGGTAATTACATGCCTCCTATAACTATCTCCGCAATATGCATGGCTAATCAATATGGGGACTTACACTGAGTTTTGCCTGATCTCTATCCTCTGCAGCCCGGGTCTCGTGGTTCGCCTTACGAAGGGATCACCTCCCGCCATTTCTATATATATTTCCAAGGTACTCTAGCACATATACCTAGGGGCACTACAGTTTCAGTGGTACATCAGTATATTATACCTCCGGTATTTACTTTCCCTTTCCCTCCCACGTCCTATAGTTACACCCCATTAAAAACTACATCTACCCCTCATCTACTTTCCCAGCAAGGGGATATTGTCTGTGAGTACCATCCTCCTTTTTGATTACAGTCTATCTATCCATGTCCATGTGAATGCTATACATCGTGCGTTCTCTTCTCTTGTCTGTCACCACATTAGGCACCTGATTCAGGTCTGCCTCCTTATATAAGGACTCTTTGCCACAAAAGAAATTGGCATTAGCACGGTATGTGTTTTAACTTTTTCTTCATGTTAGCCACTCCCACAATGTATCTAGCGAGGATATTGAGCACAAATTCACTGCGATACCATCATTGAAAAAGATATATCTGTTAATGCTTTGGCTCCATTTGATTGTTTGTGACAATTTTGTATATACTTTAGTTTTTTTCATGTTTTATTTATCTACCGCATTGTATTGCATATTTTGTTTATATACCGCATTGCATTGCGTTTTTTTGAACACTATAGTGACTGATGAAAGCCCACTGTAGGGCTGAAAAGTTTCTGGTGCTACGTTCAGCAATAAATCTACGAAACACATTTAAGTTGAGTGCGAGACTTCTTTTCATATTGGCCATATACACTGTCTTACCATGTTGCTCCTTCTCTATACTGTTCCTCATACTGTTCCCTCACACTGTGTCCCACCACATTGCCCAGTCTCTTGTCTGTGCCACTCCTCATATTTTTTCCCCCATCCTGTGCCCTCAAACTAATTACCAACCCCCCAATTACACTTCCTATTTTTTCCTGCACCTTGGAGCACTTAACGTTCCTGCTCTGTGCCTCAGCAATGACGTTAGCGGTGCGATCAGGTGAATTCATCACAATGCTTCATGACACCTCTACCCTGGAAATACCCGTTCTCAGAGCTTCAATTTTATTTGCATTGGAACATGTGAACACAGTTGACAGCGGGTGACCACCGTTGTATTGCTTCTCCGAGCTGGCTGTCAGTTTAACAATTAGTTTTGAGTAAAGCAGATTCCCGCACTCAGGGGGCAGCAGGACACACAATGCAGCACAGCTTGTATGAAGCTCCGCAACCACCGAAGACCAGTCACAAGTAATTGAACAACATAATCCTCAATTATCATAACACAAGAGCAGATCTCACTGGTCTATTTAGAATGTTAGAAATAAAAAAAAAAAAGAAGAGAAAACGTAGTATCCTATTGTTTCAATTTCAGCAGTAATATAAATGTTGTGAGTGGGGGGAAGACACAAGGACCCAAAGAGGGGTTGTCTTATCGCCAACATTTATTGTAAATCCACATGCTACTATCTTGAGAATGAGAACCTCATCATGCACAGTCAAGAAGAGCGAGGTGGCTGTGCATATATGAGTCTCTCTATTCATTTGTAACATAGTTCTGAAAAATTTCAGAGCTGCATCCTCAGTAATTTTTGGAACTCCCAAATAACCAATGGAATTAAGCAGGCATGATCAGTTACCCTTTCACTGATAGCAGTGTGCAACAGGGCTCTGTTCTCGTGACAGATGCAAGTCCTATAGGCAGGGACAGTTTTAGACAAAGTGTAGTCCCGTGCAAATATAAAAGTGGGACCCTAAATGAGTCAATCAACTATATTCAAGTCATTCAACACTTGTTTACCAACCTCTTTACACAGGCTGATAAAGAATGATGAGAGTAGAATTATCACTATTAGGGCAGAGACAGACTGCCATATTTCTCATGCGAGAATCACATCATAAACCTCGCACTGGCTGGCGGATCTCCTGACTTGAGCTTGACAGCTGCATAGAAATACATCATACTGTCTTGCTCAGGTCAGGAGAGGTGCCGGTCCAGTCTGTGCAGTGCAATGCGATTCTCACACGAGTCTGTCTCTGCCCTTAGACTAGTTAACTTCACATTGTAGCATATGGTTTTTAGCATTATGTACACAGGTTTTGGCTTTTAAAATCTGTGGGCCAGCACAGGTGTTTGAAAACATCTGAGTGGGCCTCCAACCTAAGTAGCCATGTTTACAACTACTGGCGCACATAAGTCATAGTGCGGGAAAGGGGAACCTCAGCAGATGACAATGTCCAACCTCCGCTGATAGGCAACTATAGGGCAGGAGTCTGATAGGGCGAATAAGCTTTACCCGGTTATTCAGACCATGAATATGGGTATATAGGGGTGTGACTATTCTGTTCTCACTGAGCTGATATACTTATATGTCTGTTTTTTAAATTTGATTTAATAAAGGTTATTATTTTAGGGTGTATGTTATACTTGTAATCTGGAAAAAAAACAAAGTAATATTCCTAATCAGCACAATAAACTTAATATAAAACCATTCATATATATTTGGCAACAAAATCCCTGTATGTCAGTGAATTATTGACTGAAGAAATAAAACGCTATACATTCACCTAACCCCTAACCGAATCCTGAAGAGGAATGCTGTGAACGCTGATACAGATGTTTCAGTTCTTCTGGGTGGCCCGCACTGTGTGAGTGGGCCCAGGTCAGAGAACCCAAACCCCACAATAGCTACGCTACTGCTTTTTTTTGGAAGAAGGATGCCAGAGCTATTGCCTAGATCCCCTCCTTCCCTAATGCCTGTACAGCCTAAAGGTGAGAGCTAAGTCTATTGGAAATTTATGATGTTGTCAGTTGACATGTGCCATTTCTAATATTTTACGTTGCTGAGTATATTTTACTGATCATATTAACAAAATGCTTTTATTTTTTTGCTAATTTTGTTTGGGGAATTATTACAAACATTGCGCACCGGGCACCGCCTAACATAAGGTCAACCTTAGGCAGGAACTAGCTGTAGGCTAGTCTGGAAGTGAACTTCAATGTAAAATGCAAGTGACTAGCACACTCCAAAAGTGTTGTGATGCAAAGTGGGGGTTTTATTTACATACAGTATTCACAAACGTTTCGGTCGTTACTGGACTTTCATCAGTGTGCTAATATACTAGTATGCTTAGGGAAGCCCCGGGTAGCAAAGTTAGATTGCATCAATAAGAAGCCTGAAGACATATGCATTTGTGATGCAAACCCCCACTTTGCATCACAACACTTTTGGAGTGTGCTAGTCACTTGCATTTTACATAAAGGCTTGGGAACCTATGACCGTGCACCTCCTCCTTTTGGCTGTGCTGAACATTTTCTATATAACTACTGGAAGTGAACTTCAAACATGCTCAGAAAATGATGACGGTGAAGAGTTGCATATTTGGGAATTTTGCTCTAAGTCAGTTGAAAGGGAAAGTGATATGTATGGAGGAGATCTCTGGGGATCTCTGAAGGGATGGAATTGACATGCCAAGTCAAGGAGGATGGTGATATGTGCTCTATTGGTGGTAATTATGTCTTTATTAAATAAGACTGTGACTGATCCAATGTGTGCCTTGTTTCAGGCATTGGGACCAGGATTTGTCTACATGGGTATATCAAATGCTAATTTTTTCTGATAAGATAATATGTATTTGTTTGAGGCATTGGTTTAGGGTTTGTCTATAGGGGTATACAGTATCAGGTGATATATTTTACAAATAAGAAAATGTGTAGATAATTGTAAGGCTAGAAGAAACAAGATAGGTCAAAATCTATGTGGCATGAGTTTTGAAGCAGATAAGAGATTGTCTTTTCAGAGAGGACTAGGTCTAGAACTCTAGTGCCACCTGTAGCAATCTTAAAAGTCAACACTGTGTTTCAGGGTATTGCCCCTCATCAGTGGAAACTGTGAGATCTGGTTTTGCTGGGTAAGAGGAGCCTAACCAGTATCCAAGGGGTAACGTTTCTCATTGCGGAGAGTGACTGGTCAAGCCTGACATTCCGAGGATAGGTGACTTTCAAGCTGCAATGTTCCTCTGGGAATTATACAAATTCTCTCTACAGAGAGGAAGAGGACTAGAAATCTAATGCTACCTATAGGAAGTATCAATCCTAAAAGTCAATATCGACTCTCTAACAAATCTTGTCACATGACTTGGGATAAAAGCCAAAACCCAAATCTCAATTTGGAGACACTGCGTTTCAGGGTACTTCCTCTCGTAAGTGCAAAGTGTGAGATCCAGTTTGGCTGTGTGAGAGGCATCTTATCGGGATCCAAGGGGCAACGTTTTTCCTTGCGGAGAGTGACATGTCGATTCTCACATGCTGAGGTGCAGATAGAGACTAACATTTACTGTCTAATCCTCCGGTCTGCATGTACCACTTGATGCTGATACTTAAGGCTTGCTCTTGACTCATGGCTTTGCAACAAAATAAATTCTAACATTATATCAGAGAACGGCAGGACACAAGTGCCTCTCAGTGCTAGCAAAGACATTACATGAGCTGAGGCATCTGCCGGGGAGAGATAATTACCGTAAGAGCCTCTATATCTCCCTCTTTTCTCTGGCATCAAATGTTTCATTCAATTAATATGGTATGCACAGTTATTAACTGGGAGCCGGTTAATGGTTCACTCCGCAGGGATGAATTATCTAGGAGGACTTGCTTCTTTAAATTTGCCTTTTTTTGCCACAGGGGCCAAGCAGACAATATTCTATTGCCTTTCAGTGTGCAGAAAGCCTATTTAGAATTTTAAACCACTTCTAGAATGGAATGAGTGATTACTGGTGTGCTACAAAATGTCATGTGTCTGGGGACAGGCATTAAATTGTCTGAAAAGGTGTAAAATAAAAAAGGTTTATTTAGTTCTCCCCGAGGCACTGTACAGATATCCTATTTGAACATCTTTTGTTTTTGACTGTATTTGTTCAGCTGTAGTAACTGTATTTCATATTCAGATTTCAAAAAGTTACATATAAACCTTTCAACATAGGATAAAAATGCTTCCAAGAGTTGTAGCTATAAATGCAATTGTAAATATAAAATAAGATCTTAATATCATAGAGACATTACTGAGAATGGTGGGATTGGCTAAGTTACTGGCAGATGATTTTTGGGGACAGAAGAATGGGGCACATTAGATTTCCAATCTCCAATCGTTTTGTTTTTTGGGTAATAAGCTTATGGAGATCACAAAAATGCTTTCAAATAAGTAAAATGAGCATACTAAAGTAATTTAACATATCAAAGCCATACATTATTTCACTTTCGATTCCCAAATTGAAACTTGCTCTTGGGGGACTGGAGTAAATGGGATAATGGCCCTGAGACATTTAATGGTAAAAATATGCATTTTACCCATTTTGAATATATATTTATCACATAGGTATACAACAGAGTGTCAGTATAGGTTAAGTACAACACATAAGTGGTTCCTCTGTGCTGCTGAACAAAATCCAAAGGAGAAATCCAAAAGACATGATAAACTTTATTATCAACGCGTTTCAAAATCATCCGACTTCTTCATCAGGATGAAACCACAATCAGAAACAACCACAGTTAGGAACCACAATCACGCAACTTAATTGTGATTGTATCCAGACAAAGAAGTTGGATGACGTCAAAACACATTGATAATAAAACCACAACAAATTTATTGTGTCTCCTGTATTTCTCCTTTGGATTTTTTTCAGCAGAATAGAGGCACCACTTTCTACATACCTGTCACTCCGTCCATTGACCTTTCTTGTGAACCACATTGGGATTTGCAGGTGTCCTTCCATGTGATGAACATTTAAGGTTTTCTAAGATACACACCCGGACCTTGGTGTTGAATCTGAGACTAAACTTGCTGTTTGTACAGTACAGACCAAAAGTTTGGACACACCTTCTCATTTAAAGATTTTTCTGTATTTTCATGATTATGAAAATTGTACATTCACACTGAAGGCATCAAAGCTATGAATTAACACATTTGGAATTATATACCGTATTTTTCGGATTATAAGACGCACTTTTGTTCCCCCAAATTTTTGGGGAAAGTGGGGGGTGCGTCTTATAATCCGAATCTGTGTGCTGTGCTGTGCTGTAGAGGAGGGGAGCAGCTCTGGAGAGGTGTCAGGGGGCTGGAGTGGGCTGGCTGCGAGCTGCAGAGACAGCAGGAGGTCCCTGCTCCCGCTCATTAGCCTCATGTAATATTCACTGCACCTGCTGTCCATCACCTCGGTGCTGAAACTGCACGGAGTTGATTCACAGGGGGAGCAGGGAATATTACCTATGCCTGCATCTCCCCCACCTTCCCATCATGGATATGGCCCCCCCTGTCACTGGCAGACACATGCCCCACTGCTGCTGGAAGACACATGATAAAATAACAAACACTTAACTCACCTTCCGATGATGGCTCCCTGCTCACAGCTCCTCGGTTGCTTCCTGTGTCTGTGCTGACATCCGATCATGTGATCGGCACAGCATAGTGATGACATCACTGTGTGCCCAGGTCACATGATCCGATGCCTGGGAAACAGGAAGCACAACCGAGGAGCTGTGAGCAGGGAGCCATCATCTGAAGGTGAGTTAAGTGTTTGTTGTTTTATCATGTGTCTTCCAGCAGTACAGGGGGGTATGTGTCTGCCTGCAGTACAGGGGGGGGGGCATGTCTGCCAGCAGCACAGGGGTGCATGTGTCTGCCAGCAGTACAAGGGGGCATGTGTCTGCCAGCAGTACAAGGGGGCATGTGTCTGCCAGCAGTACAGGGGGAGCATGTGTCTGCCAGCAGCACAGGGGGGGGGCATGTGTCTGCCTGCAGTACAGGGGGGGCATGTGTCTGCCAGCAGTACAGGGGGGGCATGTGTCTGCCAGCAGTACAAGGGGGCATGTGTCTGCCTGCAGTACAGGGGGGGCATGTGTCTGCCAGCAGTACAGGGGGGGCATGTGTCTGCCTGCAGTACAGGGGGGGCATGTGTCTGCCAGCAGTACAGGGGGGCATGTGTCTGCCTGCAGTACAGGGGGGGCATGTGTCTGCCAGCAGTACAGGGGGGCATGTGTCTGCCAGCAGTACAAGGGGGCATGTGTCTGCCAGCAGTACAGGGGGAGCATGTGTCTGCCAGCAGTACGGGGGGGGGCATGTGTCTGCCAGCAGTACGGGGGGGGGCATGTGTCTGCCAGCAGCACAGGGGGGGGCATGTGTCTGCCAGCAGCACAGGGGGGGGGCATGTGTCTGCCTGCAGTACAGGGGGGGCATGTGTCTGCCTGCAGTACAGGGGGGGCATGTGTCTGCCAGCAGTACAGGGGGGGCATGTGTCTGCCTGCAGTACAGGGGGGGCATGTGTCTGCCTGCAGTACAGGGGGGGCATGTGTCTGCCAGCAGTACAGGGGGGGCATGTGTCTGCCTGCAGTACAGGGGGGGCATGTGTCTGCCAGCAGTACAGGGGGGCATGTGTCTGCCAGCAGCACAGGGGGGGGGGGCATGTGTCTGCCTGCAGTACAGGGGGGGCATGTGTCTGCCAGCAGTACAGGGGGGGCATGTGTCTGCCAGCAGTACAGGGGGGGCATGTGTCTGCCAGCAGTACAAGGGGGCATGTGTCTGCCTGCAGTACAGGGGGGGCATGTGTCTGCCTGCAGTACAGGGGGGGCATGTGTCTGCCAGCAGTACAGGGGGGCATGTGTCTGCCAGCAGCACAGGGGGGGGGCATGTGTCTGCCAGCAGTACAAGGGGGCATGTGTCTGCCAGCAGTACAGGGGGAGCATGTGTCTGCCAGCAGTACGGGGGGGGGCATGTGTCTGCCAGCAGCACAGGGGGGGGCATGTGTCTGCCAGCAGCACAGGGGGGGGGGCATGTGTCTGCCTGCAGTACAGGGGGGGCATGTGTCTGCCTGCAGTACAGGGGGGGCATGTGTCTGCCAGCAGTACAGGGGGGGCATGTGTCTGCCTGCAGTACAGGGGGGGCATGTGTCTGCCAGCAGCACAGGGGGGGGGGGGCATGTGTCTGCCAGCAGTACAGGGGGAGCATGTGTCTGCCAGCAGTACGGGGGGGGGCATGTGTCTGCCAGCAGCACAGGGGGGGGCATGTGTCTGCCAGCAGCACAGGGGGGGGGCATGTGTCTGCCTGCAGTACAGGGGGGGCATGTGTCTGCCAGCAGTACAGGGGGGGCATGTGTCTGCCTGCAGTACAGGGGGGGCATGTGTCTGCCAGCAGTACAGGGGGGCATGTGTCTGCCAGCAGCACAGGGGGGGGGGGCATGTGTCTGCCTGCAGTACAGGGGGGGCATGTGTCTGCCAGCAGTACAGGGGGGGCATGTGTCTGCCTGCAGTACAGGGGGGGCATGTGTCTTCCAGCAGTACAGGGGGGGATGTGTCTGCCTGCAGTACAGGGGGGGGGGCGGCATGTCTGCCAGCAGCACAGGGGTGCATGTGTCTGCCAGCAGTACAAGGGGGCATGTGTCTGCCTGCAGTACAGGGGGGGCATGTGTCTGCCAGCAGTACAAGGGGGCATGTGTCTGCCTGCAGTACAGGGGGGGCATGTGTCTGCCTGCAGTACAGGGGGGGCATGTGTCTGCCAGCAGCACAGGGGGAGGCATGTGTCTGCCTGCAGTACAGGGGGGGCATGTGTCTGCCAGCAGTACAAGGGGGCATGTGTCTGCCTGCAGTACAGGGGGGGCATGTGTCTGCCAGCAGTACAAGGGGGCATGTGTCTGCCAGCAGTACAGGGGGGGCATGTGTCTGCCTGCAGTACAGGGGGGGGCATGTGTCTGCCTGCAGTACAGGGGGGGCATGTGTCTGCCAGCAGTACAGGGGGGGCATGTGTCTGCCTGCAGTACAGGGGGGGCATGTGTCTGCCAGCAGTACAGGGGGGCATGTGTCTGCCAGCAGCACAGGGGGGGGGGCATGTGTCTGCCTGCAGTACAGGGGGGGCATGTGTCTGCCAGCAGTACAGGGGTGCATGTGTCTGCCAGCAGTACAGGGGGGGCATGTGTCTGCCTGCAGTACAGGGGGGGCATGTGTCTGCCTGCAGTACAGGGGGGGCATGTGTCTGCCTGCAGTACAGGGGGGGCATGTGTCTGCCAGCAGTACAGGGGGGGCATGTGTTTGCCTGCAGTACAGGGGGGCATGTGTCTGCCTGCAGTACAGGGGGGGCATGTGTCTGCCTGCAGTACAGGGGGGGCATGTGTCTGCCTGCAGTACAGGGGGGGCATGTGTCTGCCTGCAGTACAGGGGGGGCATGTGTCTGCCAGCAGTACAGGGGGGGCATGTGTCTGCCAGCAGCACAGGGGGGCATGTGTCTGCCTGCAGGACAGGGGGGGCATGTGTCTGCCAGCAGTACAGGGGGGCATGTGTCTGCCAGCAGCACAGGGGGGGGCATGTGTCTGCCTGCAGTACAGGGGGGGCATGTGTCTGCCAGCAGAACAGGGGGGGCATGTGTCTGCCAGCAGCACAGGGGGGGGCATGTGTCTGCCTGCAGTACAGGGGGGGCATGTGTCTGCCAGCAGAACAGGGGGGGCATGTGTCTGCCAGCAGAACAGGGGGGGCATGTGTCTGCCAGCAGCACGGGGGGGGCATGTGTCTGCCAGTAGTACAGGGGGGGCATGTGTCTGCCTGCAGTACAGGGGGGGCATGTGTCTGCCTGCAGTACAGGGGGGGCATGTGTCTGCCAGCAGTACAAGGGGGCATGTGACTGCCAGCAGCACAGGGGGGGGCATGTGTCTGCCAGCAGTACAGGGGGGGCATGTGTCTGCCTGCAGTACGGGGGGCATGTGTCTGCCAGCAGCACAGGGGGGGGCATGTGTCTGCCAGCAGTACAGGGGGGGCATGTGTCTGCCTGCAGTACAGGGGGGGCATGTGTCTGCCTGCAGTACAGGGGGGGCATGTGTCTGCCTGCAGTACAGGGGGGGCATGTGTCTGCCTGCAATACAGGGGAGGCATGTGTCTGCCTGCAGTACAGGGGGGCATGTGTCTGCCTGCAGTACAGGGGGGGCATGTGTCTGCCTGCAGCACAGAGGGGGGGCATGTGTCTGCCAGCAGTACAGGGGGGGCATGTGTCTGCCTGCAGTACGGGGGGGGGGGCATGTGTCTGCCTGCAGCACAGGGGGGGGCATGTGTCTGCCAGCAGCACAGGGGGGCATGTGTCTGCCTGCAGTACAGGGGGGGCATGTGTCTGCCAGCAGTACAGGGGGGTATGTGTCTGCCTGCAGTACAGGGGGGGGGGGGGGCATGTCTGCCAGCAGCACAGGGGGGCATGTGTCTGCCAGCAGTACAAGGGGGCATGTGTCTGCCAGCAGTACAGGGGGGGGGCATGTGTCTGCCAGCGGCACGGGGGGCATGTGTCTGCCAGCAGCACAGGGGGGCATATTGTGACCGGGGGCATGTGCCTGCCAGCACAGGGGGGCATATAGTGACCCAAGAGGGCATGTGCCTGCCAGCAGCACAGAGGGGCATATAGTGAACCAGGGGGGCATGTCCCTGCCAGCAGCACAAGGGGACATATTGTGACCCGGGGGGGCATGTGCCTGCCAGCACAAGGGGGAATATAGTGACCAGGGGGGCATGTGACTGACAGCAGCACAGGGGGGCATGTGCCAGCACAAGGATGGGGGTTATATAGATACCAGGATGAGGGACATATGATTTGTAAGACGGACACTGGATTTATAAGACAGACCCCCATTTAACATAAAAAATTATTTTTTTCTCTTTTTCTTCACCAAATTTGGGGGTGCGTCTTATAATCAGGTGCGTCTTATAAAGCGAAAAATACGGTACTTAACAAAAAAGTGTGAAACAACTGAAAATATGTCTTATATTCTAGGTTCTTCAAAGTAGCCACCTTTTGCTTTCATGACTGCTTTGCACACTCTTGGCATTCTCTTGATGAGCTTCAAGAGGTAGTCACCGGAAATGGTTTTCCAACAATCTTGAAGGAATTCCCAGAGATGCTTAGCACTTGTTGGCCCTTTTGCCTTCACTCTGCGGTCCAGCTCACCCCAAACCATCTCGATTGGGTTCAGGTCTGATGAGCTCCCCATCACTCTCCTTCTTGGTCAAATAGCCCTTACACAGCCTGGAGGTGTGTTTGGGGTCATTGTCCTGTTAAAAACTAAATGATGGTCCAACTAAATGCAAACCGGATGGAATAGCATGCCACTGCAAGATGCTGTGGTAGCCATGTTGGTTCTGTATGCCTTTAATTTTGAATAAATGCCCAACAGTGTCACCAGCAAAGCACCCCCACACCCTCACACCCCCTCCTCCATGCTTCACGGTGGGAACCAGGCATGTAGAGTCCATCCGTTCACCTTTTCTGCGTCGCACAAAGACATGGTGGTTGGAAACAAAGATCTCAAATTTGGACTCATCAGACCAAAGCAGTTTTCCACTGGTCTAATGTCCATTCCTTGTGTTCTTTAGCCCAAACAAGTCACTTCTGCTTATTGCCTGTCCTTAACAGTGGTTTCCTAGCAGCTATTTTACCATGAAGGCCTGCTGCACTGTCTCCTCTTAACAGTTGTTGTAGAGATGTGTCTGCTGCTAGAACTCTGTGTGGCATTGACCTGGTCTCTAATCTGAGCTGCTGTTAACCTGCGATTTCTGAGTCTGGTGACTCGGATAAACTTATCCTCAGAAGCAGAGGTGACTCTTGGTCTTCCTTTCCTGGGGCGGTCCTCTTATGAGCAAGTTTCTTTGTAACGCTTGATGGTTTTTGCAACTGCACTTGGGGACACTTTCAAAGTTTTCCCAATTTTTCAGACTGACTGACCTTCATTTCTTAAAGTAATGATGGCCACTCGTTTTTCTTTACTTAGCTGTTTTTTTCTTGCCATAATACAAATTCTAACAGTCTATTCAGTAGGACTATCAACTGTGTATCCACCAGACTTCAGCTCAACACAACTGATGGTCCCAACCCCATTTATAAGGCACGAAATCCCACTTATTAAACCTGACAGGGCACACCTGTGAAGTGAAAACCATTTCCACGGCACGGTGATCCCATTTCGGCAGCTTCCTTGAGACAGAGTACTGACAGGAGTCAGCATATGGAGCAGGAGCTCCTAGAAGGTAACCCAGCGTATGGGGTGCTGTGCGGTCACCCACGGCAACTTGTCAGATAAGGATCAGCATGTTTTAGAGACCGCGACCCAATGTCATGTGCACTATATGACTAGGGACATTGATGAACTGTTCGGCGTACGGACACCCATGGTAACTGGACGAAGTGAGAGGTCCAGCATGTTTAGTGTCCGTGAGATAAAGCCGAATATGAAGTGTCCAAAGATAAAGCTGCAACTTAAGGCTACGTTCACATTAGCGTTACGCTAATGTGCGTCACTGTTGCGTCGGCGACGCAGCGGCGACGCAGCGGCGACGCGCCCCTATGTTTAACATAGGGGACGCGTGCGTTTTTTTGTTAGCGTTTTTCGACATGTGCGTCGTTTTCGACGCTAGCGTCGGACGCACGAAAATGCAACAAGTTGCATTTTTCGTGCGTCCGATTTTCGTCAAAAAACGACGCACGCGTCGCAAAACGCAGCGTTTTTGCGCGCGTTTTTGGTGCGTCGCGCGTTGCGTCGCCGACGCACCGGCGCGCAACGCTACTGTGAACGTAGCCTAATGTCACCGGTTGGTGTCTATTGTGTTCTGTGAAGATGATGAACTGTGCATAATCAGGTTTATGATGCCATAATAAACTGTGTGGACTGTTTAAGTAGAAAAACCGTGCCTTAAGTGCTTGAATCCCGTGCCAAGGGAGTGTTCCCCAATACACTCAGTAAGTGCAATCTTACACCACTAACAGACTTACAAAAGTAGTCCAAAGTAGCGAACCATGTGATAATAAAATACACAGCTTTATTTTATTTTAAATGTATTTAAAAAAATTATTAACATAACTAAAGAAATTAAACAAAAAAAGTCCAGAAGGGGGGCCATCAAGTTAGTGTACACAAAACCAAAAGAATAGTAAATATAAAGCTCTAAGATTCAGTAGCAATATTAATTAGATATGGACATTAACTGCATATAGAGTAAAGCCAAATGAGCCCCGGAAGAAGCTAAGGCGAAATGTACGTTGGGGTGTGGGGGAGCTCTCCTTTGGTTCCAGTACTCTAATCCCTGTATCTTGGATCTTGTTCGGGTTCGGCACCTGATGTTCACGAATTTCCTGGAGAAGTCCATTCCCAAACAGTAGCTGTTCGGTGCTGACCCCAAATTTTACTGATCAGGTTCGCCCATCATTACTGTAGAGGACTGGAGTAAAATTATTTTCTCTGATAAAACCACTTCAAACTGTTTAAGATATCTTGATGTATGATTGTTAACAAAAGAAAAAACGAGTGCTGCTATTAGTCGCATCCCTTCATTTGTGGGGTTCCGTTACATTTTTCATCCAAGGGTTAGGGCTCACTCTTAATTTTACCAAAGAATAGTGCCATGAATAAAGAATAGTATCTAAACATCCTCCAACTTCTCCCAACGTTCCAGGAGCACTTTGGTGATGAATAATGCTTTTTCAAGCATGATTGAGACCAAGCCACGAGGCAAAAGTGATAGCTAAGTGGCTTGGTGAACATAACATTAAACGTTTGGGTCCATGGAAAGGAAAATCCCCAAATCCCAAACCCATTGAGAACCTGTGATCAATCCTCAAAAAATAGGAGTGCCAAAAACCACACAGATAAACTCCAAGCAGTGATTAAGGATGAATGGGTGGTCATTAGAGGTGAGCAAACATTGTCGGCTCCCTCCTTATTCAGTAAGCTATAGCGTTTACCAAAGAAGCTGCATCGGGAAACCGGATACCTGGATCGCTCCCAATAATCAACTGTTCAGCACCGCAGCTGCATGTGTCGCGCCTGTGTGACAGTCACAACACACAGGCTCTCCATGCATGTGTTGTTATGTTCTTCATTTTCTGCATAATATTTTTGGAATGAACAGTGTCCCCCCTGCTCCACTTTTTAATTAATTTTTGCTAAGATATCTAGTGCAGGTTGCTCTGCTTCCAATGGCCTGCACTGGATCAATGGGGGTGAGAAAGAGTGTGTCTGACTTTGCTATTTTCATTCTACTTGTGCCCTGATTAACATTTTTAATTAGGCTGGACAACTCCTTCAAATATTTAACTATAATTATTGCTTTTTGCTTTGAGGGAGAGAATAGGTTTGGAGTAAAAAGAATCTTTGTCTAAATAGTGTCAACACTAATCTATACATAAAACAATTTTATTAAAACTTGACTCAACCCCTAGAAGACTAGAATAGACAGGTTTTGAAGGTTTTTGGTATGTGGTTATTGATAGTTTGGTATAAATGAGGAAGTCTTGTGTTCTTGAATCATTGCCATGAAAATCTTCGATGTTTTGACAATGCTACAAATCTCAAAATATCAAGAAGAGGAGAATGCTTGGACAAGATCATAAACAGAAATCATGGAGCCACATAACGGAGTTATATTTGCCCCTAAACAAACAGATATAATTAAAATAATCAGAGCATACTGCATCTGTGCTGTTACATAAAACCAAGCAGATAAACAGAAAAATAAAAGTAATTGTTAAAAAAAAGTTATAAGCGCAGAATTAAGAGTTTGTTTAGGAAAAGAACAGAAATTACTATGCTTTCTTATATATCGCCGTCATGTTCCACAACGTTTTACAGATAAAGTCATCGCTGTCCCATTAGTATGTCTTTTGGAGTGCGGGCAGAAACAGATGCAAACACGGGGAGAACATACAAACTCCTTGCAGATGTTGTCCTTGGTGGGATTTGAACCCAGAACCCAAGCGCTGCAAAGCAACAGGGCTAACCATTGAGTAACTGTGTTGCATTAATATATAATAGCTAGGCTTTTTTTTTCAATATGTATTCAATAGTGTAAAAAAAATTAGGTAGGACAGAGAGAGCCAAGGTTGCACGTCTTGTGTGGCTGCAGCATCACTCGTTGATGTGGCAGCGGGTGACTTGCTTTTGCAAGGCGATGCGGCATGGGGCGCATAGGCGCAGTTACAGAAGTTGACTAGGAAGTCCCATTTGTGCTGCATTTCTATTATTCCCAAATGTAACATTTTGGTGTGAATATTCAGGCATCTGAAGGCCCCGGCCTTGAGAAAGTTAGGCAATAGATCATTTTTTGATTATAGATCTGATAGACCTTGAAATTAGCCATCACAAGCAATATAATTTGGTTGGGTGCGTTGAAACAGTAATAGCAAGAAAGGGAGCTAAGAACAGAATCGATCTGCTATGTGAACTCAGTCAATTAATTCTAACAAGTTTTTGCTTTCACATTCATCTTTTATGTTTGTAACAGAATTTATGGGAGTCCAACACGGGTGCCTACCACCCTATGGAGCAGATACTGGAGTTCACTGCTCCTTCATCATATAGTATAAGGATAAAATACACATATGCAATAAAAAAGTTGCAGCCTCTCTTCTTAAAGGTACCGTCACACTAGACGATATCGCTAGCGATCCGTGACGTTGCAGCGTCCTCGCTAGCGATATCGTCCAGTGTGACAGGCAGCAGCGATCAGGCCCCTGCTGGGAGATCGCTGGTCGGGGAAGAAAGTCCAGAACTTTATTTCGTCGCTGGACTCCCCGTAGACATCGCTGAATCGGCGTGTGTGACACCGATTCAGCGATGTCTTTGCTGGTAACCAGGGTAAACATCGGGTAACTAAGCGCAGGGCCGCGCTTAGGAACCCGATGTTTACCCTGGTTACCATCCTAAAAGTAAAAAAACAAACACTACATACTTACCTACCGCTGTCTGTCCTCCAGCGCTGTGCTCTGCACTCCTCCTGCTCTGGCTGTGAGCGTCGGTCAGCCGGAAAGCAGAGCGGTGACGTCACCGCTCTGCTTTCTGGCTGCCCGGCGCTCACAGCCAGACCAGAGAAGCAGAGCGCCGAGGACAGACAGCAGAAGGTAAGTATGTAGCGTTTGTTTTTTTACTTTTTAGGATGGTAACCAGGGTAAACATCGGGTTACTAAGCGCGGCCCTGCGCTTAGTTACCCGATGTTTACCCTGGTTACCGGGGACCTCGGGATCGTTGGTCGCTGGAGAGCGGTCTGTGTGACAGCTCTCCAGCGACCAAACAGCGACGCTGCAGCGATCCGGATCGTTGTCGGTATCGCTGCAGCGTCGCTAAGTGGGACGGTACCTTAAGTCTCCAATCAAAGACAATCAGAACTGTTTATCAGCAATTTACATTTTAAAAGTAATGAGGTTATTAATAGTGTTGAGCATTCCGATACCGCAAGTATCGGGTATCGGCCGATATTTGCGGTATCGGAATTCCGATACTGAATTCCGATACTTCCCGCGTATCGGATACCGGAATCGGAAGTTCCCAGAATTCAAATTGAACGCAGCAGCCAATGAGGAATGAATGAAAGTGTGGGCACATCCTGTTTAGCATGGTGGGCATGTAAGTACTGGCAAGGCTTGGATTGGCTGCTGAAATGATGTCACTCTGCACTATAAAAAAGCGCTGCCGCCATTTTGCGCTCACTCTGCTGTGATTTCAGTTAGGGACAGGACGCTGTGTTCTAACTGAGGGCCAGTTGAGCTAGCTAATTGCTTTATTTTCCTTTCCAAAGGCTAATTTAGCAAAACGCTGTGTGTTCTTCACTGTTCACCTTGCTCTTGCCTTGCAGCGCTGTTTTAACAGCGTTCTGCAAGGTCTCTGTGTGTGTGTGTGTGTGTGTGTGTGCAGCTCACTCTGTAGTCTGTGTGCAGCCATATACCCGGTTGTATTCAGCTCAGGGGGGGTTCACACTGCCTCACACAGTTGTTCTTTTTTGCTCTTAGTGCAGCCTGCTGCACATTTTTTCTCAAATTTCCTATTAGTGTTTTTCCACCAGTCTCCAGCTCTATTGTGGAAAAACACTACATAGGATAACCTAGAGGGGGGTTTTTGGGCCTTGCAGCGCCGTTTACGGCTGTCTGCACGGTCTCCGTGTGAGCCCAGCTCGCCCTGTAGTCTGTGTGCAGCCATAGCCGGTTGGATTCAGCTCAGGGTTCGTTACTGGCTCATACCTTGAGAAAAATTTTCCTTTTTTTCAAATAGTGCAGCCTGTTTAAAATTTGAAAAAAAAAATTCCTATTAGTGTCTTTCCACTCGTATCCAGCTAAATAGTGGAAAAACACTATATAGGATAACCTAGAGGAGGGTTTTTTGGCCTTGCAGCGCCGTTTACGGCTGTCTGCACGGTCTCCGTGTGAGCCCAGCTCGCCCTGTAGTCTGTGTGCAGCCATAGCCGGTTGGATTCAGCTCAGGGTTCGTTACTGGCTCATACCTTGAGAAAAATTTTCCTTTTTTTCAAATAGTGCAGCCTGTTTAAAATTTGAAAAAAAAAAAAATTCCTATTAGTGTCTTTCCACCAGTCTCCAGCTCAATTGTGGAAAAACACTACATAGGATAACCTAGAGGTTTTTTTGGGGGCCTTGCAGCGCCGTTTACGGCTGTCTGCACGGTCTCTGTGTGAGCGCAGCTCGCCCTGTAGTCTGTGTGCAGCCATAGCCGGTTGGATTCAGCTCAGGGTGCGTTACTGCCTCATACCTTGAAAAACAATTTCCTTTTTTTCAAATAGTGCAGCCAGTTTAAAATTTGAAAAAAAAAATTCCTATTAGTGTCTTTCCACTTGTATCCAGCTAAATAGTGGAAAAACACTATATAGGATAACCTAGAGGAGGGTTTCTTGGCCTTGCAGCGCCGTTTACGGCTGTCTGCACGGTCTCCGTGTGATTTAAACTAGCTCTGTAGCCCGATCTGCACCAAAAAAAAGGTTAAGTTCACCAAACACAACTTACACTTGTGTAGGCCACATTTGAAAAATAATAAAGTTTAGTCCACAATTTACAACATTAGTGTTTCTTACACCTGTTAGGAGGAGCATTACAGGAATAAGCACACTAAGGCCTTAGTACTTTTCTGCTTATCTTTATCTGTCAACCAAGATGAAGAGGGCAGGGAGTAAGGCACGTGGGCGTGGGCGCGGAGCAGGGAGAGGAGCAGGGAGAGGACGTGGTGATTCTGTGCCTGCTGCGGGCGCCGGTGACTCGTCGTCACTCAGTTTCAGCAGGGAACAGTCCTTCATGCGCAGCTTTGTCGGAGAGCGCCGTGCACCGCTGCTGCGTGAAGACCAAATTGAAGCCGTTGTCGGGTGGATGGCAGCTAACGCCTCGGCATCGACTTCAGTTAGTGCCACATCCTCTCAGGCACAGAGCACTGGAGAGCAGCCATCTGTCTCTTCACCACCTGCCAAATTGGCCAGGCAGTCAGAGAGCCCAGGACAGGAGCCGTCTCTACTTCTGTTCTCTGAATCTCTTGGCTTGGAAACAGGGGGCCAGCCAAGCAGCATTGGAGAAATGGAAGAAGAGGCAGTGTGCAGTGATGCCCAACACCTTTTTCTCTCTGACTCTGAAGAGGCAGGTGGGCCAGTGCCTCCGGTGACCACAGCGCAGTACGCATCTGATGATGAAACTCAGGTGCCGCTTTCTCGTGCGTACTGTGCTGCTGAGACTACCCAGGAGGAGCAGTTGGTGGCAGAGGGTAGTGGAGATGATGAGGTCCTTGACCCATCGTGGCGTGAGGAACAGGAAGGTGGTGGGAGCAGCTCAGAGGAAGAGCTTCCTCTTACGGGCCAAAGAGGGAGAGGGAGGGGGAAGACTGCGGAGCCTGTAGCCTCCACTTTGGCACCCGTTAGGAGCCTGTCTCTTTCCAAAGCCAAAAAGGGCGCTCCCAAGACTTGCAGTGCCTGGTCCTTTTTTGACACAGTTGCAGATGACATTTGTTTTGTCAAATGCAAGCTGTGTCATCATAAAGTAAAAAGAGGGAAAAATGTCAGCAACCTCAATACCACAAATATGTGGAAACATGTGCGGACCAGGCACGCGGTGGAGTTACAGAAACACACTGAAGATGTAGGCCAACCAACAGCGGCAGCTACCACCTCTTCAGCTCGTGTTGCCTCTTCCTCCAGCTCACGCACAGCTGGTTTGGCTTCCTCCCAGAGACCTTGTGTAATTCCACCCACAGCACCACCTTCCCAGTCATCCTCACACTCCCAGTCTACTCTACAGCCATCGGTAGTACAGGCATGGGAGAAAAGGCGGGCATTCTCGGCCAACCACCCCCGAGCACAGGCTCTGAATGCAGGCATTGCCAAACTGTTGTCCCTGGAAATGCTCTCGTTCAGGCTGGTGGAGACTGACAGCTTCCGTGACTTGATGGCATTGGCAGTCCCACAGTACAAGGTGCCCAGCCGCTTTTACTTCAGCAGGCAGGCTGTCCCTGCCCTGCACAGGCATGTTGAGGCAAACATAAAACATGCGCTACTGAACGCCGTCAGTAGCAAGGTCCACCTCACCACCGATGCGTGGACCAGTCAGCATGGACAGGGGCGATATGTTTCCCTCACTGCCCATTGGGTTAATGTTGTTGAGCCAGGTACAGATCGTGCGAGTGGCGCAGGACGTGTCCTGCCCACTCCAAGGATTGCAGGAATCCAGTCTGTACGCATCGACTCCTCCTCTTACACCAGTTCCTCTGATTCCTCTCTGCAGGATCCGTCACAGTCCACCCCCACATGGACCCGTGAACGTTTACCTATGACCGACATGAGCACAGCCGTGGCCAAACGTCAGCAGGCCGTCTTGAAACTAGTTTCATTGGGGCATCGAAGCCACACAGCGCAGGAGCTCTGGAATGCCATAAAGCAGGAGAGCGATGTGTGGTTACTGCCAGCGAATCTCCAGCCAGGCATGGTAGTGTGTGACAATGGCCGAAATCTGGTGGCAGCTTTGGCCCTTGGCAACCTCACTCACATCCCATGTCTGGCACATGTGCTCAATTTGGTTGTGCAGAGTTTTCTGAGGGACTATCCGGATCTTGATGCCCTGCTGCACAAGGTCCGCCTAGAGTGTGCTCACTTGCGGCGTTCCAGCTTGGCCAGATCCCGCATTGCTGCTCTGCAGCGCCGATTCCGCCTTCCGGAACACCGCATCATATGTGACCTACCTACCCGGTGGAATTCCATGTTACATATGTTGGAGCGGTTGTGTGAGCAGCAGCAAGCAGTTATGGAGTACCAGCTGCATCAGGCGCAAAGAAGTCGCAGTCAGCGCCGATCAGACTTCACAACCACAGAGTGGGCCACTATGAAGGACGTCTGCCAGGTTTTGCGTCCTTTTGATTATTCCACGCGGATGGCAAGTGCAGATGATGCACTAGTCAGCATGACTGTCCCCCTTATCTGCCTGCTTCAGCAAACTTTGCAAGGGTTAAGGGATGATGTGGTGGAAGAGGTGGAGGATGAGGAGTCACCTTTTCCATCAGCTTCTGGAGAGTCAGCGCCACGTGGTTCCTCACAAAGGGGTACGCAGGGGCCAATTTGTGAGGAGGATGAGGAGGAGTCAATGGAGGAGGAAGAGCTCCGTCCAGAGGAGGGAGCGACACAATTGTCCAGTGGTCAGTGTGTACAGCGAGGGTGGGGTGATGACGAGCGGGCAGAGATCATGTCTCAAGCAGGGGACAGCGTTTCTGGGCCGGTTGGCACTCTGCAGCACATGGTGGATTTCATGCTGCAGTGCCTGAGAAACGACCGCCGCATCGACCACATTCTCAACATGCCTGATTATTGGGTGTTCACCCTCCTCGATCCTCGCTACCGGGACAACGTCCAAAACCTCATCCCTGCGTTGACCCGGGAGCGTAAATTGCGGGAGTACCACGACACACTGGTGAATTCCATCATCTTCTCCTGTCCAACTGAGAGGAGTGCTGCTAGTGCTTTACAAAGCAGCTCAGTGCGTCGAGGCAGTGGGGGAGGCTCTGCCCAAAGAGGGAGCAGAAGCAGTGCCTCTGCCCAAGGCAAGCCCAGTATGGCACAACTCTGGCACACTTTTGTGTGCCCGCCCCAAATGTCTACACCATCACCGGCGGCTCCAGTCAGCAGGAGGCAACGGTTCCGTCAGATGGTGACAGACTACATGGCTTGCCCTCTTACTGTACTCCCAGACGGCTCTTCCCCGTTCAAGTTTTGGGTCTCTAAGCTGGATACATGGCCAGAGCTAAGCCAGTATGCATTGGAGGTGCTGGCTTGCCCTGCGGCTAGTGTCTTATCGGAACGTGTCTTTAGTGCCGCAGGTGGTGTACTAACAGACCGTCGCATGCGACTATCCTCCGATAACGTTGACCGGCTTACTTTCCTGAAAATGAACCAGGCCTGGATCTCGCAGGAATTTGCCACTCCTCTGCCTGATTAAGTAATTGGGTGTCATCCAGGTCTCCTGCTGTGTTCATCTTTCTACCACCTGAACTGCTATTCCTGGGCTCCAACACCGCCAGTTGCGGCTCAGAAGTGCAGGCTGCACAGTAAAAACATACGACCCAGTGTTATTGGGTTTCAGTAACGTCAGCTGATCCCCAGCTGTGTAGCCGGCAATGTGTCCTGCGACCGCCACGCTGGCACAACAACCTAAATGTAAGGGAACCTCTCCCCCCCCCCCCCCCCGTCGTTTGTTACTGAAAGAGCCATCTTGTGCAGCAGTAATGCTGCGCAAGGAAAAGGTAGCTCTTTTTTTTTAGCTCTTTGCACACGCAGAACTTAACACTTATAAAATGTGTTCACTGATACCGTTATACCGTCCCGGAGCTGGGACTTTCCTTCGTAATGTGACGCAGCACAGCCATCATTCCTACCCCCTTGGTGCCATGCGCTGCCTCCTCAGCGTTGTTTTAAGCTGTCACGGAGCCTGCGCTGTTCTGTTATCCCTTGGGCATGCCCTATTTGCGCTGCCTGTCTTCTGACATAATTTGGTGTCAGGCTGGCTGCGCCTGTGCGGCCGCGGTGCCCGAGATCCCGCCTCGCAGTGTCTTCTGATTGAGTCACACTGCGGGCCTGGGATCCATGGGCATGCGCAGTGCATATCTTCCCCTCGGGCTCT